>NC_088878.1:21021530-21654936 GCF_032884065.1 Artemia franciscana
CAGACTTTAGTAAAACACTAGACTGTAATTAAAAACTCAATCTTTATCTGGGAATACATTTTACCAGCATCTCTTTCAAAGGATACACAGTTCTATTGATGCAGAAAGGGGTTAGATAACTTAAAAGCATACTCACAGACAATAGTTTTCTATGGAACTTCTTTAAACCAATTGTAACTAGGAATCCCATATTATTCCTTCTATTGAGCGAATATAATTCCATGAATTAGAGTGGAGAGAATTTCTCACCGGGAGAATTTTCGACGGGAAGGGGAATATCGGGAGGTGAACTTTCCAGGGACAATTTTACATGGGAGGAAATAACCAGAATTCCCATACAAGTCTTTTTAATACTTTATCTTTTGCCATTCAATTTTACATGGGGAAATGTTCTGGAAAATTTGCCTTGAAATTATTTTCAGTGGGGTCGGCATTGTCTAAGGGAGAGGGGATTTTCCACAGGAGAAATTTCCTTTGAGGGAATTTTCTGGAGAAGAGAATTTACATAGGGAAATTTTCCACGACATAAACTATCCATTTGGAGGAGGGGGTTTTGGGAAAGTTCCACGGAGAGCAGATCTCTGGCATGGTTCAGAAAATGAATAAGATAACAAATGTTTTTTCAAATGAAAAAAAAAACTAAAGAGGATTTTCCAAGTGGAATTATTTGCTGGAAGTTTTCCAGGGAAAATTTTCACCGAGGATAGGATCGCTCGGAACAGGGGTTTTTTCACGCAAGGAACTTTCCGTGGTAAAAATTCTATGGGTGGGGCAGAATACCCATCATTATTTTAAAAAATGTCCAGAAATTATATAAAAAAACAAATTTTTCAACTGAAAGGAAGGAGCAGCATTAAAACTCCAAACAAACAGAAATTATTCCATATATAAGGGAACTACCCCCACCTTTATGCCTGGCTCTTTACGCTAAAATTTAACTTTTTGTCCCAATTCTTTAAGAATGACTTCTGAAAAACAAGGGCCGTTTGATTAAAACGTCAACCCTTTTTAAAATAAACAAAAACTTAAGCACGCAGAATGAGGGACTGAGAAGGAGGCAGAACGTATACGGTTCTTTTCGTTTTAAGTCTTAAGGTAGCCCCATACTTTCAGTTGAAAAAACTTGCTTTTTTATTTAGTACGATAATAAACGACAACTCTTTTTTTTATAAATATCTTTGATATACATCTACTTAAAAAAATACTGTCATTTATTTAAATACAAAATGAACAAAAATTAAAATGAACAATCAAGTCAGAAATAAAGATAAATAGATGGGTCATAAGACAAACTGAATTTAAATTAATTATCAAGACAAGAACCGCTGAGACCGCCAGGAATTGTGTGTCTTCGTTTAATTCGTTCGTTTTGACCCAAGGTGATTTCATTGAACTTGTGGTCGAAGGATATTGAGAGAAGGCACCTTTCAAGGGAAAACTAGATATCAAGTGCCTTTCTTAAATAACAAAAGAGATTGCACCACAGCAAGGTGCCATTTTCTATCACTTTGTGCCGCAAAAATCAATTTTTGCAATCCAAATTCTAAGATAGCTAATTGATTTGTAATAGTGTAAGCCCCATAACTTAAGGTTCACAATTCACCATCTTGAAAATTGATGAAAATCGTATTTAAGAATAAGTATATAAAAATTGAAGCGTCTCGTCTTTTTTTCCCAGAGGTGAACTTGCTGAATTAGAGGTCTATATAATCTTAAAAGAGATCCATTCCAACGTAAACTAACATTTATAGCCCCCTTTTCACGCCACAAAAGATATCACGCCACAACAAATTGCTATTTTCAGCCACAAAACAACAATATTGGTCAAAAAGGGGCCACAACACCAGTGAGAGAAAGATCCGGAATAGCTAATCGGCTGAAAACTAGTCAAAAGCCGAACACAATATCAACCCCTTGCCGAAGTACCCCATCTCAGAAACCTCAAGCTTCTATTAGGATTTTCCAATACTTTGAAACCTTATGCTTGCTTCAGAAAAAACTCCTGGGCGCAAACTTCATTTTTATGAAGTATATTTCTTCACGTCTTTCCCATTCAAAGGGCATTGAGATTGAGTGAAGTTAGACAAACTGCGTGTTTTCTCATGTATTATCAAATTTCACGAGTTCCTTTTATTTTAGAATTAAAGCATGTTTACAAGCAACTTTTGAAAGGAAGTACATAAGATGATAAAGGTGCACGAAAAGATCACCAAACACTAAATAATCCCCTTGATTCGCAGCTCGATGATCTTCCTAAACGTAACACAATTATTTTATATCAATAGATTTCAGAAAACATTTTCTCTGACAAAATCAGTTGGAAAATCACTTCTTCAAAATAAATCCCTTCGTAAGTGCCTAGGGTAAACAAATCACTTTTCTGAAAAAAAAACTTTTTTAAAACTATTCTAAAGAAAGCACTTCAGCTAGGTAAAGGAAACTTTCAGAGTACGCTCGGACCTTAGTTCTTGGTTAACCATGATTAAACCACGGTCCACTTCGAGAATTTTAACCCCCGTAGTCATAGATACTCTGACAGTTTTACCCTCAAACTCTAATCGACTTTTCATAGCTTCTATCACTGAGTCGAGTCAGCATGTAGTCACGCAAGAATAGTAGGAATTTTGCTGAGGGGTTTTAAGCTATTTCACAGAGGTAGTCTTAGCCACTTAGGGCATTTGAATTTGAAGGGAATTTGAAGAGTTGTAATTTTGGAACTTTCTGCTAGGGTTATGGAGTCGGAGTCTTAGTAAAGTTTTGCTGAATGGCATTTGAGTAAAGGAAATATTGTAAGACCCTTTGGAGTGTGAAATACGAAAACACATAAAGACTGGAATCAAGCAAAATGCTCTTAAATATTACTAAAAAGTCGTATTAATAAACAAAATTATTACTGTAGGCTAGTTATGTTATGAAGACCAAATCGCTAAGGCTAGGAATATGTTAAGATGAAAAGGTGATGCTGGATAATAAAAGATTGATCAAGCGGACAGCTTATTCCAAAAATGGAATTATAGGATGGGAGCGGGCTGCCCGCCAATCACCTTTTATTAAAAAAAAATAAAGTTACTAGAACTCTCAATTTCCCAAAAAAAATTCTAGGACCGGTGCTTGTGAATATGTTACCGTGAATGTCCGCATTTTGCGAATGTCGATATTTACTGGCGAATGTCCACATTTTTTTCTCCTTATATTTAGTCAGCGTTGCCAGTCAACTTTTTCAGTTTTATGCAAGGTTTGATGGTGACAGGTTTGGTTAGGTTTTTGACCAACTTCTGGGATTTATAACCTAATTCAATTTAACTAACTTTCACTTTTACCGTCATATCTTGTACAAGACTGAGAAAGCTAATTGAGTCCAAGCAGAGAAAAGAGAACTTCGGACATTCCCCCTAGATTGTTGACATTAATCAGATTTTGGACATTCACAGTAACAAATATACTATCACTTTTAGCTTTTAAAATAGGCACTAAAACTCAATTTCTGATTAATTGACCATTCTCCGACAATTCTAAGGCCATAAGAAGGGGGGTAGGGCTGAGGAGGGTGAACCCTTCTATACGGAAAAACGAATACTTGTTTTAGGGTTTAGCGTTAGTTTTAACTTTCATAACAAATGAGTACACCAGAAATATTATTATAAATTAAGATGGATTCAATATCAATTTTTACTCCGCCCCTGCCCTTTCATTTGCCTAGAACTCACTCTATATTTATCCGGAGGCTGAATGAGAGTTAAGGCGTTTTGGCTTTAAAATACATTCTTTGAGGCATCTGCTCCCCACCCCACGAATAAGATACACCACAGGACTCCCAAGATCAATCATGCCCCATTTGTTCCACTTTTAAAAGCCATATTTAGATAGTTGACAGTTCGTATAATTTACGACTCCTATCCCAGGGACTATTGGATTTTGTTATCCTTGGATGCAAGTTAATTGACATTTTCAGCTATTCTGAACAAAATAGGTAATCAAAATGTCGATCAAACGTCTTAAAGGGTTACAAAAGCACTGGATATAAATGAAAAGTTCTGGGATGGGTTTGGCTGCTCTCCAATCTCCTTTTACTTTGAAGATGGCACTAGATCTCAATTTCTGAAAATACTTCTATGACGAGAGCCAGTGGTTCTACAATCACTTTTGGCTTTAAAAGATAGGCACTAGAATCCTCATTTTCTGATTGAATGACCATCTTCCAAAGTTTCTACGATCACGAGGAAGGGAGGGGGGTAGGAGAAGAAATCCCCATATATACAAAAAAAATTCTGCTGGTCGTTGGATTTAATGTTACTTAAAAATTATAGTCGCTCAACAATTTTGACATAGGCTAGAAATATTCCCATAAATCAGGGTTTTTTCAGGGTGAAATTTACTGGGGTGGAAGGAGAGCTTCTACAAGGGGGAGGGGGATTTTCTATGTGGAATAAGCCTGAGAAATAGCGACGAAGACCACACTGCCTTTCCATAACAAACAAATACAAAGTTGAAACAATAGGGAAAATCATTTCAAGACGGAGGAAATCAATTCTGTGAATATTTTTGCCCTATGTCCAAGGGCCGTCTTCAGCACAATACGAGAAAGAGAGAGAAAGAAAAAAATATGTATATATAAATAGACTTACATTAAAATGCAAAAATTAAAACTAATAATGTTAAAAACTTTTTTAAAACAGCCCTAACATCCTTACTTCAACGAAGTTCAACCAGGACTGGCAAAAAGATTGAAGTGAGACGTTAAATTCATTCAAACAAATTATAAAAAAGTGATTAAATGCAATTTCTCAGAGCCAACCTTGTATTCTTAGCAGCCTGTCTTAAAGGCCTTTTCGAAACTGGTTCAATCAAACAGTTAGTGGTAACGAACTGTAGTAAGGAGCAACCCGGCTCAATAGTAACCAAAACTCTAAAAAATTGAATTTTGATACCAATAGCTACATCAAAAGAATTGCATTTTAATGCTAATTTTAAATATATAAGTTTCATCAAATTTAGTATTACCCATCAAAAGTTACGAGCCTGAGAAAATTTGCCTTATTTTTAGAAAATAAAGAGAAACACCCCCTAAAAGTCATAGAATCTTGACGAAAATCACACCATCAAATTCGGCGTATCAGAGATCCCTATTCTAGAAGTTTCAAGCTCCTATCTACAAAAATGTGGAATTTTGTATTTTTTTACCAGATCACGGATGCGTGTTTATTTGTTTGTTGGTTTTGTTGTTGTTGTTTTTTTCCCAGGGGTGATCGTATCGATACAGTGGTCCTAGAATGTTGCAAGAGGGCTCATTCTAACGGAAATGAAAAGTTCTAGTACCATTTTGAAGAGACCAAAAAAATTAGAGGGCACCAAGGCCCCCTCCCACGCTAATTACTTTCCCAAAGTCAACGGATCCAAATTCTGAGATAGCCATTTTATTCAGCGTAGTCAAAAAACCTTATAACTATGTCTTTGGGGACCACTTACTCCCCAGCAGTCCCCGTGGGAGGGGCTACAAGTTACAAACTTTGACCAGTGCTTACATATAGTAATGGTTATTGGGAAGTGTACAGACGTTTTATGGGGGAATTTTTTGTTTGGGGGGAGGGGTTGAGAAGAGGGAAATATGTTGGGGGATATGTCTGGGGAAATTTCCTTCGAGGAATTTGTCATGGGGAAGAAAATTTCAATGAAGGGAGCATTATTTAAAACAAAAAAAAATGAAAAAATAAATATGAAAAAGTTTTTTCAACTGGAAGTAAGGAGCAGCAATAAAACTTAAAACGAACAGAAATTATTACGCATATGAGGGGCTCACCTCCTCCTAATACTTCGCTCTTTACGCTAAAGTATTTCTAGTAATTTCAACTATTTATTCTACGGCTTTTGTGATTCAGGGGTCATTTTTAATGAATTGGGACACAATTTAAGCTTTAGTGTAAAGGGCGAGGTACTGACGAGCGGGTAAACCCCCTCATATATGTAATAAAAACATGAGAATACAAAAGTTCGCTACGTAAGCTAATTTATAAGTTACGTATATCTTTTACTAACAAAAACATTCACAAAAAATTAAAAGTTCTAGTTTCCTTTTTAAGCTAAGAAAGCCGAGAGCAGCTAGGCTTCCTCCCCCACTCCTTTTTTTCTCAAAATCATTCGATCAAAACTATGAGAAAGCCATTTAGCAAAAAAAAAAGCAAATTTGGTTTTAATTATTTCTCTGCGGAGAGCCAAAATCAAAACATGCATTGATTCAAAAACGTTCAGAAATTAAATAAATAAAACAAGTTTTTTAACTGAAAGTAAGGAGCGACATTAAAACTTAAAACGAACAGAAATTAATTAGTATATGAAAGGGGCTGCTTCCTCATCAACGTCCTGCTCTTTACGCTAAAGTTTTTTACTGTTTTAAAAAGTATAGTTGAAAGAAAGAGCCAAACTGTTTTTTACTGTTTTAAAAAGTATAGTTGAGAGAAAGAGCCAAACTTTAGTGTAAAGTGTAGGACGTTGATGAGGAAGCAGCCCCTTTCATATACTAATTAATTCTGTTCGTTTTAAGTTTTAATGTCGCTCCTTAGTTTCAGTTAAAAAACTTGTTTTTTTATTTAATACTATTATAAATTGGTTTAGTAAAATATTTTGTTAGATCAATTTTAATTAAATTTGAGTATAAAGAATTTAGTGAGTACTCCCCTAAGTCCCTATTCAGAGAAATATATATATATATATATATATATATATATATATATATATATATATATATATATATATATATATATATATATATATATATATATATATATATATATATATATATATAGATAAATACATAGATAAATTTATATTTTTATAAATATATAGGGGTGAAAGTGGTATTCCCGGGAAATTTGGTCGCGGAATTTTTTCATTTGACACAACTTTTTTAGTTATTTTAAAAATGGAAAAACAGCACAAATGCTCCGTTTTCGGTGCCATGTTCCGCTCTGCGATTGCCTTATTAAGAGGAAAAAAGCAAGGAAATATAAGAGTTATTTTGTAAGCCTGACCCAGCCTTTCCATTTAAGATATGTCACCCAAATTGAACTTTCAGGGTACCAAGTATTGCTTTATCGAATCTAATTTATAAGAAAAAGCAATAAAATAGAAGAATCAGCTTTGAAATGAGTACTAAAACATCTCTCTATGATGTTCCAGTGCCTAGATTTTGACGAGAAAAAAAGACACAAAACTGCTGCCCATGCAAAAGAGTGATTCCTTCTTGTTGCTCAAGGAGGTGGTTAGAATTTTCCAAGGCTTTGACAATGGTTTTTTCAAGGGTGTACTTTTGATTTACTCAGACGCCTTTTAAAATCCCTAATCAAATGAATAGTGTAAAATATAGAGCTGTTGGAGTAGAGGTTAGCTTAGCTATGAGATTAAGCATTCTGTGCTGGGTGTGGGTGTCAGGGAAAGTGGATAGGAATAGCTATTGTAAAATTAGTGGTAAAGCTGTCTGAAAAAAGCCTAGCACATACTAAATTCATCTTTGTCCGCCCAAAAACTCGTTTACGCTATCCTACTGTTGTCCACAACAACTCATTGCTGATAATGTTAGTAAAATCAAGCAAAAGTACTTAATTATTTGTTTGCTCAATGTAAGTTTATTGTTTATTATGTAGTGTGCAATTTTTTGAATTTAACTAAGTAGTTTCTTTGCTTCATAGTAACCTATTCTAACTATCGTTGGAAGAACAATGATATTGAAGACTTAGGGCAGACACCTGCCCCTTTACTTTTTGTTTTATTGGGTAACCAGTATCAAAAACCTAAAATAAAATAAAGTAAATATCCAAAATAAAAAAGTTTACCAAAACAAGTTTTCAGATATCTTAAAAACACATTTAGGCTCGTATTTGTCACACATGTTCCAACATCTCTTTCCTTTGAAGGATACCCCATGCCCCGTGACTTACGGGGTGTAGACCTCCTGTAACCCCTGGTTCCCACTGCTTTTATTTCGCGCGAAATCCTGTGACATGTGACAAAAGACACAAATCGTGCGACAAACGACGCGAAACCATTCGTTTTGCTGCAAAGTCAGATGCGTTGATTAATTTCAACTTATACGACAAATCCCATGCGTTGTTCTGATTAAAAAAAAATAATCATAACCAAAGTCATAAAGCTGATTGAAAAGCTAATTTTGGCTATTAGGTGCTTTTAGAGTTCGTCGCAGCGACGCAAAAGCCTGCGTTTCTTTGTGAACCTCCATCCGACTCTGTCGTACGTCTGTTCTGCCAGAAAAAAAAATCGTTGTTATGGAGTCACATAAAAGTAATAAATAGCATTGAATAATACAAAATTATTTATTTACAAATTATCATTTAAAAAATAGGAAGGAATACAGTGTCGTGACAGTTCTAAGCATGATTCAACGCGATATATCTATGCCTTATCACTCAAAATACCAGGTACCGCTGATTCTTTCTCGATATCATCCAATGCTGGGTTATCGATACCAGTACCATATTCATAATCAACACCTAGCTTATTAATCATCTCATCAGCGACTTTCTTTAGCGTATCTTCATTTTCATCATTTTGCTCTTCAAAAACTGGGTTTTCACAACCTTTGTTTTCATCAGCAGTTTCAGTCCTTTTTCCATCCTTCTTCGTGCGCTTAAGATAAAGCTCTTGAAAAAGAAAATAGGCAACTGCTGAAAAAGCAGATGCTACTGCCATCACTTTGAAGGTGTTTCGATGACCGATTGTCCCAATCAATTTGCCACCAATAACACTTCCCAATGCACGACCTAAAGTAGAAATAGGGACAATTTGAAGATATATCTTACTTTTTTTACATTTTTCTATTGTTAGTTTTATTTTCAACACTCTTTTTGTTTAATGACAAAATAAAACCAAATTTTTCCATTTATTGATCAACGATCAAGACCGTATCCAGGAGTAGGGTTAGAAAGTTTCCTCCAAGGAGTTTCGTACGACTCGTAAAAATGTAACAAAAATCCAGAAAAAGAAATTTTTGATGTGTTTTTTAAAGTTTTATTTGTAACAAAACCCCCCTCCAGCCCCAACCGAAGGAAATACCCCAAATCTGAACAAAAATCCTCACTATCGCCCTGTCAATGATGGTTTTCACAACAACGATTCTTACGTCACACACGCAACAACTGGAATAAAGCCAGAAGCTGTCAGAAAGTCCAAGCTTATGAATTGCGAAGAGTTTTGAACCAAGGACAGCATCGAAAGCTATTGATAAGCTTAAACATTCAGCGGTAGAACATTTCTATTGGAGGAGATAATCGTTACAGTGATGGCTGCAGCCTAGTAAAGAACAAACCATGACTCTTAACAACCAAAAACAATAATGGCTATAATAAATGCTGACTGGTGAGAAAAAATTGTCATTTGTTGCTGACTCTGAAACCGTGGCTATCATCTAGATTAGTCTTCATATTAAAAGTTAAATTTTGAAAACCAATTTATTGGATTTAAAAATTTCTCTGAAACCCCTTAAAAATGGCTTCTCCCTTCCTTTTATATCAAGAAATCCCTGTTTTACCTCGTGGAAGCCGTACTGCAACTACAGAAGGAAGCACAATCATTTCATTAAAAACACAAAAAGTTTTCTCCAGCACCGGGTGGGAGCTGGAACATCGCAGAAAGCTATGTAAGTGTTCATTTAAAGGCCACTGCTTACACCTATATAATTTTGAAAATTCATCTTGATAACAAAATCATAAAATGCCGAAACTGGAATTCTTTGTGTCATTTCTGGAGTGAGAAGACTTGGAAGCAGCAATAGAGTGCACCATTGAAATCGCTATGCAAACTTCAGCCAGATATTTACATTCCCCCTCTTCCTACTTCCCGAATATATCAGATTCATTAAGCATAATATTACCCATAAAAGGCTGCAACCCTGACAAAGAAGGAATCTTAATGAAAGTCACACCATGAAGATTCAGCGTATCAGAAAACCCCATTGCTAAGATTTCAAGCCTCTATCTACAAAAATGTAGATTTTATTTTCGTCAGAAAAACGGTCACAAATACATGTTTTTTTTCCAAGGGTGATCGTATCGAACCAATTGTCCTAGAGAATTAGAAGAGGATTCATTTGTACGGAAAATAAATGCTCTAGTGTCCTTTTTAAGTGACTGAAAAGACTGGAGAGCCTTAGTCTTCCTTCCATGCCCCCTTTCCCCAAAAATCATTCGACCAGTATTTTGAGATAGCCATTTTGTTTAGTATATATGAAAAGTCCGAAAAATCATGTCTTTGGAGATACACTGACCTCCTCCCTCAGCCCGTGAAGATAGATCTTCAAGCTATAGAATTTACCCATTGTTTACGTACAGTGTTTGGTATTGGGAAGTAAGCAGACATTTTTCTGGGGGAAGGGGATTTTTGATCGGGATGGGTTTCCATAGGAATGCTTTCCCATGTGGAAGGATATTTCTGGGGTTAAACTTTCCAGGGGAAATTTTTGCACTAGGGAGATTTGACATAATTCCTATACAAAACTCTTTTTATTTGTCCTACTTTATCTTTGCCCATTCGCTTTTGCATATAGATATGTTCCCGGGGAATTCCTGGAGGGAAATTTTCTGCGTGTTTGGATTTCCAGGAAATAATTTCCCCGGAAGGAGGATTTCTGGAGTGATCGGAAAAACAAAATAGAACTTAGTCTTTTGCAAATGAAAGTATGATAAGTAAAATTTTTCAGGCTGAATCTTATGCAAGAAATTTGACTTATTGGAGAGGGGAATTTTGAGCGAGGATGGAATTGTCCAGAAAATTTTTCAAGTGGCGTATTTTACGTGGGAGGAACTTTCCAAGGAGGAGTTTACCATGAGGGGAGGGAATTTTTTATCAAGGGTGAGTCAGATTTACCGTCATTATTTGAAAAACATAAAGAAATTAAATATATAAAAAAACAATTTTTTCTACTAAAAGTAAGGAATAACATTAAACCTCAAAAGAACATATATTATTTAGTGTATAAAGGGGTTAGCCCCCTCCACAATACCTTGCTCTTTACGCTAAAGTTGGGCTGTTTGTCCCAGTTTTTTTTAAGAATGACTCCTGAAACACAAGGGTCCTTTAATTAAATTTGGAATTTTGTTTAAAAGTACTAGAAACTTTAGCCTGAAGAGCAAGGTATTGAGGGGGTAAACACCTTCATATACGGAATGATTTTTATTCTTCTCGAGTTTTAATGTTGCTCCTTACTTTAAGTTGATTTTTTTATCTAATGTTAACAGTAAAATTAGTTATGGAAACTCATTTTCAGATATTTCTAAAGGAGGATATATAATGAATAATCAGATTTTCTATCAACGCCATTCTAAAATAACTCAAATAATAGATTTCTAGGGATACTTATCTATCATTTCGTGGGAAAGTTTCCGAGAGGTAGAGCTTAAAATTTATATTTGGTGCCCCACTTTAATAAACACTGGCTTTGAAATTTTCGTATCACTGCTTGAGTTTGACAAACATTTTTATTTGTCGAATTGACTTTTTATATTTAAAAAACAAGCAAAAATCAGTTTAAATAAAATGAAACATTCCTAACAGAAATAAAGAGCAAAATTGGAGATCAAAACGAACAGAAATTGTTATTACTCTGTTAATCAACACATATCTATAAAAAAATTGAAATAAACAGACTCATTAGACCTTTCCGTATTTGTAAAATTAAAATTTTCTTCCATTAAGAGAAATTCATTTTACTCCAATTAATTTTGTTCCTTTTCAAAACACTTTTTGTTGTTTGTTGGTTTCAAATATCCCCCCAAAGTCCATTGATCTTAATAAAAATCACAACATCAGATTCAGCGTATAAGACAGCCTGATTTTGAAGTTCTCTTCACAAAAATGTAGAATTTTGCATTTTATAAACACGCATGCGTATTCATTTGCTCTTTTATTCGCTTTTGTTTTTTCTCAGGGGCGATCAATTCGAACCTATGATCCTAAATGAATGGGAGAGGGTTTATTCAAACAAAGTTCTATCGTCCTTTTTATGAGACCAAATAATTGGAGGGCAAAAAGCCCCTCTCTGATCCCTAAGTTTTTCTCCAATGAAATTGAATTAAAATTTTTGAATAGCCATTTGATTTAGTACAGTTGAAAGGTCCGTTAACTATGTCTCTGGAGATGACATGACACCTGGAAGCCCCTGGGGAAAAGGATATAAGTTATGGAATTTGACCATTGATTGCATAGAGTATTTGTTTTAGTTAATATTAAATAAAAAAATAAGTTTTTCTTTAACTGAAAGCAAGGAGCGACATTAAAACTTAAAACGAACAGAAATTACTTCGTATATGAAAGGGGCTGATTTCTCGTCAACGCCTCGCTCTTTACGCTAAAGTTTCACTCTTTCTCTCAACTCTACTTTTTAAAACAGTAAAAAGCTTTAGCGTAAAGAGTGTGACGTTGATAAGGAATCAGCCCCTTTCATATACGAAGTAATTTCTGTTCTTTTCAAGTTTTAATGTCGCTCCTTACTTTCAGTTAGAAAAACTCGTTTTTTTATTTAATTTCTGAACGTTTTTGAATCAATGCATGTTTTGATTTTGGCTCTCCGCAGAGGAATAATTAAAACGAAATTTGCATTTTTTTTTTTTTTTGGCTAAATGGCTTTCTCATAGTTTTGATAAAAATGATTTTGAGAAAAAAGGAGTGGGGGAGGAAGCCTAGTTGCCCTCCGATTATTTGGTTACTTAAAAAGGCAACTAGAACTTTTTTACGAATGTTTTTATTAGTAAAAGATATACGTAGCTTATAAATTAGCTTACGTAACGCACTTTTGTATTCTCATGTTTCTATTACATATATGAGGGGGTTCACCCCTCCTCAGTACCTCGCTCTTTACACTAAAGCTTAAATTTTGATCCCAATTCATTAAGAATGACCCCTGAATCACAAAAGCCGTAGAATAAATAGTTGAAATTACTAAAAATACTTTAGCGTAAAGAGCGACTTATTAGCAGGAGGTGAGCCCCTCATATGCGTAATAATTTCTGTTCGTTTTAAGTTTTAATGCTTCTTCTTACTTCCAGTTGAAAAAACTTTTTCATATTTACTTTTTCGTTGTTATTTTTTAATTAATGCTAGAAAATCCTGCGCTCCCTTCATGGAAATTTTCTTCCCCCATGACAAATTCCTCGATGGAAAGTTCCCCCAACATATCCCCCTCTTCTCAACCGCTCCTCCACCAAAAATCCCCCTGAAAACGTCTGTACACTTCCCAATAACCATTACTATATGTAAGCACTGGTCAAAGTTTGTAACTTGTAGCCCCTCCCACGGGACTGTGGGGGAGTAAGTAGTCCCCAAAGACATAGTTATAAGGTTTTTCGACTACGTTTAATAAAATGGCGAGCTCAGAATTTTGATCCGGTGACTTTGGGAAAATAATTAGCGTGGGATGGGGCCTAGGTGCCCTCCAATTTTTTGGTCACTTAAAAAGGGAACTAGAACGTTTCATTTCCGTTGCAATGAGCCCACTCGCAACATTCTAGGACGACTGGTTCGATACGATCACCCCAGGGAAAGAAACAAAAGAACAAACAAATAAACACGCATCCGTGATCTGCCTTCTGGCAAAAAATACAAAATTCCACATTTTTGTAGATAGGAGCTTGAAACTTCTATACCAGGGTTCTCTGATACGCTGAATCTGATGGTATGATTTTCGTTAAGATTCTATGACATCTAGGGGGTGTTTCTCCCTATTTTCTAAAATAAGGCAAATTTTCTCAGGCTCGTAACTTTTGATGGGTAAGACTAAACTTGATGAAACTTATATATTTAAAATCATCATTAAAATGCGATTTCTTTGATGTAGCTATTGGTCTTTGAGTTTTGGTTACTATTGAGCCGGGTCGCTCCTTACTACAGTTCGTTACCACGAACTGTTTGATATGGACTTTTTTTTTAGCGAGAGCTTTCCATAGGGAGGGAAGAATTGTCCGGCCTCTGCGGAGGGACAGAGAATTCTTGGTAAGTTTTGAAAAACGATCAAAAATGAAATAAAAAGATGCAAAAGAAAGTAAGAAAATTTTTTCGATGGAAATTTTCAATGAGGAGGTAATGAAGAAAAGTTCCCGGGGATGGGTGGGGGGTCGGTAATTTAAGTAGAAGTAAATTTTTTGCAGGGTAATTTTTTTGGGAAGGGTTTGTCTAAAGGAAATTTTTCACAGAGAGGCGAGGTGGATTTCCAGCAAAATTTTGAAAACGATCAGAAATTGAATATAAAAACAATTTTTTCTACTAAAAGTTTGGAGCAATGTTAAAACTCAGAAGGAACACAAATTATTCCGTAAATAAGGGGGTTGATCTTTCCTTAACCCTTGCTATTTACGCTAAATGTTTACTTTTTGACCTAATCCCTTAAGAACGACTCCGGAAACGAAAAGTTCGTTTAATTGGAATAAGAATCTTTTTCAAAGCCCTAAAACACCTGAGCGTAATGAGTGAACATTGGGGGAAGGGGCACGCCCCATTTTATGCAGAATAATCTCCAGTAGTCTTGAGGCTTAATATTTCTCCTTACTTTCAGTTGATTTTTTTTATTTAATAAATATAAAAAAATAACCTGACAAAAATCTTCGTCAAAATCAGGTACTGATGCAAAAAAAGAATAAATGAATAAATCAAAAAGACCAGTATTTGTTAAAATATGGCCTGAAACATAGATTTTAAGTCCTCCCTTTTGTCTCAGTTAATAAAGCAAAGTTTTGTTTAACGAAAGAGAAAACTGACATTAAAAATGAAAACGAACAAATATTACACTACACAAAAAGAAGATTCTAACCCCACAAATGCTGCTTTTAACACCAACGTTCGTCAATCGCTGCCCTAAAAGTATTCTAAAAGGGCAACAAACATAGGCAGTTGGGAATACTAGGTATTTTATTTTTACCAATTACCTTTCAAAACATTTGAAATGAAAACTTTAAGTTTTTTTAACTCTTGAACTGGTGTACTGAAAATAAACAGTATTAACTTATCGTTGCATAACTCTAGCTGGAACACATGCCTGAGGAGATAGGTCACACTTCGCCGTAAAGAGCAAGTATTTGATGGGGTAGGGGTATTAGAATTTCCAGGAGACAATACAATTTTTCTTACTTGATTTTTTAGGATATACCCAAATTTCTTACTGTTTATACCTTTTATTTAATCGCTGGAGTTAGAAAGCGCGATACCAAAAACTGTACTTCAGACTCCTGCAGAAAACCTTCCAAAAATCGACTACGTAAAGGACACGTGTAGCTTCAGTTTCTCGCTTCAATCTAAGTTAGGGCACCAAATATTACACCAAATTCTTATCAGAACCTGTTCTTCAAAATTTACTTCATGAGGGTGCATGTAGCAGCTAGTATATGATAAAAATACCATTGCGGTTGAAAGCATAAAATCAGCCAGAATTCTTACCTAAGGCATAGTAAGATTTAGAAACAAGTCCTTGTGCGGTCGCCATCGTCGTTTGGGTAGCAAGATTGGCAGCATATTGCACCATACAAGTCGTCATCAGCTGAGTAGTTACAGCTTCCATTGCTTCATAGACGAGACATACCCAAGGATTTTCCAAATAAACATAACCTGAAGAAAAATGAACAATATGAGTAAACTCAAAAGTATCAGAAATGAGTCATATCTTCAAAGTAAAACTTATGACGGATAGAAATAATTATTCAAAAATGAATCAATGAGCCACAAAACGAACAGAAATATAAATGAATAATCAAGGCAAAGTGAACTAAAATAACTGTATAGAGTGTAAATAACAATAGTTCGACAAGTTGTGTATATTGTGATAGCTTTCTTTCGGAAATTTGACGAAGTTTAATGTTTATTTGTTAACACAATTTAACAACCATTTAATATATAAGGTTGGACCAAGTTACTCTCCGATTTTGCAATTTTTTTTTATTAAACAAATTTGTACTATTAAAAAATCTCTTTTTTTAGTAAAAAATATAAAACAAGAAAACTACAAAAATGTTTAGGAAATTGTTTAAGAAAACTAAAAAAATGATGCAAAACAGTTCTGCCAGGCTGCATGTTGCAATAATAACCAAGAAGACGTGTGAATAACTTTACTAAAAGAATTTGATCTTGACTGCAGTTCTGTTAAAAAAAAAACTTGAATTGTTTTCAAAGCGTAGGCAATGAGAGTTTTTTTGAATTTTTAGTGTAGCAATTTCACTAAACATTTTAAAACTAGCTTCTATGCAAAAAAAGTCAAGGGGTAGCAAGTAGCGACGTTAAGCTAAAGTCGGGAGTTAACGAAAAGATCCATAGCCTAATGAAAAGCTGCTAATAACCAAACAACAACAATTCCACCATGGTTTCTAGTCTAAGGCCATACACTAAAGAAAGAATTACAGTAAAGGCCATACAGCCATACGGTCATACGGCCATACAGTAAAGCAACTGCCTCCCATCTAAACTGAATTAAGATCTAAAACATTGTCTTATTTAAGTGGTATTTTTTTTCATTTGTGAAATAGCAGCAATCACTTCCTTGATTATACTAAATAACGTGCGGTACAAGATTGCTCCAAAGTTCCAACCCATTAATTTCAGCCCAGAGATTTCACAAGCTGAAAAGTCATGATGGTTTTCTAATATACATATGGTTGGATCTCCGATAGCTCTCAAGGCAAAATCCCAGGCTCCATATAATCAGCATGATTTTACGAAAAACTATTATTTTAGAGAAGAATTACCAGCATATGAAAAACACTTCAGTAGAACTCTAGAAGAATCTAACGCACTTTAACAAAAAAAAAAGACACAAAATTATGTTTCACAACGATACCAGATTTGAAGTCACACTTTCGGAGCTGCAGAAGATCAACAAGCAGAGCGGTACATTATGTAGCAGCCAGAATATACACTGCACCTTTCTCTGACCAATTACCGTTTTCTTAATTACGACAGGTATTTCTAAGAGGCATTCTTTCAACGAGCTCGCCAATTACAAAAAAAAAGGATTTTATCGCTGCAATAATTAAACTTGTTTTCCACTTCCGAAAAAATTTACTGAACAATATAATTTTTAGCCCAACACAAAGTTTAGTTAACTAGCTGTATTTTAAAGCAATTGTCGAGCCTTCATTATGTAAAGGTGTCATCTTATGGGGATATATACACAGAATAACCTCTATTGTATTGGTATAGCTGGACCCACTAGACCCAAGTAAGGTTTACGCCGGGAAGGTGCATTACCTCAAAAATTACCCCAAGACCATTGTCCAAATTTTGTCATTTGGTCCCTCATTATTCAGTACTTCATAATTCTAGGTTGAATAAATCGGTTGCCAAAATGTTGATTGACTGAAGAAGAAACGACAGGGGATAATGATAAAAATATTTGTTTCTGATTCTAAGTACAACGTACCTATCATTGGGTAGGAATAAGGGAGATTAGAAATACTGAGTACGAGGGATGTGTTCAACCAAATTTTAAGGCATGTGGATAAATAAATTAGGGTCTAACAAATATATTTAAAGTCAGTTTCCGAATAAATTAGCTGCATTTAAGAAATGACAACGAATTTAATTATTAGAGTGTATTTATATATATAATAACTTCGTATTCAGTATTCCTTAGGGTAAGAAAAAGGGATATTAGAGATATTTAGTACGAAGGATGTTTTCAAGCAAATTTTAAGGCATGTGGTTAAATAATTTAGGGTCTAATAAATATATTTTAGTCAGTTCCCAAATAAATTAGCTCATATAAAAAATGACAACGAAGAAAATTGCCAAAGAAAAAACGCTACCGATTTTTATTATTATAATGTGTTTACATGTATAGTCACTTTAGTCACTTCGTGTTTAGTGCTTGTTAGGGTAGGAAAAAGGGATATTAGAGTTGCTCAGCACGAAGATGTGTTCAACCCAAATTTTAAGGCATGCGAATAAATAAATTAGGGTCTAAATAATGTGCTTATAGTCAGTTTCCGAATAAATTAGCTCCATATAAGAAATGACAACGAAGAAAACATTTTACTGAATTTAATTATTAGAACGTGTAACTTCGTATTTAGTATTCGTTAGGGTAGGAAAAAGGGATGTTAGGGTTAATTAGTACAAAGGATGTTTTCAAACAAATTTTAAGGGATATGGATAAATAAATTAGGGTCTATCTAATTTATTTATAGTCACTTCCCAAATAAATTAACTCCCTATAAAAATGGAATCAAAGATAATTATCAAAGGAAAGACGTTACTCAATTTAATTTTTAGAATGCATTAAATATATATAGTAACTTTGTATTTGTTACTCGTTAGGGTGAGAAAAGGGGATATTGAAGCTATTTAGTACAAAAGACGAGTCCAAGCAAATTTAAAGGCATGTGGATAAATAAATTAGGGTCTAACAGATATATTAATATTCAGTTTGCAAATAAATTAGCTCCATATAAAAATGACAACGAAGAAAATTGCAAAAGAAAAAGTTACTGATTTTAAATATTGGAATGTGTTTACGTGTATAGTCTGTTTAGTCGCTTTGTATTCAGTGCTTGTTAGGGTAGAAAAAAGGGATAGTAGAGTTATTGAGTACGAAGGATGTGTTCAACTAAATTTTAAGGCATGTGGATAAATGAATTAGGGTCTAATAAAAATACCAAATAAACTAACTCCACATAAGAAATGACAACGAAGAAAATTGCCAAAGAAAACATGTTACTGAATTTAATTATGAGAATGTGTAAATTCGTATTTGGTATTCGTTTGGGTAGGAAAAAGGGATATTAGAGGCAATTAGTACAAAGGATGTTTTCAAACAAATTTTAAGGGATATAGATAAATAAATTAGGGTCTAACAAATTTATTTATAGTCACTTCCGATATAAATTAACTCCCTATAAAAAATGAAAACGAAGATAATTACCAAAGGAAAAACGTTATTGAATTTAATTTTCAGAATGCGTTAACATATAAAGTAACTTTGTATTTGTTACTCGTTAGGGTGGGAAAAGGGGCTATTGGAGTTATTTAGTACGACAGACGAGTCCAGACAAATTTAAAGGAATGTGGGTAACTAAATTAGGGTCTAACAGATATATTTTTAGTCAGTTCGTGAATAAATTAGCTCCATATAAAAATGACAACGAAGAAAATTGCAAAAGAAAAAGTTGCTGATTTTAATTATTAGAATGTGTTCACATGTATAGTCAGTTTAGTCGCTTTGTATTTAGTTCTTGTTAAGGTAGAAAAAATGGATATTAGAGTTAATGAGTACGAAGGGTGTGTTCAACTAAATTTTAAGGCATGTGGATAAATAAATTAGGGTCTAACAAATATATTTATAGTCACTTCCCAAATAAATTAACTCCCTATAAAAATGGAATCAAAGATAATTATCAAAGGAAAAACGTTATTCAATTTAATTTTTAGAATGCGTTAACACATTCAGTAACTTTGTATTTGTTAATTGTTAGGGCGGGAAAAGGGGATATTGGAGTTATTTAGTACGAACGATGAGTCCAAACAAATTTTTAGGCATGTGGATAAATAAATTAGGGTCTAAATAATATAATTATATTCAGTTCCAAAAAAACTAGCTCCATATAAGAAATGACAACGAAGAAAATTGCCAATGAAAAACCGTTTTATATACTGTTTACTATCCAATATTTGTTTGTGATTTTCTTCATTTAATCAATAGTGGTTCATTCATTAAGATGAGTCCGCTCATACTTGTTCTTTCAAACAATTTACTTTGCCAGATTTGTTTTATTGTGTAAGGCTGGAATGTTTAGTTTGCAGCCGTTTCCCAGCATATTATTGTTCAAGCCTATACAGTGGGATCATCACCTCTATTCATCAAGTTATGGCTCTAGATTCGATGTCTTAAAAATCATATTGTGATTCTCAGTATCGGTTGACCGTCTCAAAGACAAAGGGCCCACTGGCCAATTTTTCCAAAACGCTGGGGAATTCGCAAAGCTGTTTTAGTAAAAATTTATCCGTGATCTTAAATGAATCAACAACTCGAAAAGCTAACAAAAGGCTAGTTTTAAATAAAGAATAGATTTAATTTTTTACTAGTTTTTCAGCAAAGCTTTCTTTATCATTGTGACTGCAGCATAATTAATCCGTTCTCTGTGTCGGCAAGATTTTCAGTCAATGTGACTATGACCACAAGCAGTTCCAAAAGCTGTCAAACTGCTCGTATAATACTTCTTCTGAACTGGATTTTCACGTTTACTAAGCAGGTATGCTAGAATATTCTTAGGACCTGCCCTTTCCTAAACCTCAAAAAGAAAATTTTGCTCTGTTTTATCGAAATACTAAATTCAACCTTTCTAATGTTGTAAGTTATATTAAGTCGGGATATCTGCATCTCCGGCACAGTGATAGGATGAGTTAAATAATTTTTCTAATATTTGCTGGAAAGAAGGGGTTGGCTTTCGTTTTATGTCGTTTATTCAGGTGTCTTATCCAAGCTCTACAAGTTATGGCAAGACCGTCCGAACAATTCTAAATAGTTTGGCCACACCATCTATAAAAGTTGATAAAGGACTAGATAAGGCGATTCTTCAAGGCACCGTGTCTTCTTAACCTCTCTTAAAAATAATCAGTAAATCTGGAAGATAAATATATATTTAAGTATAAGAAAATGATGCTTACCGACAAAGCGGAATATATATACTATGAAGCCAATAACATAGATATTTATCAGTCCGATTTTCTTCCACAAGGGCTCAAAGAGTAGAAGAAATGGAATACCAGATGCTCCAGACACGGTAATTGTTAATCCCATAAGTAGGTTAGAGCCTCCTAAATCTTCCAAAAACCAGAAAATGAACGTTTCAAAGTATCCCCAGAAAGTACCTGAAAGAAAAAACAATACAGGATGTGAAATTAAAACAAAACTCATGACACTGCACGCCTAAACGTCCAAGATGTATCTCTAGATCACGAATAATTTTTGGTAATATGCAGTTCGGGAGCCATCTATTTCATCCCCGTAATATGCGTTTTGTTTTCCTAGCTTGATTTCGAAGATGGAAAACTTTCGGTATATGAAGAATTAGGCCACATTTTTGTAAGGTTAGAAAGCAAGTACTGGCTTAGTCCTTTTTTAGTTTGTTATTTTTTAATGCATACAAAGCACAAAGTCGTCGTTCATATTCTGGATAATTCGAGGTATTCCACAGGACAGGACTGTCACGATGTCACAGGATTGACATGCCACTTGAGCTAAGCGGAGTGCTCTGGCCCAAAAAGAATACCCAACTAAAAACCCTGTGAAATGATATAGGACGACTAGTTAAAACAGTGAATTATTTTCCTGCTGCGACATGATGGGAGTTGGTCTTCGTTTGGAGTATAATATTGTCAGAATCAAATGTGGTAAAACTGGGCAACCGTTCAGCATAGGACATCACTTAGCTTAGAGTATAAATCATTTTCAGTATTGCACTTCCACCTCTGAACAGTGACTTATGCAAGGGAATTACACAGCAAACAGTCGTGTTAGTTAAAATCCCACATTGTGACCAATCAACTTCATATGATCTACGAAATATTAAGAGAGAAAAGCGGGTTTAGTTTAAATAAAGCATCGGTTTAAAACTACTTCTTTACTTAAATTAAACCCGTTTTTCTCTATTAATTTTTCGTAATTGGGAAAGTAGTGTGGTCTCTAAATTTATTTTCATACAATCTATATTTTTCTACAAGTTTCCACATTGATAGGAGGCGGGGCTCCCTTGCTCGTCCACTTCCGACAAAATGTTTGAATCTGATCTTTTGAAATCCAGATTCTTGAAATATAGAACAAAATTTAGGCTGTTAAAACGGTCTCTGCCAACTCTTAGGTAATGTTAATAAGCCAAACTCCCAAGTTCCTGGATATAAATAAAATTAGAAAACAACTTCAAGGAAGAAGAACATAAATTTTTAATTTGTCAGCTGATTTGCAAACGAAAACACCAAATAGACGAATTGCAAAACAATTCTAGTGACATACCTAAGAATTAAAAAAATTGACAGGGTTCTTCCTGACCCCCCCCCCACTCCATACACACTTGTTTATTTTGGTTTTATTTGATTTTAGAAGCATTTCGCTTTTGACCGATTGTACTAATTTTCGCCGAAATTCATAGCTGAAAGGACAATGAATCAAACACAAAACACAACAGTATGTATAAGGTGAGCCTTCTTGATGCGAGAATTTCAGTGAAGTTTGCAGGAGTTTCCACAACGGGGTTTATCAACTCCAGAGATTCACAAATAGGAGTTGGAGTAGAGCTGTTTAAAACCTTGGTTTATCCACTCCCTCTAGCAACTTTTAGACAACACGAAATCCTAATCCAGCTTTATGCAGACAAATGGTCTAAAGTATGTCAGATAATTGGCATAAAAAAGAAAAAAAATAAAGCATTTACTCTTTGGTGGGTACTGGACAGGAATTATTTTACCCCTTTTTCCAAAAAGCGAAATTCCATTTTCTTTATCCTCCCCCCCCCCAAAAAAAAAAATTCTTGGAAGTTTCAGCTAAATCCCCAAACATGAGCAGGTTTCCTGCTGTACCCAAACTATGTTCAAAATACGATAAATCACCTTTATCGGAATCTACTGACGGTACGCAATCTCTATAATGGCAAAAATTTGGTTGCTTTCAGGCAGACAGCATGCAAAAAAGGTATACAAAAAAGGTAAACGAAGGTATACTTTCATGCGAGGATCGCAAAACTAACTGACAAGGTTCAGTCATAGCTCCTCTTTTATTTTAATTTATGTAGATAGTATGAGATTTTTTGTCCCTGGTTACTTAACGTCTTTTGCTGATGACACTGCTATAACTGTTATTGCCAGATCGTTGCCGGACTTGATAGAATGAGCAAACGGTGCTTTAAAGGGAATTCATACGTTTGTTACACTCAGTAAACTTGTTGTGAATGCTTCAAAAACAAATTACATGGTTTTTAGGAGGACTGGTGAGCCCCAAGAATTACCTTCAGATATTAAGTACAACAGTGTTTCTTTAAAACAAGTCCAAGAAACGTGTTACCTCGGGTTTCTTATTGACTTCAAACTGAGTTGGAAGGCGCAGAGTGACCTAGTTCCCTGTAAAGTGTCAAGGGGAGTTGGAATGCTGCGAAGTCTAAAAATGTGCCTCCTTTGAAGGTTTTAATGTCGCGGTACCATACTTTAATAGCGTCGTATAATAAATTATGGTTGTTTAATCTGGGCTAGTAACTTTCAGTCTAATTATAGGAGAGTTCAAGTGCAACAGAATAAGGCAATTCGAATTTTAGGAAATCATGATCATGGAAGCGCTAGCGCTGTATTTATATATAAGAAGTTTGATTTTTTGGTATTGGAAAAATCAGAGACATGTATATTGGTATTTTAGTATATCAGTGTCTACGTAATTTAGGGCCTGAAATTTGTAATGATTTTTTTTTTTTTAGCTGAGGTTCTTCTTATCATGATCATGACTCACGAAATTCAAATAATCTTGTTCATGAGTGTCGCAATACTTCCCGGTCGGCTCATGTCTTCAGACACATGGGACCAACTTTCTGGAATCCATTCCCACAGCAAGTTAAGGAATCAGAAAGTCTGCCTCAGCTGAAACGTCACCTCAAGGCCCATCTTCTGAACAATTAGTAATGTTGAGTATTTTAGACCGAAAGAAGGGTATCCTCTCCCTCCTTTTTGTTAAAATAATAATTAGTTTTTTGTTTTGTTTTCTTTTTTGTGTTTTATTTTCTTTTTTATAGTTTATTTATCTTATTTATTTAGTTTTTGATGATAAGTGATATATTTTAAAGAAATGGATCGTATTTGATGTCAGCTATGCTTACAGGCTATTGTGATCTTTTTTTTTTTAGCTGATGAATGAAAGTTTATGCTTTTGTTTTTTAGTAAAGTCACCTACCTACCTACCTTCGGAGAAGCTTCGGTACGGGTTGTATAATGCTACATGGTTTGTTTGTTTTTTCAGATGATTGGCTATTTTCATAGGATTTTTTAGTGATTGGCTGAAACTTACGGACAATTAACAATTAGGTTATATAAAGTTAAATAGGCTAATGCATTACCAATCTTACCTGAAAATATGGTTGCAACGATTAAAGCAATCATTTCTACCTTCGATATCAGAAGCTTGACATCTTGTAAGAAATGCGTGGCTGGCGGTTTGATGTCTAGGTTAACTAGTAACACTAGACATGCTCCTAGCCCCATCATTATTGAATACATGTAGAAAGCCGGCCTGAAATTTAATACAATCTTTAATTTGTATTATGGTGTTATATTTCAAGTGCTGTACTAAAGAAGCTTTAATACCGCGGCTACCCTACAAAAAATGTTTGTTTCTACTGGATGTGGAACTTTTGGGTAAAAGGGCTTTAAGGCAGTAGCCTACAGACTTATTTATAAACTAATTCTGTAAAAAAAAATTTGTCGTTCGTAATGCATATTCTATGCTTTACATAATTCTATTGAACAATTTTTCTCAAATAGTTCCAGCTTGTGAATGCCTATTTTTTTGTATATAACCATAAATTATGAGTGCCCTTTGAATTTACTGGAAATTGAAATATGTTTGAGCAACGAATTCAATGTGTTATTGTTCATTATTTTTTTTTTTTTTAGAACATGGACATAATGAACTGCTAGAAATAATTAACTGATAAAACGAAGTTTCGAACAGGTCATGGTAACGAACTCTAGTAAGGAGCGACCCGGCTCACAGTAACGAACTCTAGTAAGGAGTGACCCGACTCAATAGTAACCAAAACTTTAAAATTTTGAAATCAATAGATATATCAAGATAATTGAATTTTAATGCTGATTCTAAATATATGAGCATCATCATTTGTTTAATCTTACCCATCAAAAGTCACGAGCCTGATAAAATTCGCCTTATTTTCGAAAAAAGACGGAAGCACCCCCTAAAAGTTAAAAATCGCACCATCAGATTCAGCGTATCAGAGAATCCTATTGTAGAGGTTTCAAGCTCCTATCTGCAACAATGTGGAATTTTGTATTTTTTTTTTTATTCAGAAGAAAGATCACGGGTGCGTGTTCATTTGTTTTTTCATTTATTTTTTTTTTCCCAGTGGTGATCGTATTGACCCATTGGTCCTAGAACGCCACAAGATGGCCAATTCTAACGGAAATTAAAAGTTCTAATGTCCTTTTTAAATGACCAAGAAAATTGAAGGGCAACTAGGCCCTCTCCTACCCTCATTTTTTTCCAAAGTCAGTGGATCAAAATTTTGAGATTATTCGACTATGCTGAAAATTCTAGCATAGTCGAAAAAACTAATAACTATGTCTTAGAGGACGACTTAATCCCCCACAGTCCCCAGAGGAAGTGCTGCAAGCTCTGAACTAATACTAACATATAGTATTGGTTATTGAGAAGTATACAGGCGTTTTCAGAAGGGATTCAGAAGCCATTTACCTTAATTAAACGGTCTTTGTGATTCAGGGATTATTCTTAAAGAATTGGAACAAAATTCGAACTTTAGTGTAAAGAGCGAAGTATTGAAGAGAGGCGAACCTCCCCCCTAATATAATAATTAAAAATATACAAATATAGAAGTTCCTTACGTAAGTTAATTCGTAAGTTATGTATATTTATTACTAATCAAACGTTCCTAACAAAAATTTAAAGATCTAGTGTCCTTTTTAAGTAACCAAAAAATTAGAGGGCAACTAGGCTCCCTTTCCCCCTTTTTTTCTCCCCACCTCGTTTTTCTCAAAATCGCCGGATCAAAACTTAGAGTCATTGAGCCAAAAAAGCAAATATTAATAAGCAAATTTCGTTTTAATAATTCATGTACGATGAGCCAAAATCAAACCGATATTAATTCAAAAACGTTCAGAAATTAAATTAAAAAAGTTTTTTTTAACTGAAAGTAAGGAGCGACATTAAAACTTAAAATGAACAGAAATTATTCTGTATATGAAAGGGGCTGTCCCTCCTCAACACTCTGCTCTTTACGCTAAAGTCTGGCTCTTTGTCACTGTTCTACTTTCTAAAACAATAAAAATCTTTGGCGCAAAGAGTGGGGCGTTGAGGAGCCACAGTTCCTTTCATATATGGAATAATTTCATAAGTTTGTTTTAAGTTTTAATGTCGCTCCTTACTTTCAGTTTAAAAAACTTGTTTTTTTATTTAATATGGAGTAGAAACAAGTACCTTTTTCCACTCATCCAAACTGCACTATTCTAACCATAGAGAAAGATTTGCCCATAAACAGTAAAGTTTGGTCATGGGAACTTTAGAAAGCTCCAGGCACGTATGTGGTTTGCTACCAGGACCTTGCCCTTTGAGGTCTTAAGCTTACAGTATTTGTCATACAATTTCCATATATTGTCCATTCGTATCGACTGTTGTGTTTTTCTTTCATAAATTTGTGCCCCCCTCTCTTGAAGGAATATCAGTTCTAGGCAAACAAAGAAATAAAGTCAATATTAAGCTCATATCTAAATCGCATGCCTATCCTTTCCCAGTTTACTTTGCACTGTCAAACTGAGCTTCTTATTAGTTGTAGAAGTAAAATTGGCGACAATTGAAAACCTGATAGACTCAAATTAGCCCTAAATAAACCTGGGGATTAGTAAAAATATCCTTGTGAATGAACATCTACGCTGCATACGTACATAGATGAATTTGGAACTTGGCGCCTTGCCAAGTAAAATTTCCGAGTGTATTTTTCTCTCCAGGTCATTGTCCTATCCCCCCACCCCTCCACAAATTGTTTTCAATATTTTGGCGAAGTTTTCAACAATTTCAATATTATCCAAACCAACTCCACAACATTTTTTGTGTGTGTGATTTTTTTTAAGGCGGCAGTCTCTCGGGATGTCAATCCCATCCCATTACTAACTACATTCCTTCATTTGTAGCCACATTATACCGATACTTATATTACATGTGTCTAATAGCCTTTACTATATATTAAATATGCTTCTTCAAATATTTTATCTTGTTCACATTTTTACGTCGTTTTAGCTAGCTATTAAATAAAATTAAATAAAAAAAAAGTTTTTTCAACTGAAAGTAAGGAGCGACATTAAAACTTAAGACGAACAGAAATTACTTCGTATATGAAAGGGGCGGCTTCCTCATCAACGCCCCGCTCTTTACGCTAAAGTTTGAATCTTTCTCTCAACTCTTCTTTTTAAAACAGTAAAAAACTTTAGCGTAAAGAGCGGGGCGTTGATGAGGAAGCAGCCCCTTTCATATGCGAAGTAATTTCTGTTCGTTTTAAGTTTTAATGTCGCTCCTTACTTTCAGTTGAAAAAACTTGTTTTTTTTATCTAATTTCTGAACGTTTTTGAATCAATGCATGTTTTGATTTTGGCTCTCCGCAGAGAAATAATTCAAACGAAATTTGCATTTTTTTTTCTGGCTAAATGACTTTCTCATAATTTTGATCGAATGATTTTGAGAAAAAAAGAGCGGGGGAGGAAGCCTAGTTGCCCTCCAATTTTTTGGTTAATAAAAAAGGCAACTAGAACTTTTAATTTTTTACGAATCTTTGTATTAGTAAAAGATATACGTAACTTATAAACTAGCTTACGTAAAGAATTTTTTATTCTCATGTTTTTATTACACATATGAGAGGGTTCGCCCCCTCGTCAGTACCTCTCTCTTTACACTAAATCTTAAATTTTCGCCAATTCATTAAGAATGACCCCTGAATGACAAAAGCCGTAGAATAAATAGTTGACATTACTAAAAATACTTTAGCGTAAAGAGCGAGGTATTAGAAGGAGGTGAGTCCCTCATATGGGTAATAATTTCTGTTCGTTTTAAGTTTTAATGCTGCTCCTTACTTCCAGCTGAAAAAAACTTTTTCATATTTATTTTTTCATTGTTTTTTTTTTTTTTAATAATGCTAGTAAATCCTGCGCTCCCTTCATGGAAATTTTCTTCCCCCATGACAAATTCCTCGATAGAAGTTCCCCCAGTATATCCCCCTCTTTTTAACCCCTCCCCCAACCAAAAAATCCTCCTGAAAACACATGTACACTTCCCAATAACCATTACTATATGTAAGCACTGGTCAAAGTTTGTAGCCCCTCCCACGGGGACTGTGGAGGAGTAAGTCGTCCCCAAAGACATAGTTATAAGGTTTTTCGACTACGTTGAATAAAATGGCTATCTCAAAATTTTGATCCGTTGACTTTGGGAAGATAATTAGCGTGGGAGGGGGCCTAGGGACCCTCCAATTTTTTTGATCACTTAAAAAGGGCACTAGAACTTTTCATTTCCGTTAGAATGAGCCCCCTCGCAACATTCTAGGACAACTGGGTCGATACAATCAGCCCTGGGCAAAAGAAAGAAAAAAAAAAATCAACAACAAACAAATAAACACGTATCCGTGATCTGCCTTTTGGCAAAAAATACAAAATTCCACATTTTTGTAGATAGGAGCTTGAAACTTCTAAAGTAGAGTTCTCTGATACGCTGAATCTGATGGTGTAATTTTCGTTAAGATTCTATGACTTTTAGGGTGTGTTTCCCCTTATTTTCTAAAATAACACAAATTTTCTCAGGCTCGTAACTTTTGATGGGTAATACTAAATTTGAAAATTCGTTGAAAATTGGTAAATTCGTTACCACGAACTGTTTGACAACAAACATTTTTAATTGAAAGTAAGGAGCAGCCTTAAAACTTAAACTACGTATATGAAGGGAGCTGCTACCTCCTCAACACCTCGCACTTTACGCTGAAGCTTTTAAGTACTTTTGAAAAAAGCTTCTTATTGTTTCAATTAAACGAACCATTCGTTTCAGGAGTTGTTCTTAAAGAATTGGGACTAAATTCAAACTTTAGCGTAAAGAGGAAGGGCTTGAAGAGGAGGAAATCCCCTTTATATGTGTAATAATCCCTGATCATTTTAAGTTTTAATGTTGCTCCTTACTTTCAGTTGAAAAAAATTTGTTTTTTTATTTAATTTCTAACCATTTTTGTAAATAATCCCAGGAAATCTGCATATCCTCGAGACAATTCATTTTCGTTGAAAATTTGCCCAGGACAATTACTCTTAACAACTTAACGCGTAAAATTGAGAAAGAAAAGAAAAAACAAGAAATACAAAAACAATTTTGTATAGGAATTCTGGCACATTCCCCCAGTGTATGTATAATTTCCTCTGACAAGCTCATCTCCTGGAAACAACCTCCCCCCCCCTCCATGAAAACTTACCTCGTAAAAAAAAACAGCAGAAAATTCGTCCTCCAATCTTGAAAGGTATAATTTTTATAACTTAAACTGGGAATAATTTCTATAACTGGGAATGTGGGGGGTCATGTTATATTAAAAGACATGGTTATTGGGCCTTTCAACTATGAAGAACAAAATGAAGATCGCAAATTTAAAATCGGACGATTTTAGGGAAATAGTTGTGGGGGAGGGGGCCCAGTTGCCCTCCAATCCTTTTGGTCACTTATAATTGCACTAGAACTTTAATTTCCGTTTGAAAGAGCCCTCTCAAGATATTCTAGGACCACTGGGTCATTAGGAACACCTCTGAAAAAAAAAACATCCATCCGTGATCTTTCTTCTAGTAAGAAATACACAATTCCACATTTTGGATATAAATAGGCTTGAAACCTCTACAACCAGGTTCTCTGATACGCTGAATCTGACGGTGTCATTTTCATTAAGATTTTATTATTTTTAGGGGCTGTTTCAACCCCTTTTTAAAATGAAGCTAATTTTCTCAGGCCCGTAACCTTTGATGGATAAGATTAAACTTAAGGCAACTTATGTATTTAAAATAAGCATAAAGATCCAATTCTTTTGATGTACCAATTGTATCAAAATTCCGTTTTTTAGAGTTTCGGTTACTATTGAGCCGGGGCGGTCCTTACTTCAGTTAGTTACCACAAACTATTTGGTGACCAGTAGTGAATATTCCCCCTCCATTTTTTGGAGAGGGGGGATTGTTTTTCAATATCTAGCGGGTAGCTTTGTCATTTTCTCAATTTTTATGGACAAATTTAGCCCATACGATCAAACAGTTCGTGGTAACGAACTGTAGTAAGGAGCGACCCGGCTCAATAGTAACCAAAACTCTAAAAAACGGAATTTTGATACCAATAGCTGCATTAAAAGAATGGTATTTTAATGCTGATTTTAAATATATAAGTCTCATCAAGTTTAGTCTTACCCATCAGAATTTATGACCCGGAGAAAATCTGCCTTATTTTAGAAAACAGGGGAAAACATACCCTAAAATTCATAAAATCTTAACAAAAATACACACCATCACATTCAGCGTATCAGCGTAACCCTACAGTAGAGGTTTCAAGCTCCTATCTATAAAAATGTGGAATTTTGAATTTTTTGCCAGAAGATACTTGTTTTTTCCCAGGGGTGATCGAAACAACCCAGTAGTCCTAGAATATTGCGAGAGGGCTCATTCTAACGGAAACTAAAACTTCTAGTGCACTATTTAAGTGACCAAAAATTAGAGGATAGCTTGGCCCCCTCCCACAACAATTGTTTTCTCAAAGTCACCGGATCAAAATTCTGAGATAGCCATTTTATTCAGCATAGTCTAAAAACCTTATAACTATGTCTTTGGGGACGATTTACTCCCCCACATTTGTAGTAGGAGGGACTACAAATTACAAACTTTGACCAGGGCTTATATATAGTAATGGTTATTAAGAAGTTTACACACGTTTACAGGGGGATTTTTTGGTTGGGGGGGGGGGTATTTTTTGAGAAGCGGAAGAAATGTTGGGGTAACTGTTCCATACAGGATTCGTCATGGGAGAAAAAATTTCCATGAAGGGAGCGCAGGATTTTCTAGCATTATCTAAAAAAAAAAAAAAATAAATATGAAGACGTTTTTACAACTGAAAGTAAGGAGCAGCATTAAAACTTAAAACAAACAGAAATTATTACGCATATGAGGAGTTCACATCCTCCTAATACCTCGCTCTTTACGCTAAAGTATTTTTCGTAATTTCAACTATTTATTCTACGGCCTTTGTGATTTAGCGGTCATTCTTAAGGAATTGGGACAAAATTTAAGCTTTAGTATAAAGAGCGAGGTACTGACGAGGGGGTAAACCCCCTCATATACATAATAAAAACTTACAAATACAAAAGTTCGTTACATAATATAATTCGTAAGTTACGTATATCGTTTACTAATAAAAATGTTCGTAAAAAATTAAAAGTTCTAGTTGCCTTTGTAAGTAACCAAAAAGTTGAGGGGGCAACTAGGCCTCCTCCTCCGCTCCTTTTTTCTCAAAATCATTCAATCAGAGAAAGCCGTTTAGCCAAAAAAATAACATGCCAATTTTGTTTTAATTATTCATATGCGGAGAGCCAAAATCAAAACATGCATTAATTCAAAAACGTTCAGAAATTAAATAAAAAAACAAGTTTTTTTTAACTGAAAGTAAGGAGCGACATTAAAATGAACAGAAATTACTTCGTATGTGAAAGTTTTTTACTGTTTTAAAAAGTAAAAATGAGAGAAAGTGTCAAACTTTAGCGTAAAGAACAGGGCGTTGAGGAGGGAGCAGCCCCTTTCATATACGAGGTACTTTCTGTTAGTTTTAAGTTTTAATGTCGCTCCTTACTTTCAGTTAAAAAAAACTTGTTTTTTTTATTTAATATACAATAAAACTGCCAGAAACCTTTTTTGCACACAGTCAGTATGGCTACAAAGCTCTCCTCTCCGAAGAAACAATTAAACAGCAAAAAACCCTTAGTTATTTAACTTGTCTATAGTTATAAAAGCTAATAAGCGGATGCATATAATAATTACAATGAAGAATGATATGGTGTTGTCAAAATGCCGTTGCATCAGGAGTCAAACTGATTTTGCATGTCATAGCCCCGATGATGAATATTAAATTTCGTGCAGCAGATTGAATTGCCATAAAAGGGGAGAAAAATACCCGAAACGAAACTGATCGGGAATTCCCATGAAATGACATATTATTTATCAAGGTTTTTTTTCTGCTCATTGCCGGCTGATGTGCAAACACAGGTTTTTTTTCATTAGATGACAAAAATCTAATTTCATTAGATTGTAAAAACACAGTTTTTTTTTCACTAGATAACATATAGCCGACATATAATTCAAATATCAAACGCTTGCTGAAGTCTGCAGTAATAAACTAGATCTACGTTGCATGGGCAACGTGAGGTGTTGCGGCAACCTTTGCTCGGCTTCGCCGAGTAAAGTGTTGCGAGAGCAACACTTTGGTTTTGTTTCCTCGCTGCGACTAAACGCTGAAGTTGTTAATCTGTAAGGATGCTAAAATACATACTAGGTACACCAACTCGCAAAAGTTGCAAACTCCTCATTGCTAAAGATGATTGTAGCCTTACAGCCGATTATTACTTACAAGTCCCCTACATGTCTTACCACTGGAACCAAATTGGTCTTACCATCAAATACAACGGAAACAAAAAATAGGTAGCCTTCACCAACTAGTAAGAGTTGCGAACCCCTCATTGCCGAGGATGATTATGAGCTAACAGCCGACTGTTGCTTACAACTCCCCTATATGTCTCACAATTGGTATCGGCCTATTTTTGGTTTCAGTGTGTACCTTACTACTGAAGTTGTCAACCCCTTTAAACTTTCAAACTGGTATATCTCATGAAGGAATTTTTGTACAAAAAAATGGATGACATATACTTTGATCAGCTCATCAAAAGCTATCGACTGCCGTCGAAAAAAAAAATCTATCTGTCTTAGTTCAAAAGTTGACTTTTTTGCCGTAGGCCAACTTTCTAACGTCATCACTTAGAAAGGAGCAAAGGATAAACTCTAATTTCTTTAGCAATGAGTTAACTTTTAAAGTTTAAGAGGCACATCTGATACCATTTCTCTACCGCAATCCCAAGTGCGAAAAACCGAATGATAAACTCAGCTGAAATCACGAACAGAAATGGGTAGAAACAATAGATGGCAGCACTTTCGGACCCGTGGGAAAATGCCGCTTTTTTGCTTCTCTAAATTTTTCTATTTATCACTCAAAGAAGATATATTGGCTGTGGGGCAGGGTAACTGTCGCATATATTTAACACTTATAGATTTTAGTCCATCTTCAATTTGAAACTGGTGCCTGCCTGCTTGCCTGCTAGAACGGAGCTTTCCACTCGAAAGCAGAAACATGGTTTGATGAAACGAAAGCTTGGCTGCATAACTTCAGATAGTCCTCTCTGACATAGGCTATACAACTCCTCTTCACTTCACACACTATAGGCTCTGGCTCAAGGACAAGCAAAAACCATCCTTTTTGGCCCCAGGCAAGAGTTCTACGAAGCTTTCCAAAATGTAAAGTCATATTCATCAATCCGGCCTAAGGTCCACACTTTCCGTAAAAACCGCAGAGGTTAGACCCTTGCCACTTTCTAGGAATAAGCTGAAATCGGGGTGCTAGGAACAAAAAAAAAAAAAAAAAAAAAACACGACAAAACCAAAGTGTTGCTCTCGCAACACAATTAACAAGCAGCTCTATAAACAGCGTCATGACATGCGCGTATTATATTTGATTAAAACATAAGAGATAGCCCTTTTAAATCCATGATAGCACCAATAAATATCCTTGAATCCTCACCTCATTTGCTTATTCCTTTCTCTCCGGAAGTTTCTATGTCCTACTTAAAATTATTTGATGGCAAAGTTTTTTCTATTGATGGGGAACATCCAAGTTGAAAATATCATCCACAAAGCTAATGCATCTGTCTTCTTCTTAAGATCCTTATTAATTCTTGAGCATCCTTCCCATTCTTTAAGGATTTATACCACCTCCTTTGTTCAACTTCCAATTTGGCACTATGGCGCTTCCCAGGAAGAGTCGAACAACATTGAACCCTCCAAAAAGTACCCACCAGACGATTCCAAAGAAGGTAGAGTCCCATGCTCTCTTCTTCTAAGAAAAGCTAGGTTATAAATGTTTATGGGTAGGAGATTTATTTTGTTTGTTGGTTTTCCAAGAATTGTAGTAGGCCTACTAAACCCTCAGGCAGAAAATATTTTCCCAGAAACACACTTCCCGTCCAGATACCGTCCTCAACTCTTGTCTTTAATTCAAGACATGAGAATACAACTATTTTCTATCAATATAACTTGGCAGTAGACAGAGTCTATTAATTCGATTCATTTTCAAGACATTTTCGATTTGCTAATTAGCAACCGCAGGAAAGATATTCGATGAAAAGTTGGGGGTGCACTCATTAACTAAAATCGTCCTATCTTCAGCAAACACGACCTCTTGCCTACAGTTGAGACATAACTGAAACACTACTTTTGTCTCCTACATTACTGAAAAAATTGATGAAACATTACAGTGGTTTTCCTCATCTTGTTGTATGTGCCAACTCCCGTGTTTTCCTTCCCTTTTCTGTTGAATTAACTTCTTTCATTCTTTGTATACTTTACTGGTTTAATTGACTATAATATTTCCGACGCTCAATTCAACGTATTTTTTTTCTCTCGCTCTTTTTTCCCTGTCTTTCCCATTGTACTTGCTGGGTGAAGTGCAAAGAAAGGGGATCAGCACCACCGGTTTAGACGTGTAAAGTGTAGCGCCACATCATTTATCTGTTTCTGGTCAGTCTTATCGCACAACCTGTGTGTTGCATTTTGTAGATTAGATAGTGGAATACTCTGTACAGGTTTAATCACTAAATAAAATCATTAATTCTTATCGCACAACAAATTCAAGGAATTCATTCATTGTTGCCATGAGTTTAGCCCATACGATCAAACAGTTCGTGGTAACCAACTGTAGTAAGGAGCGACCCGGCTCAATAGTAACCGAAACTCTAAAAAATGGAGTTTTGATACCAATAGTTACATCAAAAGAATCGCATCTTAATGCTGATTTTAAATAAATAAGTTTCATCAAGATTAGTCGTACCCATCAAAAGTAACAAGCCTGGAAAATTTACCTCATTTTAGAAAATAGGGGTAAACACCCCCTAAAAGTCATACAATATTAACGAAAATCACATCATTAGATTCAGCTTATGAGAGAACCCTACAGTAGAAGTTTCAAGCTCCTATCAACAAAAATGTGGAATCTCACATTTTTTACCAGAAGACAGGTCACGGATGCGTGTTTATTTGTTTTTTTTGTTGTTTTGTTTTTGTTGTTTTTTTTCCCAGGGGTGATAGTATCGACTCAGTGGTCCTAGAATGTCACGAGAGGGCTTATTCTAATGGAAATTAAGAGGTCTAGTGCCCTTTAAAGTGACCAAAAAATTGAAGGGCACCTGGGTCCCCTTCCACGCTCATTTTCCCCCAAAGTAACCAGATCAAAGTTCTGAATAGCCATTTTATTCACCATAGTCAAAAAACCTAAAATCTATGTCTTTGAGGACGACTTACCCCCCAAATTCCCATGGGAGGGGCTGCAAGTTACAAACTTTGACCTGTGTTTACATATAATAATGGCTATTGGGAAGTGTAAAATGTTTTCAGGGGATTTTTTTGGTTTGGGGAGAGGGAGAAGTTGATGGGGGGTTTACGTGAGAGGATCTTTCCATGGAGGAATTTGTCATGGGGGAAGAGAATTTCAATGAAGGGGGCGCAGGATTTTCTAGCATTATTAAAAAAAAAACAATGAAAAAATAAATATGAAAAGTTTTTCAACTGAAAGTAAGGAGCATCATTAAAACTTAAAACGAACAGAAATTATTACACATATAAGGGGTTTACCTCCTCGTAATACCACACTCTTTAAGCTAAAGTAGGTTTAGTAATTTCAACTATTTATTCTACGGCCTTTGTGATTCAGGGTCATTCTTAAGGAATTGGGGCAAAATTTAAGCTTTAGTATAAAGAGCGAGGTATTGACGAGGGGGTGAACCCCCCATATACGCAATATAAACATACGAATATGGAAGTTTGTTACGTAAGTTAATTCGTAAATTACGTATATTTTTACTAATGGAAACGTTCGTAAAAAATTAAAAGTTTTAGTTGCCTTTTTAAGCAATCAAAAAATTGGAGGGCAACTAGGCCTACTCCCTCGCTCCTTTTTTTCTCAAAATCTTCTGATTAAAACTATGAGAAAGCCATTTAGCCAAAAAAAATTAATATGCAAATTTCGTTTTTATTATTTATGTGCGGAGAACCAAGATCAAAACATGCATTAATTCAAAAACGTCCAGAAATTAAACAAAAAAACAAGTTTTTTTTTAACTAAAAGTAAGGAGCGACATTAAAACTTAAAACGAACAGAAATACTCCGTATATGAAAAGGGCTTTTCCTCCTCAACGCCCCGCTCTTTACGCTAAAGATTTAGACTATTGTAAAAAGTAGAGTTAAGAGAAAGAGTCAAACTCTAGCGTAAAGAGCAAGGCATTGAGGAGGAAAAGCCCCTTTCATATACGGAGTAATTTCTATTCGTTTTAAGTTTTAATGTCGCTTCTTACTTTTGGTTAAAAAAACTTGTTTTTTTTTTATTTAATACCTTAAAGAATCACCCTATCTGGTTTATCATAAACTTTTTTAGTTTGTGCGGATGAACCCGCACAAACTTTTATTATTTGAAATTGATTGGACGGTCTTGCTATAACTTGCAGAGCATGAATAAGAGATCTGAATAAATGATAGAAAACTTAAAGCCAACACTTAATTTCCTAGTCATCTTTGAAAAACCATTTAACTTACCCAGCTTTGTGCTGGAAATACACATGTTCAGTTTTAATGAATGATATATCATCAGAAAGTGTGATTTTTTTTAAATTTTATTAAAGAGAGCAGAATTTTGTTTTTAAAGCTCGGGAAAGGGCATTCCCTAAGACTTCTGTAGCATAACTACTCGGAAAACCTTCCAAATTAGTTCAAAGGCACTACTATTTGAGTAATTTGGCTGCTTTGGGAGTTCCAAGTGGTGGCATCCGCTTTGACTGAACAACTCGCAGACAAAAGCAAAATAAAATTTTACTTTCTTTTTGCTAATCGACCTTATGTATTCGAGACGGTCAGCCAACGCTCGGACTAGCAAAATGATTTTTAAGGTTTCGTATTGCCTTAATGTATGCTTTAACTAATTTTCCATGAATTCTTTTAAACCGTTATGTTTTTGATGCCTTTTTTTCCATTCTTCTAAATTTATTTGACCAACAGTTTCAATGTAAAGGAGGAAGAGCGGGCATGGTGACTTCATTTTTTTTTGGGGTGGGCAATTATTCTCTAATCCTCACAAAGCAGTATACGCTACGTTTTTTATTTATGCCGGTTGCCCGACAAGCTTCGCTGCTAATTTGAAATTAAAATGCAATTAAATTGAAACTACACTTTTATAAGAACTAGGTTCTTAAAATCAAGATGATTACCCCAAAATGAAACAAAAGATAAAATAAAAAAAATTAAAGAACACAGTTTAATGGCATCGGGTATCCAAGAAAAGTTTTAGAAGCCAATTCGACTCGATCCATTTTAAGGCTCTTAATCACATTAATGCATTATTCTCATTGGAGTTTATAGGCAAGCGCATTTTTTCAACAAGATAATTGGCACACGATAATCTAAATCAGGAATGCCATTTTTTTTCGTCGATTGTTATATTATCACAATTGACAGTAGCGCAAAGCACAACAGCAATCAGGGTACTTGTCTATTATCCCGTTCACACTTAAGTTCTTGATCTGAGTAAAACCGGTTTCTCTCTCAGCATTTGGTTATAATTAGCTTAGTCTGAGTGAGACAAACTCCTAGGTAGGTATATTTTAATTAAATATTTTATAAATACAGTTGGTTAGGTATTTCATATAATGCGTTCTAAGCGGTCTGTTTTCTATAATTCCCTGAAGTAGTTTCCATATTTTTGTTACTAAAGTCTTATATTTTCATCGAATCATTGAATATTTCATTATCATTAACTTAACTTCACTTCTTGAGAATGGTCGGGATAATAAACAAGTAGGCTACCAAAATTAGAAACAAAATAATTGGGTTTGGAGCAAATAGTACTTACGTAAAATCCTTATCTGGTAGACCTTCACTTGCTTTGTCAATTGTCCATCCAGAAAAAGCAGCGAAACCCATGGCACCGAAAATTCCAAAAACTCGCTGCAATGCTATATCTCCTTTGTATTCAGTTATTACTGACATAGCTGCACCTTCAAATAATATCATGGAACCTCCTAATGTTATGGCAAATGCCACTCGAGTAACAGTATACCACCAAAAGGTGTTACTAGCACCTAAATCAACTATCCAATTGGGATTGCTGCAAAATTGAGATCGAGCCCCTTCGATAAAACATTTTCTTCGGCATCGAGCTTGGTTGAGCAGATTCTGGAGGCTTGGAGCTAATTCAGGAGAACATTTAAGACTAAAATTTGTATAGCTTTGGTTATTAAATATAAAAGTCTCAATCTCGATTCTTCCACCATTATCAAACATGGTTAAATTGTTAGCTTTCCAAGGAGTTAAGCCTTCCTCAGCAGTTGAACGAACTTCACAGAAGTCACCGCTGCAGAAAAGACCTACATCTTTTAGGTCTTTATAAAATATTGACTTTCTTTTCAATGTCTCATTTACCAACTTCATTGTTTCAAGAGTATCTTCCATTAAAAAAAAATCACATTCATAACCACAGGCACCAAATTCCAGTGTTGCATTATCATAAATATTTAGGTTGCAGTGTTCAACAGAGTTGTCAAAAAAGAGAGGAAAATCAGCCGAACATGGAGCATCAAAACTTATATTTTGTGGCATCTTTGTAATTAATCGTCCTTTTGGGATTGCAAGAAAGAAGAGACCATTTACTGCTGTTGCTATCAGAAGTCCAAATAGCAGCCACTGAAAAAAAGGCCTTATAAAATATAAAGGAAAAATTGATCATTTGAAATGGCTAGCATTTTAATAACAAGCATACATAGACCACACACAAAAATGTTTCAACATTATATTAGTTTCTACACATTTTCTTTTTAATGTTAGTACTATAAGGAAGATTTTTTCAAGAGATTGAAACAGAATCTCTAGCTTTGAGCTTTAATTAAATTTTAGTTACTATGTCTGTGCTTCGTTGTCTTAATCAATTTTATTCTGTAAATCAAACCAACGCGGGTTTTAGTAAAAACTGAAAGGTGAAAATTTCTTAGCATTGCGAATGTCCAGGGTATGCTCCCATTTAATCATCTAAATAATTGTTACATAAGGATGAATTAATTATTACATTGAGTAAACTTAGTTTAAATATCTATCAAAACTTGTAAAGTTTTTAATGGGAGGAGGGGGTAAGTCAGGACCCAAATTTAAGCAATAATTTCGTACGAAATAAAAGATATTACCTAAAATAGAGTGAAACTGAGATTTTCCGTAATTTCCTTCTTCCCTGGTATAGTTCGTTCCTCATATTCCAAGTGGTTTCCGTAAAGATAAAATTTCATTAAAAAAGAATATCCAAACACGGATGGAGAGGTCAAATAGACCATCCTTTTTTTCATCCCTAGATAACAAACATATACAGAAAGTTTCAAGTTCCGTATAATTTTCTTGATAATTTCTTGAAGAAGATGTCTGATTTTAATAGCAAGAAACAAACAAAAAAAGATTGAAAAGTAATTTAGTTCTACAAAATGGGGGACAGCACTATTTTAAAAACGATTTATTAGTTATTATTAAAACAACTTATGGAAATAGTAAATCTCGGAAGTTAAGGAAAAAGATTGCCCTTTGGAAGGACAAAGAAGTGCGATCAAATAACAACGCCTGATCAGTTATGCAAATAATTTTTTCATGCTTGAACAGAAACCAGTCGATCGAATTGAAGACGTACCTGGTGTCGAATAGAGCTGAATAATACAAATAGGAATTCTAGAAGAAAAAAAGCAGTTAAACCAGAATTACCTGAGAGTATTTATATGCTTTAATCCGGATGCCAAGGCAAAGTTAGAATAAGTGAAGTGGAATAATACCCAAGTCTCGTGAGAAATAAGATGCCAATGCTTTACAGATGAAGTTAGATAATTTTGTGTTTTTAATCCAATCTGTAGTGGATTTGACTAATAACTATACTCAAAGAGATTAAAGTGCACATCTAAACTTTCAATATAATTAGATACAAATTGCACAAAAAGTGTCATTACTATCAGATTAGTTTGGGGCCAACTTGTCCAGAAATTATTGGAAAAGATTAGGCTATTTGGAAGAAAATGAAAACTATTGAAATTAAAAGATTGGTCACACGATATATTTGCTGTTTTAAAATACACCTGCGCAATGAGCAATGCTTGTGATTCTTATGGCAGGAGTGAGGAAACCTTTCGCTATGAGGGTTGAAACAGCTATTTTAAAATCTTAAAGGGTACCAGAGAGTCGAGTTTTGGCCTAGTTTTCCTCTACTCGCTTCGACTTTTGGGCGCCATGAGCTGCGCTGGGCAGATAGGACCTCACCTCGCTCGGGTTGGTCATTGACTGAACCAGAAATGTCGCTGCTTACTCAAGCGCTTGTAGATGCATAACCAAATCTATGTGTTTGACTAAACTATTATAATTTGTTTCGGTCTTTCAACAGAAAAAAAAAATATTCATACAGTGGCCATCTTTGGAAATAGTTATGGTCTATTTTATGGCTCCAAAAAACCGGAACTATTCGTAAAAATTTTGCTTGTAGCAAATTCCTGAAAACATAATTTTTTTGAGAATCTTCTATTACTCATGTTTATTATTCTTCAGCAGTATAACCAAAGATTTTGGGGAATGTGTGAACGTGCGGGGAGGGGTTCAATCCCTTCGTAAAATAAGAAAAACTTTCTATAAATATATGCATTGAAGAGAAAATTCATTTTTCAAGATGGACCACCTCGGAAATAGGATTTCGGCCACGACTCAAAGATAAAAAAATTTCAATGAACAAATATAATGGACCGATTCGTACGATGGATCCGTGGTTCCATACAGATATCCCTCCATCTATGCTCTTTCCACTGTCCAATCAGTAAGGCAGTTCATTTGACTCCCGATAATGAGAAAAATTGGTATAGGTAGAAACAGTTAAATTGGAACTTCTAACCCATGCATAGAATATAATAAACAAATAAAAAAACTAAGAACAAATAAACAAATATTTGTTCAAAGATATAGGCACCAGCTATATTTTCTTTATCCTCTTTCTTATATAGCTTTAAATTCACTCTCGGAATGATGAAGGATTTTGCCAAGTTTCCTGCTTAACAGAAACATTAGAAATTAGCTTAACAACCAAAATAGCCTTCAAATCTTGCTTTGTTTCATAAAACGTATGCTTTTTCTATCCTTCGCTACAAATTTAAATAAAGCAATTTAACTTTATAATAAATAAAGACATGTATGTGACAAAACACCTTAATATTGTGAAACTAAATTGCCGGTTTAACTACAAGGTAGTTAAAAGCCTTGCTGAAAAGGATGAAATTTTCCAAAAAAATATAGTGTCCAAACTACATCTGCCAAGACAAGTTCCATATAGTTTTGGTCGATAAATTTTGTCCAAGAATCAAGGTCACACCCTTAGTTGTTTGAAAATAAAGCTAGGTAAGCGCAGCAGATCCAGGTTCAACATATAGGCTTATGATTAAGGCTGTACAACCCGGCACGGTGGTGAAGCCTGTAGCCTATAGGCCCTGACTTGTGGGGCCTTTACACAAAAATTCCTAGTATTTATAGTATTTCAAATACAAAAAGGTAAATTATTTTGGAGAAAATTAAATGGGGAAAAAAATCGCAGTGCCTATTGTTTTAATTAGAACAGACCTCTTACATTAGGGATAGAAACCCTGGAAAGTGAAATTTAAAAAATGCCGACTTTTCAGCCCTCATTATGCCCATTCATCTGGGAAAGTATTAGCCCATTTGAATGGACTAATATTGAATGGGCTAAGCAATTAGTTCATTCAGTTGGGAAACGCGGTTTCTGGATCAAGAAAGTTGTTTGGCGATTCTATTGTTATATGGATAAAACTCAAATACTTAAAAAAAATCTCAAAATATTTAAAAAAATATACAAAAATAAGTATGGCTTTCCATAAATCATGGTTTTTGAGGGAACAATTTTTAAACTTTTTTTTCAAATATTTACATTTATTGTATTTTTTTCCTATAGCTTGGCAAAATTCCACCATGTAGTTTTTTTTATACAGCAACCAAAAATTTAGTCGGTTTTTTCTTACAACCAAAGGAAGCAAGTACAGGGTAATTTATTCAAGGGGTGGGTTTAATGTTTCAAACAATAGAAAAAATCAAAAAATATTGAGCAAAAACTTCAGATGATAGGATAGTACTAATTGCATTCTCAAAATTGACCTATTAACAGTGTCTCAATGCCTACCTACTTATCGTGAGTTCTCACGATTCTTTTAATTAATATAACAATCCAAAAGCAGATATCACGATCAAAAGATAAATATAGACACTTGGATTTTGTTTCCAAGTAAGTTCCCAAGAAAATTTTGGATAATAATCAGAATAATCGTCAGCTTCACGTCACTTTTATTTTGAATTTGGGGGGAAAAAAGCTCAGTACCATATAGCTCACATTTTGGACCTTGAACCATACTAATTTAAAAAAAAAAGGTTTCAATTGGCTGTGAAGAGTAAAAATTAAATTTAAAATAGTGCTTGTGCTACTTGCACCTAATCAAAGTGCTCATCTACAGTGCTCCTAGTTCTTAACTAAAAGCTTTTCTGAGTGCAACATATATAGTTTGTAGGAAATCAAATGTAAATATTTATTGTGTGTATAGACTCGGATACATTTAACAAAAAATTATCCAATATCCCTTTGCTGCATCTCAAAAAACAAATATTAATTTCCGAATTTCCAATTTTCCAGTCAATTTTACAGTACGCTTCATTTTTTTGCAGAACAAAGAATACATAAGTTTTGCTGTTTTTACTGTTTAGCTTAGATGTCTCTTACGCAGTGATGGTAATTGCACAGACTGCCTCTTCAAGTCAAAGGTGTATGAGGGGATAAAAGCATTTAAAAACTTACAACCGCAATAGTTACGCTGCAAGCAGAAGCCCGTTAAGTTAGGAAATCATTTGCACCGGTTTCAAAACGGTGGCAAGATACCACCAACGGAACACAATTGTGAATTTCCCTTATCAAAAGCTGTTGATAACAGCACTTCATTTGGCTATCAAAACACTGAGAGATCACAAATAAAAAAAATTGACGTTTCTTTCTTCCAATATCTTCTTTGAATCTACTTAAGATCATCCAGTTTTATACGACCTTTGCCCGATTTCAGAAAAAGAGAAATGGAAGCAATAATATTAATTTATTTACAAAAAAAGAAAACACTTCAGTGACTGGGCAAAGAAAGAGTGCTTTGTTCCTTGGTGTGAGATCAGAAGAAAAACCCAAAGTCATAGCTCTAAAAAAAGTAAACAAGCTAAAAAAAGCCTTTAGCTAAAAAAAAAAATATAATAGCCTTTAGCTAAAAAATGAACTAAGAATTACTTTTCATTAATCATGGTTTTGATGACCAATTTTAGACTTTTTTTTCTTCCGATGTTTACATTTATTGTTTTTTTTTGTTTTGTTTTTTGTTCTATAGTTTGGTAAAATTCCACCATGCAGTTTAGTATACAATAACCGAAAATTGTGTCAGTGTTTTCTTACAACCAAAGGAAGTAAGTACACAGTACTTGGCAAAGCTACTTCTTTTTAAAGAAAATATTCTTCTAGATATTTTCAGATTTTTTTAGCTATTTGAGTTTATCCATATAACACTAGAATCGCAAAACAGCTTTCTTGATCCAGAAACTGTGTTTCCCAGCCTGAATGGGCGTCATAATGAGGGCTGCAACTAACAAATTAACAGCTTAAAAAACCTGTCACAAAAAAGCTCAAAAAAAGGAAACACTTCAGCTGTTGGGCAAAGAAAAGACTGCTTTGTTCCTTGGTTTGAGATCAGAAAAAAAACTAAAGCTTGTTAAAGTTTTTAATTTTGTGAGAAAAAAAATCCATTCTTTAATAAAGTTTTCTGGAGCTCCTTTGTGTGCTAGAATCAAGACATTCGAAACACGTTTACTTCTATCACCAATAATTTTGTGAGGTTGATTTTTTTTGGTTTTCATGGAATATTTGGTGCTTCAAACGTAAATATCGTCAAATATTAACTATACCAAAAAAATATGGACGCTAAGTAAAAAAAATACATTTTTTTTGTTTAATATCAGATATAATAGAAATATCACCCCACAAATGTATTGCAAAGCCATGATTGACAAAAAATTATGATGTAACTCGATGTGTTTTTATAGCATATTTCAATTCTTGAGTCAACAATCCCAAGGCTTTGCTATTTATTACGGATTACGGGCATCAGTCTGAAGCCCTATATTTAGGGTTGAAGTAGTATCAATTCAGGGCAGTGTCACTCACATGTTTAATCAAATACTTCAACGGAATATACCCTTTCTAAGGGAGTCCTCTGATTACTAGACTTGTCTAATGAATTTTAAACATGGTTACTTTCTTACATGAGGCCCTTCTGTCAAAGGTACAAAGATATAATCACCTTAAAGTTCCCAACTTTGTCAGCAATTGTTGTGAAAATAAAAGGCGTTAGAAGGGAGAAAATGGCAAACATGGCCATGATATAGCCTGTTTCTTCGTCTGTTATCCCCAGCATCCGCATGTGAAGCGTCATAAATGGCAATAGGGCAACGATACCTAAAAAAACATAACAATAATTGACTGAAGTACGAGCTGTCTCAATGCCAAAAAGTAAAAGAATCGAGTGGCATGTAATTCAGTGCTCCCTGTTGTAGTACATTGGATTGATGCTATGCTTGGGAACACGGAACCCAAGGATCGATTCCCACCCACCGCAGGGTTGAGTGATAGGCTTTCTACCTGTCCCATCAAACCAAAAAAAGCTATTGAAACGTTGGTGCACCGTCATTTTGCTCCAGTAATGGCTTCGGAGATCTCTATCCTTAATAATATGAAAAAAACTTCGTTTTCTTAAAGAGTTAAAGAGGCTGCGTCCCAAAGTCGAACCTTAAAACGTACAGGAATTAGAAGAGGCAGTTGGGGGGCTGCCGCCCCCCAAACCCTCAGCTTTTAAAGACTCTTTTGTACAGGTTTTTTTTTGTGGGGGGACTTCATTGTTACTAATTACTAGTTTCGGCGCAATGGTTCTCCTGTCCTCTTGTGTTTAACATTTTTCGAAGTTATTCCATTATTCATTCATTTCAATTTTTTGTTAATTAAAAGAGGGCCTTTCCGAAGCCAAGAGCGGGGGGTTAGCAAAAAAACAAAAAACCTGTACAAAAGAGTCTTTAAAAGCTGGGGGTTTGGGGGGCGGCAGCCCCCCAACTGCCTCTTCTAATTCCTGTACGTTTTAAGGTTCGACTTTGGGACGCAGCCTCTTTAACTCTTTAAGAAAACGAAGTTTTTTTTCATATTATTTCTGTACGTTTTTCTACAATCCATGGTGGATGTAATTTAATAATTCCTGTACTCCTCGTACAGGAATTAGGAGAGGAGCTTGGGTGGCCGCCGCCCCCCCCGCTTTTAAATCATTGTATAAAATAGAAAAAAAAATAGATAGAATGACCGAAATGTTTCTTTTGCTCATAAGAAGCTAATATTCTGTTATCTCTCAATTGATAAGCTGTCCAGGTGTTATCAAAATTTTTTTGGTGTTGTGAAAAAATACCGCCCGTAAGGGACTTGAACCCTTGACCCGAGGATTAAAAGTCCCACGGTCTACCGACTGAGCTAATCACTTGCATGTGTGTAAATATAACTTCTCAATAAGTTTAAAAAATTTCAAATTAACATGGGCTCTTATGGAGAGAAATGCGTTAATTAATTAGCTAATGCGTGGTTTCTGGAAAACAGGGAAGGAGTTATCGGACAACGTTAAAAGGGGGGGGGGGGGTTGGAGGGTCGAAACTTTCGGGGGGTTAAGATTTTCCTACGAAACTTTCCAGGAAAATTACTCGGAGAATTCCGCATCGAATGAGTCTTCGTACACCCAGATCCGATGTCGGATGTGACCTGTAGGCGTCTAGGAAAAAAAAGAACATGAATTTTAAGTGGCTATGCGTGGTTTCTGGAAAACAGGGAAGGAGTTATCAGATCGAGCTGAAATTTCGCAAATGAGCTCCTGGGCCCTAGGGGACCTTAACTTGTGAATTTCAGCCCGATCGGACAACGTTAAAGGGGGGCTGGGGTTGACGGGTTTAAACTTTCGGCCAGATTTTCCCCATGAAGGAAAAGTTGGAGGGGGATGAAATTTTGCAGGTTTCTTAGTTGGAGCTCGGGCTACGAAATGCATCCCTCTCCATCCCTCTGCGACCACTGGAACCGAAGATCGCTTAACATTGTCGTGTGTCGCCTCTTTATAGAGGCACGAGTGTGCCTCCTTGATTTGGCACGACTTGCTTATTAATAATTTTGTAGACGATCTGAAGTGAACTCACATCAGAGCTTGAAACTCACCGTAATATCGGCAGAAATAACGTTTCTGGAGTTTACATTATGGTTTATTAGTTTTGGATTTAATAATTCTAAAGTGCATTTCCACAGTTTAAAAATTTATATTTCTGGCTATTGGTAGTTTGGGTGGTAACACAAGTGAATTGCCTCATAAATCAGTGTTTAATTTCTGTATACTGCATATTTACTTGTCAGCTATGATTTTTTTTTTTACTTAAGATTTTTGGAGAATCTAAATTTTATACTAAAAATTATCAGTATCAAGGCCAGCAATAGGTTATTAATAGTCTTATAAAGTAGGCTTTAAATTTCTGCGGGTTGGTTAGGAACTATTATACTCTTAAAACAATGTCCTATTTTTTGACATGGGCGTTGTGTTTTCAGTAAAACACTAATTTTTCAAATTCTATAAAAAAGGAAAATATCATGAGACGATTTGTTTGAGGGGGTTTTATGTTTGCTATTTGTAAACATATATTTGCACAAGCTAAGCTTTATAGCTAGTTTTATATTTGCACAATCTAAGAAGCAATAATTTTTGTTTGCTACAAATGTCGATTTAACTCTTTACTTCTATTAGAAAAGCTATGTTTTGTTCAAAATATCTTAGTTTAAAGCGAGTCCTTTGCGTGTGCTCGTTAGTTTGTTGTTGTTTGTTTTTTTTTAGAATTATTTCTTCCCTAAAAGATTACGGTAAATCATTTATTGTGGGCACTAAGTTTAACCTCGTCAAAAAAACGAATAATCTATATTTTCAAAAGTGTGGAGAGCGCCCTGAGAGTCGGAAGTATCATTTTTATTGTTAGACTTTGAAGGCTGATCTATTGATAGCTTATGTTCACGTGACCTTTGAGTTATGTGATAATGAGCATTGTCAATAGAAAATTTACCACACGAAACACTGGGCTCTATGCTCACCACTAACGAGAATAGGGACTATTTTGTCGTTCCTGGGATAAGAAAAAGTTCAATCATAAACCCTTTTCTGAAGAAAATGGAAATATTATATTCCCGTAAAAATTTTCCAAGCTCTTTGCTAAGCCTAGGAATATACGGTAGTATAGTGAAATTTTTATTTTTATGTTACGATTTACACAAAAGATTGGGGAATACATTGATTTTTGTCTTTTATTATGTTTTTTTTATGTTGTGATATACGAGATCTGCAGAATAAGATATGTTTTGTATAATTTAGCTCAATGGCTACATGACTGTCTGAACAAATCCTTGAAAGTGTATGAACTAAAAACATTGCCATGCCTCTATTCAAAGAAGGGAAATGGCGGTTTGAAGAGAATAAAGAGTGATCATTATTAGTCACCTTTCTATAAACAGAAGATTTATGTTTGGAAATCTGTTTTCACAATGATTTCCAAGAAGGAAAGCTTCACTGAAACTTAAATTATTCGGTCAGCCTTCATTTGGATATTTCATGATATTTATATGTTAGTTCGGTAGTGTTCTTTCATATCTTAAAGTTTTTGAAGCTCTTTTTTTGCTGGTAAATTAAAAATAAACTGTCATTGACTTAATTTTTTTTTATGTTATACGTAACATCCCATGCTACTTCGATTTCTCTTCAAATTTTGGATATCTTATGATTAGGGCGTTTGAAGAACCCAAACAGAGAGTTTGTAGTGCCAACCCTGTCAGTTTTCTTTGGGATTCCTCTATATCCTCCTCTAGTTACAGGTATGTGTAGCAGGCTTATTCATGCGAAAGTATGAAATATGTTGAATAGATATTCTTAAAAATAGTCTATTTAAATATTCATTTATGAACCAGTTAGAAAATTCCTTTCGCAAATTGTTTTAAAAATTTTGATTAGCATCCAGAAACCAGTTTTTGCTCTCTATTGTATTTTCGTTGTTGTTGTTTTTTTACTACTCGTTATAATTTCCTATCCGGTCTTTTAAACTGAGCATCCAATTTTAAGTAACCACTTTTCCGCTTGAGTTAAAGGATTTTTTGTATTTTTCACGAGCTTATTCAGATAAATCAATTAATAAAAAGAAAAAGGCAGGCGCAGTCAAAATTTCATTTGGGAGGAGTTGGAGCTAAGGTGGTTGACCTTCTTATTTGTAAATAAAATATCCGGATTTTTAACTTTTTTGGTTTGGGAAGGGGGAGGTTGAATCGAATTAGAGCTTTATGCATCGCTGTTGATTCGGAATCGCAAGTCAAAATATTCACGTCCAAACGAACCGAAGCTAAACCCCATTCAAAAATTAAGGTACTTACTTGTTATAGCGACCACACCAAAGAAGTGAATTTAGGTTAGCCCTTATTACATATACCAAAATATGATTGAAAATATAATTCTTTAGTAGCAAAATTAAGGAAACTACGACAGGAAATTATGGAAAACGAGCCACCCAGAACGCAATAAAATTAAATATTTAACCACCTCTATATTAATTAAAATATACCTGCATAGATACCGTTTATAACGCAAAAGCTAAGCTGATTACCTCCGAATGAACACAGAACACCGGTTTCACTACAGATCAAGAACAAAGTGTGGTCGCTATAACACTTAAGTACCAAAATTACTGTAAAATCAAAATGCAAATCAGTATTTTCGAGCAGAATCAAACTTCGAATAAAGTGGTATTTTAAACTAAATCAAGAAATCATTGTAGCAAAGAATTTTTTGCTTATTGACAGCCATTTGCATATGCGCAGGGATTTTTTTTTGTCCCCACCGTATATGAGGATTCTTACAACCATTTTTATCTAATGCAACTCCTCCCACTTTTACAGCTTCGTATTTTACGTAATTGCTCTCCCAACCTTCTCCTCGTATGGAAAATACCATGTTACTTGAGATTAGTTTCCAAATCGTCGTTCGATACTGGTTAAGGAAAGGTAGCTGTCATTATCCAAGTTAAGCTTTAAGTGCCAGTAAATAAATATATATATATATATATATATATATATATATATATATATATATATATATATATATATATATATATATATATATATATATATATATATATATATATATATATATATATATATCCTTTTAAATATTTTTATTAATATTTTATTTATTATTTAATTTGGTTTACTAATATTTTATTATTAACATTTCATTATGATTTCAATAAAATATTTTTTATATTATATAATTAAAAATATTAGAAACATAATATTTTATTAATATGGTTATTATTAGTTTTAAATACATTTTATTTCAATATTTAAAATAATTACTTATTTATTTAAAAAAAAATTAAGTACAAAAATATTTCTCATTTCGAAAAAGAGCCCAAAATCCCTTCATAATTGCGTTTGACCAAATAAAAGAGTCCCATTGGAATCGCCTTGGTTGAAACCCAAATGCAGGAAAGTTACAGCCCCCGACTTTGAAGGAAAACCACTTTTTGAATGAAAAGAATTGATGAAACATCATAAGGGCTGTTTAAGGGCTCCTATGGTAGCTAATTTTTATATCTACTTGCTCTTTATAAATTTGGTTTGATAACACCATCAAAAAGTTCCATATGGTACCCAAAAAGTGTACTTTGGTTGCTAATTCTGGAATGAAAAGGCTGAGAAGAATGAAAAAGTTATCACCATAATCTTCATGGTCAAAAACTCTAAGCTTGAGTTTAAAATCTCCGCTGTTGTATACTCCCCTTACCAGTCCTCTTAATATTTTTCATGAATCCTCTGCAGACTAACAGAACTAGGGCAGTTCTAGTGGGTAGGCCAATCCTAGGCTAGGCTATTGGTGTCAATTCACAAACATTTAGGGCGGGAGGAGGAGGGGGGTTAAAAATGTATTTTTGATACCTAGTGGGGAGAAACTTGTTGCTTTTTTCTGTTTTTTTTATGATAATACAAAAATGAGCATTTTTCGATGAAAATACACCAAAAAGGTATTTTTCGAAACTTAGGTGTGGCGAAAATCTTGGGAGAGGGACGCTGGCACCCCTGCCTACCTCCCTCCCCAATTGACGTCACTGGAACTAAAAGTTAACTGCGATATAGTAGAGCGATGTCTAATGGCTAAGTTCAAAGCTATTCAAAGCTATCGATTATTTCAGCGTGTTTTATGTGGATTTATAGTTGAAAGGAGCACAAAAAAGCCCCATCGAGTGGTGATAGAACTTTGAGGTCTATGTTATCTCATTTGCATAGAATTCTTAGGATATAATAAAATGTTGATTGGGAACGACAAAACCATAAAAAACATAATAAAACAAGAGTAAGGACACAGGGTAGCTGTAAGGACAACTCATTGTTGCCGTGGTAACCTAGATTTGAATCCTTATTCAGACGATTTTTTTTAATACGCATGCTGTTACAAGCACCCATTCATTTCTAATGACCAGTTTTCCTAAAATATTTAAAGTCCAAAAATCAGATAGTATACTTTCAGGTGAGAATTTAAAAATTCTTTGCAGCATTGCAGGAGAAATATTGCATTAATAATAACACAAGTTTTCGAAAAGTATATTATCTACTAATACTACAACAACTAACAGGTCACTGCAGCACCTAGCCGCCGGAGGCCAAAAAAGCTGCGCAAACTCCTCCTACTTTTTCTCGATCCATTCAAAGCCTTCCTCTTTACACACTACCAATAAGTTCCCATTTGCCTTGTTTTCCCTTACGACATCATCCCACCCAATTCGTGGGTGATATTCTTTTTGTTTAGCCCTAGACGGCTGCCCGCCAAGGACGATCTTGGGCAATCTGTCATGTTTCATTCACAAAACGTGTCCTAGCCATCTCAACTTTTTTTCTCATTATAGAACTAGAAAGCGGAATAACCCCCCATTTTTTTTACATCTTACTAGCTGGGATCAGGATTTCAGTCTGCTGCCCAAAACGATCCGTTGGAAGTTTTTCTGGAAAACATCAAACAAATTCTCCTCCGGTTTTTCTGGAGCGTCCACGCTTCAGAATAAAACCTGACCACTGTCATCACTTTAACTTTTAACATTCCATTCTTGGTTTGCAGACTTATCTTCCCATTCATCCAAACTTTTTTCAACTGCGAAAAAATACCCTGAGCTTTCGCTATTTAACTTTTAACATCTTCACTGCAACCACCGTTTTTACTAATAATACTAAATAGATTAATGAAGCTGTCCACTTGATCGATCTTCGTGTTACCCATCATTACCTCTTTGCCTTCACTTATTCCTAGTCTTAGCGACTTACTCTTCTTAACATTAATTTTGAAACTTATTCTTGCACACTGAACTTGCAAAACTTCTGAAAAATCATTTATTTTGCCAAATTTTTTCTTTTAGGATGCTTGAATCATCAACATAACCTAAATCTGGGAAAATTTTACTTCCTCTATTGAATCTCCGCTCTCCAATTGGCTTTGATGCACTACTTAGGACAGAGTCAACCAAAATGATCCATATAACTGGGGATAGAATAGGACCAAACCCTACTTAACTACTGATTTGATAAGAAACCAGCTACTAACCTCATCTCCTACCTTAACCGCAGTAATGTTATTCTCGTATATAGTTAATCAGTTTAATGTATGTATCCGTTATACCATAGAAGGATAAGACCTTCACTAAAGCTCTTCCATCAGCTAAATCAAACGCGTGCTCATAATCAATAAAACTGAGGAAGGGGTTCGACGATTTAGGCACTTCTGAAATATTAATTTATTCGACACAGTGACTTTGATAATTTAGTGATTAATTTAAGTGACTTTATTGAATTATTATTCGACAGTGAAAATTTGTTCAACACATCCTCTACCTTTCCTAAAACCACAATGTTCTTTACTTATAACTTTGTCTACAGTATATCTTGGTCTAAAAAGTATCACCATACTAAGTAATTTGCTACCTACAGAAACCAAGCTAATACGCCAAAATAATTACCAAACTCTCTCTTGTCGCTTTTCTTATAGATGGGTGTAATTAGTATTTTCCTAAAACCGCTAGGCACTTCCCTTTTTTAAAATCATATTCATAATTTTTGGCAACTTATCTCGAACTTTATAACCGCCATATATAAAAACTCATATAACACACTATCAACACCTGGAGCCTTATTATTTTTAATTATTTAAGTATTGTCACCAATTTTTCCTCATAAAATAAATCTTCCTTCACATCTAAAGTGTCACAAACTTTTTAATTTTTTATATATCTTTTCCTATAACTCTATCACAATTAACACATTCTCAAAATGCTCTGCCCATCTCTCTTTAGATCTGTCCGTATCACGTAATTTCCTATTTTTAATGGGATAGGTCTGGATTGACTATTCCCTCTCAATTTATTAACATGTCACTACAATATATTACAATTATGCCGTCTGGCTGTATCTTCTGGGTTTTCGGCAGTTTCATCCATAGCCTCCATTTCACACCTTTTTAATTCATATTTTATTGCTTTCTCCACATTTTAGCACATTCTCAAAATGCTCTGCCCACCTCTCTTTAGCTCTTTCCGTATCACGTAATTATGGCCCTGTTCCTATTTCTGATGGGACGGGTCTGGGTTAACTATTCCCTCTAAATTTATTAACATGCCGGTACAATATTTTACAATTATGCCGTCTGGCTGTATCTTCTGGATTTTCGGCAGTTTCATCCATAGCCTCCATTTCACACCTCCTTAATTCATATTTTATGGCTTTCTCCACATTTTAGCACATTCTCAAAATGCTCTGCCCACCTCTTTTTAGCTCTTTACGTATCACGTAATTATGGCCCTGTTCCTATTTTTGATGGGACGGGTCTGGGTTGACTATTCCCTCTAAATTTATTAACATGCCGGTACAATATTTTACAATTATGCCGTCTGGCTGTATCTTCTGGATTTTCGGCAGTTTCATCCATAGCCTCCACTTGACACCTTCTTAATTCATATTTTATTGCTTTCTCCACATTTTAGCACATTCTCAAAATGCTCTGCCCATCTCTTTTTAGCTCTTTACGTATCACGTAATTATGGCCCTGTTCCTATTTTTAATGGGACGGGTCTGAGTTGACCATTCCCTCTAAATTTATTAACATGCCGGTACAACATTTTACAATTATGCCGTCTGGCTGTATCTTCTGGATTTTTTCTCCATTTCTTCCGGCAATTTTATCCATAGCCTCCACTTCACACCTTCTTAATTCACATTTTATTGCTTTATCCACTTTCACCACATTTCTCTTATTTTTATATATTTCTTGGCTCAAATAATCATGTTACAAGCCCCTCCTCCCCTCTATTAAACATAAGCATTTTCACTAATATTCCGTGTTGTGTTTTTAACTCTTTTTCCTAAGACACCATTAGCGACCTCATAAACTATTTTTCCCAAATTATTACTCTTCTACATTGTCAAATCTTAAACTCTCCAGTTTGGTATTCAACTGTTCCTGAAAAATTTCTCTCAGATTCTCATCCCGGAGCTCATTTTAGATTGTTTCGACGTCCATAAGGTTTATAAAATTTGTAAATATTTCGTATATGATAATACACCACAGGTAACATATTTTTTTTTTTTATTCACAACTCCTCAAACATGCCAAGGATAACATATCCCATTGATTCTTATTTGAAAAATTTCATATTTTCTTTAAGAGAAAGTTTAAGAGATATATGAGGTTAAACCTGCGTTTGATTCCGTATTTTAGCAAAAACTCAGGTTGACTTCTAAAGTTTATTTGTCCAAGTTGGTAAAAATCTTTTTATAAAGGTTATTATCTGTAGTTTTAAACCTTAAAAACGCGCAAAAATTTATTTTTGCAAAGTTGAAACTTAAATAAATCAATTCAACGTATTTTTTGAAGATCTGTTTCAAATGCAACGACTCGTGATGTTTCTCTATATTTGTAAAATTCTGAAAAACTAGGGCTTTACTGAAAACTCAGCTTGCATAAGTTTTTTAGAGATTTAAAATTGTTCTGTAAAATTGCAAATTTCAATAACCAAATATATGTAAAAATAATTAAATCAAATGATCAGAAATATGTTGTATAAACTACAAAGAAGTCATTTTTATCCTTTTCAAGTTTCGATTTCGCTCTTTCCTTTCATCACAATTGTTTTCTTTTTTTGCAGAATTAATTACTACCAAAATGCTTAATTGCATATGGAGGTCGTTTTCATTAGGAATTGAATTTCCAGTGTCTATTTTCTTAACACATGTATTGTTGTGTAAGCTTCCACTTAACCAATTCAAACAATCAAGTTCCATTTTTTGTTTTACTTGGTAATAAAACTAAAAACATAGGGCAAAAATAAATACATGAGAAAATCGAAAACGAGCTTGAAAACCCTCAAAACGGCAGCGGATGAAAAAAAATGTGTTTCATTGAATAAATCACAGTCAAAAACACTTTACCAGAGATTTCAGCCCTAAATATTTACCCTGGTACCCTTTCATTACCCTTGTCCTAACAGGGTATTTGAACTTCGTGGAGAGTTACTTATTTAGACCACTTAAACATATTACTTTAAGTTACATTTTATTTTGGAAGGACGCACATACCAAATAATATTTTGACGTCTCTACATTTTATAAGCCTATTAAAAAAAGTGATAAAAAAACAAAATGGTAAGTAAAATTATTGACACCAGAGGTACATGACGTACAATAATTAATATACAGGTAGAGCGGTTACTTATCTTCCGCTTGTCACGTAAGTATTAAAAATGAAGATATGTCTTAGCTCTCTCTTATTTAAATCTCCAAATACTTTTTGAGGCCATTAGCCATAAAAGCCTTGTTTTTTGTGAGCCCTCATACGCTTTCCCAAAATTATATGTAAAAAGTTGACGTCAATTCACAGAAATTCTGGAGGTGGGGGGAACGCGTGTTTTTCAAAATATATGCGGGCAAATTCGTCAATTTGTTTTCAATATAAATACCAAACAAAGGCACTTTTAGTGAAAATTGCCGCCCCCCCCCCGAACATGGTATTTTTAAAAATATAGTGGAGTAATAAAATACAGAGGGCACAAGACCCAAACAAATACAAAGTAGAAACAATAGGAAAAATATTCTTTTAAAAACAGCCCTAGAATCCTTACTTCAACGAAGTTCAACCAGAACTGACAAAAAGAATGAAGTGAGAATATAAATTCATTCAAACTAAAGAGAACAAAGTGATTAAATGCAATTTCTCAGAGCCAACCTTGCATTTTTTGCAGCCTGTCTTAAAGGCATTTTCGTAGCTGGTTCAATACTATTATAAATTGGTTTAGTAAAATATTTTGTTAGATCATTTTTAATTAAATTTGAGCATAAAGAATTTAGTGAGTATTCCTCTAAGTCCCTGTTCAAAAATCCCCTCCCCCAATTGAAGCCACTGTGGGGTAGTACCAGACAATTCTTAGGGTAGTCCCAGACTATGCAGCACAAACCCGTGTGCGGATTTGTTATATGGGGATGGCTCACATTTCAGGTTCGAGAGGCAAGTTCACCCAAACCTTAAAAGTACACCCATTGTCTGAGAATTACACTGAAATATAGGGATTACAGAAACAATCCAGGCTTAAAGACAGCAGTAAGAAGGAAACGACAACGAATAGAAAGAAAGGTAGAAAACAAAATCTATAAATGGCTGGAGAAATCATTGTGGATGGTCTCAATCTATGATAGATTAAATAAAAAAACAAGTTTTTTTTTTAACTGAAAGTAAGGAGCGACATTAAAACTTAAAACAAACAGAAATAACTCCGTATATGAAATGGGTTGTCCCTCCGCTATCCGTCGCTCTTTACGCTAAAGTTTTTAATTGTTTTAAAAAGTAGAATTGTGGCAAAGAGTCAAACTTTCCCCCTATTTTCTAAAATAAGGCAAATTTTCTCAGGCTCTTAACTTTTGATGACAAAGACTAAATTTGATGAAACTTATATATTTGAAATCAGCATAAAAATTCGATTCTTTTGATATATCTTTTAGCATCAAAGTTCCATTTTTCAGAATTTCGTTTACTATTGAGCCGGGTCACTCCTTACTACAGTTCGTTACCACGAACTGTTTGATAAAATAAAAATAAAACTAAAATTGAGTTGTGATAGGCACATTACGCTTGTCCTCGGATAAAATGTACAGAGATCGAGATCAAATATGCAGTGAAATTTTGACAACAACAATTAGTGTCTGGATCAACGGCGAATACTATTAGCAGAATACTGTCAGGCTAATGGTGGCAATGACATTTCTAGCGCAGAGAAAGGCTAAATGGCAATACTAATAAACCCTATATGATCAGACATTATTAAAAATAATACTTACTTGAGAAAAGGAGAAAGAAAAGAGGCTTTAGTGGCCAAAATTCTCGAACAAGAAAATCTTTCTTTATTCGAGCCCATCCTGTGACTTTCAACTTATTTTTTCCTTGTTTTCCTTTATCATTAATTCCATCTTTTTCTCCAGTTTCGGCCTTCTTCTTTCCCAATTTTTTCTCCGTTTTCTTCTTTTCGTTGTTGGTTTTATCGGATCGTTTGAAAAAATCCATTCCTACTTCAAATAACTTTCAAATTTGCATAATTGAGTTGAAATATAATCTAAAAAAAAACAAAAGGTCAAACCAAGTCCTTGAGCCTATTTAAATAAGAAAGGAAATAAAAACAAAGTTTGACAAATCATTGGCAAATGACTTAGTGAAACTAGCTTTACGCCTCACTTAAACAAATTAATAGTTAAAGATAAAGGTTGGAAGAAAACTGCAAAATCATTTCTGGCAACAATGTGCAGTCACCTAAAAAGTAAACTATTCGGAATATTATGTTTAATTTTGCCTAAAACTGCCTCTTCAATGAGGCATATGACTGATATTAAGCTCATACGACTACCCAGCGGTAAGTTCTGACGCGTTGTCTTTTCTGATCAGAACAAAAGGGCGTTGATGAAAAAAATTATCCAAGTCATCAGGCCAGGAATTTTCTTAGTATGACAATTTTTGGTGTTTTTGATCCATGTTGGAGAACTGAGCAATAAGGTTAAAAAACAGAAAATCAGAACATACCTTTTTAGAGATGTAATGCTTAGACAGTAGCGTCAATTGGGGGAGAGATGGGCATAAGTCCCTTCCAAGATTTCCGCTCCTCTCCCTAACGGAAAAACATTTTTTGGGGGGAATTTTCTTTGAAAAAAATGAACAAAAGCACAAGTTCACCTCACCCTAACTTTGAAAAGTATATTTTGCCCCCTCTAAATTTTCGTGAATTGACACCAAGGCCGTTTACAGGAGGATGCTAAAAGGTTTGAACCTCCCTGTCCCCAAAATTGTCGTTTAATTCGTAAAAACGTGACAAAAACGCATAAAAACGATTTGTGATCCATTTTTTTGTATCCTCTCTCCCAAACAAAAATATCCTCCCCTGAAAAAAAGTCCTTGATATGTCCTTGACTGAAGCCACTGTCCAAAGAGCACGATAATCTTATAAATCCTCTGTTCTCTTTAGTTTGACTATTAAAGAAAAACGGTGTGTAGTTAGTCCTGGTTCGCGGATCTTAAAGCAGTTGATTGAATTGACATTACACATCTTCGGTAACTCAAATGATTATTATCGGTAATTCCAATCATTGAACATAGTCATATCGGAATATGCTCCAATATGACGTCAAGTGTCCAATATGACTCCTTTTGTCGTCATAATTAGTTAAAAAAAACAAGTTCTTTCTACCCGAAGTAAAGAGCAACATTAAAACTTAAAACAAACAGAAATTTGTCCGCATATAAGGGGGCTGTCCCTTTCTCAATGCCCCTCTCTTCACTCCAAAGTTTCTAAAAAACCTTTAAAAAAGGTTTTTATTATGGGGCCTACATCAGGTTTTCATCTTCTGAGCCTTTTCTATTTCATCTTTTGCTCGACGAATTCTTATGAATATTAGAAACTGCATGTCAGAAAAATTGAAGGCTGACGCAAACTTTCACACACGTTTCAAAAAAGACCGTCTAATTAATCAAAGATCCTGGCAAGCCCTATGGGAATGAGGAATAAAATTTCAAAGAAATATAATAATAAGGACGAAGTAAATGACATAAAATGATATGTAACATATGATGATATGTGAAAATGATATGACGTATGTAAATCTGTATATATAAAAATAAGTTGTCTGTCTGTCTGTGGATTAGGTGACGTCATGTTTCTGTGTCGACTGACGTCATGAAGTTAGTTGTCGTCATTTTGCTATGACGGTGACGTCATTAACGGTATTTAAGACATTTGTTCACGGAAAAATGTTTAATTGTAAAATGACTGAAGAACCTACAATGGCAACAGCCGAGAAAGCTGCTCAAAGAGTTTATGCCAAAAAACTTGCTGCTGATAGAGAAAGTAAGAAAAGAAAGCGTTCCGAGGAATCACAAGAACAGCAAGAAAACAGGCTTGCAGCTGATAGAGAAAGTAAGAAAAGAAAGCGTGCCGGGGAATCACAAGAACAGCAAGAAAACAGGCTTGCGGCTAAAGAACGCAAAACCGCGCAGTTAGATGAAAATCCACCTAGACAGCGAGAGTCAAAACATATCAAAACTGAAAATGATAGCGATGATGATTGGGTTTGGGATTTTGACTTGGATAAGGTCATCAATGCTTACCAGATTTAAGTTAAAAAAACAAAGGTTCGTCGATATGTACTTCATAGTGACGCTGAAAAATAAAGAAGAAAAAGAAAACTGAAAAAAGAAAAAAGGTAAAAAACTAAAAAAAACTAAAAAGAAAAAACACTCAAAGAGAAATTACAGACCGGGACACAAATGACGACCGAGACAGAGGGAATATAAGTGACGACCGGGAACCTCAAAGAGAAATTACAGACTGGGACACCTGGACACAAATCACGACCGGGACACAGGGAATATAAATGACGACCGGGACACAGGGGCACAACTACAACGGGGACGCCGGGGGCACAGGCGGGATATATAAATGACGACCGGGACAAAGGGATTGTTCGAATAGAAATTACAGACCGGGACACAAATGACGACCGGGACACCGGGACTATAAATGACGACCGGGACACTCAAAGAGAAATTACAAACTGGGACACCGGGACACAAATGACGACCGGGACACAGGGAATATAAATGACGACCGGGACACAGGGACACATCATTAGAATAATGAGGTATAGATCTGAAAACAGATTGTTTTTCCCATGGACAATTATATGTTGCATGTTCAAGAGTCAGTAAACCTGACAATCTATTTATATGCACAGACAATGGGACAGCGAAGAATGTTGTATATTCGCATGTTTTACGTAGTTAAAAACATATATTTATATCTATCTCTATTCACAGGTGGGACACAGGGACACTACCTGTTGGGGTGGCGCGAAGCGCCACCCCAACAGCTAGTATATATATATATATATATATATATATATATATATATATATATATATATATATATATATATATATATATATATATATATATATATATATATATGGCGCGTAACGACTTACGCGCGCAGGGGGGCTTGGGGGGTCGTGGAGCGCCCCACCAACTAGGTGTTGGGGTGGCGCGAAGCACCACCCCAACAGCTAGTGACATATAATAAGAAGGACGTGTAACGACCTAGATTTAAAATTCGCTAAGGCCAATGGACGCTCGCTTAACCTTACATTTGACAAACGAAGAAGCAGATGTAGTAATAGTATTCTGTAATATTTTTAGTAGCATTTTGTAGTAGTTTGGAACTTAATAAAGTTTAGTCTTAAACTTCGAAGCCAGTTTCACAGGAGAACTTTCTAAGCATAAGGTTAGGGATGACATATTAAATGGAAGAGATACGACCACCTCTTCCATTTTACTACTTATTTCCATTACTACTTATTTGATATAAATATTATTACTCATTTACTACTTATTTAACATTTATTTATTACTTATACCAATATACTCATTTGATACAAATAAGATGTTTTTTATGGCACTTGGTATCAACCAAGTGACATATAGCAGTCGCCAATTCTGTCGGTCTGTCGGTCTGTCTGTCGGTCCCGGTTTTGCTACTTTAGGCACTTCCAGGTAAGCTAGGACGATGAAATTTGGCAAGCGTATCAGGGACCGGACCAGATTAAATTACAAATAGTCGTTTTCCCGATTTGACCATCTGGGGCGGAGTGGGGGCCCGGTTAATTCGCAAAAAATAGAAAAAATGAAGTATTTTTAACTTATCAGCGGGTGATTGGATCTTAATGAAATTTGATGTTTGGAATGATATTGTGTCTCAGAGCTCTTATTTTAAATCCCGACCGGATCTGATGACATTGGGGGGAGTTGTAGGGGGAAAACCTAAAGTCCCGGTTTTGCTACTTTAGGCACTTCCAGGTAAGCTAGGACGATGAAATTTGGCAAGCGTATCAGAGACCGGACCAGATTAAATTAGAAATAGTTTTCCCGATTTGACCATCTAGGGGGGGGAGTAGGGGCCGGTTAATTCGGCAAAAATAGAAAAAAATGAAGTATTTTTAACTTATGAGCGGGTGATTGGATCTTAATGAAATTTGATGTTTGGAATGATATTGTGTCTCAGAGCTCTTATTTTAAATCCCGACTGGGTCTGATGACATTGTGGGGAGTTGGAGGGGGGAAACCTAAAATCTTGGAAAACACTTAGAGTAGAGGGATCGGGATGAAACTTGATGGGAAAAATAAGCACAAGTCCCAGATACATGATTGACATAATCGGAACTGATTTGCTCTCTTTGGGGTAGTTGGGGGGGGGGGTAATTCTTAAAAATTAGAAAAATGAGGTATTTTCAACTTACGAACGGGTGATCGGATCTCAATGAAATTTGATGTTTAGAAGGATATCGTGTCTTAGAGCTCTTATTTTAAATCCCGACCGGATCTGGTGATGGGGGCGGGGAGTTGGGAGGGGGAAACCTAAAACTTGGAAAACACTTAGAGTGGAGGGATCGGGATGAAACATGGTGGGAAAAATAAACACCAGTCCTAAATAGATGATTGACATAAACGGAACGGATCCGCTCTCTTTTGGGTAGTTGGGGGGGGGGTATTTCTGAAAAAATAAAAAAAATGAGGTATTTTTAACTTACGAACGGTGATCGGATCTCAATGAAATTTGATATTTAGAAGGATATCGTGGCTCAGAGCTCTTATTTTAAACCCGACCGGATCTGGTGACATTGGGGGGGGGGGGAGTTGGGAGGGAGAAACCTAAAAATTGGAAAACACTTAGAGTGGAGGGATCGGGATGAAACTTGGGGGAAAAAAAACACGAGTCTTAGATACATGATTGACATAACCACAACGGATCCGCTCTCTTTGGGGTAGTTGGGGGGGGGGTAAATTCTGAAAAATTAGAAAAAATTAGGTATTTTTAACTTACGAACGGGTGATTGGACCTCCATGAAATTTGATTTTTAGAAGGATATCGTGTCTCAAATCTCTTATTTTAAATCCTGACCGGATCTGGTGACATTGGGGGAAGTTTGGGGTGGGGAGACCTAACATGATGGGAAACGCTTAGATTGGAGGGATTGGGATGAAACTTGGTTGGAATAATAAGCAGAAGTCTTGCATACGTGATTTACATAATTAGAACGGATCCGCTCAATTGCGGGGGGGGGGGGAGGTAATTCTGAAAAATAAGAAAAATGACGTATTTTTAACTTACGAAGGAGTGATCGGATCTTCATGAAACTCCATATTTAGAAGGACCTCGTAACTCCGATATCTTATTTTAAATCTCAACCGGATCAAGCGTAATTGGGGGGGGGCAGTTGGGGGGACCGGAAATCTTAGAAAATACTTGAAGCGGTGAGATCAGGATGAAACTGGATGGGGAGAATAGAAACCTGTCTAAGATACGTGACTGACATAACTGGACCGGATCTGCTCTCTTTGGTGGAATTGGGGGGGGGGGGTAATTTTGAAAATTGAGGTATTTGTAACTTACGAAAGAGTGACCAGATCTTAATGAAATTTGATATTTAGAAGGATCTTGTGCTTTAAAGTTCTAATTTCAAATTCCGACCAGATCTTGTGACATTCGGGGGAGTTGGAGGGGGGAACCGGAATTCTTGGAAAACATGAAAATTGGAGTATTTATATCTTACGAATAGATGATCGGATCGTAATGAAATTTGATTTTTAGAAGGAATTCATGTCTCAGAGCTCTTATTTCAAATCCCGACCAGATCTTTTGACATTGTGGGGATTTGGAGGGGGAAATCTTGGAAAAACACTTGGAGTGTAGGAATCGGGATGAAGCTTGGTGGATAGAATAAACATATGTCCTTGATACGTGATTGACAGAATCGTCCTGGATTCGCTCTCTTTGGGGGAGTTTGGGGGGGGAGGGGTTCAGTGATTTGGCGAGTTCTGTGCTTCTGGACGTGCTAGGGCGATGAAAAATGGTAGGCGTGTCAGGGAGCTGCACAATTTGACTTGATAAAGTCGTTTTCCCAGATTCGACCATCTGGGGGGGCAAAAGGGAGAGGAAAAATTAGAAAAAATTAGGTATTTATAACTTACGAGTGGGTGATAGGATCTTAATGAATATTGATATTTAGAAGGACTTTGTGACTCAGAGCTCTTATTTTAAATCTTGACCGGTATTAAGCCTCTTATTTTCCTTTTTAAATCAATCTATTGATTCATAGAATTTTGTTAGAGCTCATACCATATGATCTCTTGGCTCTTAGCTCTTCTCGCCTCGTCACAAGTGCCATATGAGCTCTTAGCTCTTGTTCTTATTTATATCAATACACTGATATTTAAGTAGTATGGCATAGATAGGTCCCATGCTTACATAATTGGTCTCATCGCTATAGCCTCAATGGGTCCCATATTTACATAATGTCTAACATCGCCATAGCCTGTGCCTGGCTAATAAATACGCCTGAGACTCTTAAGATTGTATATACTACAGACGGTACAAGCAACAAGATTGCCCATTTGCCATCAGGTACATATTGCCTACAGTGTAACATGTATAAAATTTGCATATCACATACGTTACAAATAGCCTATATTCAAACAGGAACAAAGTTTGAATATTCAGGTCATAACATTTAAGAGTTTACACACAAAGACTTTGAAATACTCATTCCACTCACACGTCTTAGACTGAGAGTCTAGACTCACAGTTGTGCACGACCCATGGAATTTAAATCGTATCAAAGAGCTTGACGCCATTGCAGTCCCTTACGCCCATGCACAAAGAGGTTCGAGTAATAACATGCAATTGGTAGAGCTTTTTCAGATTGTGTGGGGAAGACTGAACGGTCGCAGTCATTGGACTAAATAAAATTCACGGACTAAATAAAACAGCAAATAAGTCAATTTTACAGTTGCACAATATTAATTATCCAATGACCCTATCACCAGAGGACGATTTGCCCATTAAAAATCAGAAAATGTGTTGGGTTTGTCAGGGTAAATTTGTTGAAGGTAGTGGGTTCGGGATGTCATTACGCGATCATGATCATTTAAGCAATCAAGCAAGGGCAAAGGGAGGCTGTAAAAATGGGGAGGACTATTAAAAAATGTACCGGACAAGTGATGTAATAGTGCTGTTGGATATTATATGTAAGAACACAGATAAAACCTATCAGGAATTTTGGTTGAGGCTGGATTTGGAGTATTATTTTTCAACTCCTCGTCGGGTAATGGATTTAATTTTAAAAATAAGTAAAAAAAGCTTGATCACCAATGTGGATCATCATGTATTTGCAGAGAGAGCATGAGGGGAGGGTATGTCTTTCACGGGGATTGTATCTTAGAAACAGACTCAACTGGGCAACGCACTGGTGAAAAGTTAGAAACAGTTTTGCTGGTGAAAAGTTAGAAACAGTTTTCCTGGATATGAATTCCCTTTGTCCATCGGCAATGTCTCACAACTCTTTGTCGTGTTGTAATTACAAATATCCAGAAAATCTTCATACTCAAAAGGTCCCAGACGTTGCCGCTGTTGAGGAGAATGTACCCCATGGATGGTTTTTTGAAATTGATGGTAAAATACATTTGGAACTTCATGACTCATGGTAAAAGATTTAGTTTTTCCGTGCATAGACCGATTACTAAGGCCTCTTTGAGTCCACATGATATTTTTTGGTAGAGGATGGGGGAATGGACAGAACACCTTCAAAACAAAAACGTATTGCCGAAATTATTCCAGAACAGAATATTGCTGCATACCATGTTCTTTTGCAAAGGATCGTAGTCAAAGGTTTTAAGGTCACAAAGATTCATAAAGCCCTCCAACTTGATCAAAAAGCAAATATGAAAATGTTTAATGACACTTTTTCAGTAAACCTACAGAAGCAAAAACGAGGAATGAAAAAGAAATCTTTAATTTCATTTTAAATTCAGCCTTTGATAAAATGTGCAAGCCTCTGATTTTATTTTTAAATCAATCTATTGATTCTTAGAACTTAGTTGGAGCTCATACCATATGAGCTCTTGGCTCTTAGCTCTTTTGGCCTCGTCACAAGTGCCATATGTGCAAACACTGAGTCAGTTCAGAGCTTGGGATTGGCTCATTGTTACGCTGAAATTGAGAATATTTGCATGATTCCACTTTAAACATGACAGAATATATATATATATATATATATATATATATATATATATATATATATATATATATATATATATATATATATATATATATGTATATATATATATATATATATATATATATATATATACTTTAATGTTAAAAGTTTGCAGTGCAGGAGGAGGTGGTTGTTTGGAAGATTACGAAGCATATTTTACACCTCCAAGCATAAAAGAATCTAGCTCTTCATGGGATTTGGGTTCTAGCCATCAGCAGCGTGCCCATATTTATTAATACAGTGTTCCAAAAAAACTAGCTATTTTACTACAATTTAGGTCATTAGCCTTGGGGCTGTGTTGTCCTGTCCTCTCCTACAACATTGGTGGCGCAATTTTTATTTTTCTTTTTTTTACCTTTTTATCATTCTAAGTGAAATGGCTATCTCCGATTTTTATCCAACTCAATGGTGAGTTATGAGTACGACCTTTGGCAATTATACTAATTTACAAAAATACGGGGGGGGGGAGAAAGAATTTTCTCAACATTTTTGAAATGAAGATAGAAAAAACATTTTGTCAGAGTCACTACCATACAGAGTGCACATTTTATTTTTGCAATAAAAATGCAATTTTTTTCAAAATCAAAAGTGGCTAGTTACAATATACCCCCTCCCCCACTGCCCACGATTATTGCCTCTGCCCAGTTGCAAAATGGGGCACAGGAGGGGGGCTGGTAGCCCTACATTCAACTTCGAGCAATAAAAATGCGGTAGAATTTTCAATTTTCGAGTAAAAAAATGCTATAAATGGTGCGCAATAACATTGGCGGCAACTTTGATGACATGATACAAAACTGTCAAAGACGGCTTCCACAGAGAGATCATTTAAGAAACTCTCATAACTACGCTATCCAGTAAAACCATTTTTTCCATGCTCATTTAAAGCGATTAATTAAAAAAGCGTTTCCCAAAAAAGGGTTTTTAAAATAGAAAAGTAGCCTACATAGCTACTTTAGCCTACATAGCATTTTAAATCCGAAGACAGGCAGAAATAAAGTCATATAACCATTCAAACTTAAAACGAACAGAAGTTAGAATCAATGAATAAATGAAAACCAAAACGAGCAGAAATTAAAGCTACTAATTAGACCTAACATAAAATATCACACTACTAAGGACTGACAAATCGTAAAACTAACTGGAATTAAAACGAATATTATCACATTAAACAAAAACAACAAAAACTGCAATAGATGTATTAATGAATCCTAATATGAAAAGAAATTAAAATGAATAATCAAACTTGAGATTAAGGGAAACTACCGCAAACAGGAGGACAATTGCACCCAAATCTTCTAAATGTCATAGCGTCATTTGCGCTTTACCGAAAACAATTTGTATCTGGAACAGTGGTTTTTTTTTTTTATCTGTAATAGGCTAACAGCGCAATACACCACAAATATAACGAAGGTTTGCAACAGAGTGGTGATCCCTTTCCCTTTCAAATCCTCTACGCGACTTGAGTGTCATCTGCATTTTATTGAAAACGTTATTTATTCAGAATTACCACCTCGGCGAAAAATACCATCCCTCCACACAAAGATCCCCCAGGCAGAATGTCTCCCTTGAAAACACCATCCCCCAAAAAATAGCTCCTCCCGCGGCTGGTTGGTCTCCAGTCACTTTCGATTTATAAAAAATGAAGACTAGAAATCTCAATTTCTGTTCTAATGAGCACACTCCGAACTTTTGGCGACAATGAGGTGAAGGTGTAGACGAGGAAGGGGCAAACCCCCTCCCAATATGGAATAAATTTGCCTCATTTTGGGGTTTGATGTTACTCTACTTTCATAATATCAGCGTAGACCAAAGATACTTCCACAAATCACGAGGGAGTAGGCATTAATTTTACGTTTTTATATTTTTTTAAAAGTTTCTTTTGTACATCCTTCCCCGAAAAAAATACCCCCAAGCAAAATCCTGGTTACGGCCCTGGGGTTATACACCAATTTCTACCTCCACCCTCCCCTCGTCCCTTCCTTAGAACTACTTCTTTATTTATCAGATAGCTCAATGAGCGATGAGATATTTTGGCATTAAAATGCACCCCTTGAAGAATCTCCCTCCTTCCCTAACTACAAAACAATCAAAGAGCCCCATTGTAGAAGATGAAGTCCCTTTTCAAGTTTGGTAATTTGTCCATTGCTTGCAGATAGTATTTGCTATTGGGAAACATACGAAATTTTTTGTCAGGGGAGTGTTCTGCAGGGGGAGGGGTTGTCTGAGGGAAATTTCAGTGGGGAGAAGATTTTTGGGAATAATTTTCTTTCAGCGCGGATGTATTTTTCACGGAGGGGCGGGGTATTTTCAGGGAATATTTTCTACGGGGTGGGGTATTTTCCATGGGGTATTTTCCAAGGGGTATTTTCTACGAGGGTAACTTTCCGGGGGAGGATTATTAAGGTGGCTATTTTCCACGGATATTATTTTCCAAGGGGGGTATTTTCCGTGGAGTATTTTCTACGGTAGGTATTTTCTAGAGGGGGTGGGGGGATTTTCTGAGAGGCTTAACGCCTAAACTATTCTGAACAGTTATATTTTTATTAGTGAAAATATCAACAGAATAAAGAAAAAAACTAAATAACCATAATAATAAAAAATACCGAAAAGAACTAATGTAAATAAAATGATTGTTTAATACGTAATGACAGATATTCCTCGAAACGCAAGCAATTCATGAATCTTTAGTGTTATAATTATAAAAAATAAAATGTTATTTTAAATAAAGTGCAAGCGACGCGCTCTGGCCAGTAGAAGATTTTGGCACCGGTTATCTACCCTGTTTTTGGTTATTTATGTTCGCTTTAACACACATCTATTCATCTAAAGGGTATCTATTATCTTCCTGTTTGATGTGATGGTTCGTTTAATTTCTATATGAATTATTATTCAAAAGTCTTTTGGTTTACTGAAGTAAGCAAACCCTTTCCGAGCATTCCCCTTGGGAAACTCTGGAAATCTGGGCCTATAAAACGATCTCAAAAACCTCTAGCTGATCGGACATCCAGAACCAACATTGCCTCCTTTTCTACTAAAGCCGATCTGTAAACTACAAGTAATTTGCATTATTAAGGGTTACTGTTCCTACGATTGTGAGGATGAAATCAGCCACAGAAGCATAGTTATTAGACCTTTCTACGTTCCCAAGAAAAACTAAGATGTCAAAACTTTGATCCGGTATCTTAGTGGTACGGAAAAACGGTTACGGGTAGCAGAAAAAGGAACGGAATGTAGACTGTTTCCTTCTAATCACTTTCGGCCCTTAAAAAAATAATAGAACCTTAGTTTTCAATCGAGTGAGCACCCTTTAATGTTTCAAAGCACGCCTTCAGCAAAAAATGGCCGGTAAAATGGCCTTTTGACCCTTTTTTGGCCCTCTGTCAGGGAAAGATTGGGGAAACCAATTTTTTTTTCTATTTTTAATTCTCCGTTCGGGTGCTCTTAGCCCCAGGACTTAATGATATAAGCTTGGAACCGATTTTTTCATGGTCCTTTAATTGTCTTTTTTTGGGGGGGGGGTGGATTTGCTCCGCGACATTTTTTTACATTGGATTCATATTGGTCGCTAGAAATAGGGTTATAATCCTCCAACTGATCAGGGACGAACCGCTTTGGTCTACACCTGGGCCCCTCCCTCCAACAACCAAATTTTGATCTTTTTGACCCCAAAATAATATCCCTGAAATTTTCAGGCTAATCAAACACCCAACTTTATTCAACATGTATTTAAACTAGTGGCAGTTTACATAACTTATACTCCTTGTCCCCGGTGATATGGGGGCATATAATCCCATATGCACGTTTATTGGGAATTCTAACTATTTTTAACCAAATGTCTATCGATTAATTTGATAGAATTTCTCGGGGGCTGCAGGAGTTGGGTTGCAAATAAGGCACAAGAGAGAGGATGGTTGTCCTCCGATTACTTTTGACTCTTATTAGAGCACTAGAACTTTCAGTTTTCAGACAAATGATCCCCTTCTGAAGTTCCTACAATCATTTCTTCCATAAGTAAAAGGCCTGGGGCAAAATACTCCATTGTTAGCATAGGTCTCTTTACTTCTGATTGGCACTTGTTTTATTTGCATCTACGTTGCTGGAATCAGTGCCGTGAACGTAAGCCTGATATAGCTAATTATCAGTGATTTTTATTATAAAATAAACGTATTCCTATAACAGTGCGGCAGTCTTCCTTATTGCCCTTACTTCATCGTTTCCTGTGTGTCCAACTTCAAAGGCTGATATTTCAGTGGGGCCTACTAACCTATTTGTACGCTTATAATGGTACTTGTGTCTTATAGCCACACAACTCAAGTTCTGTCGAGGAGTGAAGTTAAGTGAATGCTAATGTAATAAAACAAAGTATGATGAAAATATAATATTTTTGCAACAAAATTACAACAAATAATTATGGAAAGGGGGCGGCCAAGACCACATTATATCAATTACGTAATCTAAACTAACCTACCCTAACTTAACAAAAATACCAACTACATATTTAACTAAAATATAGCTACAGTGTAGTTTCCCACCAAGCCGGAGCTAATATTAAAAAAAGGTAAAGGATACGGTGTTAGACTGTTTGGTTGGGGGCCAACCATCCTGTGCTTTCGCACACCCTTCCTGTTTCCCTTCCCCAGATTTCTCCAGGTACCCATTTAGAGCTGGGTCGACTCTGGCTAAGCTTACAGAGTCACGCCAGTGACCCCCACCCCAAACTAAGCAATTGGGTATACTGGGATTTGAACCTGCGTCTCGTATAAAGACCATGAAAACCGGTTATTGTCTCATGTTCGCGATACAAGATCTTGAGTTTGGTGGCTAAAAGACAAAAGAACCCTTTTAGTATATAAATGAATTAAACTTTAGTTTAAATGTTTAAAAAGTTTAAAATGAATTAAACTTTGTCTTAAAAATACAATTTCCCTTACTCATAATATTTCAGTATTCCCAGAATACAGCACCTTCGTACTAGTTTCAAGTTCCTTTATTCAAGTCAAATTAGGCTCCGGCTATGCTCCAATCCAAGCAAATGATTTCAACCATCATTCAGATAAATTTTATTATACCATGTGCCTTTGACGAAAAAATAGTCGCTAGTGAACTAGAATAAAGTATTAACCACTTGAAACCAAAGAATGTCACAAAATTCTGATTCAGGAGGCGGCAGCATTTCTGAGTGTGAACAAAGACTAAAATTTTCCTTTTTTTTTGTGTTTACATTATTCTGAGCGGTTTTTTTGTTTACATTGTTCTGAGCGGCCTTGCATTGTATATGCAAAACCTGTTCCATTATAGACGATAACCGAAAGTTGTTTCTTTATTCGCCCCCTAAAGGAAGAAACTGATTTCTCAATAACAATTTAATCTTTTATATGGTTTTGTAACAGTCATTTTTTTATTTACAAAGATATAGGCCATGGAAGAGGCCCCGTAGGATTATTCCTGCCTAAAGCTTTTGATAATATCAACAATTTTGTGGTTTCGAAATTTTATAGCTAGAAGTATAGATGGGATCATTGCTTATGTATTATACGCCACTCGTTCAAGTTTACGCTGTGTAAAACTCGAGAACAAATCGGTTTCTTCGTTAGTTTCTTTAGCCTACCGCGAAACAAGACAAGTGACAGAGTAGATGGGAAATATATAACTTGGACTATATATTTGCACATTAGGGCTGGGGTGGGGTGACGTGCATGGGCAGTTTGAAGTTAGAAAACAATTCTTACTTCATTATATGCTGAACAATTATACCTAGGACATCTCTCGCTATATTTTACTCTCTCCCCCTCCTAATGTACAAATATATCGCCCAAATTTGTTTTTAAAGTATTATATTGTCATCACATTTTGTGATTTTTTATATTAATGAGCTTCAAAGAAACAGGTTCTAATTAAACGAAGTACTTGAGTGATTGGCTTACAATGCACAAGTACCATGGGATCACATAGTTAAACGGGGAGAGTCAAGTCTGTATAGTGAGCTAAAATTGTTTCATAAGGATGGTTTAGAAACCCTATCGGTTACATGAACCTCTACTTATTTCTTGATTTCAAGACAAAAACCTTTGTCCTAGTGACAAAAAAAGAACAATTATTCCCTTGATAACTAAGAATAATTTGTAGCAGGAAAACTTAACTACTCCTTGGATTACCGGGTTTAGCAAATGGGACGTTAACTTTGTTTTCACAATATAATCCCTCCTTTAAGAAAGACAAGGGCACTATCTACGATTCTTTTACTTACAGTGTCGTTGAAAATGGGGGCTATCCTACCTAACTTGTTCGAAAAAATTAAACTGTCTTATTTGAGACAATGGAGTAAAGTTACCTTACTAAAGAGCCGTGTGCATCCAGTGTATTGTCATTATTTTTTTATGATCACTCGTTTGGAAGATGTCGTTGTACAAATTTAGATGGGGGCTAATTAAATCGGAAATTGAATGTTCATACACTCTTTTCTTGCGCCAAAGGTTTTACCAGTTGAAAGTTCATGAACTGGAGATTTTCAAAGCTCAGTGCAAACAGCACACCAGTACTAGAACTTCCTGGCCAAATTCATTTTATTTTTGAATTAATTTTTTTTTAATTGAAAAAAAAAAAATTCTAACTGGAAGAAAACTAGCGTGCGCTAAACTGTAGAGTTGTTTCGATTATTATACAGTAAAATGTTGTTGCTTCATAGCTATCAATCTGGTAAAAAGCGACACTGTCAATAGCAAAGAAATTCCTAAAACAACGAATTTCAAGACAATGTATGCACAAAATAAACCTCATTTTCATGCTCCTTCCAGGTATGTAAAATTCTTAAGCTTTGAGTTGCTTGGATAAAGTCATGGTAAATTTGAAAAATTTAAGAAAAGGGTGAGAAAAGACCCAAAAGTGGTACAATCTTGAGGAAGATTACACCATAGAATTCAAAATGTCTGGTTTAGTCCTGGAACAGAGGTTATTCAATGTGTCATTAGTTTTCTCACTTTTCCAGAAAATACCCGCTTTGTTTTTTTTTTTTTTTTTTTTTTTTTTTTTTTTTTTTTTTTTTTTTTTTTTTTTTTTTTTACCAAAGATGATTGTATCAAACGAGTTGTAAAGTTCATAAGTTCATAAACTTATGAACTTCTGAACTTTTAAAATATGAACTTTGCTCTTTACTTTAATCTTCACTTGCCAGTTTTAACGCGTTTTTTTTTAATTTTTGGCTACTAGGGGCCGAGTTTCTTCCTTTACTAGGTTGCAGCTACCGTTGTAACCGTGATCAGAAAAACGTTTTGTTAGTTAATACCGTTAAGGACTCTGCTATCTTGGCTCTATCTTATCTAGTGTTATCTAGTCTTATCAAGTAGTGGTGCCAAAATCGACATTGCAGCACGAATAGAAAAAGCGTGGAGATATAGAAATAAGTCCCTATGGCGAAGGAACCAGCATAAAAACTAAAATGAATGTGTATGAGGCAACTTTCTTACATATCCTGCTATACGCCTGGGAAACTTGGCATCTAAAGGCCAAAAAACCTCGCTCCCACTAAGTTCTCGGCCATCGTTGCATGAGGCGCGTTCTATATACAGCCGATGGTCTTTCATGTCAAACGCTGAAGTTCGAAGGCATTGCATCCAAAGAAGACCCCCACTCAGAAACCAAGAAAGGACGACTGAAATTCCTTGGGCACACGCTATGACGACTAACTGGCAACCAAATCCCATGACATCCTCACTTGGGCCCCCTCTAATTTGGGAATGAGGATCTGGGGGTCAGAGAAAAATCTTTGGTAGATATTAAGAATAGCCTTGATCCTCTGGGTGGCTTCCACCGTCACACACGTGTTGGGAAAAGAATTGGTTAAAAATCGCAAAAAAGACTGCCATTGACAGACCGTATTCGACAATGTCAGTCATCCCGTCGAACGCTGACGTCGGGGCTAGACGGATCTTTGTCCGGTTTCCAAGAAGGTAAGTAAGCAAGCATTGTATTTGCCCTCAAAACAAAGGTAGCAACTAGTTTAGCCCCTAGAATGTTTATTACGCACAAAAGGGGCTAATAGAATAGTTCGTTATGCACTTCTAGTAATTAAAAGTACCTATAGTTCTTTGTTATCCGTTGTCTGGGAACAAAAATAAGACTATCCCTCCAAGACCTCGGTTTACCCCCCCCCCCTCCTAGGCCTCATCTCCCCCCCCCATCTGAAATTTAGTTTCTCCCAAAATCTTTCAAAACTAAGATAAACCTACATAATTCAAGCATCAACAGAAACGGATCAGTTTTTTGGACATCCACCATATGGCTAATGTGGGGGGGGGGGGGGTAAAGCTCATTCTTGATGCAAATGAATGTTATATCTAGATTCAGGATGCAATTCTGGGTATATTTTTGCACATTAGGGGGGTTGGGGATCTGTAAATATATAGGTTCTAAGAAATGCATGAATTTCTTAGAAAGCATAAAATTCTTAAAACTGCAGAAAAAAGGAAAGAAGTGAAAATAAAGGCTCTCCCCCGCAAAATGTGTTAACTATGATTATTCTGCATATTATGGAGTAAGAATTGTTTTCTTAACATGTTTCCTTATGCCCAGCTGGGCTCCTAGGCTTGTAATGCTGGTTGGCTGGTTCGCTAATTTAAAGATTTGCATATATATACACTGTCAAATTGGCCATCTGGTGGTATCCCCAGTCTTTTTTTTTAGTAACAATTTACCTTTTTAGTGCTAGTACTTCATAGCACTAAATAGTACCTTTATGTTACCAAATGTCTTTTTTTTTTAGTTTTTACTTTCATTTTCACATGATTTTGGAAAATTGGTTCCAACTTTGCCCCCCCCCCCCCAAGGATTTTGAAAAAATTACGCCACTGGCCCTGAGCTGTTGTTTGTTAACTTACGCTTTAATTGTTGATAATCTTGTGCCATGATCCCTTTTATGTACTAAACATTATAGGCTAATACCAGATAAGTGGTACGATTTAATTTCCAATCCTAATTTCCAAGCACCGTCTCCTAAGATTATAGCCGTTACTGTGGCAATCGGATCCGAGCCCCCTTCCCGCTCGAGGCTAAATATGGGCTATATACGGGTTAAATATGGGCTAAATATGGGCTATATATAAAGCTTTGCTGATTTTAATTTTTGTTCAAATCAGCATTATTTCGCACCAAATGTTGATGAAAATAGCCTAACTATAAACAAATAATGCAATCCAACAGAATCAGCAAAGTTTTGCATAACTTAGGTTTAGTCTTGGGCCAAACTTTGCCTTATTAGGGGAGAAAAGGTGGGGGGGGGGGGCTAGAGTACAATTGTCGCAGCGGTGGCCATTATTTTTGGAAAGAAAGTTGAGTGGGAATCGAATGGGAACTTTGATGCAAGATTACTGTATCCTGCTCTGGGCCTTAATTGAGATTGCTCTGCGTATCCATTCCAGGCTCAACAGCTTTCCGAGCTAGCAAAACGCCCATATTTTTACAATTCTACCAAACAAACACGTTTTGTTCAAATTGTTCCGGCTCATTTTTCACATTGTTTTTTTCTGGATGGGGGGGGGGAGGGTAAAGATCCCGAGAAAATCCAGCCAAGTGAATTGACCCCAGAAGTCCTACAAACAAAATATTATGATCGTTTTTGTGCTTAATAAAGAAGATAACTTACAAAACTTCGATTGATTTGATATGAAAAACCGGTATCACATTCAATTGCAAGATGTTGGTTTTAACTAGTGCTCTTTGTAACTGCTTTACCTTCTCTTGCACTGTTTATAACTGTGATGAAGGTAAACGAAAATACCATTAAACTTCTAACCGGGTAATATTATGATGACGCAGCCCTTTTTTAATAAAAAAAATTACTGTTGTTAGGATATTTATAGTTTATACTTTAAAAAGTGGTAGTTTTCATATTACCCTAAATTATAAGTGTTCTGCTTTCAAGATATTGTAGAAGAAGAAAATAGAAAATTATTGAGAGGGAGCAAAGTAAATATTAATTGGAATTATAGAATTCAAATAACAGTTTTTTTTGTTTTTTTTTAATAATTTTATTGAAAATAATCATTTTTATATAATAGCAAAACAAAAGCGGAGCTTCCGAGAATGTGCTAAAATAAATTGAAAAAATAAAAAGAGTATGGAGCATGAGACCATTTAAAAAACCAACATAAAATAAACAACAAAACACTACAATATAAAACCCCAAAACAACACAATGAAAGATATAGAAAACAAACCCACTAAAAATATAGTTAATTTGCTTCGAAAAACTAGTTAATCTCTACCTACCGAGTTCAAGGAGTAATAAGTATATGCAGTAAAACAGGCATTTCTACTCTCCTCTCTAAGAATACCGTGATGACACAGAAAGTACGCATTTCGATTCTTGGAAAACCGTATTTTTCGATGTTGAACAATAATTCTCTGTCCTCCCGGGCAAAAAACAATTCCGGCTTTTCTTGTCCTTCTTTCTCCCCCCCCCCCTTCCCATATAAAATTCTAAGGATCCCCACAAGAAAGAAAGCTCTATAATAAGGAAATCCCTTTTTAAGGATAATTCTTTGAAATTGACATCAGTCTGTGACAAAAATTAATTTTAGTTAAAAAAAACAAGTAATTTAAAAAACTGAACGTGTAAATAAGCCCCTTAGCTTGGTTGTGATCAAATTGTCGCTGATAGTACAAAGTCACATATACAAACATAGCAAAATTCGGTTATATCAAAGTGATTTTTGATTGACAACATTGTTTATTTGAATGGTTCAATTTCTTATAAAGTATCCACATAGTTAAGTGCTTAGATATCAGAAAAAAAATACAAGATTTAAATAACTAGAATTATTGGAAAAATATATGTATATCGAAGGCATATCGAAGGGCATCCGCCAAAGTTCTTTTAAGGAGAAGAGGGGGCAAGCATAGAACAATTTTTTTCAAAAGGTTATGGTTAGAAAAATGAGTTTTTACAGTAAATCCACCATATAGTTTTAAGATTCGTTGTATTCTTTATGTTTTCGGCTTTCTAGTTATCCAGAGGTAAGGCTGAAGTCTCCCTCTGCCCTCTCCCTAAGGTCCAATGACATACGTCTTTTGGGCTATAATCATTTTTGACCATGCAAAACGGCTAAAATCTAACCGATTATAAATGCTACACGATTAACTTGTCTGCAAGATCTTATTTCAAATTTTCGCCAAATTCAAAATTAGACACTCATAGCTAATTTTTTACCGCCCGTGTGATTATATTTCCACGAAGTAAAACAACACAGATTAGTTTTTGTTTTCTATTTTTCACTCTCTCCCTTTTATTCTTCGGCCCAGCCACCTGGAGAAAAATGGCTCCTTTAGAAAAGCTTTGGCAGAAATGGATTGCATTCCCCCTTAGACCACACTTGGTGGCATTAAACAGTAAACACTAAAAGGATAGGATCGGTGAAATAGAATAATTGAAAATACAAACTTACTATAATAAGGTATATTCGCATGATCTGGTCTCTCAAACCAAATGCAATTCTTTAATTTTTTTTTTATTTTTTAAATTTATGAGCTTAGTATCACACTAAATTCCGTAAATGCATTTGAAACATTGACTAAGGTTAATATTGGAAACATACTAGAGATAGAAACTAAGTAATCAACTCTACATTCTAAGTGTTTTCCACCATATTTTCGTTCACATAATTAAATATGCGAGAAAAAAGAATGGATCGAGGTGTGCTAAAATAGCCTAAATATTTATTTTTGCACCTGCTTTGTCCCAGCTGCGATTCAAATAAATCGATATGATTGTATGCATATCTTTCAATACAAATCAATCGCTTCTTTAATAAAAAAATTGTTTCTTTCTTACGAATATGTTGTTCATTCTTTTCTTTTTTAGCTATATTATCAAACCTTTAGTTTCTTTAAATATGAAATAGAATAAATTAATGCACATATTTTTTGATTTGATAATTTTGGATCAGGGTTGAAGTGATATCTGGAACCTCGTAAAGAGCGAATCACGGCCCAGAGTAACTAAAAGCTCATAAATATGTTTTGTAAAAAAGTGTCTAGTGACAAAAAAATATCATTTGAAGCTGATTCAGGGTGGTACTATAATTTTGGCTATCGTAATAGTAGAAGTCTAATACGAAAACGAGTCTGTGGGAATCTCGAATAAGAGCTTGAAACCTCTCAGAAATGGCGGTAAATCGAAAGGAAACCGCAACATTCCAGTCAATACAGTCGAAAACCCCACACAGGAGGATTAAAGTCACCCACCATGAATAACTAGAAAAAAAGCTTCTTAGCATGGGTAGCACTGATGTCTGCTTTTTTTCTGTTTTTTTTTTTTTTTTTTTTTTTTTTTCTACCAAAGCTACTGCAACATCATAGAGAGATTTTTCGTGACTCAATTAAAAAACTAATAATCTACCTGATTTTTGCTAATTTGTCTCATCAACGCTATCTTGAAGTTCTATACGGCACCATAAATGGCACTTTTTAGGGTTATTTCTCGATTAGAAAGACTGGAAAGAATAGATAGGGTGTAAATATAACCTCCATGGTCAGAAACTCTTAACCAAAGGTCTAAAACGCTCCCTCTTGTACACTCTCCCTCCCAGCACCCTTAATAATTTTCATACTGACTAACAAAATTAGAAGGCTACTGCAACATCGTTAACAGATGTTCAATGGCTCATTTCAAAGCTCTTGATCATATACCTACTTTTTGCAAAATGCGTCCGGATAACGTCACCGCAAGGCGACACATGGCACCAAAAATGGACTTTTTATGTCATTCCCGGAGTTGATAGGCTTGGAAGCATAAATAGAGTACCATCAAGATCGGCATGGCAAAAAATCCTTGATCAGATGGTTGAAATCAAACAGTTCGTGGTAACGAACTGTAGTAAGGAGCGACCCGGCTCAATAGTAACCAAAACTCTAAAAAACGGAATTTTGATACCAATAGTTACGTCAAAGGAATTGCATTTTAATGATGATTTCAAATATATAAGTTTCATCAAGTTCAGTTTAGATTTACCCATCAGAAGTTACGAGCCTGAGAAAATTTGCCCTATTTTAGAAAATAGGAGGAAACACCTCCTAAAAGTCATAGAATCTTAACGAAAATCACACCATCAGATTCAGCGTATCAGAGAACCCTATTATACAAGTTCCAAGCTCCTATCTACAAAAATGTGGAATTTTTTATTTTTTGCCAGAAGACAAATCACGGATGCGTGTTTATTTGTTATTTTTTTTTCTTTTTCCCAGGGGTGATCGTATCGACCCAGTGGTCCTAGAATTTTGCGAGAGGGCTCATTCGAACGGAAATGAAAAGTTCTAGTGCCCTTTTTAATTGACCAAAAAATTGAGGGCACCTAGGCCCCCTCCCACGCTCATTTTTTCCCTAAGTCGTCGGATCAAAATTCTGACATAGCCATTTTATTCAGCATAGTCGAAACACCTTGTAACTATGTCTTTGGGGACGAATTACTCCCCTTCAGTCCCCGCGGGAGGGGCTGCAAGTTACAAATTTTGACCGTTGTTTGCATATAGTAATGGTTTTTGGAGAGTCTGAAAACATTTTCAGGGGGATTTTTTGGTCGGGAGGGGGTTGAGAAGAGGGAGGTTATGTGGGGGATACTTTCCATGGAGGAATTTGTCATGGGGGAAGAAGATTTCCATAAAGGGGGTGCAGCATTTTCTAGCATTATTAAAAAAAAAAAACAATGAAAAAATAGATATGCAAAAGTTTTTTCAACTGAAAGTAAGGAGTAGCATTAAAAATTAAAACGAACAGATAATATTACGCATGTAAGGGGTTCCCCTCCTCTTAATACCTCACTCTTTACGCTAAAGCCTTTTTAGTAATTTTAACTATTTATTCTACGGCCTTTGTGATTCAGGGGACAAAATTTAAGCTTTAGTGTAAAGAGCGAGGTATTGACGAGTTTAATTATTATTAAGTAATTATTATTACTTTAATTATTCATCTGCGGAGAGCCGAAATCAAAACATGGATTAACTAAAAAACGTTCAGAAATTAAATAAAAAAAACAAGTTTTTTTAACTGAAAGTAAGGAGCGACATTAAAACTTAAAACGAACAGAAGTTACCCTGTATATGAAAGGGGCTGTTCCCTCTTCAACGCCCTGCTCTTTTCGCTAAAGTTTTTACTGTTTTAAAAATTAGAGTTGAGAGAAAGAGTCAAACTTTAGCACAAAGAGCAGGGCGTTGAAGAGGTAAGGATCAGAGAGCCTTGTTGTTGAAGTTTCAAGCCCCTATCTACAAAAATGTGGAATTTTGCATTTTTGCCAAAAGACAAATCACGGATGCGTGTTTATTTGTTTTTTTTTTCCCAGGGGTGATCGTATCGACTCAGCGGTCCTAGAATGTCGCGAAAGGGCTCATTCCAACGGAAATTAAAAGTTCTAGTGCCCTTTTTAAGTGACCAAAAATATTGGAGGGCACCTAGGCCCCCTCCCACGTTCATTTTCCCCCATTGTCACCAGATCAAAATTCTAAGATAGCCATTTTATTCACCATAGTCGAAAAACCCGATAACTATGTCTTTGGGGACGACTTACTCCCCCGCAGTCCCCGTGGGAGGGGCTGCAAGTTGCAAACTTTGACGTGTGTTTACATATAGTAATGGTTACTGGGAAGTGTACAGACATTTTCAGGGGGATTCTTTTGGTTTGAGGGGGGATATTTAAGGGGAGAGGGTTACCGGGGAGGATCTTTCCATGGAGGAACTTCTCATGGGGGAAGATACTTTCAATGGAGGGGGCACAGGATTTTCTAGCATTATTTAAAAAAACAATGAAAAAATAAATATGAAAAGTTTTTTCTACTGAAAATGAGCAGCAGCATTAAAACTTAAAACGAACAGAAATTATTACGCATATGAGGGGTTTACCTCCTCGTAATACCTCGCTCTTTACGCTAAAGTATTTTTAGTAATTTCAACTATTTATTCTACGGCCTTTGTGATTCAGGGGTCATTCTTAAGGAATTGGGACAAAATTTAAGCTTTAATGTAAAGAGCGAGGTATCGACGAGGGGTGAGCCCCCTCATATACGCATTAAAAACATACGAATATAGAAGTTCGCTGCGTAATTTAATTCGTAAGTTACGTATATTTTTTACTTATGAAAACGTTCGTAAACAATTACAAGTTATAGTTGCCTTTCTAAGTAATCAAAGAATTGGAGGGCAACTAGGCCTCCTCCCTTGCTCCTTTTTTCTCAAAATATTCCGATTAAAACTATGAAAAAGCCATTTAGCCCCAAAAAATTAATATGCAAATTTTGTTTTAATCATTTATGTGCGGAGAGCCAAGATCAAACTATGCATTAATTCAAAAGCGTCCAGAAAAAAAAAAAATGAATGAAAATTAAAAAAATGAAATTTAAATGAAAGTAAGGTGCGACATTAAAACTTAAAATGAACAGAAATTACTCCGTATTTGAAAGGGGCTTTTCCTCCTCAACGCCCCGCACTTTACGCTAAAGTTTTTTACTGTTTTAAAATTACATATAGTAATGGTTATTGGAAAGTGTACACACGTTTTCAGGGGGATTTTTTTTTGGTTTGGGGGTGGGGTTGAGGGGAGGGGACTTTAGACGATTTACATGATTACACGATTTAGTGTAAAAAGCGACGTATTAACGAGGGTACAAAGCCCCTCGTATACATAATAAAAATATAAGAATATAAAAGTTTGTTACGTAAGTTAATTCTTAAGTTACGTATATTTTTTACTAATAAAAACGTTCGTTAAAAATTAAAAGTTCTAGTTGCCTTTTTAAGTAACCGACAAATTGGAGGGCAACTAGGCTTCCTTCCCCACCCCTTATTTCTCAAAATCGTCTGATCAAAACTAAGAGAAAGCCATTTAGCCAAAAAAAAGAATTAATATACAAATTTCATTTTAATAATTTATGTGCGGAGAGCCAAAATCAAACTTGCATTAATTCAAAAACGTTCAGAAATTAAAAAAAAAAATAGTTTTTTAAACTGAAAGTAAGGAGTGACATTAAAACTTAAAACGAACAGAAATTACTCCGTATATGAAATGGGTTGTCCCCTCCGCAATCCCTCGCTCTTTACGCTAAAGTTTGACTCTTTGCCACAATTCTACTTTTTAAAACAATTAAAAGCTTTAGCGTAAAGAGCGAGGGATTGCGGAGGGGACAACCCATTTCATATACGGAGTAATTTCTGTTCGTTTTAAGTTTTAATGTCATTCCTTACTTTCAGTTAAAAAAAACAGTTTTTTTTTATTTAATAGCGATAAGGAATGGCTTTGAGATTTTGACATCGACGAGGTCATGAATGCTTATCTTGCCTCTGTAAAAAAGGGCAGTTAATGAAGGCGTTCAGCAATTTATAAAAGCTCCAAGCGATGGAATAGCTATAAATATAGACATCGGAGTTTACAAGGACATTAACAAAGAACCTGATACTGCATCAGCCTCTGTTAAGAAAAAAAAAAGTTCAGCGACACGTTTTTCATAATGACAAAAGACAAGCTGAGGCGAAAATTCAAGGTCTAATCAAAGAAAAAGCAGAAAATAAAGACGTTCAATATTTTTTAAAAGCTTCTAGCAATGAAATAGCTATAAATATAGACATTGGAGTTTATAAGGACGTAAGTGAAGAAGCTGATACTGTATTAAATACTGCTGAGCTTCATGTTAAAACTTTTAGTGAGGGAATAGCAATTTCGCTTAGGATGTAGATAATTTTAAGGACGTTGAGAAAGGATGTAATTATATAGGCAAGTCTGAAGTAGAATCTATTAAAACCACATCTGGCACCAAAAGCTGTAGAGATCGAGCCTACACAATCCGAGACACTAAGAAAACAAATTTATAATTTTACACAAGGCTACTTCTAATTTAAGCTCTGTTTTCTTAAATAAAGCACAAACAACATGACATTACTGAACTGACAATAGTTGAAAATGATGCGTTGTTTGAACAACAAGAAGAAATTTTTGTCCAACAGTGTAGACCATCGAATGTGACAAGACATATTCACACAACTAAAGAAAAGGGCATTACAAATATTCGGTAATGGGTAAGGAAAATCAATCAAAAGTGAATTTGTGATTAGACAGGAAGCGAAAGCAAGAATCGCAACAGTTAAGCAAAAGAAATAGATAATACGACAGCGAGAATCGTATTGAATTGCAAACGAAAAGTTTGGATAGTGATATGTAGCTGGAAGCTGGAAGACATTTCTAGGCGGAGATCGGAGTTGAATAGGACAAAATTCACCGATCACAAATATTTCATTTGTTTATGAATGTGAAACCAAAATTTGATGCTCTCTAGATACCTCTTAATGCTTAAAAAAAACTTCTGGCTTTCGTTCTTCGAATTTTCTCAAGATCTGCATTTATAATCTTAGTGTCCGATCCATCCCCACCAAAGTAGAGGGGGGGGGGGGTATTGGAAACGCTGGGACTCGTACCGGGCAAGCTAAGAAAATGCCGCGAATCTACTGACAGTCTTGTACAAACAGTAAATTCGTTCATAAAACGCTTTTTTTTTTACTTCGAATACAGTTGTGCACAATTAAAAAAAAAAATAAATCTTGATTGATTAAGATATATTGCGTGGCGAGAAATCAAATTCAAAGCGAAAGCTTTAAGACATTCTGCTGATTCTTCCAGAGGAAAGGGGTTTTGGAAGACTTTGGAGAATATCAGAAAAATCCACATTTGCAACGTCTTCTGCCTCGGGTAAGATAAACCTTTCGCTTTTCTTGCGCATAAACGAACCGTAGCTTCACCTTCTGCACTCTCCTGCACTAGGCTGACATAGTAGTGGACTGACTTCTTTAGCTGGAACTTGAGTGGACGTAATCTCCTATTGACAAAAAAGATGGGCTGATCGGCAGGTCATCATTATTGTCTTCTTCCCAAGATGTAATGATTCATCAGATGAATCTTCCAGCTTGAGATCTACCACAGGTGTCTCCTTAGGTTGTTTTTTCTCTCTTTCCATACTTTTTTGCCTCAATTTCTTGTTTTTCTGGAGACAAAGTGAGTACCCTGGTTCTACCGGTTTTGTAGTGCTTAAGAGATCTTGCGCGAACATTTAGCATAAGCGAGAAAGGTCTAATCATTTGCGTGATTGCTCTTGTCAACTGACCTTGCAGGTTCGTGGCTGATGGCTTGGGAGAAGGACTGGGGTCAGTTGATTGTCTATTAGTAGAAATATCATCGTTGGCTCAAGACTTGCAAGATTTGTCAAGCTTTAAGGCTACTGCAATATTCTAATTTGAACTTACTTGTTCTTGAATAAGTCAGTCCTTCACTTTGGACGGCAGGAAAACTACCTCACTGAAGAGATATCCGTCAAAAGGCCCTGTTCCAGGGTTTTTGAAAGAGGAAGTGATATTGGCCGATGAGAATTTCTCTAGGTAAGACGTAAGACGGAGCTCAGCCAACCATTAGACACCCTTAGTCCAGGGTTTAACTGGATCCACTCATTTAGCTTTAGCTTGAAACCGCTCTTGAAAGGACCAAAGAACAGCAACATCTAAGGGTTGGAGTCGGAGGGAACAATGTGATGGGAAAGCTAGGAGAACAAGACTGTTTTCCTTGCAGAAAGAAATACATCTTGGATCAAGGTGATTTCATGATTATCAAGTAAGAGAAGATGAGGATTGTCTCTTGAAGAGTAGCAATGCTCCCAACAGTTTTGTAGAGCCTACAAGAAAAAGCTCTTGCTCTTCACCCATCCCTACGGGTGTGTGAGAAGAAAGGACCCAGGAGGACCTTTTCGTACCATCTCAGGCTTGAATTGTTTTCTTGGGGCAATAAAAATTGGTGGAGCCTGTCCCCAATTTCATTATGTTGTGTTTTCACCTCACTCTATAGAGACATTACATTGATAAAGCAAACCAATGTTGCATCTTATCTTCGCTCAGTAAGAAGGTCTGTTTTACCTTTTTAGCTCTTGTTGGCGCCTTGTTTAGCTCATCGACATTTCAAATGCGCTCAGCTTTAAATTGATACCTGTCATTGACATCATGTAGATTCTAATTTTTTTCTGAAATAACTACTTTGTTGAAGCCACTTTCCCTGGCTTGGCTAGTGGGCTCAGGTGCAAGAAGCACGATATTAGGGTTATTTTCAAAAAAGCACTAAGCCAGTCCTTTGAAATATTGTTTTGTTCTGTCCAAGATGATGGGGTTTCAAAAGCATACTGAAAGGCCAGTTTTTTTTTAGCATAATTTGAGGTAAGACCGTGATTCATTCTTGTTGTAAAAATCTGCAAAATATTTTTTCCTACTTCATGGTATTCTGTAGAAAAATGAGAATATTTTAAAATGCACAGTGGTACATTACAACCCATGTGAAAAGTGTACAGCTTGTATCCTCTTCGATTTAACGAATATATTTCGTGTTCCAGTCGCTTCTCTCTTACACACGACCAGAGTGTACCTTAGTTTGCCACCTGCCACATGCCATCGTTAACAAATTTGTTTGTTTTGCTTCTCTTGCACTTAGAGAGTCCAACGCTTGAATTTCCGCATTGGCATGTTTTAATGTGTACACATAACAGACGCTGGGATTGTAGAGGCCATCTATGAAACCCTAGAGCACTCTTGCTTTAAGCTCATAGCCATATACTGGAAAAAAAATACACTTTCTTAACTAATCCAAACAAAGATTGTTATGATCATTGATCACAATCAGACATGGAAGTTTAACTGATGAAAAATCAGACGGACCCTTTGAACTGGGCTGTAAACAGGACTCAGCTACGAGTAAAAGAAGAGAGACTACCATGCCAGAAGTCTTTTTATAGCCAATAAATTTTCAAATAGTACACATTCCCCATGGTTTTAACCTTTAAGAGGAGGTGGAAAGTGAATACAGAGATGGGTTGCGGGCCTTGCTTAAAGCATGGGATTTTTGTTGATTTTTTCTCTGTGTCTGGAAATTTCTATATAATCAACCGATTTCACGTTTTATTCAAAGGTATTATCTCCCCCGACCATTAAAAATCTTGTTGCTCCTTCCCGATAAAAAAAGAACAGAAATTATTCCGTATATGAGGGGGGTTGCCCCTTCCTCTACACCTCGATTTTTACGCTAAAGTTTCTGAGTACTTTTGAAAAAGCTTCTGATTGTTCTTGTAAAGCAAACCCTTTGTTTCATGAGTCGTTCTTAGAGAATTAGGACAAAATTCAAAATTTAGGGTAAAGAGCGAGGTGTTTAGGAGGGGTGACCCCTCATATACGTAGTAATTTCTCTTCGTTTTAAGTTTTACTGTTGCTTCTTACTTTCAGTTGAAAAATTTCTTTTTTTAAAATTTAATTTCTGATCGTTTTTTTAATAATGAGAGGAAAACTGGCTCTACCTCCACGGAAAAATTTCTCTTCCTCACGGATATATCCTATAGACAATTCAATCCTGGTGAAAATTTACGTTGGAAAATTACCCTTAACATCTCCACGCGCCAAATTGAGTCACTAAAGAAAAAAGCAAGATATAAGAATAATTTCGTATAGGAACTCCGGGAAATTCCCCCAATGTAAAATTACCCCTGAAAGATTCATCTCCTGGAAACTTCCTTCACCATGGAAAATTCCTCCGGCAGAAAATCTGCCCCCTCCCAAAGAATGTATGCAAGCTTCCCAATTGCAAATACTATACGCAAACAATTGGCACATTTTATAACTTAAAGAACTTTCCCCAGAGGCTCTGGTGGGGTCATGTTATCCCCAAAGGCAAAGTTACTGGGATTTTAAACTATGTTGAACAAAATGGCTATCTCAAAATTTTGATAAGAGGATTTTGAGGAAAAACGAAGGTGAGAGGAGAGCTAGTTACCCTCCGATATTTTTGGTCCCTCGACAAGAGCACTATAACTTTTAATTTCCGTTCAAATAAGCCCACTCCTGATGTTCTAGGACCACTGGGTCGGTACGATCAACCCTGGAGGAAAAAAACAAAACAAATAAACATGCATCCATGATCTCTCTTCCGAAAGAAAAACAAAATTCCATATTTTTTTCATGTAGGTGCTTGAAACCTCTGCAATAGGGTTCTCATATACGCTGAACCTCATGGTGTGATTTTCATTAAAATTCTCTGATTTTCAGGGAGTGTTTTCCCCCTTTTTTGAAAGCCAGGCAAGTTCTCTCAGGCTCGTAGCCATTGACAGGTTAAAGCAAACTTAGTGAAACTTATATATTTGCTATCAGCGTAATAAGCTAATTCTGTCGATATATCTATTGTTATCAAAATTCGGTTTTTTAGAGTTTGGTTACTATTGAGCCGGGTTGCTCCTTGCTTATAGCTCGTTATCATTAACTGTTTGATAAACACGAGTCGACTGCAAAATTTGCTTTGGTTTATTCTCATGTTGATTTTAATAAGCAAAGACAGGAGAAAAGTGCGGAAAATATGGGGAATTATGAAAAAATTCTATAGAAACCTCAACACTTTAGCTGTGAACGTGCCTGGGTTTCCGGTACACTTGTTTCCATGATAAATCTTAATTTATTCAAATGGTAATTTCAGTACGTACGGAAGTAACAAAGCATACTATTTATGTACTTTAATCCTTGGAAGCCTGTCCTTTGCCGTTTTTTTTAAATACCCCTAATCTACATGCTACATTCCCAACTTATAACATTTGAAGTCACGCTTAAAATTTTTAAGCAAGTGTTGTTTTTTCATTATAAGCCAAGTTTGAAGAGCTCGAGGTTAATGAAAGCGAGTTTTAAATTAAACGCTGTAAATACCATCAAAATCAAAAGAGCGGTGGAACAAATTTGGTGAAGTTTACTAATATTTATCTAGTGATAATTTGAGGCAATCAGATTCTCAATAGAATTTTCTGATTGGCTGAAAAACTTTACGAGAGTTTCTGATTGGGTCATATTAGCGCTAGCTAAATCTGGATTTTGGTTAAATTTGTCTGTGAATGTGTTATTCGAGGACACTTTCGCTGGATCAAATCAATATCCTATTATTTTGCCAGTGTTTAGAAAACACAGATTTTTAATGTGGTTGACGAGATGCTGTTCTCTAACAAGTAAACACTAGTTGCAAGATAACGGATGTGTTATCTATTCGAGTTCACCCTCAAAGCGGAAGAATTATGAAATATGCTTCGGTTGTATACTTGTTGTGTGATTATGAAAAGCTAAAAGAATGCAGGATTTGCCTTGATGCAAAAAATTTATTAAATCATTGCATACAATAGGTCATGCTTACCTTCTCGGTTAAAAAGATTAAAATGATGAAGTTTCTTATATGTTGACCAAACTTATTTTAAAAGTCCAATGTTAAATTGCTGTGCACGGTAAGTGTTTATCACCAAAATACCAAAATAATTTGACATGGTAACCAAACTGATCGAATTAATCGGAACTGACAACCTCAGACTACGCTTAGCTTTCTAAAAAGACATTTTTAATATTTTATTTTTTCGATTTGTTACTAGTGACATGAACTTAGAAATAATTTTTTGTTTAAATCTGAATTACGAAGCTTTTGCTAATATCCATTTTTTTTTGCCCAACTCTTTTCTAGACGTTCCAAATTCAAGTATGCAGAGCTGGTTGAGTGCCTATGCGTTGGCTATTAGGCTACAGGTATAAATCACTACGCTAGGGAATAATTTCAATTTTGCTAACGCTTAGCGATTAACTACATAACCATTCCTAAAGGTATCCTAAATTAATGAAAAAAAAACACGGAAATATTTTTAGAAGCATCTTAGACTAATTAAAATAATAATAATTATTGAAAAAAAGACAATTACCTTCTTCCAAACACCCCGAGGGTAGCAATCACCATTCAAATATAACTCCACCCATCCCTACCTTTTAACCCGCCCCTCCCTCCAGCTCTATAGCCTATAGCCAAGACCACAACTTGAAACAAGGGATGAAAGCTTCTCAGAATAAGGCAAGCCAATTCAATTGTAGAGGATCATTATTGCCGACATTTAAGAATATTTTTTATAGGTACCAATCGGTGTCTGAAGATGATACAGCCTGTCCACAAGCCAGATTCTGGATCATCTGAAGTGAACCCGATTGACTTTCGAGTGCCCCTGCATGAAGTGAACAGACCTATTTGGTAACATGTCTTATGCAAGACTAATATGGAGGGATGATCAAGCTGGATTGACTCTCACATCCTTAATGCCGGCAACCAATTATTGGTTTCTTATTTTAAAATTACTATTTCCTGTTGAAAAATATAGGATTAAATTAAATGAACTAAAACCTGACATCCACTATTCTCAGATTGCAAAATCAAAGATTTATTTAGAATATATGAAATTTAGAGATTTAAGTTCTGATCAATGTGGCGCTGTGGCGGTCATTTATCTTAGGGGGAAGGTGTTAGCTAGCCACGCCCTAATTATGAAAGAAATGTCCTTTTCGAAAAACTTAATATTATTCCCTCTTTAAATTCATTGCTTCACCCCTGGCCCTAGCTATTCGTTAAATATCTATTAAATATTAATAATATAATATATATATATATATATATATATATATATATATATATATATATATATATATATATATATATATATATAAAATATAAAAAGGCTCATCAAATAGAAAAGCACAATTTACATAGCAGCAGCGGCCACAGGAACATATTTCAAGAGAAGAGGTACTAAGTTCCTCAGAACAAAAAAAAAATCAGCCAAATAAAGTGGCAATTACAAGGAATTACTATTATAAGGAATTACTAATACTATTATAAGTTATAAGGCACTGAGAAAAATTAAAAGTTCTTAAAGTTATTACACGTAATTTTTTCCCATGGGGGAAAAATATTTTTATTTCAATAGTAAATGCCCTTTTAACATTGTGTAACGATGAAGAAATTATCCTGTTCTTCCTCGCCAACGAAGCCAAAACATACAATTTTCCCTTTTCCTATTTTATTCTCTACTCTGTTTTTGATAACTGAACTGACTTTAGCAATATTTTTAAATATTTACAATTAAATTGACATAAAAAGCTTCAATTTCTTCTTTTTTAGAGACTCACATAGCTGCTAAGCTAATCACGGTTAAACAAGTTAACAAATATACTTTCAATGACTATATATTATTTTTTTTCTAGTTAAGTTAAACGGGTTATTCACCACTGCCTATGCGCACATAATCCATAAAACGTACAAATACTACTAGAATTCTGAAAAAAGAAGTTGTTTGAAATTCATACCTCAGTGAAAAAAAAGAAAAAAAAGAAAGAAAGGAGAGTGGGCGTCAATCCTACCATAATTTCAACATTAGTTTTCAAGCAAAAGGCTTATTTTTCTCCTATTATTGAATTTGAAACCCTTGAAATTATCTCTGGAAATATGCCATATCTGAACGGACGTTTTTGAGCCAAGTTTCGGATGATTAAGCTGGCCTTCAAAATTATACGGAAGGCCTAAAAATATGCCACTGAACATTTTTTAACGTTTCCCACTTAATAATCGAGCAGGCAAACATTCTTTAAACACAATACTGTGGAATGCTGCGACCTGTTATCTCGAATTAAGCATTTAAATTGTCGTTTTCCTTCGCTATAATTTTTTGACAGATTGACGCAACTTCCCAAAATTTTGCGGGCGTAAATCCACTCTCCAATGATAACAATTCACCCAATTGCATTAATACACCAGTTTTCTTTTTCTAAGCTCCTCCACAGACTCAAGAAAATTAGACTAGGGCGACAGACTCCTTTCCAATATTCTTGTTTCTTGTGTTGCATATAGATTATACTGATAAAAAGCACACTTTTTGGAGGGGGAGGGGTATAACTTAGAATTTAACAGAATTACTTATTATGAAGTTTTTTACTGACTCGTAATGTTATTTACTTCTTTCTCAGAAACCAATTTTATGGACCGTCGAGAGTATTCGACTTACAAGGCTGGAATTACCAGGGGCATAAAAATACCCCCCCCCTATACCCACCTTAAACACTAAAAGTACCTTAATATTTTTCAGTTTAAATCTGAAGTACGAAGCTCTTACTAATATCCAAGTTTTTTGTTACCAAGGACCCAGCTCTTTTCTAGGCGTTCCGCTTTAAAGTATGCAGAGATGGTTGAGTACCTATGCGTTTGTCATTTTGAAGAACACAACTTGAAACAAGGGATGAAGGCTTCTAAGAATGAGGCAACCAGTTCTCTTTTTCTAAGCTCTTCCACAGACTCCTTTCCAATATTCTTGGTTAGTTTCTCCTTTTCCTGATTCTGTAGAAACTATTGAGAACAAAAAGAGAAGTAACATTAGAAAAAATCTAAGCTTTTTGCGGGGCTGGTAAAAATGGTTTGAATGCCTCATGAACTCTGGAAAAAAGCCCACTTGTTCCGTTAAGAAATGCCTCAAATTTCAAACCTATTCATAACAATGTTGTGGTACCACATAACATAGCTTTAATGAATATAAATCATCTTTACAACGAAGCAAATATACAACAAAACGAGACTAGACACAACAATAAATAAGCAAAACAATCCTTCGGTTTGATATAATTAAAAACCACAACGTTAAATCTCCACTCATATTTCAGATCTAGATTAAATACAATTGTATTCACAGAAAATTTAGCTTCTCCAGAACCACACAGATATACACACTAGGAGAACATTAATAGCACGCTTTTATTAATAAACGATTTTATTTGAAAAGCAAGTTATTAGGACGTGCAGCTTAAGAAAATAATGTTGACTGTCCTTAGCTTTACAGGAACTGACTTATGTAGAAATACCACACATATTTTTTCTTCTGCCATAGATGTTTTTTGACAAACGGATGAGTCCATAAGTTTGGAAGTTCGAAAAAAGAAAATATTTTTTTTTATTGAAAGTAATTTCTTCTCGTGTTAATTAAATGTTAGTGTAATATGAGAAGTTTTTGGCATAGAAATGGTGAATGGATAGAGTCAAATCCCTGGAAATTTATGATAGTTGATTTTGTCTTTTCATTTGAACGAAATTAGGGAGATCACCAATAAACTCGATACTGCTTTAGCATACCGGGTGCTCTTGAGCGGATACCAATCAATACCCTGAAATCGCAATATTTTCTATAGAAACAATAGCGTAAGGTATGCTTTTGACTTTGCACCCCGGGGCGAATCCTGTCAAGTCTCTAAAATAAGTGAAATGCCCCATAGAAAATCTTGTCAGCCACCTAAGTTTGCATTTGTTAGCGCCCAATCTGTCTGAATCCTCCATATCATTAAATACGTTTGATTTAGCTTTATCATGCAAAACGTAAAGAAAGAAATAAAAATTTATTTAAATAACTCATATTTGACGGTTCAACAGAAGTCCAGCCTTAACTTTATCACTTATCAAAATCCTTATATTAAAAGGTTTCAGGAAGGGCGAGGGGAGAGCGGGGTTGTGAAAAATGATGGCTTGTATTCTCCCGCCGTTATATGGAACACAAGTTACCCACTATGTCAGACGAGTTCCAGAAAATGGTTCACTTTTACGCATTTACGGAAGTTCAACAAATCAAATCATTAAAAAACCCCTGGCCTCCAAACGTATTTTTGAGATTTGAAATTTTTCAAAAGACTAATAGGCAGTCGAATTACTCGTAATATACATTCTTCATTTCCATGCAAATATGCAAGTGAAACCTACAGTTATTATCATAAGGACATGAAAGAGGAAGGAGTGTTGGTAACTCTCCTAAACTCTCTTGGCTTTTATTAGATTTTAGCACTGATAGATAAATTATTTGTAATATTTGGCTGGAATTCTGCACTGAAGAATACGCGTCATGAGTAGCTCCTATCCTAGGTAGAATGTAAATGGCGTTAGGAATGTCGCTCTGTCTTTATAATAAGGAGAAAAGGGATTAAACGGTAACTAATTTTTATACATTTCTGGATCGCATTTTTTGCTGAATCGATTGATTGTCATTTGCTTATGAAAATTAACTCACAGAGACCTGAAACCACAGATTTCCACATGGGTATAAAAAAGTTTGGAAGAATAGAAAGATTAGTCTGCAAACCAAGATTAGAATATTGGAAGCTATAGTGATGACAGTGGTCAAACAGGGCTCTGAAGCATGGGCACTCAGAAAAGTAGATGAAAATTTACTAGATGATTTCCAGAGAAACTGCCTACGGATTGTTCTGGGTACCCGGCTGGTTGACTGTATTTCAAACAGTAAGTTGTATGAAAAATGTGGTTCAATCCCGCTTTCTAGGGCTATAATGAAAGAAAGGTTGAGATGGCTAGGCCACGTTCTACGGATGAAGGATGACAGATTACTGAAGATTGTCCTTTTTGGCCAACCATCTGGGGCTACACGGAAAGCAGGTCGTCCTTGTCTGGGTTGGGAGGATGTCATAAATAAAGATTTAGAGGAAATGGGAACTTCCTGGGAGGGTGTAAAGAGGGAGGCTTTAAATAGATTAGGTTGGAGGAGCGTGCGTAGCTGTGTTGGCTTCAGGCGGCTTGGTGCTGCAGTGAGTAATTAGTAGTAGTAGTAGAAATAGTGTTTATCATAAGAGTATATTGTCAATACATTTCCCTATTCTAGCCTTTTTCAGTTTATTTAATATTTATTGCAACAGTCTTGGGGTAAAAGCTATTTTTAACTGATAAAGACTTAAAAAAAAGAAAGAAAAAAAGTGCTATTTTTAAGTTTCTGTGTAATTAATATTGTTGTATTCCGCAAATATTACACCGATGAAAAAAATAGTATTAGAAAAATATTGAAATGTACATTACATATGCCGATATTGTATATATTTGATATAAAAAAAGTACTGACTTCTTACAGACGACTTAAGAAAGTACATGAAGTGCAAAAAAGTGTTGCAGTTTATATTATTCTATCCGTCGGTTTAAATATTTTACTGAGAAATAGGTGTTGAGAAACGCCGTATCCAGGGGAGGAGGTTAGATCTCCAAGAAATGTTTGACTCATAAAAACTAAACAAAAATGGATAGAAACAATTTTTATGCATTTTTGAGGGTTGGATCAGATGGTCTAAATGTTAATAATTTTCTAAACGTTCTCCTAAGTGATAATAATGTTTTATTCGAAGCGAAAGGGCATATCTGAGTCATTAGCAGTTTTAGCAAAGAGCAAGACTAAGATTTTGAAAGTATTCACAAAAACAGATAAGTTAAAACCGAATTTCTATGTTACATTTTTCTTTTTTTTTGGGGGGGGGAATTCCTTGGGAAAATCTTTTTCTAAGCATAATCTTTTATTTTGCACTTACAATTTTTCCACGATAAAAGGGGAACTGCCGACCGGTCAGCCCCCGTATTCTGCACTTAGTCCAAATATATTATTCCAATTAATAAAGACACGCCAAACTTCATTTCGTCAGCTATAGTATGTATTATCATATTGTTCCTTTTCCATTCATTGCCGAGTCGCCTGCTTTTCATGAAGCGAATGAAAAGGCATTCGCCTGAAAAGGCATTCGCCTGAAAAGGCATCCGCAAACCAGGTTATTTTTGGTAAAAGTGTAGGCAACTTTGTTTTATGGGTACGACGATTAGACTAAAAAAAAATCAATGATAACTCCAAAAATATATTCTATTAAACGATGAATTATTATCTGTTTGACAAAATTTATCTGGAAAGTTTTTCATTAATCATGCGAAAGAAAAATGATGGGAAAACTGTAGCAGAAAACAATATAGCATCGTTGAGAATAATTACATAGGAATATAACTCAATAACAGCTGCTAAATATAGACATGAAATGATGCTAAGGAAAAAAAGCGACCAAATTCAAACTTCATTAATAAAAAAAAAAAAAAAAAAAAAGAAGAAATCTCAAATGTAAAGGCTAGTGAACTTGGGTAAAAAAAAGCTAACTAAATTACAAACATGCATGTAAAATTAGTTCAGAAAGACAAATATATAATAAAAGGAAACAATCATCCAATAAATTAAAGAAAGCAACATGTGATCACAACATCACTACAAATAAAATCTTATGATATTTTTCCCTTTTCTCGAATCCTTTTTGTTACAGAGTTTCTCTTAGATATTAGACATTTAAAATAAAGTGCCTGATCTTAATCAACTTGAAGCAGGAAAATACAATTTTCAATGGATTTCAGACGAAATGACTGCCACAAATTACATTTTTTTTCCCGTCCAAAATTCTTCACGACTGGATTATCACTTCTTGCTTTCTCCTGTGTGAAAATGAGTAATATTGATGCAAGATCCATCTCATTTCCACAAACTGTTGTACCACAAAATGTTGCTTTGCTACTAAGATTCTCAAAAATTCGCACGGTATTTCAATATTGTCCTACAAGGAGACAATTGAAAATTTCACTTAGGTGATATTACGATTATAATCCCAAATATCTGGAACCAGCCTAATCAGGCATCAATTTCAGATACAAATAATACTATCAATGTTCTTTCGAAGCATCACATCAATTCATCAAATAGACTGATCTTGTCATGGAAGAAGGTTAAGGTACAAATGCTAAAACATCCCTCAAAAGTTAGGTCAGAATACCTTTTCAGTATATATTTAGAAGAGGACACATATGCCATGGTCTGAAATAGTCTATTGTTTATTAGGACAACCCTTTTCTAAAACTGTTTTTTAAAGATGCTTTCCCTTGGTATGGGACAACCAACATTCCTAGTCTCTCTTTTTCATTTAACCTCACTAATATGGTACCAATAAGGGCAGAGGTAAAAAAAAAACAAACTGTAACACGTTAAAGTGACAATACCTCGAGCCAAGTTATTGAAAGTTTCTCAAGCTAAACACTTAAATGCCTATAGTCATTGATGCCAGATGAAAACCTTATATTACTAGACCCTTAATGTCATTAAATTCGATACTTCGATTCTCAAGCTTAGGTGTACATAGATAGAAATAATTGATAAGCGGCTATCGAAATTAGCAATGCGAGGACCGAAAGAAGAGACCCCATCGCTCGAATCAGTTCCTCTACTAAAAATATTGGTCTATGTAGGGTGTAAATTAAAAGAAAATCTCAAAGTATTTTGAATACAATTTTACGAGTGGAATTGCCCTCTCAAAATGTATTGTAGCTACATGTACTTTTGTTACTGATATATTTCGTTTAAAAGTTTCACAGATGGCATTGCGGTTCCTATCGGAAGAATGGAAACGTTGATGAAAAGATATAACGCAAGTATACAGCCGTTTCATCATTTGCCTATTTCAGGTAAAGCTGGCCAAAAGACTTCTGAACCATTCTTCTGCTGTCTAATAATTTGCAATCACTGCAGGCTGCTGTGAGCAGCCTTTATGCCAGGTTGTCTGACACCGAGCTGTCAGTCGCTTCTGCTAAAACTCAATTTCTCGTTTTTGGTTGTCATCACTCTCCCGAATCAAAAATTCAGGTTGGTCCTGATTCAAGTTTTGCCATTGCGTCTCTCAAGTACCTTGGACTTGCATTCGGGACCTCGATTCGAGCAACAAGGTCACTAACAATAAATTTGTTGAGAGAGAAGTTGAGAAAGTCCTATGGACGTTTTTCTGGAGTTAAAGTTCTATTCGACAAAACAAACAATTGGCTGGCTTTATAACTCGTTTTTTGCTCCCCATGTATTTTTATGGTGCCATTATGAAAGTTTTTTACTCCTCTAGGTACATTTTTGTATGTATACTGGGTTCAAATAGATTATTATTATTTTTATTCCAAATTAATGCGTCCCATGACGGAGTGGGACCAATATGGTCCTGTTGATTTGACCAACCTGATTGGTTGCTCGTTTCGACATCACTCGGCCACCATTGCCTGAAAAAGCAAAGTGAATACGCAGCCTAGCACAGAAACTAACATTATCTAGAGTCTTGTAATATAAAGTCTTCAGTATCAAGCTGTTCTTAATATAGATCTATCGTCCAAAATCGAAACACTATGTACTTTTTTTTTATTTTTAAGCAGATTTTCTAGGCGTTGTTACCTGCTCAGCTGCGTTGATCTATTACGTTTACAAAATCGATACATCTTTCTTTTAGGCTTGTACAAAGCAGAATATGTACAACTTTTTTTTATTGATTTAAAAATAAAGAATCTGTTCTTTAAAAAGTTGTGTTTTAATTTTGTACGGCATACCTGCTAAAAGTTCAACTATTTGCCTAACATATATTTTTGGTCTGGGATATCCTCAAAAACTTAAACACAAGGGCAGGGTCGTATGCAAGATTTTTTTTTTTTTTTTTGGGGGGGGGGGTTAATCCTCCTAACCCCCCTTTGATACGGCCTTGTAAAAAGGGAATAGACTATAAAAGAAAACACAGATTTTATGGGGTCTCGCAGCCGACAAAGCCGATGACTTCGATGACTTGAATTTCAAAATCCTTAGTTGGACATAAAGGTCGATTGTTGAAGGTCAAGCACGTGTCCGTGTTTCCAAAGCGTAGATCTGCATCAATGTAGATAGCTTGGCCATTTCTATAAAAAGAAATAATAAATAAGCGCAGTTAAACTTATAGTGCTGATTAAGTGAAAAGAAACTTCTTTCTCGCTAAATTCAACTCATAACATGAACAAAATTAGGACATCTTGAAACTGTTAGGTAGTTAATTAGAAACTGTTACTACAAAGCATAAAACAAGTTGTCTCAAAGTTTTTCTAACATTCAATATTTTTTAAATGAAAACTATTTATTTAGCCAATACCTTCATAACCAATACTATGTTAAGATTGGGATAAGTGTGGTGAAATTTGAACGAGGTAGCTAAAGTAACAACATGCTGATCTATTACCTGCTACCGGCCAACCTCGACCAGTGGATGGAAAACTGGATTCATAAGCCTTTACCCTTCGGGTTGCAGGTTTTAATCCTAGAGCCAGGTCCAGACTTGGGATGGGGGTTAGTGATGTGTTACTCAGAAACCAAAGGCGTGGCGGCAATTGGCCTTTGAGGCCTGAGACTCGATCCAGCAAGGTCCGCCCCACCACACACAAATTAATTACTCGCAGATTTACAGGAAAGAGTCATATTTCGTCTTCAAATGCTCAAATCACCTGTATCTTAAAATAAATCGTTCAAGATGTATACAAAAGCTGACTCAGTTACATTTAGGTACATACTATTCATTTTGAATAAAAAAATTATGTCCAGTACAAGGTACTTGGAAATACATTACTTCCTACCATCAAGTATATCCTGGTTAACTGTAGGGAAGAAGCACAAATTCTCAGAGAAGAAGGCAAACTTCCGAGACAGATGTAAAGAAACAAATATATGCAGTTTATATAGCAACAGAGAAAAAGCCTATTGAATAGCTATATCAAAATAATTGCTTGACCCAAGTAATTCTATGGCCAAAATAACTTGAAGCACCATGCAGACCGTTGATTTCTCAAATTACTAATTTATCTGTAGTCCAAGGTTTTGTTACGAAGCATCATCAAACTTCCAAAAACTAAAGGATACTAATATCCGAATCGACAATCAAATGTTAAACCTAACTCCACACGTAGGTTTTGAGTTAGAAGCCGCATATATGTTTTTCAGTCTTGCTATATGAGCAGACGCAGAACACATACCTAAAAATGTTTCATCATATGTATAATATCGTATGTTACCCTGTTGTAGAGCGGTTTTCCACTTGCCTTTCCACTTGCTTTTCCTAGTTTTCCACTTGCTTTTCCTTACTTTTCCTCTTGCTTTTCCTTACTTTTCCACTTGCTTTTCCTTACTTTTCCACTTGCCTTTCCTTACTTGCTTTCCCTTACTTTTCCTTACTTTTCCACTTGCTTTTCCTTACTTGCTTTCCCTTACTTTTCCACTTGCTTTTCCACTTGCTTTTCCTTACTTTTCCACTTGCTTTTCCTTACTTTTCCACTTGCTTTTCCTTACTTGCTTTCCCTTACTTTTCCACTTGCTTTTCCTTACTTTTCCTTACTTTTCCACTTGCTTTTCCTTACTTGCTTTTCCTTACTTTTCCACTTGCTTTTCCTTACTTTTCCACTTGCTTTTCCTTACTTGCTTTTCCTTACTTTTCCACTTGCTTTTCCTTACTTGCTTTCCCTTACTTTTCCACTTGCTTTTCCTTACTTTTTCACTTGCTTTTCCTTACTTGCTTTCCCTTACTTTTCCACTTGCTTTTCCTTACCTGCTTTTCCTTACTTTTACACTTGCTTTCCCTTACTTTTCCACTTGCTTTTCCTTACTTTTCCACTTGCTTTTCCTTACTTTTCCACTTGCTTTCCCTTACTTTTCCACTTGCCTTTTTTTTTAAACACAAAACTAACCATCGTTTTCTATCCAACTATATAACTTAAAACTAAAATTGCACAATTTTATTTTTATCAATATTTTATTATCAATAACAGCATCTGAGGCTATTGAGAAAACTATTTGGGTTCGTGAATACGATGGTCTCTTAATTCTCAAGGATTAATTATCATGATATTGATTTACGTGGAAGTATAGCCCTATTGTTCTGTTTTTTTAATGTTTTTTTTTCGACAACGGAATAAATTTTCTCATTAAAAAGGTTTTTATACATTGCCAATCACTTTAGTTAATGTATGCATAACTACCCAAAGAGCATGAAACTTATCGCTAGCAAAACACCACCAATTGTAGCCTACAGTTTACTTGTATTTCAAAACCTGACCCTTTCATAAAGATGATGTATCAAATTTATGATGAGTTCATTCAAGGTTTCCCAGTAAAAACAACTCCTTGGTCAACAAGGAGAACTACAACTTCAGTTTTTTTCAAATAAAATAAAAAGATTTGAGGATGATTTTCCAATCCGTTTAGTTGCAAACATTACAACCGTTGCATTACTTACCATTGCGGTATTTTAAAAAGTTGGAGTAATACAAAAAAAAAATATAAAAACTTACCCCCCACCGATAACAAGCATATAATTGTCAGCAGCCATGAAGAGGCCAGTGCCCTTGGAATCATTGCTAGTACTCCCTTCAATCCCCACCCAAGGGTATTTATTCATTTCTGGGAGAAGAGTAAACACAAATGTTTCACCAGTTCCAAAATATCCTTGCTTGCTCCCAAATGCGGCCTTTTCATTTCGCTTCCTCCATGGAGATGAGCAGTAAGCTCCAAAGACCTGCAAAAAGGATTATTCATATAGTTTTCGATAAGACAGACGAATACTTTTTAAGAATATAGGGACTTGAACTTATGTACGCGTGCGTATCCTAAAGGAGCATGGAAATTTCTTCAGAATGGCCAAAGATTATCCTCCTAGAAAACTTTGAGGCTCTAAGAAACGTCCAGAAATATTGCGAGATTTCATAAGAGATACAAAATCAGAGCTTTAAACAGGAGGGAATAGGAGTGCTTATTAGTGGTTCGCGGGGCTTAAAGCTGCAGCACATTATTACTTCCATAATGCTAGGCATAGCAAAGACACAAACCGCTCAACAAAACTAAATAAGATGAAAAGGGGAAAAAGTGACAAAAAAAGCCCAGCGTTTTTTCTAGTACTGCATTAAAACGCATTACTGAATTTTTTCTTTATTGAAAAATCATCACGGGAAAAAAACTTAACATTTTCATGTATTTGCTTATGTCTTCGAATAGAGTACATAGAATATGCAATTTTTTTTCCTTAATGTGGAGTTGGCCAAATTGAACTCTTAAAAACACACTAATTACCATTTTAGTCAACAGATAGGTTTCATTTTGGGAGATGTCCCTCGTTATAAGGAAGTTTCATTATAAATGTGCAAAGGTAAAAGTCCACAAAGCATTTTGACCATAGTACAAAGGACTCATTACAAAGGACTCATAGTACGCAAAATGGACTCATTTACCATGGACCCACGAAGCTTCAATTGCAATACCCCCATTTGCCACAATCATGGCTAGAGAAGAAACCGTTCAAAATGTTCTATTCGATTTTGATACGCTTCTAATAAAACCAAAGGACCAAAGCTATTGCATGTAAAAGAGTGCCTTTGAACTGCTGCATCCTCCAAATAGGCAATAGCATTAAAACGACAATCGAACGCTCCCACCAAAAAGTCTAGGCAGCCAGTAAAAGTTATAACCCCCCCGTTCCTTCATATACACTGGCTTGTGACAATGCTATCTTCTGGGTTTATTTTCTGGCATCGTTTCAAAGAATTTTTAGCTTTGAGGAGGCCTTGAATAAAGAAGAGGTTCCAAGGGACCTATTTAGAATAAATAGCTTTTTTATATTTTATCGTCCGAGTTGAAGCGGTTCCATCATAGTTCACACTTTATTGCTGTACCACTCGTCAACTTCTTTGAAACAACTTCTAAGATTCCGGAAATTCCTAGTTAAGAAACACTTTTCTATATGCTATTATTTGACATAGTTATTTATAAGCCAACTTTTCCAAGTATTCTTACCTCACCCATAGAAGTCTTGATAATAATAACGGTTGGACTATGGTTTTCGACTTTAGTAAAAAGAGTCGTAAGACTGTAACCATGCTCTTCTGACGTAAACAAAAGCGTAGGCTGATACACAGTTATCCTTATAGGAAGCCAAGACCACAGCGACCAAAACTAGAAGAAAAAAAAAATTAAATTAAACTTTTCAAACATTTTGGAGATATATCTCCTCAAATTTCATCTTCACTTTTTTTCTCTTTTATCGTATTTTCTTTTATCTTTCCAATCTATTCCCGAATTTTTCTGCAAAATGTCTCTTGATTTTTCCAAAAAATTCTGTCATAGATGTCTCTTAGATCTAGTCTCTTTGAATATCTCTGAAACCTTTTATGATCAAACACGTACACAGGAGGGACTGGCCAGCTCCCCTCCACCAAATCCCATGTTTTCCCGAATTTGTTGGCACTTCTTTGACAGTCAGCGATTTCTATGTGCATCTTACTTTGACAAATGATGCAAAGCACGTTTTAGCGCGTTTATATATTGATTTGGTACCTTATTCCAAACTACACAATAACAATACGTAGATTATAATGTCAATGACGTTATTTATGGTTTTACTGACTATCGTAATGTAAGTTCACTTTCACCATTTTAAATTATAGTTAGTAGACTCCTAAGGCAATTCACAAAATAAGAAAACAAAAAAGGTTAATAAAAAAAAAAGAAAGTCGAAAAACAATATTTGTGAAAGCTGAAATTATCGCAACTCGAAGTTGATTATAAAATTTTACATTATAACATTAGCAGCTACACGACGATATTCCCATTAATCTGACAATTAAAAGTTTATTTTCAGGGACGTCACTATTGGGTGAGGGCCATGGCCAATCCCAAAAGTTTAAAAGAAACATAAAATGTGTATTAACAAATTACAAATAAATTCACTAAATAAGTGTTTTCTTTGATTTTTACCCCCTAGTACAGTAACAATCTTAGCACAGAAATTGCCAAAATCCTCATTTCCTTTCCATAGCGTAGCGAAATGATACGACTTCTGGAACAGAGTTTAAAAAAATAGATATTTCGTCTATATATATCATTCGGCGGCCGTAATCAATAAAAGATAAAAACAGAATTTAAGAAAAATGTTCTACTTCTCTCAACTAGGTTAATTGGTCTTACTAGTCTATTTTCATAAATCCCCACTCCCGAAATTATGCCATGTCTCTATAGTAAACCACTCTATAGTCTCAGTGAAATATTTAAAATACTTCCATGAATTCTAATAATAAGGATGGTATAAAGATGATAGTACTGGAATGATATTCAAACAAGGCAAGCACAGCCGCCACCCCATGAAGCAACGCAGCAACTGCGACCTAAAGATTATAGTTGCAGAGGAATATAAGCGACAACATCCATCGGATCGAATTTGAACCATCTAAAACCATAGCAAACATTCTAGGTGTTACCGTTATAATTGATATCCTATGGGCCTTTCTTACGAATTAATTAAAAAAAAAACTCCGAAAAATCAAAGAAAAGCAAAGGCCATATTAAAATTAAGATTGAAAAAAAATATATATAAATAATTCAAACTCAAAATGACCAGAAATTAAATAAAGAATCATAGCAAATAAACATACAACAGGTACTAATATAAATGAATGAATAAATCTTAAAACGACTAAAACTTAAACTGTGCAGATCAAGCATAAAACGAACAAAAACCACTTCGAAAAAGAGTTTGTCTACTGCCTCCTGCCCAAACGGTAAAATTATAAAGCTAATGGCGTCATTGGCGCTTTACTGAAAATGAATTATATTACAAATATTTTCTTACGTACTAATTACAACATTGAAAATAAAATTAAAATTACAGTGAAATAAAATATTGACCTAATGAGCTTTCAGGAATTAAAATCATTATATATCAAATATTCTTTTTAATTTTATTGGTTCTTTCCGAGACTTTACAAGACACATACAGTTTTCAGTGAAGCGCCAATGACGCACTATGCTTAATATTTTTACCGAACGATCCTCCTTCAAAGTTTATACGACCATGTCTTCCATAGAAACTTCCTAGAACAGTTTCATTTTACTTCCTGCTTATATTATTTAACAAAAGCTAAGAGCTCATATGGTATGAGCTCTAACCAAATTCTAAGAATCAATAGATTGATTTAAAAGGAAAATCAGAGGCTTAATGCCGGTCAGGATTTAAAATAAGAGCTCTGAGTCACGATATCCTTCTAAATATCAAAATTCATTAAGATCCGATCACCCACTCGTAAGATATAAATACCTAATTTTTCCTCTCCCTTTAGCCCCCAAGATAGTCGAATCTGGGAAAACGACTTTATCAAGTCAATTTGTGCAGCTCCCAGACACGCCTACCAATTTTCATCGTCCTAGCACGTCCAGAAGCACCAAACTCGCAAAATCACTGAGCCCCTCCCCCAACTCCCCCAAAGAGAGCAAATCCAGTACAGTTATGTCAATCACGTATCAAGGACATTTGCTTATTCTATCCACCAAGCTACATCCCGATTCCTCCACTCCAAGCGTTTTCCAAAATTTCCCCCTCCAACTCCCCCCAATGTCAACAGATCTGGTCGGGATTTGAAATAAGAGCTCTGAGACATGAATTTCTTCTAAAAAAAAATTTCACTAAGATCCGGTCATCCGTTCTTAAGCTAAAAATACCTCAATTTTTCTAATTTTTCCAAATTAGCACCCCCCAGCTCCTCCAAAGTCAACGGATTCGTTCCAATTGTGTCAATCACGTATCTAGAACTTGTGCTTATTCTTCCCATCAAGTTTCATCCCGATCCCTCCATTCTAAGCGTTTTCCAAAATTTCTGTTTCCCTCCTCCAACCTCCTATGTCCCCTTATCCAATTCGAGTCGAAAATGGAGCATCTGAGACATAAGATCCTTTTATATATATCAAGTTTCAATAAGATCCGATCACCTATTCGTAAGATAAAAATACCCAAATTTTCACGTTTTCCAAGAATTCCGGTTTCCCCCTCCAACTCCCCCCCCCCAATGTCGCAGGATCTGGTTGGAATCCAAAATTAGAGCTTTAAAGCACAAGATCCTTCTAAACATCAAATTTCGTTAAGATCTGGTCACCCATTCGTAAGTTACAAATGCCTTATTTTTCCGAGTTACCCCCCCCCCCAACTCCACCAAAGAGAGCAGATCCGGTCCGGTTATGTCAGTCACGTATCTTAGACAGGTTTTTATTCTTCCCATCCAGTTTCATCCTGATCTCTCCGCTTTAAGTATTTTCTAAGATTTCCGGTCCCCGCAACTGCCCCCCCCCCCAATGACGCTGGATCCGGTTGAGATTTAAAATAAGAGATCCGAGTATCGAGGTCCTTCTAAATATGAAGTTTCATGAAGATCCGATCACTCCTTCGTAAGTTAAAAATACGTCATTTTTTCTAATTTTTCAGAATTACCCCCCCCCCAAAGAGAGCGGATCCGTTCCGGTTATGTCAATCATGTATCTATGACTTGTGTTTATTTTTTCCACCAAGTTTCATCCCGAATCCTCCACTCCAAGTGTTTTCCAATATATTAGGTTTCCTCCTCCCAACTTCCTCCCCAATGTCACCAGATCCGGTCGGGATTTGAAATAACAGCTCTGAGATACGATATCCTTCCAAACATCAAATTTCATTAAGATCTGATTAACCGTTCGTAAGTTAAAAATACTTCATTTTTTCGATTTTTCCGAATTAACAGGCCCCCCACTCGCGCCCAGATGGTCAAATCGGGAAAAAGACTATTTCTAATTTAATCTGGTCCAATCCCTGATATGCCTGCCTAATTTCATCGTCCTAGCTTACCTGGAAGCGCCTAAAGTAGCAAAACCGGGACCGACAGACAGACCGACAGAATTTGCGATTGCTATATGTCACTTGGTTAATACCAAGTGCCATAAAAAGGTTTGAAAACATGAAATTAGTGGCAACAATATAAGAGTTGCAATATGACGGAAGTGCGCAGAGATAACAGAGGGGGACTAAGAAGTACGATCAATCACTTCACCTGGACTTGGTCTGGAACTGACCACAGGCATCACTAGCGATAGTGTTTGGGACGTGGAGGGAGGGATCTTACAGCTTATCTGGTCATTTTTATCGACTGATCTGATTTGGGTGGTATTGCCATTGAATTACTTCATTTTTGTTCTTTTCAACTGAGAATGATTTACTTTCATTGATTTTGCGTCATATTATTTTCGTCAGCCCATTTACCCAAATAATAATAATAAAAAAAATAATGGGCCAGTAAAATAGTGGCACTTCGCACCACTTTTTTACTGACCTAAATTCTTTATCTGAATGGGTTAAAATACTGGGAGGGGGAGCCTCCCCCCTCAACCCATAAGTGACGCTCTTGCCAATAGCTGTAGTATATGACACCAGTTCATCCCATGTGATCAAGAACACGTCCACTAGGCGTACACCATAAGGTCTTCCTGTCTGAAGTAGGCTACCTTTAAGGAGCATTATTTTTTTTCAATTTAATTTAAATTACAATGAATCAAGCTCTAGGTCAGAACCAAGTACATGGTCACTTTATAGGCTAATGGCCTAGCACTTTTATTTCCCGTTTGAATGAGCCATCTCCGACATTTTGGAACCATCGATCAGATGGTTCTAAAAAAAAAAAAAATAAATAAATACGAATCCGAGATCTTTCTTCTGGGGGAAAATAGGAAAATTCCACATTTTTATAGATACAAGCTTGAAACCTCCACAATAGGGCTTTCTAATATGCTGAATCTAATGGTGTGATTTTGTTAAGATCACTCACATTTTTCGAAAATCAGACAAATTTTCCCACGCTCGTGGCGCTTGATATGCTAAGCTAAATTTAATGAACTCCATATATTTGAAATCAGCTAAAAAACAAGATTTTGATAATTTGAATTGTTATCAAATTTCCTTTTTTTAGACGTTTGGTTAATTTTGGTCCGAGTTGCTTCTTACATTCGTTACACCACAACTGTTTGATTCTGCACCTTAAATTTTGGAATATAGCTAGACTTTCCATAATCCCTTCTTTTCTTCATTCTTTTGATTTGTCTTAATTTCCATTTGACTGCTCAATTTTACATTTGGGGAGAATTCTCTAGCGAGGAATTGTTGGGAGAAGGGAATTTTCAAGGGCTAGGAATTTTCTGGGGGGAATGCGTCAGACCCCTAGAGTTTTACCCTCTCTCCTTCTATTTTATTTAGTCTACTTACGGTTTGAATACCGTATTTACCTAGACACCGGTTGACATTTCTCTATTCGGAGATAATTAGCTTAGTTTCACTGGAATAAAATACATAGTAACTATATTTTAATTAAATATTTAATACAGAGAGTTGGCATTTTGGTTGGGTTACGTATTTAATATAATGCGTTCTGAGCAACCCTCTTTCCATAGTTCTTTTTCGTGGTTTCGACAGTTTTGTAACTGAAGTATTACATTTTCATCATTTACTTAATCATTATATTTTCATTGTCATTACACATCATTATAATTTAGTATCATATATTTCATTATGATTAACCTAACTTCACTTTTCAAGTGTGTACTGGCTAACATGGAAGTACCAAAGTAATTATCCAGACAACCTGATTTTTATTTAAAGCAGTTAAGCAAAAGAACTGATCGAAGAATTTTAACTTGACCCTTAAAACGACCATTTCTAAGAATCATGTAAAACAAACTTTTTTTTTGCAAATCAACAGTACGGTCGTCTAGTAACGTAGTAAACACGTAACATACATTCAACATCATTATTAACTGCTAAACATGCAAGAATACAATATCAAAGGTAAGCATCCAGCTACACAAGAGGGATTTCAAACTAGCACAATGCTTTTTGTATATTAAATATAAAAAACATGTTTTTCAGCTAAAAGTAAGGAGCAACATTAAAACTTAAAACGAACGGAAATTATTACGTATATGAGGGGTTTCGCCAACTGTCAATGCCTCGCTCTTTTTATACTTAAGTTCGAATTTTGTGCCAATTCTTTAAGAATGTCCCCTGAATCGCAAAAGGTTTTATTAGAATACATAGCTCCTTTGAAAGTACTAAAAAAAACTTTAGCATAAAGAGCGAGGCATTGACGAGGTATTTGGATGGTGGTTGTTGCCCTGGGGGTGGTTAAGAGAAGACGATTGTCTTTTTTTCTCTTTTTTCTTTTTTTTTTATTATAATTTCAATTAGTCTAGGATGCTTTTAGGAATATTATTATTATTATAAGGTTTATTATTATTATTATTATTGTTATTAATTTACGATGCCTTTAGGAATGTTTATATAGTTAATCACTAGGCGTTAGCAATTTTTTTTCCATAGCGTAGTGATTTATATCTGTAATAGTTTATATTTTTATTATGGCACTTGGTATTAACCAAGTGACATATAGCGATCGCAAATTCTGTCGGTCCCGATTTTGCTACTTTAGGAACTTACAGGTAAGCTAGGACGATGAAATTATGGCAAGCGTATCAGGGACCGGACCAGATTAAATTAGAAATAGTCGTTTTCCCAATTTGACCATCTGGGGGGGGGGGGGAGTGGGTGGCCGGTTAATTCGGAAAAAACAAGAAAAATGAAGTATTTTTAATTATATTTTTTGATCAGATCTTAATGAAATTTGATGTTTGGAGGGATATCGAGTCTCAGAGCTCTTAGTTTAAATCCCGACCGGATCTGTTGACACTGGGGGGGGATTTGGGAGGGGGAACCTAAAATCTTGGAAAACCCTTAGAGTGGAGGCATCGGGATGAAACTTGGTGGTAAAAATAAGCGAAAGTCCTAGATACATGATTGAAATAACCGGAACGGATCCGCTCTCTTTGGGACAGTTGGGGGGGGGATTAATTAAAAAAAATATAGAAAAAATGAGGTATTTTTAACTTACGAACGGGTGATCGGATCTCAATAAAATTTGATATTTAGAAGGATATCGTGTCTCAAAGCTCTTATTTTAAGTTCTGACCGGATCTGGTGACATTGGGGGAGTTTGGGGGGACCTAAAATCATGGAAAACGCTTAGAGTGGAGGGATTGGGATGAAACTTGGTGGGAAAAATAAGGAGAAGTCTTAGATACGTGATTGACATAATTGGAACGGATCCGCTCTATTTGGGAGAATTGGGGGGGGGGTTACTTCTGAAAAATTAGAAAAAATTACGTATTTTCAACTTACGAAGGAGTGATCAGTTCTTCAAAAAACTTCATATTTAGAAGGACCTCGTAACTCAGATCACTTATTTTAAATCTCAACTGGATCCAGCGTCACTGGAAGGCCAGTTGGGGGAGGAATCTTAGAAAATACTTAAAGAGGAGAGATCAGGATAAAACTGGAAGGGAGGAATAGAAACAAGTCTAAGATACGTGACTGACGTAACCGGACTGGATCCACTCTCTTTGGTGGAGTTGGGGGGGGGGTGTAATTCGGAAAAGTTAGGTATTTGTAAATTACGAACGGGTGATCAGATCTTAATGAAATTTGACATTTAGAAGGATCTTGTGCTTTGAAGCTCTTATTTTAAATTCCGACCAGATCCTGTGACATTGGGAGGAGTTGGAGGGGGAAACCAGAATTCTTGGAAAACGTGAAAATTGGGGTATTTTTATCTTACGAATAGGTGATCGGATCTTAATGAAACTGGATATATAGAAGGATCTTATGTCTCAGATGCTCCATTTTCGACTCGAATTGGATCCAGGGACAAAGGGGGTTGGAGGAGGGAAACAGAAATCTTGGAAAACGCATAGAGTGGAGGAATCGGGATGAAGCTTGGTGGATAGAATAAGCAAATGTCGTAGATACGTGATTGACGTAACCGTACTGGATTCACTCTCTTTGGGGGAGTTGGGGGGAGGGGTTCAGTGCTTTGGCGAGTTTGGTGCTTCTGGACGTGCTAGGACGATGAAAATTGGTAGGCGTGTCAGGGAGCGGCACAAATTGACTTGATAAAGTCGTTTTCTCAGATTCGGCCATCTGGGGGGCTAAAGGGAGAGGAGAAATTAGAAAAAAATGAGGTATTTATAACTTACGAGGGGGTGATCAGATCTTAATGAAATTTGATATTTAGAAGGACATTGTGACTCAGAGCTCTTATTTTAAATCCCAATCGACATTAAGCCTCTGATTTTCCTTTTAAATCAATCTATGGATTTTTAGAATTTTGTTAGAGCTCATACCATATGACCTCTTGGCTCTTTGCTCTTGTTTTTTATGTAAATAAAAGTCAAAGTCAAGTCAAATAACGCTGAAACATCCAGCGCCCCTTCATGGAAAATTCTCTTCCTCCATGAAAAATTCCTCGATGGAAAGATCATCCCACGTAACCTTCTCCCCCTGACCTTCCCCCAGAAGAAATTCCACATGAAAACGTCTGTATACTTCCCACTAACCAATATTGTATGTAAACAATGGGCAAAGTTCACAACTTGCAGCCCTTCACCTGGGGCTGTGGGGGATTAAGTCATCCTGAAAGACATATCTATTAGATTTTTCGACTATGCTGAACAATATGGCTATCTAGAAATTCTGATCGGGTGACTTTGGGAAAATATGAGCGTGGGAGGGGGCCTAGTTACCCTCTCTTTTTGGTCACTTAAAAAGGGCACTAGAACTTTTAATTTCCGTTCTAATGAGCCCTCTTGCAATATTCTATGACGACTGGGTCGATACGATCACCCCTGGGAAGAAAAAAAACAAAAACAAAAAAAAAACAACAAACAAATGAACACTAATCCCTGATATTTTTTCTGACAAAAAATACAAAATTCCACATTTTTGCAGATAGGAACTTAAACCTCTGCGATGGGATCCTTTGGTATGCTGAATCTGATGGTGAAATTTTAATTAAGACTCCGTGACTTTTAGGGGGAGTTTCCCCCTTTTTTCGAAAATAATGCAAATATTCTCAGGCTCGTAACTTTTGATGGGTAGGATTAAACTTAATGAAACTTATATATTTGAAGTTAGCATAAAAATCTGATTCTAATGATGCATTTATTGGTATCCTTTTCCAATGACATGTTCCAAAACTGTTCCATTTTTCAGAGTTTCGGTTATTATTGAGCCAGGTCGCTCCTTACTTACAGTTTGTTACCAGAAGTTGTTTGACCAGAAGCAATGAAAGAGCAGGGTTGCCATCCGTTGAGAAAAATCATTAGATTTTAGTCGCTTTTTGGATGATTTAGCGATTTTATTCAACAATCTAGTGATTTATGTCCTGATTTATTATTATTTTTTTTTTTTGTTAAGGCAATATAAAAAATCACTAGGAATAGTTATAAATCACTATGCGTTGCAACACTGGAAGAAAGAAGCAGTACAGAAGCAAGGACATTATATTGGACAAAGGCTCAAAAGCTAGATGGAAAGCAAAGGGCACAGAGCTCAAGAGATGGTCGCAGCAACTAAATCAAACTTAATTGCGGTAATAGGCTACACTTACCATTTCCTGTGAGAGACATGTTGAGTTAAGTTGTTGAAATGGGTAAGTACCAATTCCACTGGAATTGAGAACAGGAGAGACTCTACCCTGTTTAGCATCAGATATTCCAATAGCAGCAATAACAGAGGATTTACGTGTAGAGTGAAATATAGCAAACATTTTTATTTAACTTAGAAAAACCACACAATTCTTTCATACTTGTAGTTAGAACACGACTGACACGTCACTCACGGAATTTAACAAATGTTTCTGCCACATGTTATTTTATGATCAATGCCATAAAACTAAGCATTTTCTCATTACTAGCCGAGTAAGATTCGACCGCCTAAAGGTGGCCCGATACTATCTTTATACAAGATGCTTAGCGTGCTATGTAGAGGAACTGACTTTTCTCACTCAAACATCCCCCAGGGACTTTCCGCATCTACACAATCACCTTCATAATAGTTCCGAGAAGAAGGAAAAAATGACAAATTGCTTATACCGCGAAAAAGGTGGATCGTTCCAGGTGTCAAGACTAGTTAATCTGAGGTTCAAACTTTTGGTTGATTATTTAATATGTTCTCTCTCACTTTAATGATTGGCATAGCCACTTTTTGGTTTGGGGAGGCGGGGTAAGGTGGCTACAGTCCAAATTCAAAAACAATCCTTAGGTGTGTGTTTACAGGTGATCAAAATAGAAATTCTAGTTTGCTAACGAGGGTCGCCATGCCAAAAAACGAAAGTGTGCCAAGCACTTCGAGGACTTTGCCAAGTGATAGAACTGTAGCCAGGGTTGCTACCTCTATGATTTATCACCATTTTTAGTGATTTGTATGTTACCTAGTGATTTTCTTCTAGCTAGTGATTTATTGTGATTTTTGTTCTAAAACTAGTGAATTTTCCCTAAATCTTGTTGTTTTTCACGATATAGCGCGTAGATTCACGATTCAATCGAGTAAATCATACAAAAAAGCTAATTAAAAAAAAACACACAAAACAGTGATTCAATACAGTTCTTAATATGGTCCAGATTAGGATTAATGGAAATACACCACCTTGAAACTTCCGATATCCCACCATATGTCCATATCAGAAATAGACCACAGAGCGTTATCATCAAGATAACAGGCAAGCATATTTAATCCAAAAATTGCAAAAATGTTCTATATTTCCTAATTTACAATATTTGAGCAGGTCAAATTTTGTCTTCATATTTAGTTTTTTTTGTGATTTACTAGTTCTTAGTTAGATTTTCTTCTATTAGAGCCGTTGGAAGTAGAGTGAATGGTGGATATGAATACACCCTCTACATCTGCAAATAAAATAAAAATGGAGTTGAAAAATAAGAAGGTAGGCATAAATCGAGTAAAATTTTCCAAAAAAAAACACTGATAAAGAAAATGGAACTTAGTATTTTGATATTAGTCGATTTATCATAGGCTTATCCTGTTGATTCCAAATATATAAGATTCATTAAGCTTAGTTTTACCCATAAAAGGCTAAGAAAGTGCAAAAATTTGCCTGAAAGAGAAAGGGAACACCCACTCAAAGTCAAAGAATTTTAATTAAAATCAAACCACTGGATTCAGCGTATCAGAGAACCCTGGTGTACAAGTTTAAAGCACCTATTTACAAAAATGTTGAATCTTATATTATTAGCCACAAGAAAAAGCATGGATGGATGCTACTTTGTTTTATTTTGTCAGGGGCGATATCAAACTAACGGTCTTAGAACATCGGAATAGGGCTCATTTGAACGGAAATTGAATTTTGGTGTCTCTTTTATTTGAACAAGAAAATCGGACGGCTACTAGCCCCACCCCTTCCCACCTCCATTTTCCCCCAAAACTTGTTCGATAAAAAGTTTAAGATAGTCATTTGGTTGTTGTTTGAGATAGCTATTTAGCATAGTTGAAAGGCTCCAAAACTACACCTTTAGATTTAACATGACCCGCACAGGCCCTGATGATAGATCTGGCGATGAAAGTATGCTAAGCATAATTTGCTACGGATAATAAGGATAATGTACGATCTATGAAAACCAGTTTCATAGCCTCAAAGACTAACGGGTGGCAGAATGCATTGGACTTGTATAACTTGGGCTTTATATTTGCAAATTAGGGGGCTGTGCGTACGGTTAGATTACTTTAAAATACAAAATAATTCCAGTAAAATAAATTCCATGAAAATACAAAAGGGCCATTATCAAAATTGTCGCTGGTGTCCCAGTAATTATATCAGCTCAACTAGAGTAAAAAGAAAACAGTTTCTATATTTGTTGGGAAAAAACAGAGGTTGTGAATCGACAAGGAAAAAAAATTAGAAAGAAAAAACAAATATTTCGATTAGATCACCAATAACCGATTTCAGTGATCGGGGTATAAGCCAATGGTGCCAACTCAGGAAAATACAGGGAGGAAGCTAGGATTTTGTTCTATTCTCCCTCTGGATAAAAATGCAAAAAGGTATTTTCCAAAATGTTAAGGGCAATTTTCTCTTGAGAAAAAAAACATCAATCTAAATTTATGTTTTCACATCTAGAGGGGTAATTTTATCCCCTTCCAGTAGGTCCACCTGAATAGAACATGGTAAAGAAATAAAACAAATATTAATTACAATGATAAAGACAATTATAATTCTAGTGATTTATATTCAATAATCTAGTGGTTTTTGTACTAATTTAGTGATTTTTCAAGAATCTAGTGATTTTTTGTCCAGTTGGCAGTCCTGACCGTAGGTAATATTACAACCCTTGAGGTCATAATGCAATGAAAAAATCCTTATTCCAAATTATACAGAACATAATCTTGTTGTCAAATGAAAACGGAAGTAGATATAAGACATTTTGGATGAAATGAAGTTATGCTGCCATGCAATTTAGCTGCCCAGTTTTGACATGGACTTCCCAAGAGAATACACACAAAGCAACCAATATCCAACCTTCTGGAAACCAATTTATAAGTCTTAAAATTAGTCAGACATGTACCCCTTTGGACCTGCTCCCAAGACCGTATCCTGGGGAGGGTTTAGAGGCTTTAAAATCTACCCCCCCCCAAATGTTTGTGTGACTTGTAAATACGCAGCAGAAATGAATATAATCAAATTTTTTATGCTTTTTTTGAATATACAACATTCTTTTGTCTATGCATATAAATCGATTGTCAGGTTTACCGACTCTTGAACATGCCACATATAATTGTCCATGGAAAAAACAATCCGTATTCAGATCTATACCTCATTATTCTAATGATTGCCCTTGAGCTTTGTTGATGGTGATTGCTAATCGAACATTCCCTGTGTCCCGGTCGTCATTTATATTCCCTGTGTCCCGGTGTCCCGGTCGTCATTTGTGTCGCGGTGTCCCGGTCTGTAATTTCTCGTTGAGGGTCCCGGTCGTCATTTATATTCCCTGTGTCCCGGTCTGTAGTGTCATCTTATAATGACGTCATATACAAAGCCTTATATACTTATAATGACGTCATATGCAAACCAACAAACAAACAAACATGCATACACAACTTATTTATATTATATATATATATATATATATATATATATATATATATATATATATATATATATATATATATATATATATATATATATATATATATATATCTATATATATATATATAAATAAGTTGTCTGTCTGTCTGTGGATCAGGTGACGTCATGTTTCTGTGTCGGCTGACGTCATGAAATTAGTTGTCGTCATTTTTGCTTTGACGGTGACGTCATTCAAGATATTTAAGACATGCGTTCACGGAAAAATGTTTAATTGTAAAATGACTGAAGAACCTACAATGGCAACAGCCGAGGAAGCTGCTCAAAGAGTCTATGCCAAAAAACTTGCTGCTGATAGAGAAAGTAAGTAAAGAAAGCGTGCCGAGGAATCACAAGAACAGCAAGAAAACAGGCTTGCAGCTGATAGAGAAAGTAAGAAAAGAAAGCGTGCCGAGGAATCACAAGAACAGCAAGAAAACAGGCTTGCGGCTAAAGAACGCAAAACCGCGCAGTTAGATGAAAATCCACCTGGAAAGCGAGAGTCAAAACATATCAAAACTGAAAATGACAGCGATGATAATTGGGTTTGGGATTTTGACTTGGATAAGGTCATCAATGCCTACCAGATTTAAGTTAAAAAACAAAGGTTCGGCGATATGTACTTCATAGTGACGCTGAAAAATAAAGAAGAAAAAAAAAACTGAAAAAATGTAAAAAACTAAAAAAATAAAAAGAAAAAACACTCAAAGATAAATTACAGACCGGGACACAAATGACGACCGACACAGAGGGAATATAAATGACGACCAGGAACCTCAAAGACAAATTACAGACAGGGACACCCGGACACAAATCACGACGGGGAATATAAATGACGACCGGGACGCAGGGAAACAACTACAACGGGGACGCCGGGAGCACAGGCGGGATATATAATTGACGACTGAGACACTGGGATTGTTTGAATAGAAATTACAGACCGGGACACAAATGACAACCGGGACATTGGGACACAGGGAATATAAATGACGACCGGTATACTCAAAGAGAAAATACAAACTGGGACACTAGGACACAAATGACGACCGGGACACAGGGAATATAAATGCTATTTTTATGCACAGACAATGGGACAGCGAAGAATGTTGTATATTCGCATGTTTTACGTAGTTAAAAATATATATTTATATATATCTCTATTCACAGGTGGGACACAGCTACAATGGCGCGTAACTAATATGGCGCGTAACGACTTACGCGCGCGGGGGGGCTTGGGGGGGGGGGGGGGCGCAAAGCACCCCACCAACTAGGTGTTGGGGTGGCGCGAAGCGAGTTGTGTGTATGCATGTTTGTTTGTTTGTAAAAAGAGCGTTTGCATATGACGTCATTATTAGTACATAAGGCTTTGTATATGCACAGACATATAAATATAAATGCTATCTATATGCACAGACAATGGGACAGCGAAGAATGTTGTATATTCGCATGTTTTACGTAGTTAAAAATATATATTTATATCTATCTCTATTCACAGGTGGGACACAGGGACAGAGCTACAATGGCGCGTAACTAATATGGCGCGTAACGACTTACGCGCGCGGGGGGGCTTTGGGGGTTTGCGAAGCGCCCCACCAACTAGGTGTTGGGGTGGCGCGAAGCGCCACCCCAACAGCTAGTCTATATATATAAAAATAAGTTGTCTGTCTGTGGATCAGGTGACGTCATGTTTCTGTGTCGACTGACGTCATGAAGTTAGTTGCCGTCATTTTTGCTATGACGGTGACGTCATTAAAGATATTTTTGGCACCATATATATATATATATATATATATATATATATATATATATATATATATATATATATATATATATATATATATATATATATATATATATATATATATATATATATATATATATATATATATATATATATATATATATATATATATATATATCATGAAAAGAGAAATCACCAATGCAACAGCACAAACACACACAAAAAAAAGAGAGAGAGAGAGACAGAAGGAGAAAAGGAAGACTGTTTTCCTAAATTATACAACATTCTTGGCTTTCCCATTGTCTGTGCATATACAAAGCCGTATGTACTAATAATGACGTCATATACAAACGCTCTTTTTACAAACAAACAAACATGCATACACACAACTCGTTTTTATATAGATAGATAGATAGATAGATACAATACAAATTAACTGCGTAAAACTTGCGAATATACAACATTCTTCGCTGTCCAATTGTCGCTGCATATAAATAGATTGTCAGGTTTACCGACCCTCGAACATGCAACGTACAATTGTCCATGGGAAAAACAATCAGTATTAAGATCTATACCACATTTTTCTAATGATTGACCTTGAGCTTTGTTAATGGTGATTGCAAATACTAATCGAATTGGGAATTGCAATCTTTTAAATTGAAAAGGCAGATCCGTTGGAATCATGGGAATGCGAGGAATAAGAACAGCCTCACCCTCAAAAGGCCCTGTCAAGATTGTGACCTCTCGCAAATGAATGTATTGTTCAGAGCGGAGCTTGGTCTGATTCAGGCGGATATATAGCAAACGTTCTGATTCAATTTTAGCATATATATATATATATATATATATATATATATATATATATATATATATATATATATATATATATATATATATATATATATATATATATATATATATATATATATATATATATATATATATATATATATATATATATATATATATATATATATATATATATATATCACAGGTGGGACAAAGGGACACAACTACAATGGCGCGTAACTAATATGGCACGTAACGACTTACGCGCGCGGGGGGGCTTGGGGGGTGCGACTGATGAAATTACATACCGGGACACAATTGACGACCGGGACACAGGGAATATAAATGACGACCGGGAACCTCAAAGAGAAATTACAGACTGGGAAACCCGGACACAAATCACAACCGGGACACAGGGAATATAAATGACGACCGGGACACAGGGACACAACTACAACGGGGAAGCCGGGGGCACAGGCAGGATATATAAATGAAGACCGGGACACAGGGATTGTTCGAATAGATATTACAGACCGGGACACCGGGACACAAATGACGACCGGGACACCGGGACACAGGGAATATAAATGACGACCGGGACACTCAAAGAGAAATTACAAACTGGGACACCGGGACACAAATGACGAACGGGACACAGGGAATATAAATGACGACCGGGACACAGGGACACATCATTAGAATAATGAGGTATAGATCTGAATACGGATTGTTTTTCCCATGGACAATTATATGTTACATGTTCAAGAGTCAGTAAACCTGACAATCTATTTATATGCATAGACAATGGGACAGCGAAGAATGTTGTATATTCGCATATTTTACGTAGTTAAAAACATATATATATATATATATATATATATATATATATATATATATATATATATATATATATATATACATATATATCTATTCACAGGTGGGACACAGGGACACAACTACAATGGCGCGTAACTAATATGGCGCGTAACGACTTACGCGGGCGGGGGGGGGGGGCTTGGGGGGCGCGAAGCACCACCCCAACAGCTAGTATGTATATAAAAATAAGTTGTTTGCCTGTGTGTCTGTCTACTGAAGTCATGTTTGTGTATCGACTGACGTCATGTTTGTCAACTGACGTATCTATCTATCTATCTATCTATCTATCTATATATATATATATATATATACATATATATATATATATATATATATATATATATATATACATATATATATAAATATATATATATATATATATACATATATATATATATATATATATATATATATATATATATATATATATATACTAGCTGTTTGGGGTGGCCACCCCAACACCTAGTTGGTGGGGGCGCTTCGCGCCCCCCCCAAGCCCCCCCGCGCGCGTAAGTCGTTACGCGCCATATTAGTTACGCGCCACTGTAGTTGTGTCCCTATGTCCCACCTGTGAATATATATATATATATATATATATATATATATATATATATATATATATATATATATATATATATATATATATATATATATATATATATATATATATATATATATATGTTTTTAACTACGTAAAACTTGCGAATATACAACATTCTTTGCTGTCCCATTGTCTGTGCATATAAATAGATTGTCAGGTTTACCGACTCTTGAACATGCAACATATAATGGTCCATGGGAAAACAATCCGTATTCAGATCTATACCTCATGATTCTAATGATTGCCCTTGAGCTTTGTTGATGGTGATTGCTCATCGACCATTCCCTGAGTCGCCATCGTCATTTATATATCCCCCTGTGCACCCCGGCGTCCCCTTTGTAGTTATGTCCCTGTGTCCCGGTCGTCATTTATATTCCCTGTGTCCCGGTCGTCATTTGTGTCCCGGTCGTCATTTGTGTCCCGGTGTTCCAGTCTGTGATTTCTCTTTGAGTGTCCCGGGCGTCATTTATATTCCTTGTGTCCCGGTGTCCCGGTCGTCATTTATATCCTTTATTTATATTAGTTTTTAGTTTTTTTGTAGTTTTTACCATTTTTTTACTTTTTTATATTTATTAATATTTTTTTAGTTTTCTTTTTCTCTTATTTTTCAGTTTTTTCCTTTTTTTTTAGTTTTTTCTTTTTTAGTTTTTAGTTTTTTTTGTTGTTTACCTTTTTTTAGTTTTGTTAGTTTTTTTAGTTTTTTAGCTTTTTTAATTTTTTTATTAGTTTTTAGTTTTTTTTTGTTTTTGCCTTTTTTTAGTTTTTTCAGTTTTTTTTAGTTTTTAGTTTTTTACCTTTTTTTAGTTTTTTTTAGTTTTTTAGCTTTTTTAGTTTTTTTTCTTTTTAGTTTTTTTTGTAGTTTTTACCTTTTTTAGTTTTTTTTTCTTCTTTTGTATTAGAGTGAAATAATTCAGACGTCATATGCGGACAAACACGACGTCACTCGACAGACAGACAGACAGACATAACCCACAAACAACTTATTTTTATATATATTTATTCATATTTTTTTAGTTTTCTTTTTCTCTTTTATTTTTCAGTTTTTTCCTTTTTTTTAGTTTTTTTCTTTTTTAGTTTTTAGTTTTTTTTAGTTTTTTACCTTTTTTTTAGTTTTTTAGCTTTTTTAGTTTTTTTATTAGTTTTTATTTTTTTTGTAGTTTTTGCCTTTTTTTATTTTTTCAGTTTTTTTTTAGTTATTAGATTTTTACCTTTTTTTAGTTTTTTTTAGTTTTTTAGCTTTTTTAGTTTTTTTTTCTTTTTAGTTTTTTTTTGTAGTTTTTACCTTTTTTAGTTTTTTTCTTCTTTTGTATTAGTGTGAAATAATTCAGACGTCATATGCGAACAAACATGACATCACCTGATCCATCCACAGATCCACACACAGACAACTTATTTTTATATATATAGATGACAAAAGGAATGTTCGATTAGCAATCAACAAAGCACCGGGACACAGGGAGTATAAATGACGACCAGGACATAAGTAAAAAAAAAAAAACTATCTATATATATAAAAATAAGTTGTCTGTGGATCTGTGGATCGTGGATCAGGTGACGTCACCTGAAAAAACTGGATCAGGTGACGTCAAAACTGAAAAAACTAAAAAAAGGCAAAAACTACAAAAAAAACTAAAAACTAATAAAAAAAATAAAAAAGCTAAAAAACTAAAAAAACTAAAAAAAAGGCAAAAACTACAAAAAAAACTAAAAACTAATAAAAAAGCTAAAAAACTAAAAAAACTAAAAAAAAGGCAAAAACTACAAAAAAAACTAAAAACTAATAAAAAAAATAAAAAAGCTAAAAAACTAAAAAAACTAAAAAAACTAAAAAAAGGTAAAAAACTAAAAAAACTAAAAACTAAAAAAACTAAAAAAAAGGAAAAAACTGAAAAATAAGCTAAAATAAAGGTAAAAACCAATAAAAAACTAAAAAAAAAACTGAAAAAACTAAAAAAAGGCAAAAACTACAAAAAAATAATAAAAAAAGTAAAAAAGCTAAAAAACTAAAAGAACTAAAAAAACTAAAAAAACTAAAAAAACTAAAAAAAGGTAAAAAACTAAAAAAAATAAAAAATAAAAAAAAACTAAAAAAAAGGGAAAAAACTGAAAAATAAGCTAACATAAAGGTAAAAACCAATAAAAAACTAAAAAGAAAAAAAGGAAAAAACTAAAAAAAATTTTCATCTAAAAAACTAAAAAAAACTAAAAAAGGTAAAAACTAAAAGAACTAAAAAAGAAAAAAATAAATGACGACACTCAAAGAGAAAGCGACCAGGACAAAAGGAATGTTCGATTAGCAATCAACAAAGCACCGGGACACAGGGAGTATAAATGACGACCAGGACACAAGTAAAAAAAAAAAAATTAACAAAACTAAAAAGAAGGTAAAAACTACAAAAAAACTAAAAAGAAAAAAAAACTAAAAACTAATAAAAAACTAAAAAATCTAAAAATCTAAATAAACTAAAAAAGAAAAAAAAAGAAAATAAAGGAGAAAAACAAAACTAAAAAACGAATGTATATACAGACCGGTACACCGGGATACAAATGACGACCGGGACACAGGGAATATAAATGACGACCGGGACACAGGGACACAACTACAACGGGGACACCGGGGGAAACAGGGGGATATAAATGACGACCGGGACAAAAAAACTAAAAAGAAAAAAAAACTAATAAAAAAACTAAAAAATCTAAAAATCTAAATAAGCTAAAAAGAAAAAAAAGGAAAAAAATAAAGGAGAAAAACAAAACTAAAAAACGAATGTATATACAGACCGGGACACCGGGATACAAATGACGACCGGGACACAGGGAATATAAATGACGACCGGGACACAGGGACACAACTACAACGGGGACACCGGGGGAAACAGGGGGATATAAATGACGACCGGGACACCGGGACAGGGAATGGTCGATTAGCAATCACCATCAACAAAGCTCAAGGGCAATCATTAGAATCATGAGGTATAGATCTGAATACAGATTGTTTTCCCATGGACCATTATATGTTGCATGTTCAAGAGTCGGTAAACCTGACAATCTATTTATATGCAAAGACAATGGGACAGCAAAAGGCAATCAAATACATATGTAAATACGTCAACAAAGGCAGTGACATGGCAGTTTTTGGCTTGCAGCCCGAAATCAAAGATTTCGATGAAATCGTACAATATCAGGCTGGAAGATACATAAGCAGTAATGAAGCTGTTTGGCGAATTCTTTCATTTCCGATACATGAACGTAGTCCAGCTGTTGTTCACTTAGCGGTACATTTACAGAATGGTCAACGTATTTATTTCACGGAAACCAACGTGCAACAAAGAGTCCTGAATCCACCGGATACAACATTAACAGCTTTTTTTTCGCTTTGCAAAAATGATTCTTTTGCAAAAAAACTGCTGTATACTGAAGTGCCTTCGTATTACACGTGGAATACTAACAATAAAGTATTTGAACGTCGAAAACAGGGTAAGTCAGTCGACGGCCAACCTACCATCTTCAAAGATACCACGATTGGAAGACTCTACACCGTTCACCCCAATCAACATGAATGCTTCTTTCTACGCCAGCTTTTGGTGAATGTACCCGGTCCGACATCCTTTGAGTATTTGAGGACTGTAAATGGTACTATACATGACACTTACCGTAGTGCATGCCAAGCTCTGAATTTATTGGAGAATGACCAACACTGGGATAACTGCATCAATGACGCGTGCGAAACGTCAACCCCAAGTCAAATTCGTGCATTGTTTGGCATCATTTTAACAACTTGCTCTCCATCAGCTCCTACAGAGTTATGGGAAAAATATAAGTCAAAAATGTCCGGAGATATACTCCATCGAAAACAGTTAGAGACGTCAGATATGACTTTTGATTTTACATCAGAAATTTATAACTACACTTTAGTTGTTATAGAAGATTTGTGCGTACGTATGGCAAACAAACCTCTTCAGGATTTGGGAATGCCTTCACCTAACCGTATCGCTGCTGTTTCGACATGTGTAGAATTGGATCGTGAACAAAGTTACAGTACGAGTGATCTATTGTCGTATGTACAAAATAACATTTCCAAGTTAACGTCGGAACAAAAAGACATTTATGATACGATAATGCATTGTGTCGATAACAACGTTGGAGAAATTTTCTTTTTGGATGCGCCAGGAGGTACTGGTAAAACGTTTGTGATAAAATTGATTCTGGCATCAATTCGATCAAAAAATGATATAGCGTTGGCAATTGTGTCGTCCGAAATAGCCGCAACATTGCTGCCTGGTGGAAGAACTGCTCATTCCGCTTTGAAATTGCCTCTGAACTTGCATTCTACAGAAACTCCCACGTGCAATATTTCCAAATCATCTGGGATGGGTAAAGTATTGCAGCAATGCAAACTTATTATTTGGGATGAGTGCACAATGGCACACAAAAAATCGCTCGAGGCTCTGGATCAATGCTTGAAAGATTTGCGAGGGAAGTCGAAACCCTTTGGCAGCACATTAATATTGCTTGCGGGAGATTTCAGGCAAACATTACCTATAATACCTAGATCAACTCCTGCAGACGAAATGAATGCTTGCCTGAAAAATTCTAATTTATGGGCACACGTAAAAACATTAAAATTAACTACAAATATGCGTGTCCGATTGCAAAACGATGACTCTGGTCAAACATTTTCAGATCAATTGCTGGCAATGGGAAACGGAAAGCTCCCAGTAGACTCAATTTCAGGACGTATACAACTACCTGCTGATTTCTGTAATTTAGTGACGTCCAAAAATGAATTGATTGAAAAAGTATTTCCGAATATTCTAAAAAATTATAAAAATAATAAATGGCTAAGTGAAAGAGCGATTATCGCACCCAAAAATATAGACGTCCACGAAATCAACAATATTGTTTTGACCAAGATTCGAGACCAGGCAGTCCTTTACAAGTCAGTCGACACAGTTTTGGAACCAAATGAAGCGGTTAATCATCCATCTGAATTTTTAAATTCCATAGATCTTTCAGGGTTTCCACCACACGTGCTACAACTAAAAATAGGCGTACCAATAATACTTTTAAGAAATATCAACCCACCAAAGCTTTGCAATGGCACGCGACTTGCCGTAAAAAAAAACAATGGAAAACCTAATAGAGGCCACAATCTTGACAGGGCCTTTTGAGGGTGAGGCTGTTCTTATTCCTCGCATTCCCATGATTCCAACGGATCTGCCTTTTCAATTTAAAAGATTGCAATTCCCAATTCGATTAGCATTTGCAATCACCATTAACAAAGCTCAAGGTCAATCATTAGAAAAATGTGGTATAGATCTTAATACTGATTGTTTTTCCCATGGACAATTGTACGTTGCATGTTCGAGGGTCGGTAAACCTGACAATCTATTTATATGCAGCGACAATTGGACAGCGAAGAATGTTGTATATTCGTAAGTTTTACGCAGTTAATTTGTATTTTGGAACCAAATGAAGCGGTTAATTATCCATCAGAATTTTTAAATTCCATAGATCCTTCAGGGTTTCCACCACACGTGCTACAACTAAAAATAGGCGTACCAATAATACTTTTAAGAAATATCAACCCACCAAAGCTTTGCAATGGCACGCGACTTGCCGTAAAAAAACAATGGAAAACCTAATAGAGGCCACAATCTTGACAGGGCCTTATGAGGGTGAGGCTGTTCTTATTCCTCGCATTCTCATGATTCCAACGGATCTGCTTTTTCAATTTAAAAGATTGCAATTCCCAATTCGATTAGCATTTGCAACCACCATCAACAAAGCTCAAGGGCAATCACTAGAAAAATGCGGTATAGATCTTAATACAGATTGCTTTACCAATGTACAATTGTATGTTGCATCTTTGAGGGTCGGTAAACCTGACAATCTAATTATACGCACAGACAATGGGACAGCGAAGACTGTTGTATATTCACAAGTTTTACGTAGTTAATTTGTATTGTATTGTATCTATCTATCTATCTATATAAAAACGAGTTGTGTGTATGCATGTTTGTTTGTTTGTAAAAAGAGCGTTTGCATATGACGTCATTATTAGTACATACGGCTTTGTATATGGACAGACAATGGGAAAGCCAAGAATGTTGTATATTCGCAATTTTTACGTAGTTTGAAACACATATATAAATCTATCTATATTCACAGGTGGGACACAGGGACACAACTACAATGGCGCGTAACTAATATGGCGCGTAACGACTTACGCGCGCGGGGGGGCTTGGGGGGGCGCGAAGCGCCCCCACCAACTAGGTGTTGGGGTGGCGCGAAGCGCCACCCCAACAGCTAGTATATATATATAAATAAGTTGTCTGTGTGTCGAGTGACGTCATGTTTGTGTGTCGACTGACGTAATTACAGACCGGGACATCAGGACACAAATGACGACCGGGACACCGGTACAAAGGGAATATAAATAACGACTGGGATACTCAAAGAGAAAGCGACCGGGACAGAAAGAATGTTCGATTAGCAATCACCATCAACAAAGCACCGGGACACAAATTACGACCAGGACACAGGGAATATAAATGACAACCAAGACACTCAAAGAGAAATTACAGACCGGGACACCGGAACACAAATGACGACCAGGACAAAAATGACGACCGGGACACAGAGAATATAAATGACGGCCGCGACACTCAAAGAAAAATTACAGACTGGGACACCGGGACACAAATGACGACCGACACAAAAATGACGACAGTGACACAGGGAATATAAATGACGACCGCGACACTCAAAGAGAAATTACAGACTGGGACACCGGGACACAAATGACGACCGGGACACAGGGAAACAACAACAACGGGGACCGGGACACAGGGAAACAACAACAACGGGGACGCCGGGGAAACAGGGGGATATATAAATGACGAAGGGGACACGGGGAATGTTCGATTAGCAATCACCATCAACAAAGCTCAAGGGCAATCATTAGAATAATGAGGTATAAATCTGAATATAGATTGTTTTTCCCATTGACAATTATATGTTGCATGTTCAAGAGTCGGTAAACCTGACAATCTATTTATATGCACAGACAATGGAACAGCCAGGAATGTTGTATATTCGCAAGTTTTACGTTGTTAAATATATATATATATATATATATATATATATATATATATATATATATATATATATATATATATATATATATATATATATATATATATATATATATATCACAGGTGGGACACAGGGACACAACTACAATGGCGCGTAAATAATATATCGCGTACCGACTTACGCTCGCGGGGGGGGGGACGAAGCGCCCCCTCCAACTAGGTGATGGGGTGGCGCGAAGTGCCACCCCAACAGCTAGTCTATCTATATATATATAAATAAGTTGTCTGTGGATGTGTCTGTCAGGTGACGTCATTATTGTGTGTTGACTGACGTCATGAAGTTAGTTGTCGTCATTTTTGTTATGACGGTGACGTCATTAAAGATATTTAAGACATGCGTTCACGTAGAAATCTATTAATGTTTAACTTTAAAATGACTGATGAACTTACAATGGCAACAGTCGAGGAAGATGCTCAAAGAGTCTATGCCAAAAAACTTGCTGCTGATAGAGAAAGTCAGAAAAGAAAGGGTGCCGAGGAATCAAAACAGCAAGGAAACAGGCTTGAGACTGATAGAAAAAGAAAGAACAGAAAGCGTGCCGAGGAACTACCAGAGCAACGTGAAAGCAGACTTGCTGCTAAAAGAGAAAGTGAAAAAAGAAGGCGTGCCGAGGAACTACCAGAGCACCATGAAACCAGACTTGCTGCTAAAAGAGAAAGTGAAAAAAGAAGGCGTGCCGAGGAATCACAAGAACAGCAAGAAATCAGGCTTGCTACTGATAGAGAAAGTAAGAAAAGAAAGCGTGCCGAGGAATCAGAGCAACCTGAAAGTTATCGCCTGGCATTCAGGTACAGCCCAGTCGATGATTATAGCTTGAGTAGATGTGTTCAAATCGGGACTATGTCTAAAATTTGTCCCTATTGCAAGGCCTTGAAATTCAATGGTGAAACAATGGGAATGTGTTGCGCCTCAGGAAAAGTTAAACTTCCTCTATTGGCTGCACCACCAGAGCCATTGAAGACTTTCCTTACTGGAACTACGTCAGAATCTAAGCGTTTTTTGTCACAAATCAGAAAATATAACTCATGTTTCCAAATGACGTCGTTTGGAGCCCAAATCAAAAATCCAGATCAATTTATGTCTACTTTCAAAGTAAAAGGGCAAATTTACCATAGAGCAGGGTCCCTTCTACCATTCTCAGGCGAGAATCATAAATTTTTACAATTGTACTTCATCAGTGATAGAAATTCTGAATTGAATGGACGTTGCGAAATTTCTCCCAACGTTGAAAGGACAATCATTTCCCAATTGCAACATCTTTTCCACGAAAATAATAATTTAGTGCGTCTGTTCAAAACAGCCATCGATTTGATGCCTACTGATACGCATAAAATTGTTATTTCCGCTGACAAAACGCCTCCTGGCCAACATGTGCGTAGATACAATGCTTTAACTATAGACGAAGTGGCAATCGTTATGGTCGGTGATCAGTTTTTACCTCGAGATATTATTCTTCATAAGCGAAACGCTCAGTTGTTAAGAATTGCTGAAACTCATCGATGCTACGATGCCCTACAATATCCTATCATTTTTGGGATGGAGCCGACGGCTATCACTTTAATATTAAATTGATGAATCCAGCCACTAACAAAGAAATGAATAAGAAATGCAGTGCAATGCATTATTATTCCTATAGACTAATGATTCGGCAGGATGAAGAAAATTATATTTTAAAATGCCGTGAATTGTTTCACCAATTCGTCGTTGATATGTATGCTAAAATTGAATCAGAACGTTTGCTATATATCCGCCTGAATCAGACCAAGCTCCTCTCTGAACAATACATTCATTTGCGAGATGCAGTTATAAATGACGGTAATACCACAAACGTTGGAAGATTAACAATTTTACCTTCGTCATATCCTGGCAGTCCCCGTCATATGCATGAATATGCTCAAGATGCTATTGCGTATGTTCGTCTCTATGGTCGTCCAGATTTATTTATTACATTTACATGTAATCAATCTTGGGACGAGATACTTCAGCTTTTACTTCAAGGACAATCGGCGGTTCATAGACATGACGTTACGGCCCGTTTCTTCCGGCAAAAGTTGAAATCACTGATAAACTACATAGTAAAACTTGAAGTGTTTGGGTGAGTGCGATGCTGGATGTACTCAGTGGAATGGCAAAAACGAGGTTTGCCACACGTACATATACTAATCTGGCTACATAAAAAAATTACTTCGAACGAAATTGATGATGTGATTTCCACTGAAATACCTGATGAAAATGTCAATAAGGGGTTACATGATATTATTGTAAAAAATATGATACATGGACCTTGCGGTGCACTGAACGAGAATTCACCATGCATGGCCAAAGGAAGGTGCACAAAGCAATATCCTCGACTTTTAGTATCCAACACAATTACTGGCAATGACGGTTACCCACAATATAGAAGAAGATCTACTGAAGATGGCGGTAAAACAGCAATAATAAAGAAGCGTAACGGTACCACCATCGAAGTAGATAACCAGTGGGTTGTTCCATATTCCCCATTATTATCAAAAACATTTAATGCACACACAAACGTTGAATACTCTAACTCCGTAAAGGCAATCAAATACATATGTAAATACGTCAACAAAGGCAGTGACATGGCAGTTTTTGGCTTTCAGCCCGAAATCAAAGATATCGACAAAATCGTACAATATCAGGCTGGAAGATACATAAGCAGTAATGAAGCTGTTTGGCGAATTCTTTCATTTCCGATACATGAACGTAGTCCAGCTGTTGTTCACTTAGCGGTACATTTACAGAATGGTCAACGTGTTTATTTCTCGGAAACCAACGTGCAACAAAGAGCCCTGAATCCACCGGATACAAAGTTAACCGCTTTCTTTTCGCTTTGCAAAAATGATTCTTTTGCAAAAAAACTGCTGTATACTGAAGGTTTCCACCACACGTGCTACAACTAAAAATAGGCGTACCAATAATAGGCTGTTCTTATTCCTCGGATTCCCATGATTCCAACGGATCTCCCTTTTCAATTTAAAAGATTGCAATTCCCAATTCGATTAGCATTTGCAATCACCATTAACAAAGCTCAAGGTCAATCATTAGAAAAATGTGGTATAGATCTTAATACTGATTGTTTTTCCCATGGACAATTGTACGTTGCATGTTCGAGGGTCGGTAAACCTGACAATCTATTTATATTCAGCGACAATTGAACAGCGAAGAATGTTGTATATTCGCAAGTTTTACGCAGTTAATTTGTATTGTATCTATCTATCTATCTATTTATATAAAAACGAGTTTAAGCAGGGACGGATCCAGGGGGCGGGGGCGGGAGGGGCCTTAGGCCCGCCAAGATTTTTCTGGCGCCCTCATTCGCATTCGGTTCTTTGTTCCTTTTTTTTACTCTTTTTTAAGTAAAATTGTCAATTTGATCAATTATTTGTAGGCGATTTAACCAATAAACGACAAAAAGTAAAGCTTTCCTTTGAATATAAAGAGCAAAGTTGAAACTTAAAACGAACAAAAATTATTTATCTTCAGCTGGTTCAGTATATTATCTGCAAAAGTTGAAGATTTGGTATTTTCAACACTCTTCATAAACGTGGTAACACAGTTATAGCTGTTTGTCCATTCACAATCACATATTGAAAAGTAGCATTGTAGCTAAAAGTTCAAAATGGATAAAACTAAAAATTTGGACATAGGCATAGAATGGATAAGAGACGAAGACTGATGGCTGAATGTGCAAGGGGATCGAAAGGATATTTCCGGATATTTTGGTAAAATATTTGAAAATACCCAGAAATGAAAAGGTAGGTTGTGACTAATAATAAACCCCCCTCCACCAACAAAAAATCCTTAATTTTAGTTTTATGACTAATTAAGTAGCGAATGGCCTAATAGAGCTTTCGTGTGAATAAATTTATCTATCTATTTATTTTAACTATATAGATAATTTGGTTGAAATTAGACGAATGAAAGAGTTAAAAAAGAAATTTAGGCCAGGAATAGATCCATGGGGTCGGAGGGGGCGACCCTCACTCCAAAACACTTCTGACACACTTATTCCGTTCGTTTTTTTAATCTTTTTTAAATTAAACTTGTCAATTTGGTTCCCACCTCGAGTCACATTGGCACCCTTGGTCCAGTGGCCCCCGCATCCAAGATTTTGCTCTTGATTTGTTAGAGATTCAGACATGAAACTTCTCGCACAATCAGTTTACGAATCATTTCGTCATAAAATTATAAGATAAACCTCGTTTTCAGGAAAAACTAATCATATAATTAAACTTGCTTGCTAAATCTTCATCTTCAGATTATATTTTCTTTTTTTCTTTTTTGGTAGATTTTTTTTATTCTCTTTCTTACGGGCCCGTTGGTTTAGGGTATAGTTTCTAGGCGTCATTGATGGGGATATGATAGGGCAACTTACGACATTAATTTATGTTAAGGAGTAATTTTTTTGAACTGCCCCTACCCACTCCCCACTCAAAAAAATCCTTAATTTTAGTTTTGTGACTAACTAAATAGCGAATGGCCCAATAGGGCTTTCGTGTGATAAATATATCTATCAATTTATGTTTAACCGTATAACTGATTTGGTTGAAATTAAATGAATGAAAGAGTTAAAAGCAATTTAGGCCAGCAACAGACCCATGGGTTCGAAGAGGGCGACCCTCCCCCTAAGACACTTCTGGCACCCTTATTCCGTTCTTCTTTCTTTTTTAAAACTTTTTTAAAAATAAACTTGTTAAATTGGTTCCCATCTAGAGTCGTACTGGCGCCCTGGGTCCAGTGGCCACCCCCAAGATTTTTTTCTAGATCCGCCCCTGTTTTTAAGACATGAGAAAAAGTTGAAAATTTTAAGTTCAGTTCAGAATCGCTAAAGTTATTATGCAAACTGCAAAAATACTTACAATACCAGAACAATAATTTTTTGTTAGATAAAATATACAACGGAATGTATGCATGTATATATTTTTTCTCGAAAACGGCTCCATATTTTTCCTTCAGTTCAGAATCCCGAAAGTTATTATATAAACTGCAAAATATTTATGGGAGCAATAATTTTAATGTTTTAATTCAAACTAGTAAAGTACCTTGCTTCCCAAGTATGGCTTACAAAATATGGATCTGTTGCGGTCCATTGCAAATCCAAACTTGCCATTTGGTGGGAAAATTTTAGTTGCTGGAGGTGATTTCCGACAGTGTTTACCAGTTCAACCCCGAAACAACCGCAGTGAAATAATCGATTGAATTAATAAAAAAAAAATCATCTCTGAAAGAATTTCAAACATATTTCCTTTCAGAAATATGTGCGGGTCGATCCTGAAGAGGATAGTAAAGTACATTCTCGAACTGGGAAATGGAAATCTTCCTAAAAATGAACTTACTGAAATTGAATTACCGGAAGACATAATTTCCAGTAGAAATTTAACTGAGGAATACTTGAAGAATGTTAGTCTAAGCAAAGTTCCAATTTAATGAAGGATCGAGTTATTTTAGCTTCAATCAACAAAGAAGTTAGTAAAATAAATGCGAAAATTGTCGATCGCCTTCCATAAGAATACAAATCGTATAAAAGTTACGATTCTATAAAAGATAAAAAAAAGGAGGAATTGAATTTACTTCAGAATTCCTCAATTCAATTGAAACAGCAGATTTACCACCGCATGACTCAAAGATAAAGAAAAATACGATAGTTATGCTTTTGCGTTTAGATATTTCAGAAGGGATGTGCAATGGGCCCCGCCTTATTGTTACTGAATTATGTAGCAACATAATTAAGGCGAATATAATCACTGGAGAAAAATCAGGAAAAGAGTTGAAATATCCCGAGTTACTGTGGACTCTAGCAAAGGTCAACTTGGATGTAATGTTCGACGACGTCAATTTCCCCTTCGAAATGCATTTGCCATGACTACACATTATTCATTTATTTAAGAATTAACGACGCTTCTTGACTACTATGGTCCCTGCGTCGGCCCTGCAGTGCATTCCTGCAGCGTGATTCGATCTCTGGGTCCCGTATTACCAAGCTAAGGTCAAATCCACTGCGCCACCACAGGACGCCATGACTACACATCAGTCGCATGGGCAAACTTTTGAATTTGTTGGCGTCGACCTTCGTACTCCAGTTTTTAATCAAGGAATGTTATACGTTACATTTTCTCGTGTGATATTGATAGACAGGATAAAACTTTTTGTAATGAATAGCCTATAGAAAAATCATAGTACTGAAAACATGTTTGCATTTTTCTTTTCTGTGATATTTCTTTAGTTCTCAGAAATTCCAACATTTTTTTGTTTATTTCTATTCCACGTCAGTATGTCTAATTTTTTTTGGGAGTTTAGCAGGGGGGGGGGGGGTCTAGTGAAATAAGTTAGAGATACAAAAATTTTGCTTATGTTTTAAAAACCTTGAAAATCTTCTTTAGAAGAACAGTTACTTCTAGAACGCCCAGGAAAGCGATGCGCGATAAAAATCTTGGAAATTATTTCTTAGCGCGCAGTTCATTTCTAATATAGAAGAGCGCATGTTTTATTGCTAGATCACAAAAATTCGGAACAACACTGGATGAATTAAGAAGATTTAACGTATATATCTTTTGTAATCCTTCTGTGATGAAAGGCTTGAGAGCTAGATAGTTTCCGTGAGAGGGAAGGGTGGCATAACTTTTTCAAAGTTGTGTGAAAATGATTATTTTCACTTCTTGATGATATTCTATCATCCTTGGGCAGAAATAAGGCATATAGTCATACAATAAGAGTAATTTAGATAGTCTATAAGTTCTTTAAGCCATTTGAAATGACCGACCATGTCCACAGGATTTCCAAGCAAGTGGGCGATTAAAATTTCTAATTAACAACTTTTTAATTAAAAATGGGTAAATATTAACTAAAAAAAAGTTTTTCTGCAAAAACTAAAGGGCGAAGTTGGAACTAAAAACGAGCAAAAATTATTACTTCACGGTCTATCCAACGTATATCTATAGAACTAGTACATTAGATCAACTGATGATATTTCCCTATGTTGAAGGAATTTCCCTATGTTGGTGCCACCTGAGGCAGCACCAAGCCTCAGGCGGCTTGGTACTGCAGTGAGTTATTAGTAGTAGTAGTAGTAGTTGAAGGATTATAGAAAACTATCGCTTTACTGGAAACAAAAAAGTCAAGAAAAAAGAATAATATTGATTTAGGAGTCAAAAGTGAGTACATAGACACGGGGTATTACTCGAAATGAAGAGCAAATAAACCATAATGTGAACTCTAGAAATCTGGTAAGTCTCTTTATACAAAATCTAAAGCTATTCTATAGTCCTAATATTATCAAGACGGCTTCACTTTGAACATGTCGAGAAAAAAAAATTCATGGAATGTCCCTAAAATGTTTTATTTTTATGTACTGTAAAAAGTGTCCATTAATGGTTTACTTTTACTGTACCAAAACTCCAATATTGTTTGGTGTTTTCAGTAAAGCGATAGTTTCCTATAATTCTACAAACATAGGGAAATATCACCAGTTGGTTTATTTGTACTAGCTTTATTGATATATATATATATATTATAAAGACCGTAAAGTAATAATTTTTGTTAGTTTTAAGTTACAACTTTGCCCTCTACTTCTCGCAGAATTTTTTTTTCTTTAATTAATAACAATAAAACATTGAGGCTCTTTACTAGCGGCAACGCTATAGCGTTGCCTCTAACTGTTCGTAATAAGATATTTGTTCGTTTTCCGCTGTGAAAAAACGAAGTACACAGGCAAAAACTTTGGAAAAGTATGTTTCTTTGGGGGAAATTAAGCTTCTGAAAACATTTATCATCTGAATGACGCCACAAACAGGTAGACGTCAAATACTCAATTGGTTTTGCTTTCTACAGTGAATACAATAAAATGAAATTAAAGTCGTTTCGCGAAAAAGATTTTTAAATTTGGACAGACAATCCTCCAGAAATACATATACACATAAATAGAAATATATATATATATATATATATATATATATATATATATATATATATATATATATATATATATGATATATATATCCTTTTGTAATATCTCTAAATTCTTTTGTAAGCTTGAATTCTAGAACAGTAAAAACAACTTGCCAAGAGCTGTTTAGAGAAGTAGAAAAAAAAAAAGGCTTACCTCCCGAACAGTTATGGTTTTAGAGTTTTGTTGCAGAGTCTGCTGACATTGACTAGGAGGAATTGCATCGCTTGATAAGCTTCGAGCGAAGTGAGGGCGTATTGAGATCTTGGAATTCGATTTCAGGTACATTTCATGCTTTAAAAAAATTTGGTCGATTTCGACAGCCTTTAGTCCCCGTATACTATAAGCTTGCTTTATCAACTTCTCTGGGCTTATCTAAACAAAAAAAAAGTGACAGGGTTATTCTAAGGGGTTAATAATATAGACCCGGTGTGAAAGCGTGTTGAAAAACAGGATTTAAGACATACTTTCAAACAGGGAGGATACCGAGACTTACCCGCTATACGAACAGTATGAAAACCTTTTAACTGAATCAGAGGTAGCGCTCTAGCCCTGCCTAAGTAAAGAGCATATGCATGCAATGCATTATTTTTTCTTTCTAGGCCACTTTGCATGGAGAGCGTGGTTTTAGAAACTTCAGGGGAGGAGGGGCTCACACGATTTAAAATTGAAAGTAGTAGTGCCCTCCCAAAGAGCCGAAAGTGATTGGAGGGCAATCAACCCCTTTCTCTGCCCTTTTTGCAGCCGGCAACATCTCCCCCTAAGCCCTCTAAGGAACTTGATCAAAATTTTGTGATAGCCGTTTTGGTCAAATTAGTTGAAAGGTCCAATAAATATTCCACCCATGATGGTACTCCCCCACCCAAGCCCGTGGGGCAAGGGCCGTAAATAATGCAAGTTACTAGATGTTTAAGAATAAGTTTAATAATGAAAAACAGGACGGGGATTGCTTGATATTGGGTGTCCGATTGGATCGAAATACTCAGGGATCGTTCTTTGGGTCAAAAGGATCGAACACTTTGTTGTGGGAGGGGAGAGGGTTTTAGGGTGCACGGAACTGGGCTAAATTGCATTTGTCCCTGATCAGTTTGAAACTTTCAGTCGTAAGTGCTTGGGTCAAGAGGAACCTAATATACAAAAAATTGCTCCAGGGCATGGCATCTCCCCAAAAGATAAAACTTTTTCGTGATCGCTACGTATGGAAGCAGTTGTTGTACAAACTTGGGAAGGGACTCATTCGACTGGAAACTGACAGCATTAGAGTCCTTTTTATAGGCTTAAAAATTATTGGAAGAGAACCAGTCTCCCTCCTTTGTCAGTTTCTGCTAGCCCCCCCACCCATAACACCATGATATTGCATCTACATTTTGTGGCAGTCATTATAATCAGAAACGTCAAAAGATCTAATAATTATGCATCCTTGGTCAAAACCGCCCCCACAGTCTGAGAGACAATGGCCCTAAATAGTATAAGTTACCCATTGTTCATAGATAAGTTTTAGTAGAAAAGACAGCCACATTTGGTTTTGGATATCCATTCAACAAAGAACTCTTAGGGATCATTCACTAGGCCAACATTTTCGGAGCACCCAGGGATATAGGCCTACCCGTAAAACGAAAAGCGTGCCTAAGTAAATAAAAAGACACTATGTGCACCTGAACTTTCAAATTATCTGCAATAATTTGGAAATAGTTTGGGGGATCAAATTGAAACTTTTGAGTTGAGGGGGGGGGGGGTAAACATATCCCAAATTTCGATTGAGGGAAAGGAGAAAGGAAGAACGTAAGACATTATGTGCTTCCAGTTAGTCGAGATTGCCTATCTACAATATCTTGAGGACGGCTTGGGGGGATGAAGTTGAAATTTTCAGGCGATGCTGGGAAAGGAAAGCTGAGTACATGGTAATCGGACTTCATATTTTTTGTTGGGACTGGGAGGAAGCTATAAAATTTTGGCTCTTATTCATCAAAATTATCTTGTATTATAAGTTCTTCCGGGACCTACAATCTGTTATGGCTGCAGCAACAACTGCTAACTACTAAAGAATGAACCACGCCCCATAATAAACAAAAATATAAAAAGCCGCTTAAAAACTATCTAGTAAGAAAAACTGCCATTTGTACGTGATCTAGGAATGGTAACTATTATTTCAATTAATCTTAATAGTAGAATGTTATTTTCAAAACAAATTTATGGGAATTTCAAAAAACTGCCCCCGTCGAAAATGGCGTTTAGATCAAAACGAGAAACCATTGGAATCGCCATTGCCGAAAACCCTATACAGGAAACTCATAGGTCCCACCTTAAAAAAAAAACAAACAAGGAAAATCATCTTTTTTTAGCCATGTACAGATAAGACGGATAAGATATTTATTTCAAAAAGTTGCTACCATAAAAGCCAAAGGGCCGAATTCAAATTTCGGGATCAATAAAAAAAGACAAGCAAAAATATAAAAAGCAACAAAAACTAAAGGACTGGCAAAATAATGTCAAAGTTAAATTATCAAAAGGAAAAGATTGGTCATAACATGTTATAAAGATAAAAACAAGTAAAACTCAATAAAAAAATTAATACAAATATAGTTTTTTTTAAAGGGACACAAAAAATAAGGGAAAAAAAACAGGAAGAGAAAATGCAAAATATGGGCATCACCTCAACCAAGTAATAAAAAGCGAGAAACAAATTGCTGTTTCGTTTATTTTTTTTTGTAAAGTTTTTTCATATTTGGAGGTACAGCACCGAACGGGAGATAAGGTAGGAACAGGCTGGGAAACAGTCAGAGGAAAGCGGAATCTGAGTGGGGAATGTCTTTTCGGAAAAATGTGTTCCGTGTTAGGATTTGTCACTACATTAAAAAAAAAGAAAATAAAAAAAAGAAAAGGGAATCACAACATACCTCTCCTGCACTCAAGCGTTTCTCATCTCATCGAAGAGACTCATACAAATATCAAGGCCTTTGCCTGGCAAGTAGAAATATATTGTTCTTCCTTATCCCAAGCAATTTGGACCTCCTGGAAAATGAACTTTTTCCTATGGCCCAATCAAGTTTTGTGATAAAATTATATAGATATCCTCAAAATCCCTTAGCGAAACGAATAAAAGTCATTTTGAACCAAGATTCAATAAAGGTAAAGAACCATTAAAAACTTACACCGACACCGTGGTTCTATCGCCATACCTAAAAAACTCCATATTTTCGACCTAACATTTTTTTTTATTTTAAAGAACTTGCTTCTGGAAAGCAAGAATTAGAAATTTGGGGAGTTAATGAAGAAATTACTTCTAAACTACGGCAAAAAAATAAACCTTCGTGACATATAAAAACTATGTTTTATAAACTATGTTTTTTAGCTACAGCTTTGATTTATAATATCTTTAATCCATTTTATGCATTATTTACTTCGTTGGTTCTTTCGGCTCGATAAAAAACTAGAAACAAAAATTTAGAATTACCTGTGGGTCCTGACAAAACTTCCTAAAGGTTTCTTCGAGGCTAGTTGAACTCGAAAACGACGAAAGTCGCCTGTGAAACATTTTCAAAAGAGCAAGCCAAACCCTGTAAATTGCCTTACGGCCATCAAAGAGATAATTATCCAATACTCGCACCTAAAAAGAAAAAATATCAAAGATGAGAATAAAATATTATGCCCCAATAAAATACACAGATCCGTACCAGAATACACAATAACTCGAACTTTGAGTATATTAGTTGTATTTAAGAAAGGAAAAAAAAACGGCAACAATAGCTGCCCTCATATATAGGACATCCATTGTAAAGTGTTACACGCACTGAACAAAAGACTGTCCACGACTCGTACGGGGTATACTGATCCCAATAATTTAGGGGGCATCGTAGGGAAATTTCAAAACTGTAAACAGCAACCCCGCAAATCCCCACATATTTACATTTTATAACAAAAAGATGTGTACAAATAACAGTTCAAAAAGGGATAAATCCTTTTATTAGAAAGTGAAAACAATAGAAAAATCTTTGGATATTCCGATGACATACACAGTGATCGAAATATCAAGAGATTTTGTCATTTTTTTCGCTGTTTCGTAAAAGGATTTATCCCTATTTGTACGTCATGGAAAGGCAGCGTGGTCTTCGAAAATATTTTAAAAAGATGTGAATGAGGTATAATTTATGAAATCAACTTCTATCGAAGGTTATAAAGACCTAAACCACTAAAGCAATTGTTCTTTAGTGTTTTTTTTCCTTTAGTTTTCTTTGCCTTTTTTCCGCTGATTTCAGTTTAATGCGAGAAACTGGTAAAGGTCTAACCTTTGCGGATTTTAATGAAATAGTGGACTTTCCGTCCGATTGATAGAAAGAATATTAAATCTTGGAAAAAAGCCCATAATTTTTGCTTGGGGCCAGCAAAGATGATGTTCCTGATCCTTGGCCCTGCGCCAACAGTGTATGAACTGAAGTGAAGTTCAACAGCTATAAGGGGATTATTCCCTTGACTTCAACGGCTCTTCCTGCTAGGATCTTGGATGTTATACTGTCGTCACGGCAAAGAAGGGATATGGATCATCAGTTAATAATGACGAAGATGATACTGCCTTCCCATCATACACAATATTAGAAGATGACGAAGAACTTTGTGAAGACAGTAAATAACAGTAAATACAATATCAGCGAATATTCCGGCGGACTTAAGCAAATATTTCGAATACATAATCAGCAGCCGCCTTCAATGAAATGTAATCTAAAACGCAGAAAGAAAATAATTTACTCAAAAACACATTATAATATAGTCAAAATATTCACTTAGGTCGTATACACCGTTACTCACTGTCTTCGTATAATTCTTCGTTATGTTCTTTGATTTTGTATGGTTTACCATACAAAATAATTTACTCAATAATTGTTCTTTAATTCTGTCTTTTTCTCCTTTTTTGTATAACAGTGAGACAACGCTAAACTCTTACTCTGGGTATCCTTCGATCGATACCCATTCTCAACTTTCATAAGTGACTTGGATAATTCAATAAAGAGATTTTTGTAAAACTGCAATAAAACCAATCCTAGAGATATTTCCACAATGACGACTTGTCACTACACTTTCCAATTCTTCGCTTATTAGAACCTTTTCTGAAATTCCATTTTGTTCTTCAGTCGCTGCTCTTCTTAGATAACAATTACATAGAATTTCTTTACTACAAGCCTTTTCATTTTCTTTTTAGAACTCTTTTGAAATATTTTTCATTTTGCACTACTTCGCTTTCATTTTCCTAACCTTGACTTTCGAGGCCAAGAGTTTTTTTTTTGAGGGGGGGGGGGGCATTTCTAATTTTTATTGTCGGTGTTTCAGCTTCCAAGTTTGGTACTTTTTTCTTCCGTATTCTTTATTTCTAGGCTTACCTCGCTAAACTCCTACCAAGCCCCTAGACTAGATTCAATCTAATTTGTATTTTAGTTCATAAGAACCCTTTAGATGTGGTCTTAATAAGTCCACTGCTCTCTTTTCTCTCATCTTTAGTTTCACATGTGTATTTTGCTATGTTTTAGAACTTTTAACATGTTCTCAATACACGTTCTGAATCTTTTTCTTCATTCAGACTTCTTTTATTTATTCGTGTATCATTTTTTTTTACGGTTACGTCCTCTAGAATAGTTAAGTCCATCCTCCAAAAACAGCTTTTCGTTCTATTTTGTAATTTTAAGCAGTATTTTACGTCAAGAACAAAAGCAAAATAATCTGAGAAAAACGCTTCAATAATTTAGTTTTTTCACTATAATCACGATTTCATTAATAAAGTTTATCTTACTTGCATCACATTTATCACTACTTGTGCAGCCCTTTTCCGTTTTTCCCCTCCAGAACTTCTGTTAACCTTTCACATAGCTTCTGTTTTATTTTTTGCACTTTGTCTTTGTATATACCCTTTTCCAAAGACACAAATAAACTCTCCAATAAGGAGCAGATTCTGTCATTTAGGTACTTTGGTAGTTTCGGCTGTACTATATGTTGCCTATCTTTAACTAGGTTCGTCTCAGAGGAAAGATCACAGTAAACATATATTTACAGTAGCGAAAAGTTTCTTCAGAAATGGGATATATCAAAGCGAGCGGAAAGGAAAAATCCCTTTGTGTCACAGGAATAGTTTTAGTTGCTACCAAACAGCATAAATGGCGGATTCATGAAGAGAGGTCTAGACAGGTATGTGCCAAAAATCTTTAATGGAAAGTATAGGACTTTTCGCTACTGTTAATATATACTTATACTGTGGGAAAGATGCACTAGTGTAAAGTTTTCTGGTAGAGTCTGCACTACAGAGGATTTTAAAATCGTAGTATCATATCATTCTGGCGAACACTTGGTATTTAGCCATCGGTCTCAACAGGAAGGCTAGTTGGGTTGATCCCTGCAGTTTCCCTCAAAATGACTCCAGTGTCGGAAAGCAGCTCCCAGAGATAAACTCCAGATCTGATTCTGTTAAGCCTCTAATCTTAGGGTAGCTACTTACTGCCACCCTCGAGCGAAGCCTCTGGAAGGAGACATGTCGTCGTCTGCTGGGCACCACGATGAGTCTGCTTGCGGTTTCAATGTGCAATAAGTAAAAGTAACTACTTCTTAAAGGCACAATATATCTATGTTAAGAATTTGTAGACACTTGTCATTTTCCTGTTTTAAACTAATTACATTTAATCTTCCGATCTGCAACACTATTATTCCTATTTAATTTTGCTTTCTTTACTCCTTGCCTTTCCTTCTTTGCCTTTGGTTCAATAGGAAGCATATTCCACTCGTCGTTTGCATTTTCTGATCATATTTGAAATGTTGGCTTTGTGGCAATTGTTTTATTCTTGAAACTCAGGGAAATAAAATGTTCTTTCTCCTTTTTTCATTCTTTTTCACCTGTGGGTTATTTTTCTTTTTTTTTTCTTACAACTCCAATAGCCAACTCAACAGCTTTCCGTAGAGTGAGATTTTCAATTTCCAGAGTCAAGAATAGCATTGTTTTTTTAGGTTTCTAGTTTGAGAAAGTAGGATCCGGCAGCGGATTCAATTCACAAAAATGTCGGGAGGGGTGACAAATGTATTTTCAAAATCTAGGGAGGGGACAATGTTAAGTTTTTTCAGTTTGTAAATGGAAATACCAAAAATAAGCATTTTCGATGAAAATACCCCCAAAAATATTTTCACAATCCTGAGAGACGAAGGAGGTGGGGAATATAAGAGTAGGTAAATTCCCTTCCCCTGTCTCGTAATTAAAGCTTCTGGTATCAAGCAATTCCGATGGTACTGGGTTTCACCAAGTTTAGATCATGCATCATTTTATTTACAGGGGCTTTTTTTGGATTTCTTTAACAGATTCAAAATTTCCCACCCATCACGCGGTAGACAGGTACATGATGTCGGGGTAGGATGAACCTGTTTGCTACCAAAGAGTGACGATATTCTCGTGTTACATCAGGGCATTATGGCAGATAAAACAATACCTGACCTATACTTTTAAAAGACCATAATTTCTTCTTGAAAAATGTGAGCCAATGGAGGTATCGGCTTCTCTAAGTACATAAGTTCCATCGTTTTGCAGCAAATAAGCTTTTGTAGCCTTCTTCTTCATGCATTTTCCAACGAGCATTCACTACCTGGTCACGTCCTAACGAACCGGACCCTTCCGAATCAGCATTATAGAACAATATTTCACACAAACAACACCCACTCACTTTTCTCTAAAACATACACACGCTTTATGCTGAAACTCTATCTTTATCAACAATCCATAATCTTAAAACGAACAAAATCTTAAAAGAAACAGTATAATCCATAAAAATTTGCTAGCGGGGGATCCGACAATGCTACCGTGAAGGTAACGTCTTTGCCAATTTAAAAAAAAAACAAACACACCATGTGAGAACAAAACTTAAAAAATACTAGTTAAACTTATCAGACTAGGAAGATAAAATTCTTGCACATAAACAAGGAACTAAGCACAATAAGAAGCACACACCAAAAAAAAAAAAAAACTCTCATCTCTCAAGAAAAAATACGAAATGAGATTTTTGTAAAATTACTAGCTACTTGTTCCAAACAACTGTTTGAATTTAATCATAATTTCGGAATGTATCGAGTTTGTAGATCACATAAAGTCTCGTCTACGAAACAGAAGACTTTTTACCGAATTATGCAAGGAAATGGGGATTGATTTTAGTGGATCTACAAACTCGATACATTCTTCCAAAATTATGAATAAATTCAAACCGTTGTTTTGGAATAAGTAGCAAGCAATTTTGCAAAAAGCTTCTTTCTGCTTTTGTATTGTAATTCATGATGAATCTAAAAAAAAAAATGTTTTAAAACGAGTGTTTAAGCTAAAAGACGAAGCTTTGTTATTTCTGTAACGAGTCGCATCTAAAAAAAAAAAAAAAATTCAAGTGGTTGATTTGAGCTAATTTGTGCTACATACTTGCTATACTTAAGGGGCTGAATTTCAACTTCCACGGCTTTGGTTTAGATGTGTATAAATATCGGAAAAGTCACTGAAAGAAATCATTACAAAATACTTATAAAAAACAACCACTGTCAAAAACAAATTTTAAATTTTTTGGAACATTACATTAAAGTTCTTCAAACCTATAACGGAGATGTTTTACATCTAGAAACACCAGAGACATACACGGGGGGGGGGGTCAAGTCCCGCTTTTCCAGATAATATGTGATGCAAAGATCCTTTTCCTGAAAAGGATCTTTTTTCTGAAACTTGAAAACAAAGACATACGAGACTACTGCTGCATACCAGACATATAGTTTAGTTTTTACACAGTTTGAGAATTTTTAATATGTAGGTTATCTTGCAAAACCATTAAAAATTCTTGAAAAAAAGGAAAACTAACACACATATCTTAATGTGCATCAACTCCTTTCAATTATTCAACACCATGCGGAGATCCTAACTGGACCTCGAGGCTTGGAGCCAAAAAATATTATTAATTTTAAATATTCTCTTGGTATTTCTTATACCTTTCACATAAATCACCAGTTTTGCGTCGTTTTGAGCCCCCCTCCCTCTCCACATAGAAATAAACCACATCATCCGTGTTTGTTCAATACTACTATCCGATAACAAATTTAAACATCAATCCCAAGATTTTATCTGATCCACATAAAACCAAAAAGAAAGAAATATAAACCTTAAGAAAGAGAAAGAACAATCTCTTGACAGTTGTTAGCAGGAGAGAGCCAATAACCTGGAAAATGATACTTTTATCCCTATTAAATAAAATAGAGTGTATGATAAAGAAAAAAGTGACATACTCACAAGATATGGGAATGGAAGATCTTCTAAAATAAACCAAATCCAGTTCTGAAAAAACCTATCTGTGGCTTTCTGATCCTCAAAATTCTTTGAAATGAATACCAAAACAGATTTCTGAAAAATATAAAACGACCAAGATCAAACGCAAGAATAACTTATTGAAACCATTATCGCTTAAAGAGTTACTTTTCCTCTTCAATTTGTTTACATCAATTTAATATTCCACTAAGAGTAAGAGTAAAACAGACAACGAAAGACGAAGATAAAAGATGTGCCAAGACCCTACCAGAGTGGTAGAGTGGGAACTAGCATTCAGCCCCTCCCCACAAAAAACCCAGAAAAATTACATAGCTACGCACTTTTCAGTAATTTTATAGCTAGAATTCTTTTTCCAAAACTTCCTGCCCAGGAAATGCATTTATCAGAATATATACAGATATCCAGAAAAATTGGTCATTAAGTCTATGGTTTACACCGAAACCAGACGATCCCTGATTCTAGAAAGTGAATAGATGGGTAAATGTCTCCGTAACAAAAATGAAAAAGATTTTGTGCAGCTTGGAAATTTAGTTTTGTCTTTTTTTTATATGATAAATGAAGTTCCCAATATTTGAAAATTATAATTAATTAGTTCTTTGAATGTGCTAGTTCCTTAGTCTTGGTATTAAGACTACAAACTTCCTTTTCTAGACATCTTAATTATCACTAAGTCTCTTAGTCTTGAATTTTCTATTTATAGAAAGCCAACTCCTAATTGTAGGTATTTACATTTTTCGTCCAACCTCTCTCTCTGCATAAAAAGAAGAGTAATTATTTCTTTGGTTGACCGCGTTATAAGAACATGCTCAGAGCCTCACATAATCTCAGAATTGAAATACATTAAGGACATTTTATTTTGCAATAGGTATCAATAAAATTACTTGAAGCCATCATAGTCAAAAGATGAAAAAAGGCAGAAAAAAAAAATGCATCAACCCCCCAACCCCAACAGATATCGTCCAATCGTGGACGATAAGAAAGTTTTCACTGTTCTACCCTATATTCCAAAATTGAGTGACAAACTGAAAAGAATCCTAAAAAAATTTAATGGCATCCCTGTTCTTCTGGCTGTTTATTATGTTGGTAGAAGCCGACAGCAATTAGGAAAGAGGCTATCAGAACAAAGGTTCTTAATCGACAAAGTCACAGGGCTACGCCAAAGGCCCGATACTTTTGACCTTGGCTCAAAATGTCTATGACCACCCAAACTATTTTATTATATTTGATAATACCTCCATTATTGTCCATAGTAAAAGTCTTATGCAAGTTTTCAGGGAGACAGTTGAAATAAAGAAGCACATTCACCTAAAGGTTACCCTCAATAGAGACAATGGAGATACTTTTCCGAGTCCCATTTATGATGAAATTATTAGTTCCGATCGTTTTTAACATTCGTCCACAAAATTATGTTTTGCAATCAAATACAATCTCTGATAATACCCTACCTGGAAAGCGATTATCTATTAAGAGTGCTTTATGTAAGATGAAATTGTGAAATACCACTTAGTTTTTTTTATACAGTTATCCTTTCATCGTTACTCTGAAGGAGCCACCTTATTTTAGTTTAGTCTTTAGTTTTAAAGTTCAGTTTTTTATTTCTTATCAGATTCCTTCTGCATTGAGCATGATCAAACGGAGGTCTCGACTGAAATATTTGAATAGTTTTTAAATTTTTTCACTGACTGTTATTGTCCTTGTTTTCTCTCTTCTTTGCAATTTTATGTTTTGTCATGATTGGCCATTTTGATGTCAGAAATTGGTTATTTGTATTCTATGAAAACTGAGCTCGACAAAGCGCAGATCCACCAAAATATAAAACGGCTGAGGTAAACCGATACGATCACCAATTGCAGTGTCGATAAGAGCGAATAATTTTCTTGCTTGCTGCGTCACGTACTCTAGACAAACATAGGGTGCGGCATGTCATCTTTCTTGAATTCTGACTCATACTCTTCGCATTTGTCTTTTATGGAAGTACGATGGACTTCCCGGTTTGTTTTTTTCAAGCACGTTTGAATTGCTTTTACCTTGTCCCTACTCCTCTGTTTCCTCGTTGTTATAGTTGCCTTTTACATATTGTATCATAATTCCTCTTATTGTGATAATAGCATCCATATCATGTCTTGTCATTGTTTTTGTTTTAAGGATAGATACTGCAAAATCGCTAATAATTTTCGAGTGGTCTAAAACCAGCTCATCGATATTCTCTCCAGCTACTTATAGGTTCCTTGAAAGTAGATCTGATAGTTGAACTGACTATTTCGATATGCAAGTTTGATGGGTTTGAGGATCTTGAAGAAGTTAGTTGTTAAAAAGGGGGAGGGGCCTCTTTTCAAACTTAGTCAAAGATTTTAGCCTTATTTTTAGTTTGGACATCACCAAGGTATGGTCAATGTCAAAATCACCACCTGGAAGGATAACTGTGTATAGCATGGATGATTTCCACAGCCTACAAATTATAATATAATCAATAAATTTACGGTAATTCCGTTCAGCCCGGTCAATGTTGCCTTCAGAAGCCCCTTGTATCTGAAAAAAGTGTTAATAGTAGCCAATGCTGCAGAATTAAGTGAAACGTTCATTCCTCGTTTTGAGGGGTACAAGGGCAAATTTAACCAAAAAATCTTCCATTCCAGCACCGCGGTTCCGACAATAGCCTTGAGATCTCCATAAGCAAGGGCAAGATAGCTTTAAAAGATCACCGGTTGCCAAATCGTCTTTTGCCCCAACTACATTAGGTATTATCGCAGGATCACTGCCAATTCTTTTACACAAGCCAGCACTGATCTCGTATATGTCACCTTTTTCATTACTTTTGAGGAACAGATGATGTTTCTTAGTTAATTTAAGAACAGCAGAAAGCTTCTTCTCTTCATCCCTATATGGAGAAGTTTTACAAATCATGAATAACACGCCTTTCTGGTGGCCTACAACACGAACAATTTAACCAGTTTCTATTGAGTCTCATTGGCATTGGCATGATATTCAAATGAAAACAAGAAACAAAATACACGTTACTCCAATGAAAAATTGTGTTCTTTGATATTTGGAATTATGTTTATTAGATCAGTTGGGCTTGAAAATCTATTTCAACCTTCCAAAACTGCAGATTTTATTAATGATTATATTAAAATATGCATCAATGGTATAATAGACTTATGTAATACTGCATAGATGGCATGATATCTAAATTAAGAAAACACCTTTTTGTCACAAATATTTTTGGAAGTTTTGCATATTTTATTTATTTCTGAATTTGTATTATCAACAGAAACCCAATTTCTTATCCCTACCTTGAAACCTGGGTATCCAGAGATTTTCTTTGTCTGTAGGTAGAGAAACAAATGATTTCAAACGCAGAAAAAAGAAAAGTTTTTGTACCTACCATAAATTTTTTGGATAACGTCATGACTGTCTTCCAGTTAGCTTCGTAATGCCGATTTGTTTGGGTGAAGAAAAGAATCTTACGAGAAGAAAGGAGAGTAGTTAAACATTTATACGTATCCACTTCTGTAAATAAGAAGAAAAGTTTTCATTTCAAGGATACATAGCACTTTCAACAAAATCTTTCCGATTTCGATTGCAGTTTTACTAGTGTGTTAAATTTCACATGTAAGTAATTTCTGTTCGTTAAAAGCATGTCATAAGTTTTTGAAGGAGTCTTTACTTTTCTTTGAAAAACTTTTTTTGGAAAACATTTTTTTCTATTTTAATCAAAATAGTAAACCGTTAAAAAAACAACCTAATTAACCTTACACAAAAATATAATTGAATATGGGCTATTCAAATACCCAAGAAATAAACAAACACCGAGAATAGTGGACTTTTCAATATTAGATGATTGCTACAACTATTTAACTACCATACAGTTACAAGTAACACATCATCTAAAAATTCCATTTTAAGTTTCCTCAACCCAAACAAAGGTTAACCTTCAAGGTTCCTCAATAACTATGCATTCCTTATCCATGAGACGGATTCTATTTAGGGAGGCCACATCCTCAGTGTAGACAAAATAGTTTGGGAGACAAAGCATCAGTTGAAAAATTGAAGTCCCATTTCCATAAATATTTGAAATAGCTGAAGTCATTCAATGAATATAAAAATTAGGGGGTGAAATGTAAGGCAGGAATGCTACCAAAGTCTTCCATAAATTAATTTTATTCGTACGTACTATTATACTTTGTATCTTTAAATTAACTGAATTTAAGCGTATTTAATTAATTTATGTGTATTTAATTAATTAAAAATGAGAACAAAGAATCTGTTTAGCTCGCAAGATCATGTGCAGAATGTGTAGTTACGGGGTTTGAATCCTCCTTCCCCTTCCCCGAAAATTTTGTCAGATTTGTAAAACCATGAAAAAAAAATGTAAATCATCAAAATTTTGATGCGTTTCTTAAAGTTTTTTATTGTAACCCTCCACCCCTGTTGGCTCATTTAGCATTCTTTGTATATTTTTATTTTGTTCTCGAAATAACAATCTGTACAATTTTATTTCAATTCTAAGATATTCTTCGAGTCTCCAGGGCTAAAACTTTAAGATCTAACTGCTAAAATACAAGGGGAGAGAAAGGTACAATATATTTTCATTAAAATTGTGCTACTCCTGACCCACGTTTGCTTCCACTAATTACCATAGCTTTTCAAATCACTGCATTGGCTTCTACAGCCTATCGGGTTACCACACTAAGCTGGAACTGAGTTTATTGAAGTTAAACTTCTATATACAAACAAACTCAATCTTTCACGTTTGCTCTATACCAAACGACTAAACAAGGAAATGAATAATTCCCATTAAACTGCTTCAAATTCCCAATAAAATGACAATCAGTTCAGTACGGAGTTCAGTTCATATACGGAGTAAGGTTTGACTCTTTCTCTTAACTCTATTTTTAAAACAGTAAGAAAATTTAGCGTAAAGAGCGGGGCGTTGAGGAGGAAAAGCCCCTTTCATATACGGAGTAATTTCTGTTCGTTTTAAGTTTTAATGTTGCTCCTTACTTTCATTTAAAAAAACTTGTTTTTTTTAAATTTAATTTCTGGACGTTTTTGAATTAATGTATGTTTTGATCTTGGCTCTCCGCACATAAATAATTAAAATTGCAATTAATCAGAAGATTTTGAGAAAAAAGGAGCGAGAGAGGAGGCCTAGTTGCCCTCCAATTTTTTGATTACTTAAAAAAGCAACTAGAACTTTTAATTTTTGAATTGTTTTCATTGGTAAAAATATAAGTAACTTACGAATTAATTTACGTAACGAACTTCTATATTTGTATGTTTTTGTTGCGTTTATGAGGGGGTTCAACCCTCGTCGATACCTTGCTCTTTACCCTAAAGCTTAAATTTTGTTCCAATTCCTTAAGAATGAGCTCTGAATCACAAAGGCCGTTGAATAAATAGTTGAAATTACTAAAAATACTTCATTTTAAGTTTTTAATGCTGCTCCTTACTTTCAGTAGAAAAAAAATTCATATTTATTTTTTCATTGTTTTTTATTAAATAATGCTAGAAAATCCTGCGCCCCCTTCATTGAAATTCTCTTCCCCCATGAATAGTTTCTCCGTGGAAATATCCTCCCACGTAACCCCCCCTCAAATCTCCCCCTAAACATAAAAAAAAACCTGAAATCGTCTGTACACTTCCCAGTAACCATTACTATAAGTAAACACAGGTCAAAGTTTGTAACTTGCTGCCCCTCCCACGGGGACTGCAGGGGAGTAAGTCGTCCCTAAAAACATAGTTATTTGGTTTTTCGACTATGGTGAATAAAATGGCTATCTCAGAATTTTGATCCAGTGACTTCTGGGAAAAATGAGCGTGGGAGGGGGCCAAGGTGCCCTCCAATTTTTTTGGTCACTTAAAAAGGGCACTAGAGCTTTTAATTTCCGTTAGAAAGAGCCCTCTCGCGACATTCTAAGACCACTCAGTCGATACGATCACCCCTGGAAAAAAAAGAAAAAAAAAGAAACGAATAAACACGCATCCGTGATCTGTCTTCTGGCAAAAAATGTAAAATTCCACATTTTTGTAGATAGGAGCTTGAAATTTCTACAATAAGGTTTACTGATACGCTGAATCTGATGGTGTGATTTTCGTTAAGATAGTATGACTTTTAGGGGATGTTTCCCCCTTTTTTCAAAATGAGGCAAATTTTCTCAGGCTCGTAACTTTTGATGGGTATAACTGATCTCGATGAAACTTATATATTTAAAATCAGCATTAAAATGCGATTCTTTTGATGTAACTATTGGTATCAAAATTCCATTTTTTAGAGTTTTGGTTACTATTGAGCCGGGTCGCTCCTTACTACAGTTCGTTACCACGAACTGTTTGATTACGATAACTGTTTTTTTGATAACTGTTTAATTTGATAACTGTTTGATCAAATACATTTATAAATCAAACACATATAACTGATATGCCAGTAAAACTTAAGTAACCGCCCAAAGAAACATACAAAACATCACTTGCGACTGGGCGGGTAAAAAAAAACTCATTTCCTAACTAATAATTCACTACAAAAAAAAAAAAAAAAAAAAAAAAAAAAAAAAAAAAAAAAAAAAAAAAAAAAAAAAAAAAAAAAAAAAAAACGAACAACCAATCTCTCATCCACTCTTCAATAATAATAACCAATCTTATAATAATAAACAGAAAAGAGAGAAAAACAGATAAATAAATAAATAAAAGAACTATGAATCTTGGCTTAGCAAATACCTTTTCAATTTATTTTTAAATAACCTCAGTTGCTCAGCCGCCCGAATGCTCTCTGGAACAGAATTCAGCATATTATCCAGACATTAAACCTACCTATATAATTTTTCTAAGTCGTTGATTCGTAGCTAATTACTAATCTAACAATCGTGCGAAGTTATACAACGGGTACCACCAGAAGCTTGAAACAGAGCGAGTATTTCTTACTGTAAAGTCATTCGGTTTCAATAAAATTATGACGAATTTTTATACATAGCTTTGGTAAGTCTACTCTGTTTTGTGTCATGGCTGGAGAGGGGGGGGGGGTCAAGTTGAAAAACTTTGATAATTTTTCTGGGATGTAGAGGATTTAAAATTCTGTGTTTGAAAGAAAAGGGGAGGAGGCATAAACTTTCTCCGGTCTTCACAAAAGGAGTATACGCTACGTTTTTTTCTTTTTTATGCCCGTCAACCGAAAAGTTCTGATGCTAGTAAGAGAATAAAAAGAATACAGTAGAGGGACAACAAAATTACTTACCGTGTTTTGTTTTAGGGTCACTCCCAAGCAGCAAATTGAGCGAACTGACACTAAAAATTAAATCAAAGGAGAGTACGCATCGGTTCTTGAGAAGCATTAGTCGGTTTTGACTTTTTCAGATTATAACTTTTGTTGTTTGTTTTTTTTTTCCAGAAAGAGATTCTCCATATTACCGTAACAGAACTTATTGGCCCTTAAGTCACTATATTCTTGCACATAGGGCATCCCAAGCTTTAAAGGGCACATAGGGCTTCCCTGTGTTGAAACGGGAGCTGATGCAAGTGTACAGAATCCGAAGGCTTTTATTTGGTGGTTATATCTTGCAACCCTTAGAAAAAGACAAAATCTGCCACGTGTTTAATAAATCTGTTAATGTCGGTTATTAATTACCAGTTTAAACAGTTTTTGTCAATGGGGCGTAGTACAAAATTGTTAATCTGTTAATGTTGGTTATTAATTACCAGTTTAAACAGTTTGTGTCAGTGGGGGGGGGGAGGAGTACGAAATTGTTCAAAAATTTTCTTCAGTTTCCGGATGACAATGTCTTGCTTCAAACTAAGTATTGGTGGGATGGTGTAATTATTTCTTAATCCGCGGGAAATCTAACCCTGACAAATTAGCGCTGGGCGACTAAGAAATTTTTCTCTTTTTTAAAGGTCTTACAAATGTGCAGACACAATAACGATATTTTTTGTGGCAGCAGGTATGTTAAAACACACCACAATCATTCATTCATTCATCTAGAAAATACTTCATAACTCTTTCCTCCTCACAAATTGTTTGAATTACACAAGCTACCCCAAACTGCTCTTGTTAGCATAAAGCATTTAGGCGTTTTTGATATTATTTCACATATTATAAATGATATAACATGTAAATCAACAGGAGTCAATCGACAGTATTCCTGAGTTGAAAAAAATAGAACCTCAGTCCAAAGCAATCAAGATTATTGTCTAAATAAACAGATTTTCAACAACCTGAGAACTGAGAACATGTGATTCAATAGAATGTTTATTACTAAACACTATGATTTCATGAAATTTTTGCAATTAAAAAGGAGTCTCAATGTTAATAATCAATGACTTATTTGGGGCCTATTAAAAATGACTAGCAACACATCGATACGATAGGGTTTGCGAAGAGCCCAATATCCTTTGGCATGTGTATTTTTAAAATATAGTTTTTGCGCCGAGTCCCAAAAAGAAAAAAAATATCTTACCTGAGAGGTAATGGAGCAGAAGACAGGAAATCGGATAGAGCAAAGGTGCGTATGTGATATCAGGAGAATTAAAGGCCACAATGTTAACCACTCGTTTGGCAGCTAAAATTCCAGTCTCTGTCAAATTGTAAGTATTTTCATGGCGTTGATCTGTTAGTGCTGGAAGTTGGAGCGAATTGGGCAACTCTAGAAGAGACACAGGAACATGAACAGCAATGATGATGGACTCGCGGATATTAGAGTTTTTTTAGTCATCAAGCGGTCAAAACTAATCGGAAAAGAAGTTGATTGGTTAACTAAAGATTATTAACACTATTCGCAATTAAAAGATTGGTAAGGCAAAAAAATCTTTAATTTTTTGTTTTATGAAGATACAAATTGTGATTTAAAAAAATAAGTATTCTAAAAGGTATTTCAAAATTTGGGGGAAATGTAATTACGAGTCCTTCTCCTTCCTGCCAATTGGCACAATCATTCCAAAGGGAGGGAAGATTGGGATATTTTGTCCTAAGTTAGACAAAATATCATACATATATATATATATATATATATATATATATATATATATATATATATATATATATATATATATATATATATATATATATATATATATATATATATATATCTTATGGCTTTACCTTTCTGGCTCTAATGCAGAGGCTGGGGGTAGTAGGTCGACGATCATTTACCCCCTTTCCTTCCATTTACAATGCTGACAACAGAGCAGCTGTTGGGATAAAAATAATTCGGCGATACGATGTTAGAATCTGCAAACGGTTAACAAGAAATTACGTAAGGCAACTTTCACAGAATGAGCACGAAAATTAAACATACAGCTGAAAACCCAGTGTTCTTTTTTTCTAAAACAATATTTTCAACAAAAACTTTGTCCACATTCTTGTCAAATAAGCTCAAGCTTGAGGTATTTGAATTAAGTTATTTCTTAAAAAAAAAAAAAAAAAACTAGCGGAAAAGTAGGCACATCCCATGAGCAATTCTCTTCGAAAGCCTGAAATATTTCCAAACGAGTAAAAAATTAAGAACTAGCGATTTTTGTCAAAAGCTTTAGGGATTAAGTTATCTTGACGTTAAGAATTAGATAAACAAACATGAAAACAGATATTACAGTATACAGGAAACTTGGACAATTATTTGAAGAGTATTTGGTAAGGATAGAATTTTACCAAGTTTCAGAGATTACTTCACTCTATCAGTATATTTTAGTCAAATATTAGATGGAAATATTGGCAAATTTCGAAATCTTCCATACTTTATCATGTCAGGCAGTAATAAACAAACGCAAAACGTGGCTTATCTGGATAAACTAAAGGCAAGTTGCATATCGCACCGTGAACGTTAATATTTATGAACAAAATTTCTTCCGCTTCAGTATTTGTTATTGACGTCCAATGACATTAAATTACAAATTCATTATCTCTTATTTAAGGCCAAAAATTTCGCTAAATTTCCGAGTGAAGTTCAATATAAGTATGAGACTTTCGTACTGGTTTGGTCATAAAGGGATATATGCCAAAACAAAACTTTAATTTTGGGGACAAAAAAGTTATTACAATTAGCCTAATATGGCCCTTGTTCCATGAGCCATGACAGAAAGACCACGGAGCAGTGGCGTAGCGGGTTTAAATCACACTCAGGGTGCAGCATGTTTTTAGTCCCTCTCAAGGAAAACCAGAAAAAATTGTGAGCAAAACATACTCGTAAATTAATAAATAAATAAAGTGAAATAAATAAAGTCATAGGCTCAAGCCAGGCTTTAGAATTGAGACAAAAGTGTAGTTGTAGAACACAAGACTAGATCTTGAAATGCAAATGACCATTAAGAATTAGTTCCATAGATGTCTTTTATGTATTTTACATATTTTGAAAGAAATGTTTCAAAAGCACACAGTTTTAAAACAATATAAAAATATATAATTATTATCTCAAAGGCGATACATATATTTAATAATAATATTATTATCATGTATTAATAAAACTAATTACTGTACACAAATTTTCCTTGCTTTGGATGAAGCGAATTTATCAAGTTGATCATTTCAAATTTTTCTGTTTCAACATTTAGTAATAATAGGTCACTTAGGCGATCTTGTCCCATTGTTGATGACATGTATCTCAAAATTAGTTTTAATTTGCTGAATGAACGTCGCTAGCAACTGATACTCAGATGGCCATGAGTATTTGAAGTGTCACTCTCAGGTTTGGGAAACATCGTCTCCATACGAGATTATAAAAAGTAAGAAATTCTAATAGAGTTTTAGGAGCCACATATTTTGCAGTCACATATTTTGATAAAGAGTTCTGTTCCATTAAAATCTGTATTACGAAATTTTCACGATTTTTTTTAAGGTCGTTATCAACATTATCATTATTTGATAAATTTTCAACATCGAGTATAATTCTAAATATGGAATTAAGGTCATTTAATAGGGTAAATTGCAAAAATATTTCCTGTTGGACATGATCAAGCACACCTCTCATAACTCAAGAAATTTCACTTTTTTCAGAAAGGCCTATTTCTAACCATATCTCTGGGGTTTTTGCGGCGCCCTCGTATGTGTCAATATCCCATTTTTCACAAAAAAAACTATACTGTTCTATCGCTTTTTCACAGAGCTTGTCTCGAATTTCGGCTAGTTCAGTCGCTAATGGTTCAAGGCCATGAAACACTTCTCTAAAATTCATTCTAGGACCTTGTAACCTCAGCTGCACACGATCAATTCTTCTTAAGATTTTATACAAGAAACGAACTAAAGTTATGATCCTAAAAGTTAGTATATTTTGCAATAGAATTGCAGTGATAGGGTCCTATGCTAATTTCCCCAACAAGTTCTTCTATATTCTCTAGCCCATCGACACTAACGCTAAGCGCTTGCATTCTGGCGCTCCATCTTGTTTCGGATTCAAGTATGACAGTTATAGATAAAGCATTTTTTTTTTTTTAATAACTTCCATCGTAACGTTGAACGCGAGAAAAAGAGATATATAGTTTAAAGTATCTCAAAACATGTCACAACGACTGGATCTTGTTTAGCTGCGGTAACTCCTACTAATCAATGAATGGTTATCACAATTTACGAACAATGCTTCAAATTTGGTACTTTTTATGTCCGAAATCTGTTTAATGTGGAAATTCACGGATGAATGTCCGAATTTCCTTTTTCTCTGCTTGGATTCCATTAGCTTTGCGTATCAGCTATTTCAGTCTTACGCAAGCTTTGACGGTAAAAGTCAAAGTTAGGTTAAATTAGGTTATAAATCTCAGAAATGGGTTAAAAATCTAACCAAACCTAACATGTCACCATCAAAACTTGCATAAAACTGAAAAAATGGACTGGCAACACTGACTAAATCCAAGAAAAAAAAAGATATTTCGGATATTCACCGTAACGTATTTTTTTACATTATTGTTTGTTGAGTGCAACATATGTAACCTGCCACCATGGCAGCATTATCATAATATTTTGATCTGCAGTTACGCTAAAGTTTTTTACTGTTTTAAAAAGAAGAGTTAAGAGAAAGAATAAAACTTTAGCATAAAGAGCGGGGCGTTGAAGAGGAAAAGCCCCTTTCATATACGGAGTAATTTCTGTTCGTTTTAAGTTTTAATGTCACTCCTTACTTTCAGTTAAAAAAAACTTGTTTTTTTTATTTAATTTATTTAGTTTCTGCCGCTACTTTAGCAATTTTGCTTGATTGTCTTTTCTGGTGCTTAGTTAGCCTTTTTGCAGTTTTTGTTTGTCGTTTTACGATTTTAATTTGTCTTTTTGTTTCTTTCTTTTTTTCCTGCTGAGCTATTTTTACAATTTTGTCTGGTGGGTAAAAAATAAATTATTGTTATTATTAATACTACACTTTTATGAGCTTTATCCCCTTCGGCGGACACACATACAGGAATCTGGTTCAGAGAAAGGAGGGGAGAAGAAATCAGGAAACAAAAATAAAAACAAGAAATAGAGAGTATAACTGAAAACATCACAAAAACGGGAAATTTTCAAGAGGAGCTGGGTATTTGGAAGCTACCGCTGCTGCAAATTTTTAAAACAGATGTCGTGTCTGAGCATTTGTTCTTATAGCACAGTAAATGAGGAAATCTGCAATTCCAGAAGTATTTTGTGCAAAATCTTAGTGTATAAAGGGAAAGAGAACTTTGCTAATCTGGACAAACTGGGGTTAAGCAGAATGAAAACAAAAACAAAACCAGAATTTTTGCCAATTCTGAACAAATTGACAAAGATTCTGCTTTTTGGCCGTCCATCAGGGGCCAGACAAAAAGCAGGCCGTCCCAAAATGGGCTAGGGAGAGGTCATAATGAAGGATTTGAAGGAAACCGCAAATTCATGATAGCTGGTAAGGATTTAAGTTTTGAATAGATCAAGGTGGAGGAGACACATGCCAAGTTGTTTTTCTCCTCCCTCACCAAGGAACTCAGATGAAGATGAAGTGATCATCATTAGGAGGCACATACACAGTTTTTTATATTAACAGGCACTAGGAGAAAAAAAATCGTCAAAATAGTAAAAAATGGCACATTATACAGAAAGTACGAAAAAATTATGATAAACTAGGAAATGTTTGGTCAGTGCCTTCACCGAGAGTAAGTGCCTTCTTTTACAGATCATCTTTACTTACCTGTTTTCCAGCTAGCCCACCGGCATTCTTTTTTAAGTTTTCGATCTTGAAAATAGGAATAGACAGAATGTAAAGTAGCTGCCAGTAGAATAAGTAGTTTAATTATTCTGGCCTCAGATTACTAACTTTTTACCGTTTTAAAAAGTAGAACTGTGACAAAGAGTCAAACTTTAGTATAAAGAGCGGAACGTTGAGGAGGGGACAGCCCCTTGCATATACAGAATAATTTCTATTCATTTTACGTTTTAACGTCGCTCCTTACTGATTAAAAAAAACTTGTTTTTTTAATTTAATTTCTGAAGGTTTTTGAATTTATGCAGGTTTTGATCTTGGCTCATCGTACATGAATAATTAAAACGAAATTTGCATATTAATTTTTGCTTTTTTGGCTGAATGGCTTTCTCAAAGCTTGATCGGACGATTTTGAGAAAAAAGGGGCGGGGAGGGGTCTAGTTGCCCTCCAATTTTTTGGTTACTTAAAAAGACCACTAAAACTTTTAATTTTATTTACGAACGTTTTTATTAGCAATAAATATACGTAACTTACGAATTAATTTTCGTAACGAACTTCTATATTCGTATATTTTTATTACGTATTTGAGGGGGTTCACCCCCTTGTCAATACCTCACTCTTTACACTAAAGTTCGAACTTTGTACCAATTCTTTAAGAATGACCCCTAAATCGCTAAGTCCATTTAATTAGAATAAAGAGCTCTTTTGAAATTACTAAAAATACTTTAGCGAAAATAGCAACGTATTGAGGAGGGGACAAACCCCCTCATATATGTAATAATTTCTGTTCGTTTTAAGTTTTAATGTTGCTCCTTACTTCCAGTTGAAAAAAATTGTTTTTTTTTTATATTTAATTTCTTATTGTTTTTTTAAACAACGCTGGAAAATTAAGTGCCCGCTTCATGGAAATTCTCTTCCCCATGATGAATTCCTCCATGAAAAGATCGTCCCCCTTAACCCCCTCCCCCCCAACCACACCAGGAAAAAGCCCTCCTAAAAACGTCTGTATGCTTCCCAATAACCAATACCATATGTAAACAATGGGCAAGGTTCATAACTTGCAGTCCTTCCCCCAGTGACACTGGGGGATTAAGACGTCCTCAAAGACGGTTCTTAGATTTTTTCGACTATGCTAAATGAAATGGCCATCTCAAAATTTTGATTTCAGTGACTTTGAGGAAAATGAGCGTGGGAGGGGGTCTAGTTACCCTCCAGTTTTTTTTATCACTTAAAAAGGGCACAAGAAATTTTAATTTCCGTTAGAATTAGCCCTCTCGCGACATTCTAAGACTATTGGGTCAATACGATCAACCCTGGGAAAAAAAGAAACAAAATAACACGCATCTGTGATCTTTCTTCTGGCAAAAAAATGTAAAATTGAACAGTTTTGCAGATAGGAGCTTGGAACATTTACAGTAGGTTTTTCTGAAACGCTGAATCTGATGGTGTGATTCTCATTAAGATTTTATGACTTTTTAGGGGTGTTTCCCCCTTTTTTCTAAAATTAGGCAATTTTCTTTCTCAGGCTCGTAACTTTTGTTGAGTAAGACTAAACTTGATGAAACTTATTTATTTAAAATCAGCATTCAATCCGATTCTTTTGATGTATCTATTGGTATCAAAATTCCGTTTTTTAGAGTTACTACGATTTGTTTGATACTATATATTATAACATATGTATATATTATGATATGTATGTTACAATCATACATAATATGTTATAATGATAATTATATATAAATATAATAATTTAAAGCACTTAGAAACTTAACTGAAGTTGTTTATAATACAAGATTCCTTAGCAGAAGATCAATACAAGATTCCTTAGCAGAAGATCAATTAGGAATAAATAGTTAAAAGTAGCAAGCTCTTCTTGATTTTCCTATATAAAGGGCAACCCATATTTTTCTAAAACTAAAATATTTGGATTCTCACAGTCTCACACAATAAGCCGTAAGATTATTTCTGAATAAACTTACTAAATGCCCTATTAAGTAATTATAAGTAAATATTACGCAAAACAAAAAATTTAAGAATAAAAAAATTCTCTTATTATTCCAATGGATTTTTATACCCACAGATGAGAACCTCTAGCCTATATCTTGTTGAATTACACAGTTCTGGTTGTTTTCAAACTGCACCAAACCTCGTTTTTAACCGTTGTTGTTATGCGTGATATTGTGCAAATTAATTGTCTAATTTAAACCCTAGGATACAGTGGATCCATTAATAACAAAATGACTCGAGAGCACGACATGTGTTATGTCACGTACTCCATAAAGTTACAATTTATTACTAGTGAGCCACGACACTGTACGCAGCAACCCAATTCCTGATCCTAAAAGGCAGATTTCAATCAGTTTTGACCTCATTAATGGAAAGCCATCACCAAAAGTTTGCATGCATTAATGTTAAACCCTCGCCTTGAGAGTACGTCATTCTTTTTTTTTTTTTTAAACAGGGGAATTCACAATTTTTTTCTTTATTTTTAGTATCATCATTCTGAACAGATGGCCATAGACAGAAGAATAAGATTCATATTAAAAACAACTCTAATTCCCATATACTTTAAGTAAATCAGCACTGACAGCACCACGTCTGACTGCAAAAGCCATTGGGAAATGCTGCTTTCAGACGGTATTTTGGAATGGTAAGAGTTATAGAACTGAGAAGTCCAGCTTAAAAGATGTTAATAAGGAGAATAGCTGGAATAGATATGAACTCAATTAAATACATAGATGAGGCAGTTCCGTGAAGATATCTTTTTGAAGTGGCAGAGAAACCAATAAGGATTCGTATGAAAGCTAATACTGAACACCACATATTTCTTACAAGTTGCCCCTGATAGAATCTCGTTTAAGAGCCATGTGGCATCAGAATTTTCAACTTTGGATCTCATTTTGTGAATAAAGAGGGTTCAGAAATTGGTTAGTTCCTCTCAAGAATGATGTCTTTATAGTGAACCCCTAAAATATATATGTATATGATTAGAAAAAGGTGTATGAAGTGCCGGATGAGCTGTGCCGCGTAGAACTAATACTTGAAATCTTACTAATCTGACATAATAAATAACGAGAGCATTCTATTTTATTTCAGATGGCAGAGCAGTAGCTTAGCATGCGAGTGGTACGTTAATAAATATCCTTCATTTCTACTTTATTTACAAAGAAAAGATTGTGGAATCGAAATAGAGACTGTTCTCAAACCTTAATAGGTAACAAACGAAGATTTGTTTCAATTATTCAGATTGATGAATTCTTCATTTCGTACCCCAGTAAAGGAATTCTACTGACCATTCATAATAGTTTATTTTAACAACAAGCTGTAGCATGAATTCTCAAGACTGGAATTATTTCATATTAGATAGTGACGTTTGCAATTAATAGCTAAACATTCAACCTCCTCGAACATATATTGCACGAAAATATGTTTCGTTTAACATATTCGTGTGATCAAAACAAATAATGTCCAATTCTTTGTATTTTGCCACTTTTCAGAGAAATGTGCAGATACTATACCGTTAACCTAGGGAAGCCTTATATATAAGCCCTGCAGAAGTCTCTTCAGAATGGCGACTGGTATAAATTCGAAGGGGATTTCGGATGAGATCAGTAGTAAAACTTATATTTAATGCCGTATTTTAACAAAGCACATGGTCTAATTTATACAAAGTACTTTTCAGCAGGTTTAACGTCTATTTAAAAAAGAAATATAAGAAACAGATAAAAATTAACAAAAAAAAGTTTTTTCATGAAAGTAAAGATCAAATTAAGAAAAAAACATCACTTATGCCTGCGCAACATATAACAAAAAATTTAGCGCAATTAAACTGATTGCTCATACATTCCTATAATTCTACCTTACCTCAATGACTGAATTTGTTCTTCGTCTTGTCTCCGATATTTTGTTAAGCAAAAATACTAAAACCTTAGGGACTGAACTTGTTCTTCTAAATGTATTGCCTCCAATATTTTTTAAGCAAATATAATTTAAACCCTTAAATAAAGTCCCACACACGCGTAAAGCCCTTATTCATGAAACATTATAATGCAAAAGTTAAACTTTTGCATGAAAAATTGGGAAATTTAGGGCACCATCGCCCTCCTGCCCATAATGTTTATATTGCCCTATAGAGCTTGTTACATTGAACAAGTTCTATTGTTTTTTCAATTGAAAGTAAAAAGCGATAATAAAACTAAAAACGAAGAGAAATGAATTTAATAAGGAGGTGGAGGATTACCACCTCCTAAAAAATTTCCTCTTTACACTAGAGTGTAACCTTTTTCAACGTTTAAAGAGGGAATGCTCTTACACAAGAGCAGCAAAAGTAAAAAAGAAATATTACAGTGGTTATAGAAGGAAATGGCGTATTTATTTACATTTTCCTTTAAATAATAAGATATTTATTTAAAGCACTTTGGAGGGTACTCAATAAAAAAAAATTCAACTGGTAATAATTGTTGCCCTTTAAAATTCTTTACAGAGCATTCAGAGAAGTCAAACTTTAGTATGAAAAGCGGGGGATCGGAGAGGGTACCAGCACACAATATATACAATATTATCTTTCGGTTTCAGTTCTAATGTCACCCTTCACTTAAATTTGAAAAAAAAGATCCTATTTAATTTCTTTGGAAAAGAGAAAGGGGCTTAATTTCATGTTTTGAAATTTTTTCCCCCAACGCTTCTCGATGATACCGGCTTGACTCGGTGTAGTATTTTATGCCAAATCGGTAATTTGTTACCCTATTTGGGTGAACACAGGTCTAACCATTAGAGGAGGATCAAATGACTTTTCCTGTGTGAAGGGGATCAAGGGTGGTAAAAATGTATTTAAGACCACTATCTTTCAATTTTTTCAGAGGGATCCTTCGAACTAACATTGAAAAGGTGAGGGTATTCACTCTTTTATTACGTTCTTTAGTCAGCAGCCCAGACAGGATTGAGGACTCTGTAGAGTATATGCTCACTTAGGCACTACTCTTTGGGGAGGATCAATTTTTTTTCGTAAGGAAGGGGAAGGGTACTCAAACACGATAAAAAATATATTTTTAAGGTCACTACCATTAAATTATTCCCGGGGGCTCCTTTAAACCAATATTCTGGATAGGGGTCGTTACAAAAAGCATTAAAGGAAGGGATCCTTCGGAACAATTTAGAAGAGAGGGAGATTCAACCTTTCCCCCTTCTTTTTTAGGCAGGATAACAACCCCTTTGCCATCTTAGGGGTAAGAGACATGCATCAATCTAAAAACTAGACAGAGACTGAGAAGAAGAGATCCGAGCTCGGGCCCTCAAAACGTAGAATTTCACATTCTGTCATACTCACTAAATCTAAATCTTTTAATTTATATGCAGTTGAAATTATGTATAAGCTAAGTTTGTCTTTTTTTTTTATTAAGGAACAGAAGTTGGTCGACTCTTTGACTGCTCAAGAAACCATATCGTTTGGCAAAGCCCAGTTTTGTCAAGTCGTCTAATTCATTTTCTTAAAATTGTTCATATTAGATAATAATTTAGATAAGTCCAAGCGACATACGACTTTTCAAATCTAGTAATTTGTCTGATTCCAAGAAATATAACATGAAAAATCTACTATTGAAGTAAATAAAATTCAAAAAATGTAAGTCTCAAGATCTGGTCTCCAAAACGCACATGAAGAAACCGGTTAATTGTCAGTTCTCCTCCCCCCCTTCAACTAAAAAGTATATTTTGCACAATTGTAACTTTTGGTAATGAGTGTATCTTAACGAAGTGATCTACCGTGGGATATTATATTTTAAATAAGTCTTAGTGAGATACAGCTTTTCAAATCATGGGATTCTTCTAATACCAATAGCTGTAATATGGCTGGTTCTGTGTTAAAGCAGACCAAGAAAAGAAACAAAGCAACTTTCAAAATATAGAGCTCAGAGGTTATCACAGAGGAATTCCGTTAGTTTGGGTATAATAATGGGAAACCAATAAGTGATTTTAAGACGGACTTGCAATAATTACTGATCATTTTCAGATGAACGCGGAAAGGAATATGTACAACAGAACCAGGTGGTTCAGATACACACAGCATGTGTTCGATATACTCACAACCAAAACAGATCCGACAAACGTTGAGAGAAATATACATAAGAGACAAATTTGCCGCTGGTTTGAAAGAAAAAAAAATTAAGGCCCTTCATCGACTACTAAAATAAGTCGGCAAATACCCTAATTTAATCATAGCCCTAACTTCAGGGTGACCGCCTTTACTAACTTCCCCAAAGCTTGTCGTATGAAGAAAAGCAAAAAAAAAAGAAAAAAAAGATTGCACACACCAAGTAACGAAATGGTCAAGGCAGCAATTTTGAGCCATAAAACTTGCTGTCGAAGTGTTTGGCTCCAATTCTGGCTCCAGAAGCTTCAGTGATATAAGATAGAGTTTCTACAAAAAATGATAAAGCTACTTGTCACCAGGTCAAAACTACGATCAAATTGTAATAGGGTTAAGTAAACTCAGTTTGAAACTGATTTCTGTACGTACATGATCACTGCTTTAAACATTTTTCCCGACGTTTCAACATTTAAAAACTACTCTGTCCCATTAAAAAGTTATTCCTGCGATCATCCTACACCCCCCCTCCCAAGCACCCGTATCGCACGTCCAGTCCAATCACTTTCTTTCAGTAAAAAGAGGTCAGGCAGTCACAAACACAGAGTAGAGTTTTTTGTCTTTTTTTTTGGGGGGGGGGGTTACTCAAAAAGGGCCATTTAAGGTTCGAATCTTTGCGGGCAACTATCTTATTTTTGACCAAAAAATACCATAATTTATTTTTTGACAAATATGTAATACAAAGTATAAAATAAGAATATGGGTGCAATGTTTGTTACAGTCAGGTTGGTCCTGCATGAAAAGGTGCATACGAAACAATTTATAAGACAACCTTTACTAGGGTCGGAGGGGGTGTCTGGTCAAATTACTTCTTCTAGGTATTTTCCTAACGTCAGAGAGGATGACTGCTCCCTTGGTATTTTTTTTCTGAAGGATCTCTCAATGAGAACTAAAAATTAGGGTCTAGAAAAGACACTTTTTGAGGCTTTAGGCATCACTTTTCAGACAGGAGGTCAGCTCCCTTTACATTGACATGAAGGGCCACTATCGCTCGTTTTTCATGATTCTGCCACTATAAGGTCGAAGCCTTTCCCGCTCAATAATAGATGTGAAATAATAAAACATGGTATAACCATAAGCAATATTAAATTGCGCTATGTGTATTTTGTATGATATGCATACTCAATTAACTGCCATAATCAAAATGCTTGACGGAACGATTACAGAAATAAAGCCATACCTGTCCACCGTGGTACGAGGCAAAGTACGCTTACGTTCCCGATTACGATCAACAACTGTACCTTGGACGAACAGTCCCAAGCGGTTCCCTCTTGCATTTTAGAAAGTATAAATGTATCTCTTATTGCTTACGCCGATAATATCTTCAACCCCAAGCGAACGGTAATGGTATTTGAGAAAAATTTGCCATTCTGAGTCGAGAATATTCAAAGACAAATTATAAGTTTTTACACTTTTGCTTCCATAATTGAATACTTGAAAAAAATAAATAAATCGGTAGACAGGCTAAAGTGGGGTAAAATAGGGAAAGTCCAATAAAGGTAAAATTAAGCCAAATTGAGTGATAGGCGATTCGCATTGTATGGATAACAAGGAATATAAAACAAAAATGATAGAATCATAATCACAAATTTTATTATAGAACTGTTTCCCTTAGAGCTATTCGAGAGGGCAACCGGAAGTAATGGGCAAAATTAAGCCCAGTGGGAGGGGAAAAACGAAGTCTAGAGAGGCTAACTGCTCCTCTAATAATCAGCTAACTCAACTATCACGCAAACAAGAAAACTACACCACTGGCGACCCTCTGTTTTCTTTTAACATTTTTCGCAAAGAGATGATGCTACAACTCCAGAATCTGCTAAATTATACTTGCTAGAAACGTCCAAAAAGTGCAACCCTCTCTGTTCTGGATGGATTAGAGCTCGAGTCTATACATTTTAACCATTAAAAAGGGCACAAAAACTTTTAATTTAATAGATCACCCCCCGAATCTCTACGGCCGATCGTTCTTTATGGCGAGACTAAACCATAAAGCAAAAAGACATGACAGACATTGCTATTTAGCTAGTGAACTACATTACGTTGGCTATGATAAGTTTTTTAGTCTTTCTACTATTTTACCTAATTGTTACATTTCCAGTGGAGTAAAAATTACAAAAATCAGCCAACTTTAGAAAGGATTATGAAGTGATAAACATTGGTGGGCATCCAGCATTTGGGGAGCCGTTACGATTAAAATGAGATTGGAGGATTCTTGGACTTATTAGGTTAAAGGATTTCTCCTAGGAGCTGGAGACAAGACCACAAAAAAATTAAACTTTTAGGTCAGGATCTTTCACTTCTCTCACGGAACAAAACCATTTGGACCGATCTGTACAGACATGACCACTTTAGCCTGGGAGTGTCTAGATTCAGGAAGTGAATACGCGGGACATGGATAAAAAGGGCAGTTAAGAAATTTATAAAACGAATAAAGCTTTGAACGATCTTAAATACCAGTTCGCCCCCCCCCCAAAAAAAAATGATCGTGGATTGTCAGTGTAATATGTAGCCCACATACACTGATATTTATTCCTTAAAGTCGTAATTGATTTTTAATTTACTAAAGTTAAAAAATGAAAACATTTAAAATGTATTTTGTTTTTAGTAAACTATGTTCTGGTCTTGAAAAGGTATGGAGGCTGTCAGCCCTACTCATGTTCATTTTTGTCGTTTCCAGTTTCATTCGGTTATTCACTTTAATTTCTGTTCGTTTTGGGTTTCATTTATTTATTGATGGTGATTTGTGGTAGTCTTACGCTTGAAATATTATTTGACTTTATTTCTGCTCATTTTTGGTTTAATTGAACTCTTTACTTTTCTCTGAAAAGCTTTTTTTGTGGAAAGAGATTTTTAAATTAATGTCTTCAAAACACAATAAAAGAACACAAGAAATTCATATTTATAGGCTGACTGATTGAAAAACAATGATAAGTCTACATAATTTCACCAAACGATTGGAGGATACATAAAAAGATTTGCGTCAGTAAACCAGCAAACCAGAGGTGGAGCAATGTTCAGCTACCACCTCCATCCCCTTCCTCTGTTACACAAAGCAATGTCTATATCTAATTTATTTTCCCTAGATAAAATAGATTTTTCTGAAACTTACTAACAGACCCGAATATTTGCTTAACCGTGTCCCAGTACATCTCTTCCAGACTGCCTTGCTCTTCTAAATTTCCAGAAGAATGCCTTGATGCTAGTAGTAGCCATAGACGACTTCTTACAGGATCGTTCAAAGACCAATAGCAGTCTCGAATTACAGTTTTCAACTGAAAAAAAAACAACATATTTCCGCAGGTTGCACCACCATAAACTCGAAACTAAATAACAAATTTTCAGTGGGATACAAATTCATCCCGATTTAGAACTGAGGCGAAGCAGACAAAAATACAGGCTAACCTAATATTACCAAACAATAGCATGTCGAGATATAGAAGTTCTAGAGAAGAAAAGAAAAGTGAGGCTTAACTGATAATTGAGGTAATTCGTATTTTTATCGTCTATTTCAATTTATGTTTACTTTAGTTTTCAGTAAACAGTTTTCAGTAATTCAGAATAATTTGTGTTCATTTTAAGTTTTAATGTTGCTTCTTACTTTCAGTGGAAAAAACAACTTTTTTTAAATTTAATTTCTCACCGTTTTCAAATTATGCCAGAAAATCCCCTCCCCTTTTGCGTAGAATTTCAGCTGAGAAGCTTCGCTTGGAAATTTTTATCCCCACGGAAAATCCCATCACAAAAAATCCCCCCCCCCCAAAAAAAAAGATTCTGTAGGTTTCCAACGTCTGAGTCAACGCAGAAGAGTTGATGTGAAAATAATAATTTATGTTCGTTCAAGTTCGACAAGTTATATAACGTTATTTCCGCACGTTTTAGGTTTTTAAAATCGCTCTTTAGTTTTCTTTGAATTACTTTTTTTGGAAAGCTTCTTTAAAAAAGAAATTAATTCTCAAACAATACCCTTTCTTAGAGGGAAGGGTGGAAGGAGGAAAACCCTTTCTTTTTCTAAGATAACTTACAAGATATATTTCATCACAATAAATGACAAAACGTATTTCGACATACTGATATGAGACTAAAATAGTTGCAAGCACTTATCAGGCTGACGAATTTCGTAACACACTATTCTTTTAATTGAACAGTATTTTCGATAGGTTTCGTAACCACGTTATATTTTTATTACTTTCATCCAAGAAACTTTTAAAATTAGCGCACTGTTGAATTAAAGGGCTATTATTAGTGAGATAAAACACGATAGGTATATTATCTCAGATTAATAAAATTGAACAAATCTAATTAGAATTAAAGAAAGTAATTTTTTCTCAGAGTAATAGAATAAAGAGAAGAACTAAATGTCAAGTCAAAAAGAATTAATGGTGCCTATCGCTTATTGGAAACACATTAAAGAATTACGCTTAGGTAATATCTCAGAAAACCAGTTTCATCAATAAAAAACCAGTACGTGGGCTAAATATTTGTACATTAGGGGGGGGGGGTATGTTAGGTTGGACTTCCATAATTTTGATTCAAAAGTATTATTTTATCATCATATTTTTTTGATATTTCATTAGGATTAATCAACTTCACTTTTTGTCGAGTAACCGACAAGTACCGAATTAATTTGACTGTTTATTCAGACGTTAAGAAATTGTGATTTGAAAAAATAACTAAAGTTAAATTAACTTTCAACAAAACAGAATATTTTGTCACTGACTGGGCAGTAGATGAAATTTTATGGAAAAACAAAAAAACGTTTGGGTGCTAGAAGAATATTTAAACGTTTTCCTTCAAGAGTGAAAGAATTTTCAACTAATGAAAGTTCTTAAGCCGAACTGGCCAGCCATGATAAAAAAAAATAAAGAGAGGTAAAACTCAATGAAAAGACAACAAACGAGACTGCGGCCAGTAGAGAGAAAAGACGAAAGACTAAAATAACGCAGATATTTCGCCTGTATGCAAACTAGGTGTATATTATTAATATTGGTAGTGGTTTTATTTGTTTTTATTTGAGCGGGTTTTTTTCATCTTTATTTTTCTTGTGCTGAGGACGCCTAGTTGCATACAGGGGAAAATATCTGCGTTGTTTTAGTCTTTCATCTGTTCTCTCTATTGGCCACAGTCTCGTTTGTTGTCTTTTCGTAGAGTTTACCTCTCTTTGTTATAATCTTCAACTAGAAAACTTTCAATTCGTCCTTAAAGTTGGATATGAAAAACAGGCTTTTTCAAATGACAGTAGACAGCGACATTACAACTCAAAACGGACAGAAATTATTCCATATACTATTGTAACAAAAGTTTGAAAAGAAACTTTATCCCTTGAAAGGAAAAACCATGTTGGCGAGAAAACAAGCAGTTTTATTGTTGTTTTACCACTAATTTAAGACCTTTGAGCAAATAAAATGAAATACTTAAAAAAACTAAATGGGGTCCAGTTTCCTTGAAATACAGTTAAGATGAAAAATTTTTCTTGTGTGATGAGGATGTATCTAGCCAACATTTATCATTTCTTTATTTAAACACATAGAAACAAAAATTAACATCCCTCCCCCCCAAAAATGCTCAATGGCATGTAATCAAATTCCTGGAAATGCATGTATCTTCTTTTTTTCCAAACCTCCTTTTTACAGCCATAACCCGTGGAATGACACTGTAATTAAAAGTGTTTGAAATGCCGCTCTAACTCCAACGTGACTGATAATTGCCATCGTCTTAAAATTACCTAATAAATTTCAGCTTCCCTGAAGAGTATTATGAACAGAGAAATCATACAATTACTCCAAAACAAGACCCGATAATTGTCCTGGAGGAAGGAAATCTGAACCTGAAGTAAACTATATCTTTAAAAAAAAATCTCCTCTTGGCGTGTTTTTTAGAAAGTTCCGTGTGTTCAAGAGTTTAAACCAAAATAAGGAAAGATGATCATCGTATTCTGTTGTTGACAAATTAATAAAACCCGTGAGCAACCCAGTTAAAGCAAGAAGTAGAACACACTCGAATTGCTCATAATCATGGACTATTTATAGTAACTAACGAACACCAGCTTTATCGAAGACTTAGCAGACATGTACAACAGCCTAGCACTGTCGCAAAATTAAACAAAAGGAAGCATGAGTAACACTAAGTTATATTATCGGTACCAAATTATTAATAAACAACATAAATAATAAATTCAGTGCAATGGTACTGTCGCTATAGTCCCGCTATTAGTGCTATGGAAAATACTGAATTTAGTACTTTAGTACGAGGTATTGCAACTCCACTGTAAGGCTACATAAGTGCCTTTGTGATGCATTTTAGTGGTAAACATAAATTCACCTTCCAAAGGGATCCGGCTGTGCCCTGTCAAGACGTACTATCTGAAAATTTTGATGTTGCCGAGAAAAAAGTAAAATACTGATATTTTTTTTAGTATGGACACTATGGCAATTTTTGGAAGCTATCCCTGCTCTCCAAAATAATTTTTCCAAAAGAATGTCAGCTTAATAAGGATAAAAATGCAAAGAGATTGCGTTTTATCTCAAATTCAAGTGCTCAAAACCATAGTAATGAGTATAGCTAAGGATCCCTTAACACAGAATAAAGGGCACTAAAACGTGAAAGATAATCCATATGAATCCATTGGTCATATAGAGGATCATCTATTCTACAGAAATTTACTAAAAATGAACTGACACTAAATAGGTTCACCAGGTTACGCGCAAGGGGGTTAGAGAAAAAGTAGAAGCCCTAGAGTGATACTACAAGGATGGGCAAAGATGAAAGAAAACCTCTCGTGAGGCTGCAAAATTAAAAACAAAAAACAGGTTGGGGTGGGGGGAAGAGTTGTCATCAGTGCATCATCCCAGAGTGGGGGCCAAAGTCTTTAATAGACACAATACAAATTTGTTTACGTGTATTTTTGATTCTTTTGTACGAGAAACAATACAAATTTGTTTACGTGTATTTTTGATTCTTTTGTACGAGTCAAGAAAAAAAAGAGGGGGGGGGGGGGGTTAAAACATGGTAACCCCCCTGAATATGGCCCTGCCAGCAGCATAAATACGCGTAAGACTTTACGTTCACTGATTGTGCTTGGGCCAAAATAAAATCAACGAGTCTAACGTCAAGATTAAAATTCTCAGTACGAGGCGAGAAAAGAGTATTTCTGTTGTAATAATGCTGGAAAATTGGTTTTCTTTGTCGATAAGTTTACAAAAGACACCAAGTAGACTAAACTTTGAAGTGCATACCTCACCAGCTTTACTCGATCTTACAAGTTCTTCCAGATCATCAGACGTTTTTGCCAATATTTTTTTCCTGGGACTTTTAAAAGGAGTTCCACCAATCGTGTCTGGAGACCTCGTCGGCACAACCCAACTCTGGAAGGGGTCTTTGGTTTCAGAATTAAGAAGGTTGGCTTTCGATTTCTCTCCTTCAAAATCAAGCATTACACTCCCATCTAGTGTGAATATGACGTCTGAGAGGTTAGTCGTACCAGCTAGATACTCCAGGGAGTTAAATCGATGAAAACTTTTAACAAACCATTCGGTTGTTTCTGTTTCAAAATCAGCAAAATCAATTAATGTAACAGCCTTCCTTAGACTTGGAATTAGCTGAATACCATCTGAAAAATAAAAAACAGTTATGTTTTTTAGAAAGAGAAATTTACAGCTAAGGAGCAACCTATCGACTTGAAAATAAATTTAAATTAGGGATATATAAATGATTTCTTACATCATTTTGATGTCTTTGTTTCACCTCTGATAGAGATGAAAATACCAATGATAGTTATTTGGTTTGGTAGGTTGGACAATGGGGTGACTCTGTAAGCTCAACCAGAGTCGACCCAGCTCTATATGGGAACATGGAGATATCTAGGGAAGGTAAACAGAAAGAGTGTGCGAAAGCAGAAGATGGCTGGCCCCCAACCCTCCATTGCACTTTCTAGCTGAAGGACCATGAAACGGAGATCAACACCAGCGGTAGGGGCTGCAAAGCCCAATGCCGTATCCTTCCCATTAAAAGAATTCAGGACTCAGAATGTTGGTCTATAGCTGCCTAAGTGGCCTAAGTAAAGAACGAAGTGGCTCCTATGCATTAATACTATTATTTTCCACGGCCACTTTGTATGGAAGGGGTGATAAGAGAAACTTCAGTATGGCTCATTAAATTAGAAACTTCTTTTTAGGCTCGAAAGTAATTAGAAGACAAACAGTCCACCTAACATGCAATTTTGTCAACCCCTCCCCTGCAACCCCCTTAGAGCCAAATTCCAGGAAAACCATTTTGTTCAAAGTAGTCGAGAAACTCAATAAAAATTCCTTCAGGGATTATATAACTACGGGGCCCCTGGGGCAAGGGCCGTAAATTATGCAAGTGGCCCATAGTTTGCAAACACATTTTATAAGGAAAAAAAGGGGGCATTTTTTATCTTGAACGTCCGATTAGCTTAGAACTTTCAAAGATAGTTCTCTGGGCAAAGAAAATCATTCTGGCAAATCATCTGAGCCAATTTGTTTAAAATGAGAGGGGACTGTTAGGGGACCCAGAAATCTGTTTTTCCTGACTAAGTGCGTTTAAAGCATGCTTGTAGGGATCGTCCACTACGCGAAAAAATGAGGAGATCGGTACCTGCGCTGTGCAGACCAATGGGAATAAGACGAAAAAGTTTTTTTCAAGTCAGTGTATTGTGTGTTACTTTAACGCGGACGTTTGGTAAGTTTGGGGGCGATCTGTTTGATATATTTCAAGGGAATGAGCTTAAAGTGATGAAAGTACAGATAGAGATTTTCTCCACATCAGACTAAAAAAAAACTAAATGGTTGCTTAGAATATAATAATACTATTTTCTGTGAGTCTCAATTTCTTATTTTTTATCTTATAATAATAGCTGTGAATAATTTTGTATTCGGTAAAGCGCAAATGACGTACTGACCTTTAGAGGTTTCAAGTGTGATGTAGTATAATAGTGAGTATTTCTGTTCGTTCTAGGTTCAACATATTCATCCATTGTGATTTCTATTCGTTTTAAATTTCAATTAATAGACCATATTTCTACTCTTTGTTGGCTTTAATATGGCAATTAACAATTCTTTGGAAAACTATAAAACCCTTTTTTAACTGAATCTCAGTTTTGTTTTTGTTTTTTGCAACTGACATAAGTTTGCTAAAATCAAATTGTAGGTACATTTGTTAAGCCCCTACAGTTATTCTGCTCAAGAAATAAAATGTCGGATTACAATTTAAGCTTTAGGCAAATTTTAATAGCCAACCAAAATGTTCGATCAGTCATAGCTTGTACGATAATTTTCTGATATTATTACAAGCATAAAATCCGGGCTAAATGAGGAGGACGAATTTTACCCATACAGGTTAATAATCGTCATACTATTTGGTGTGCTAAAGGGATTAAACCATACTGACCCCGATCAAGCAGACAACCCTGAAAATATACATTTCTTAGTTCTTGACTTTACTAAAAAAAACATTTTTTGTTAAACAGACATTTTTTTTTGAAAAGTTTTCATGCTTTCTTCATATTACCTGTTGTTTCTTTAAATAAATACAATTCGAGGTCATTTATAAGAAATGGCTCCTTTCTGCTGTCTTTAGATAACGTTCTGCTATCTTTATGCTATTTTGGGAAAATAACTGTTTAAAAATCCAAGGGCAAAAAGCACAAGACAGGGTCTGTTTGTCCTCAATCACTCTTGGCCTTTAAAAGAGAATAAAAACTTTCAACACTCGTTCGATTGAGCCCTTTCCCAAGTTTTTAAGACCACATCTTCATTGCGAAGTGGTAAAAAAAAAATAAATAAATAAAAATATGACACATAAAAGTTTTCTTTGTTTCTCGCAACCTTAATTATTATTGTAATTTTCGTTCTTAGTTAATTAATATTTTAGCCCACACTGTTCGGAAAAAATCGGTTTTTGTAGGGTACAAATGGCATTTATACCCTAAGAGGTTTGTGAGTATACCTCTTGCGCTTGAGGGTACACAACTAAAAAAAAAAAAAAAAAAAAAAAAAAAAAAAAAAAAAAAAAAACAATAAACGTCAAAACCTTATTGCCTTTATGACCTTTAGTTTTCAATTGTCTAAAACTTAGCAACAGAAAAAAATTAATAACAAAAAATTAAAATAATTTTACACAAGAGATAACCATTCACAAGAAGCATATAGAGCTATCCTTCAATTTGCGATGCAAATGGGAGGATATTAGAGGGTCAGGTTTAATGCTAGGGATTTGGGTGGGGCTGGCTGTGCACAACCTTCCCGTGGTGCCACGGTTTTCACTAGTCTCAGTGCACAACTAAAAAATAATAAACATCGAAATCTTAATGCCTTTACGACCATTAGTCTTAGGTCGTATATATATATATATATATATATATATATATATATATGTATATATATATATATATATATATATATATATATATATATATATATATATATATATATATATATATATATATATATATATATATATATATATATATGATACAGGACGAACCATTGAGTTTGAGGCCTGAAGAGGCGCAATTCCCCTCATATGAGGGAGATGAATATTCATTTCGGAAAATAATACTTTATTTTGAAAGTAAATCCACTAAATGAACTCTTTTTCTCGAAAGACGCCTGAGCAAAAGTAAAACTTTAATTTTTAAAGTTACGTTTAATCCACCTCACATTTGTGGTAACCCTGCATATACTAGTACAAACGAACAGAAAATAAAGAAAAAACAAACTTTTTCTGGCTAAAGTAAAGAGCAACATTAAAACTTAAATGGACGGAAATTCTTCTCTATATGAAGGGGATACCCCTCTGCCATTCTCTCTTTAAGGTAAAGTCTGAGTTTTTTCCCCGATTAAAAGGCGACTTCTCAGTACACGGACTGTTTAATTCAAATAAGAAGTAATTTTGTCAGCTTTGACAACAACAGTATTGCAGCAGCAATAGTTTGGCTTGTTTCTCAGCCATCGATTAGACACCATAATTGTTAAATCCTCAAAATTTGTATGGCACTTGGTATTAACCAAGTGACATATAGCAATCGCAAATTCTGTCGGTTTGCGGCCGGTCCTGGTTTTGCTACTTTAGGCATTTCCTGGCAGGCGTGTCAAGGACCGGACCAGATTAAATTAGAAATAGTCATTTTTCCGATTTGACCATCCGGGGGGGGGGAGAGTAGAGGCCGGTTAATTCGAAAAAAAAAGATGTATTTTTAACTTTCGAACGGTTGGTCAGATCTTAATAAAATTCGATGTTTGGAAGGATATCGTGTCTCAGTGCTCTTATTTTAAATCCCGACCGGATCTGGTGACATTGGGGGGGGGGGAGTTGGGAGGGAGAAACCTAAAATTTTAGAAAACACTTAGAGTGGAGGTATCGGGATTAAACTTGGTGGGAAAAATAAGCACAATTTCTAAATACGTCATTGACATAATTGGAACGGATCCGTTCTCTTTGGAGGAGCTGAGGAGTGTTAATTTGGAAAAATTAGAAAAAATGAGGTATATTTAACTTAAGAACGGGTGACCGGATCTTAATGAAATTTGATATTTAGAAGGAATTCATGTCTCAGAGCTCTTATTTCAAATTCCGACCAGATCTGTTGACATTGGGGGGAGTCGGAGGGGGAAAATCGGAAATCTTGGAAAACGCTTAGAGTGGAGGAATCGGGATGAAGCTTGGTGGATAGAATACGCAAATTTCGTAGATACGTGATTGACGTAACCGTACTGGATTCTCGTCTCTTTGGGGGAGTTGGGGGAAGGGGTTCAGTGCTTTGGCGAGTTTGGTGCTTCTGGAAGTGCTAGGACGATGAAAATTGGTAGGCGTGTGATGGAGCTGCACAAATTGACTTGATAGTCGTTTTCCCAGATTCCACCATCTGGGGGGCTAAAGGGAGATGAAAAATTAGAAAAATGAGGTATTTATAACTTCCGAGTGGGTGATCGGATCTTAATGAATTTTGATATTTAGAAGGACATCGTGACTCAGAGCTCTTATTTTAAATCCCGACCGGCATTAAGCCTCTGACTTTCCTTTTAAATCAATCTACTGATTCTTAGAATTTTGTTAGAGCTCACACCATATGAGCTCTTGGCTCTTAGCTCTTCTGGCCTCGTCACAAGTGCCATATGAGCTCTTAGCTCTTGTTAAAATATTAAATTTCAAGAAGCATTTCTTCTTTAAAAGAAAATAGTTCCTTTGAGATGGTCTCAAAACTCGCTATTCTACTTAAAATCAACTTAATTTTCGATTTTCCGACACTCAACCAATATTGTAACTTTAATATACACCACGCATAGATGGTACTACGGAATTTACAATCTTAGTTTGATGTTCCTCAGAACAAAAGCTGTTTCTAAAGAACGCTCTTTCAAATAGTTTGTGCTTTTAAATTTACTAATACTCATTAGTGTAGACTTAGGCACCAGTCATGTATTGCGAAGAATCTGAATGGGGGGGGGGCTTTAAATAAAGAGGTTGGATGCACGTTTCAAATTTATGCGCGGAGCTTATCAGCAATTTTGGATTAGTATTGTTCTAGATAGCAAATACTGTATTCTAGATAACACATATTTCGTCTTAAAACAAGCAAAGGTCAAATACAGACAAATTAGATATTGCAAAAGCTAGCTCTTAAAATTTACGTTACATTATGCTAAAAATAACTGGCAACAACAACTTACATTCTGCCAATTGTTTATAGAGTGACTATAATAAACCCAGCAAGAAAAATTTCCGTCTCTGTTATGGGGAAGCATTTACTCCCCCTCCACAGTTTTCTATTGAAACTTGCGTCTTTACTAAGATCAAACAACGTAAATAGCTTTCAGAGAAAATTGGAAGTAGTTTTAAAAAAAATGTAAGCAAATGACGCAAGATAACCATGGCCATAACCGTCGCAATAATTTGCCAAAAGGGGTTAATTAATCAAGACGACAAAAGTCACGTAAAACCTGAATATCTTGATTGAATTTCTGCGCACTTTTTGGTGACTTTTGCCTCTGGCTGAGATTGTTTAAGCGGTCATAAAGGAAGTTTGAAAGAGGTACCTACAAATCCGGTCCGCCATGCCACAAAAAACTAGATGCATAAAACCACGTGACTAAGATGCAAATACTTTAAAAGGTATTTACGGAGTAGCAGATGTTAGGAGATAGTGGTTATCCTAAGTTATTACTCTAGGCACATAGATTAGATTTTGTTTCGAATGAGCCCAAGCATTTAGGGAGAGGGGGGTACACTTTTGCGACCAAAAAGCGATAAAATTCTTGTTGACTAGTTTTTTGCTATTTTACAAAGTAGCGTTTAAGTTTATGAAACTTTTAGGAATCGAATCCAGTCTAAAGTATACCCAGGAAGATATTTGAAGTATTAAACTCCGACCCCCCCCCCCCTGTCCAGCAGGGCATTGACCCTCAACAAACTTTGATAAAACTTTGAGCTATAAAACTGAAACTTTCATAAATAGATCTATAGCACAAATAAGGTCCCGAGAAAATGTATTATAACTTATAGATTTGCTATTTTTTTTTGTAAATTTTAATAATTCGGGAAAATGTGTTTTAACACCGAGATCGCTTTAGGGGAGGTAGTAAAAGTTTTTCTACAATAATCATGTGTTTATTAATAAATACGTTCTAAATTGGTTACAAAAACAAATTATTATATAACCATTTTAGAATAGTAACCCAACAGAATTTGGTAAATAACCATATAGAATTGAACTAAGTAATTTTCCCATGGTTAAGACAGGTATGGGACATGTTTTCTGTGCAATTATCTCAGCCTTCGGAATGGGCAAGGGGCAGGTATAGGAGCACGAAAACACCTTCCCGGGGCATATCTAGGCCCTGAATTTATTTCGTTCTTTCTCTTAGCTCTAATACTTTCTAACATATTGAAAAGTCTATAATACAGAATTTTACCAAAAAGGATAAGAATGTTAATTATACGGAAAATATAAGAAATTTCAATAGCGACGAAGACCACACTGCCTCTCCATCGCAAAAACAAAAAAAGAAGAACAACAGGGAATGTCTCAAGACAGTGGGAAACAAATTAGAATAAATATTTCGCCCTATGTCCAAAGGTCATCCTCAGCAATACAAAAATATATATGAAGAAAAAACTTAAAACAGGATAACATCAATAAAACTAAAAGGATTTTTTTTTCAAAACAGTCCTAGCATCCTTACCTCAGCGAAGTTCAACCAAGACTAAACTTCACTGAGATAAGGATGCTGAAACTGTTTTGAAATATTTTTCATTTTAATTTTATGGATTTTATCCTGTTGTAAGTTTTTTCTTCTTATACATTTTTGTATTTCTGAGGACAGCCTTGGACATTTTTGGCCAACATATTCATTCTAATTTGTTTCCCACTGCCTTCAGATATTCCTTGTTGTTCTTCTTGTTTTTGGTGTTTGAGATAAGAAATTGTGCTAGCAGTGGTAAGCATATCGAGATTTCAAGGGGACTGGATCTGAATAAATCCTGAATATGTGTCTGTATTACATTATATAAAAACAAATTTATAATGAAAAGAAGAAGCCGAGAAGAAATAGAATAAAAAAACGACAGCAAAATGGAGAAGAAAAAGAAGAAGAATTTATCAGCCTAAAGTGTTGATAGTGAACTTAATTTAAACACTCTTACTTGCGATTACAAGACTTAACGACTAGCAATTACCGTATAATTTGAAAAAAAAAACAATTAAAATTCAAAACTACCCCCGAGGTCATAACTAAAGAGCCGTTCCAAAGGGGCAACCCACGAATCAAGAATGGAGGGACCTGGACACAGTGACATTTTTCTAGCCATTTCGTGGGCTAAACAGTAAATCAAAATCAACCAGCATTCCACATTTCAGACGTCAAGCCATCCAATTACCCATTATTCAAGCTATACTGTGCTAACCTTGCAAAGTCATGATTTACTAAAAAGCATTTACTAAAAATCCGTACATGAATTGGGCTACCCTCTCTACAACCCTCCGCTCTTTACACTAAAGTTTTGTTGTACTTTAGAAATATTCCTTATTCTAATTCAACGGCCCTTGTGTTTTAACAGTCGTTCTGAAAAATTTGGACACAAATCAAAGTATAGCGTGACGAGCAGGGGACAGTCCGCCTCACATACGAAATAATTTTTAATTGTCAAAAGTTTCAGTGTTGCTCTTTGCCTTCATTTCAAAATTAATTTCTGATCGGTTTCTAAATTATACCAACCCTATCCAAGAAACAGTGGGGGCTACTGCCCCAACATACCCCCAATTTATTGGTCAATTGTATATATCGATGCTTGTAAAGTGATTGGTAACGTCCTACATTGGTAGCGCCAAAATTTGTTTAAGCTTAACACAATTTCTGGCACTTAATTTCCCTTACGTTATAACAAGTAACAAAAGCATTCGAATAAAGTTGAAAAAAAGATGAATGGCAGAAGATTAGCTGGAACGGACTTGAAACTTAATTCAACACGCGAATGAAAGGACATAGCTGCAAAAGTAGGAAATCAAATACATTTGAAAAAGTAAGGCTTCACTTTTTATTTTTTGACTTTTTATTTATTTTTTACTTTTTATTTATTATTTATATATTATTTTTTTATATTTATATATATATTATTTATATTTTTATTTATTTATATTATTTATTTATTTATATATATTTTTATATTATTTATATATTGTTTATATATAAAATTTTATATATATATTATATTCATTTTTATTTAATATTATTTAATTATTTATATATTATTTATTACTTTTTTTATATATTATTTTTCACTTTTTATTTATTTTTTGAGGCTTCAGGCTCCCCTACACTTTCAAAGATCAACCGAAACTCCTTAATGATAGGGATTATGCCATTTTTAAAGCACTTCATTTGCGCTCTACTGAACACAATTTTTATTTCAAGTAGTGTGTTTTTGTTTGTCATAATATCAATAACAATACAACAACAACAAAAAATATATTTAGGGGCTAATCAAGGTTCACAAATAAAAATGGTACTATCTGTCCCCTTCCGTTCCTCTAAAGACCTCTAAAAGGCTTGGGTCGTTTGCATTCCATTAAAAATGAAATATATTTTGAAATGAGTGTATTTTTTTGAGAACATCAACAAAAAACAAAAAAAAAGAAAATCACTCTAATGACCTGTATTGAAAAATCACTGTTATGATTACTGAAAGAGCCAATGAAAGTAAAGTGACTGTTTAATGCAAAAGGATATTTACTTCTGAAAGTCCCAGCAATTTGGGATTCATTAACACTATAAAATAAAATATGATTAAGATATGTTTTATTTATTAATGCATAAATGACGCTCTGGCCTTTACAAAGACTAGGGGGCGTTAGCCTTACTCCTATTTGGTGTAATTTCTGTTGATTTAAGTTTGAACTGCTATTTGAATATATTTTTGCTTGTTTTTGGTTTAATAGGCCTTAGAACATTTAGTTTCCAATCAAATGAGCTCCCTCTCAAGCTTCTTTGACCACCCCTTCCATACGAGGTGGGCTGTGGGAAAGTGTTTGGTCCTTTTCTGGCCCTTTATTGGGCCTCATTTTTAGAGGAGCCGATATTCTTCATTTTATTTTTTTCTTTCTGCATTGGCGTTCGCTTAGCTCAAGTACATAAATGGATACAAGTTTCAAGCCGATCAGAAAAAAGAAAATTCTTGGTTCTAATTTTGGGACCCATTTATCGGGGATCAGGGAACCCTTAAACAACTATTTCTACATCAGGTTCCTTTTAGCTTAAAAATTTACAGCTGTAAGGTTAAAACTGATCAGCGACAAAGTTTTCAGCCCATTTTAGGCCCCTTAACCCTCCCCCTCCCCATATTAATGCGTGCAACCCTTTAGACTCAGAGAATAGTCCCTGAAAGTTTCGAGCCAATCGCATACTCAAGATCAAATTCCCCTCCATTTATTCATAATAGCACCTATAAATAAACATCACAAAATCTAAATGGAAGACATATGGCTCTTTTCTCGGCTCTAGGCTGATTCCACCCGCAATATTCTACCCGTAGACAATTTTCCCCAGAATCCCCTCTCCCCTGCGGAAAATTCTCCCCTCTCCTCATTTAAAATTGAACATCCAAAGGGAAAGTAAGACAAATAAAAAGACTGAAGAAAATAAGGGATTTTGGGATATTCAATCAATATTCCATAATATACGTAGAATATAAGGTGTGGAATATCCTATCTTGTTTATTTTTTATATTTTCGAAAATCATTTGAAAAATATGAAATTAGTTTCAACTGTGGAAGGATTGCCATACGATGGAAGTACACAGAAATAACAGGCTGGGATTAAGAAGCAGGAGTAATTACTTTGCATGGACTTGGTCTGGCATCGGTGTTCTATGGTATATGATACAAATTCACGCCTTGCAATCGAGAACTATGTGTACATCAATAGGTTTTCCCGTCTGAGAGGGGGCGTTTAAATTTTTTTTTTTCAGTGTAATTTACACAAAAGAAGTCAGATTCCAAGACAGAACCAATTAAACTTAAAATGGACATAACTCCTTATTTCAAATTGGCAAGCAAATTAAATTCTTTAATCTTTATCTTAACCTGATATGATAATTCAACTCCCCTAAAACTCAAAAAAGTACAAGAAGTATAAATATAAACACTATAGGATATTATACACCAGATACCCTATCTATATTTTGAAATGACCTATAGGTAGAATATTCCAAGATGCTTCATTTTCTTCATTATTTTTACTTGTCATACTTTTCCTTTGGCTGCTCAGTTTTACATGTGGGGGGGAAATTTCAGGATTAATTGTCTGCAAAGGGGAATTTTCCGAAAGGGGGAGGGTATCCATGTTGGGAATTTTACGCGTGGGGGGGGGAGGGAATTTTCTGTAGTAGAGGGGAAATTTTCTGGGAGGAATTTCAGGGAGAATGTGTCGGATAATATCCACTATACTTTGAAAGTTGAATTACACGATTTTGGAGAGGAAAGAAACTCGATTTTAGGGGAGATTTCGGGGAGAAACGTTGATTTTCGGTGGAATTTCAAGGAACTTCATACACCGTCAAAACTGGCCAAAACACTGTTCTAAGAAAGCAACTGCAGGCAGATGCAAATTTTCGTAGCTTTTGCTTATTAGAGTTTAAAACTTGATGGCTCCCAGAACCCAAAATTTCAGTCCTGCATAGACGGATATAGCCATTTTAAAGGCAATATCAAAGAATATTTCCCTGAGGAAGAGATCTTCCAAACAGGTGCGCTTCCAGGCATGAATAACTAATTTTCACACCATGTCCCTAATGTTTATTTCCAGGGAGAGGCGGGAGTTTGGGTAATCAATAGGGGGCTCTTCCACCATCTCTCTATATACATCACATACCTTTCCTCAGAGAGTAAAGGAAATGCTCTTTACGAGTGCAAATAAGGTTAAAATTATGATACATGATTCTAAATTTACTCAAACGGTAAAATTATGGCATTGGGAATAAATCAGACTGAAAAATATCAGGTAAAATTCTACTTGATTGACTTCTTGCTATCTCAGAAAGGGGTTAGGTTAGGAAAATGAAACTTTCAGAGATGGGTCTAAAGGCTAAAGTATGTCCCGGGAAGGTATTTTGAAGCAACTACCTCCACTCCTTCTCCCTCTAGAGGGCCTTGACCTTTGATGACCTTCAAAAATATGTGTGTTATAAAAGTAAAACCTTGCAAAATAGTTATTCTGCTTGAATGAAGTACAACAAAATTGTTTTCAGCTTCACAACTTAGCTCAATCCCAATTTATAAGGTTTTAAAGATATGCAAATACATTTCCTAATTTTGAAAAAAAAAACATTGATATGGCTCAAAATTCTACTCAAATAACAGGAATTGCACTTTCAGAACTAAAGGCAGGGAAAAAGCAACCGCAAACAGAAAATTAAGGTAAAATGTTGTTTTGTCAAAATTTCAATAGGTATAGACCTGTCATGTAGGCGAATTTCAGGGCTCTCTAGAGGGAGGAGTGGAGGTGGGTACTTTAAAATACCTTCCCGGGATATACTTTAGCCTGTAGATCCATCCCTGAAAGTTTCACTTTCCTAACCTAACCCCTTTCTGAGATAGCAAGAAGTCACTCAACTAGAATTTTACCAAATATCACGTTCAGTACTCATCACGTTCAGATACAGCACTAGGCTATATACAAAAAAAAATGGCAATCGCGTAATATTATACAATTCTCCATTCCACACTCTTCAAGACATATTATTTGCTACCAGGCTATGTTGTATTTTGAATTGAATAGGCGATATTTGGTTACATCTGACCCCATTAGAGGGAGGGGGCTTGAATCAATTGTAACGGTAGCGACTATTATATTTGGAAAGAGTATTGAATGAGAAATTGAGTGTTTTTTTTTTAATTTGATTTCTGTCCTACGCCATGAAATAAACTCAAACAAAAGCATTTGCCAGTTTAAAGGATATAAAACTTTACCCTCAAAACCGCTATCCTTGCACATTTTTTCTTCCGTTAATAACATCACCACGAATGACCACCAAGATCAGCTAAAAAGCTACTAATTGAATTTCAGACAAGAGCCTATGAAGCTTATTTAAAACAGAACTTTATCATAAAAACGAGTCCCAGTGACGTCAATAAGGCAATATTATGGAGAATGGACTATGAACAAATCGGAAATCACCTTTATTTGATATATGTATATTTATTGTTTTAATTGATAGGGCTTTGTACAAATTTCGCCCAAGACAATGGGAACCTTCCATCCATAAACATTTTCAGGGCTCGCTAACATCGACGGCGCCAATCGAGAGGGGGGATTCGGCATGGAAAAGGGGATTTACTTCCCCAGATTTCGAAAAATGCCTTTGCCTGGTATTTTTATTGAAAGGGCCCTTTTTTATTGTCACTGAAAAAATTGCATCCTCCAAGATTTAAAAAATACACTGCCTCCCAACATTTTAGTGAATTGGCCACAACTCACTGACGTGAAATTGTTCCTGGCAATGAACAATAAGTAAATATCAACGTTTTTCCATAGCTAGCAAAACCCTAAATAACGAATGAACGAAACAACATATACGAGGCAAATATATAGGTTCTCTCACATTTTCAACGATTTGTTCACATCATTTTCAAACTGCTCCATTTTACTGTCGCTGTTTTTGCCTTCTATTTTTACACTCCTCTTCCTCCAAAAATAAGTGTGTCCAAATAACAGAATTGTTTTGCCTATACCCAAGGCCGTATCCATGGGGGTGTTTGAACCTCTCCCTCTGAAATTTCAGTCCTACTGGTAAAAACGTAACAAAAATGCATAAAAAAATTTTGATCCGTTTTTTTAAATTCGCCCCCCCCTCCGAACAAAAATCCTGGATACAATCATGGCTAGTGGCTACACCTAAAAACTTATATTTTCTGCCTGTTTCAAAATAGCAACATTTATTAAGTATGCAGCCACTTATTCATATATTGCAGCCACTTATGTAGCCACTTATTCGGTATTGCATTAACTTTTGGCTGATTTGAAGCACTATCATTCAACGAATCACGACCCTCAAACTTTATCCCAAAAAAAAGAAAAAAGAAAAATAAGAAAAAACCTTGAGCTACCTCCATAAAAACAAACGCGATAGTATTAACTTAGCGGTGTCTGGCCAGTCTTCCCGGAAAGTTCCCCTGCGGGAAATCCCCGCGCGATTGTCTTCCGGAAATTCCTGCCCGCGGAAAAATACCCCTGGGAAAATCCCTTAAATAATATAATTGAGTCGCCAAAGGGAAAGTAAGACAAATAAAAAGAATGAAGAAAAGAGGAGATTTGGAATAGATTCTATTTATATTCCAAAATATAGGCAGAATATATGGTTCTGTCCATCTTAATTTTTCTTGGTTCTTCGTGTTATTGAAATCAAATCATAGGCAGAACAATAGCAGTGAATAAGTAAAAAGAGATGTGAGCACATTGTATTACTTTTTTTTTAGACAAGGGGGCTTCGTATGCAAGGAGTTGTCGTAGAAACTCCAAAAGAGGCTCATTCGACTGGACATTGAGCGGGCTAATACCCTTTTTAATAGTCGAAAGTGATTGGAGGGCAGCCAGCCCCCCCCCCATGACCATCATTTCCCCAGACACATCCGATCGAAATTTCGAGATAACCAATTTGTTCAGCGTAGTTGGAAGGTCCAGTAATTGTGTATTTGAAAATTGTACCCCCCCCCACAGCCCTCCGGGCAAGGGTTGTAAGTTATTCCCCGGGGGCATATAAGGTTCTTGTGGAAAGAGTGGTCGTATTGACTTCAGAGGAGGCTCATTAGATTTGAAGTCAGAGGTTCCAGTGCCCTTTTTAAGAGTCAAAGTGATCAAAGGGCAACTAGCACCCCCCCCCTTGCGGTCTATTTTCCCCAAATCCATCTGATAGAAATTTCGATATAGCAATTTGTTCAAAAACAATCCAAATACCACATAAAGAGGCCTTTGGGGTTGAATCAACCCCCCAGAGTCTGGGGACAAGGATGTACTTTATACCCCGGGGACATATGAGCTTTTTACGGAAGGGGTGGTTGTGTGACCTTTAGAGGAGGCTCATTTGATTGGAAATTTAAAGTTATAATGATCTTTTAAGAGTCGAAAGTGATGAAGGGCAACTAACCCCCTCCCCTCTCTGACACTTTTTTTCCCTAACGCGTCTGATCAAAATTGTGAGATAATCATTTTATTCACAATAGTCCAAAGAGCATATAACAATGCCTTCAGGGTGGACACAACCTTGCAGAGTCCAGCGGCAAGGGTTCTAAGTTACGCCCCGGGTATATAAGGTTTTTATGGAATGGATGGCCGTATAAACTTTGGATCGGACGGGGAAAATTTGATTGGAAGTCGGAAGATCTGGTGCCCATTTTAAGAGTCCAAGGTGAATGGAGGGCAATCAGCCCCTCCCCCAAAAGCCTATCGTTCCCAAAACAAATCCGATCAAAATTTTAAGGGAAGTGTTTTGTTCAGCATTGTTGAAAGGTCCAATAATTATAGATCAGGAGGTCAGGACGAAACTTAGTGGGAAGAATAAGCACAAGCCCTAGATACGTGATTGACATAACTGGACTGAATCCTCTCTCTTTGGGGGATTTGGAGGGGGTGATAATTGGGAAAAATTAGAAAAATTGAGGTATTTTTAACTTAAGAGCGGGTGATCTTAAGACAATTTTATATTAACAAAGATATCGTGTCTCAGAGCTCTTATTTTAAATCCCGACCAGATCCAGTGACACTGGGGGGAGATGCAAGGAGGGGGACCTAAAATCTTGGAAAACGCTGAGAGTGGAGGGATCGGGATGAAACTTGGCCGGAAAAATAAGCACAAGTCCTAGATACATGATTGACATAACCAGAGCGGTATCACTCTCTTTGGGGGAGAGTTAATTCTGAAAAATTAGAAAAAATGAGGTATTTTTAACTTTCGAAGGTGTGATCAGATTTTAATGAAATTTCATATTTGGCAGGACCTCAATACTCAGATGTCTTATTTTAAATCCCGACCAGATCCAATGTCATTGGGAAAAGTTGGGGGGAGGACTGGAAATCTTGGAAAACGCTTAGAGTGGAGAGATCAGGATGAAACTTGGTGGGAAGAATAAACACAAGTCCTTGATACGTGATTGTCACAACCGGATTGAATCCACTCTCCTAGGGGGAGTTAATTCGAAAAAATTTGAAAAAATTTGGTATTTTTAACTTAAGAACGGGTGACCGTTCGTGAGGTATTTTTGAATTTGATATTTAGAAGGACCTCATGTCTCAGTGCTCCTATTTTAAATCCTGACCGGATCTGGTGACGTTTGGGGGGAAACCGGACATATTGGAAAACGCTTAGAGTGGAGAGATCGGGATGAAACTTGGTGGGTAGAATAAGCAAATGTCGTAGATACGTGATTAACGTAACCGGAATGGATCAACTCTCTTTGGGGGAGTTAGGGGGATTCAGTGCTTTGGCGAGTTCGGTGCTTCTGGACGTGCTAGGACGATGAAAGTTGGTATGCGTGTCAGGGACCTGCGCAAATTGACTTGATAAAGTCGTTTCCCCGATTCGACCACTTGGGGAGGGGGGCTGAAGGGAGAGGAAAAATTAGAAAAAATGAGGTATTTTCAACTTACGAGTGGTTGATCGGATCTTAAGGAATTTTGATATTTAGAAGGACCTCGTGTCTCAGAGCTCTTATTTTCAATCCCGACCGGCATTAAGCCTCTGATTTTCCTTTTAAATTAATCTATCGATTTTTATAATTTTGCAAGAACTCATGCCACATGAGCTCTTGGCTCTTCGGACCTCGTCACAAGTGCCATATGAGCTCTTAGCTCTTGTTAGCTAAGTTATTGAAAAAGTCATGTTTTCATATCTCTTAAGCTTTCTTGAGGCTAAAGATTTCTTCCATAATTTCCAATTTAATTTTCAGGTTAAACAATCTACTAAACATGCATGTGTTTCTTTTATTTATTTACTTAATTTATTTACTCTGCTTTTGATTCTGGTCTACTTCCAGCTGTTTGTTTTTAGATATTTGGAAGGCTTTTGATTCTCTGATATATCATATCCTTCTTGAAAATTTTTTTAACTTTTGTTTTTGGTCAAATGCTCATTTTTGGTTCTCGTTAAATCTGTCAGAAAACGTTATTCCAAATAAAGAATCTTTTCAAGATAGTTATCAGGTTGAATATGGACTACATCAAGGATCAGTTTTAGGTCCAATGCTATTTTGAATTTATGTGAAAACAACTTTAACTGAAAACAAAATACGCTTGAGATGTTTTCACCTTTCTTTCTTTCATGAATGAAAAATTACCATAACCTTAATGAAGAAATGTCAGTATATGTCAATTTAAAAGACACTCCATGGTCATTTGTTTGTTGTTTTTTTTAGTAAAGTGCAAATTATGTTCTGGTCTTGAGAAGGCGTAGGGGTTATCCACCCAACTCATGTTAGTTTTCGCTCGTTTTGAATTTGATTTCACTATTTATTGTAATTTCTGTTTGCTTTGAGTCTCATTTATTTGTTGATAATGATTTGTGCTAGATTTACATTTGAAAGGTTATTTGACTTTATTTTTGCTCATTCTTGGCTTAATGAAGCTCTTTTCTTTTTTTTGAGAAAACTTGTCTAGTGAAAAAGTTTTTGAAATTAATCAAAATAATAAATGTGGTTGCCAGTAGTAGCAGTTGCAGTCACAACTAGTTTTAGTCCAAGTGTCAAGGAGTTGCAATTACAAAGTAGTCTCTTGCAGTTGCAAGTAGCCTTCAGAGTATTAATGGTGAGTGAGTTCCTACGCTTCCCTTGTTCTTGGACGGACTTGATGGACTAAACTTGTTCCTGTGATTAAGTCTCATTCTATACTTTTAAGAATAACTTAAAAGTATAGCAGTATTATAGTCGGTAATTATGTCACTCACAAAACAACATTTCGATGAATCTATGGATGAACTCTTACAGACAATTACAAAGCTCCAGCAATAAAATAAGCTTCTTGGGTCAGAAAATAAGCCGCTTAGATCTGAGTTTGTTAAAGTGAAAAAGACTGCACTTTGCACTGAACACAGCTCGAGAAGGAATAATCTTGTTATTCACGGCCTAGAATTTTCAAAAAAGGCCAAAACCTCCGTCAGAAAATAAATAGCTTCTTCAAGTCAAAACTGGGAATAGCTAATGCCAACCAGATATGTTTCAGTTTTTGTATACAAGTCAGAAGAAAAATTTTTAGATCTGGAAATAGTATTTGATGTTGAAATTAGTAATGAATCAATTTTCTAATGTTTGATAAGAGTAAACTTCCTAGAATCCAATATGAAGAGGTGTATAATATGACAAAGGAACACTCTGACTCTCAACTCACTGTTATCCAGCTTAACTGTCGAGGATTATGCTCTTCGTTTTCTCATGTAGCGAATTTTCGCCAACAGCTACAGCCAGATGTAGTTGGGATTTGCAAAACAATTCTAACAAGACACACCAATACCCTTTTAGAAATACCTGGTTATTCTTCCCAATTCCTGCACAGATCCACATTAAATAGAGGAGGCTTGGCTATGCACACACGGCAAGAATACTCAGCCTGTATCAGTAAAGAATTAACCTGGAATATCAAAGGAGTTTATGAATGTCAATTCTTGGAAATGATTTTACCGTTGCAGAAGAAAACAACACTTGGAGAAGTATACCGTACACTTGCGGGATCTGTCTCTTCGTACATGGAAAACTTAGTCCACATATCTGATCATCTAGAGAGACAAAGAAATCTTAATGAGGGATTTACCATCAATCTCACTTCCTCTATCATCAGTTGCAATAGCTTCAATAGCTCAGTATAATATCTGCTTCAAACATGTACCTCTCAACTATGATACCTACTGGAGTAACTACTAACTCCCACTCATTGATTGACAATATTTTTTTGATCCTGCATCAAATATTGGCCTCTCTCTTGCTATCTGGCACTTCTGATCACTTCCCTCTGCTTACGAATTTTTAAATACAGCACAAAGATCCTAAGCCCAATGCCACGCCTATGCATGGATTTGTCATGTGGAAATTAAATGATGAGAACCCAGAAACCCTTAAAAAATTACAGGAGAGCACATCCTGGGATAATGTTATGAATACAGAAGATGTTAATGCAGGATTTGAGGTATTCCATAACATTTTTATGAGAAAGTATACTGATTGCTGCTCTAAAAAATGTACCAGAAAGACTGGACAGAAAAAATCAATGCATCAGCTCTTGGTTAGTCATGGACTGCTCCAGTGTACTAACAAAAAAAAATAAGCTCTGGATTAATCACGTAAATGACCCTTGCATAGCAACGCTTGATAAATATATTGAATATAAAAAATGTCTCCAATCAATTTTACATAAAGCTAAGAGAAATTATTTCATTGGAAGATAGCTGAAAGTGGGAATGACTTGCAGATGATTGTAAAGTCTTTACTGTGTCCCTGCAGCCCCCAACCTGAGCTTTCTTCAAAATTATCTGTAAATAGAAAAACTATATCAGGGCCAAAAAGCATTGCAAATGGACTGGGATCATTTTTTGCAGAGGTTTAAAAAAAGCAAATTTCATTGAAAATCCTATGAAGAGTTTTAAAGATTACCTAGGCCCAGCATACAGGAAATTCAGCTTCTGGATTCGACCGAATACACACTAATGTGTTAAAAGTAGTTGCTTTGTCAATCATAGAGCCTCTTACTTGATCAATTTGTCTCTGCAGAAGGGTACTTTCCCAGAACAGCTAAAGAAAGCTAGAATTGTTCCTTTGCATAAAGGAGGTCCTTGAGCAGATCCTGCAAATTATAGACCAATTTCCATTCTTTCTTGGTTTTTTCAAAGGTTTTTGAAAAACCCATGCAGCAGTAGCTACTCTAGTTTCTGGAGAAAAAAGGGTTTCTTAATACTAACCAGTTTGGGTTTAGACCAGGACACTCCACCCAAGATGCACTAACAGCTTTGAGTTTGTGGATCAACAAAGTTCTGGATTCTAGCCTTCTATCTGCAGTGGTCCTGATTGATATCAGAAAAGCATTTGATAGTAGGTTATGTACCACCCTATTCTCCTTGGGAAGCTGGAGCACATAAGAATACAAGGCAAAACTCTGGATTGGTTCAGATTGTACTTGAGGGACTGCACGAGAAGATGCAGGATTTATTTAGAGAAGATCCAGGAAATAATGTATTGGTCAATTGTGGTATTCTCCAAGGGTCAATATTAGAACCCCTACGGTTCCTCATTCATGTTAATGATCTGAATATTGTATTAAACCCAACACGCACTGTTCTTTGCTGTTGTAAGCTATATCACAATGAAGCTTCTTTTCAGCCTGTAGATGATGATGATCTTGTGGCTTTTGCAGATGATACCACACTAGGCTGTTGTGAAAGGGATAAAACAGTGCTCATTTCCGAGCTTAGGGCTGTCCTTGAGGAGACGTATCTCTGGATGGATTATAGCCATCTTGTGATTAATGTTGATAAATCATGCACTTTATTTTTTGCCACGTCACAAGTGTCCATCTGGATGTATGTGGTATCAAAAATCAAGAGGATTGATCAGTTGACCAGAGAAGCGTTTTGAAAAATAACTGGGTTTCCTGCTTAATGAGAACCTGTCATTCCTGCATTACATTTAAGCAGTAGAGCTGAAGATATGCTGGAATCTTGGAACAATACAGAAATTAAAAAACACGTTGCTGCAGGGAACACTGGTCCTATCAAACCCCATTTACACTACTGTACACGGATCTGGCAATCAACTTTTGAATCTCACCTGCAGAAGCTCAATTCAATTCATAAAAAATCTTTGAAACTAATTGGAAAAAATGAAGAGTATTTGTCAATGGAGTTGCTGCATCATCAGTCATACTCGACCTTTGTATTCAAGTTTTTAGCTGGTGAACTCCTATCTGCATTTAAAAAATTATTTTGACCAATCTTGAACCAGCATAATGTAAATACCTGATCATCATCAAACCTGCAAATACCCTTCTCCCCAACTGTACAATCAGATTTTGCTTCACATAGAACTTGTGCAAGATTATGGAACATGTTCCCAGAAGAGCTGATAGGTGACAGCTCCCTTGCATCATTTAAAAGAAGAGTAAAAAACAATTTATTAGGATTGAAAAAGACTAATTAAATAATGGTTAATAAAATAATTTTAAAAAAAGTAATAAATAGATAGAAATAAAGTAAAATTTTTGCTTTTTGATATAATGATGAGGCCATTTTCCCTGGGGCAGAGGGCAGGACAATAATTGGTAGTTTTCTTGGATAAATGAGAGGCAAGAATGTTTCAGAGAGAAGGAGCACTGACCACACTGCAAATTATTTTTAAAGGGCAGCATTGAGGACCTCAGTGTCCAGGAATGGACTGAGTATTGTTGTTATGTGTAATTTATTTTTTGAATTGACAATAAATCCATTGAATTGAAAGCCATAGTAGTATAAGTAGTAATGGGCTTCAAAGTTTTGTTTAAATGCCAGTAGCTATATCTATGATAATGCACATACCTGGATGCATGTAGTGTCCTTTGATTTAGATCAGCATCCCCCTCATCATTCCTTAAAGTTTCCACTTAATACCATTAGTTTTTTTTACATTTCCAGGATCAAACATTTTCCCTTTCCCAATGATACACAATGGGCAAATTATATAATTTAGAGCTTTTCCCTTGTAAGCTGTTGGGAGTATGGTATCACCCAATGCATAGTTATTAGACCCTTTGTCTATTTTGAACAAAATAGGTTTTTCAAAATTTTGATCAATGTTGACAGCAGGGCATCTGAAAAGGACAAGAGAGACTGACTGTCCTCTAATCCCTTTTCAACCCACCTAAACATAACCAATAGGTTTTAACTATATACCCTTGGCCATTCCTAAGATATTGCTGGTATATAACCTTTAGACAATTAGCATGCACAAGTTTGTTCTGTTTTTACTTAGCATCTCTCTCAACATTTTTTGAAAGCTTTTCCATAGTGCCTTACGCCTTTCTGGAGGCACAGAGTCAAACATGCACCCCCCCCCTTCCAAATAAAAAACCATATACTGTATGTATAGAATTGGAACTTACATAACCTACAGCGTTTGTCCCAGGGACTGTAGGGGAATCATCTCTGGAGGTAAAATTATTTAACTTTTAGAATATTCTGAACAAAACTATTCTGTCAAATTTTTGGTTGGATGTCTTTGGGGGAAGGGTAGCTAAAATGAGGTAGGAGGGGCTGGCTATCCTCCAATGACTTTTGACTTAAAAACACCACTAGAACTTTCAATTTTAATCAAATGAATCTCCTCCAAAGTTTATACAGCCACCCTTCCATATGAAGTGGCTTTGGAGAAAAAAAAATAAATTGAAACATTGTGGCTTTTTACTAGACATAACAATAGATTGTTGCCAATGAACTGCAAAGATTAAAAAAAAAATACTGCAAAAAATGATATATTACAAACCCTGATATGCAGATGCATTTTTGAATCCAAACAATGATGACCTAACAAGTCAAATAGGTCATAAAAAAATAAAAGTAAAATAAGGCAATGTTGCCAATAATGAAAACTTTGAAAGATCCAAAAGAGTAAGTCATGATAAACAAAGAATTAGGAAGGCAACTCAAAATGAAAAAAAGGGTTATTAATTTTGCCAGTGATAGAGGTTCAAATTTCTCTCCTATTTTGACAAAACAACAATTGGGGATAATATAGGTAGAGACTGAGAACCATTCCATGACTGGCAGTTAATAATTGGAGGGTACTCTCTGGAAAAATATTACTGAAACACTTCATTGGTATAATATTTTAATATGTACACTTAATAAATGCCTTAAGAGATTTAGTAGATGCCCTAGAGGATTAAAGTTTCTGTTGTAACAATTTGACATGCTGTTTCAAGGTCAATGTGCTCCTTTTTTCTAAACTTGATCATACAAAAGCTGTGCCCTCTTAGGATAATGCCCTTCTAGGGTTTCACCTTTTTTTATATCTTCATACTTCTTGAATTAACTGAAAACCATGAGCTGAAGCTTAATAATAATAATAAAAACATAGCATAAACAATAACCTTTCTGTTCTGCAAACTTTTCCTATTCTAGTAACTTGTATTATGTCCAGTACAATTTGAGAGCAAAATTATTCCCCCTTTTTTATATTACTGAGGTGAAAACAATTTTTTATATTCTGGCATAGCTTGCCAGGTAAAGATGTAGATTTCATTTTTGTAGTTTCTTATGATTCTTTATAATATTGAAAATAGAAAGCCAAGTTTTCAATTGATTTTTTCTCAGAATACACTTTTGAGTAGTAGGATGATTTTAGTTTCATGTTGCAATGACTCTTCTCAGTAAATATTGAGCAGTCCATATAATTGATACACAAATAAACTGGACATAATTTACTTGATGCCTCTTTCTGAAAATAATAATTGCTGCTCTTACAAATTCAATTTTAAGCCCTTTTAGGACTCATGAAAATAATAATTTCTTTCTATATTTTTTGGATTTGAAAAAGGATTAAAACAGTTTTTTCAAACTTACAATTTAACTATATATCCATTTTTTTTAGATTGTATAATTCACTAATATTGATTTGTCAAGATCAAATTAAATAAAAAAAAATTCAAAACAGTTCTGTCATGTTTTCATCTTACTCTGTTAGGCCACTCAAAAACTGCCTATATTTCATTGTTTCACCTACATGTTGAAAAATATCAAAACCAACATAAGTAACATGATGGATAGAAATTATTTTGAATTTTTTTATCCAACTTATTTTTGACAAAACATGCTTGCAGATTAGGCTATATAACCTTAACAAAACAGATTTTATAATGAAATAGAAAGTTAAAACTAATGTTTTAACCCTTTTTGTACCCCAAAACCACAAGATGAAATTATCATTTTCAAGGGTCCAAAAAACATTTAAAATTTAACTTGCAAGAAATAAAATTATTATATTCAGAAAGAGTATCCTATAAAAATGGCATTGAGTTTTATTTTTCCTTATTCATAGGTTGATTATATAAAATGCACAAAATTCACCCTCTTCTCTTCAAAGACAGATCTAGAGCCAAATCTGTGGGGGGTGGGGGAATGTGACAAGGTTCCAATAAATGACCAAATTGATAAGTTTGTTTTTTTAAGGGTAAGAAAGGAGAAAAACCAAATCAGGGTGCCAGAAAATCTTGGGAGTATAGGCTATATTTATTAATGTATATTTATCCTTCAAGGGGGATGACACGGATAAATTGAAGCAATACCCTTCTCTAAATGAAATTATTTAAATATCTACAAACATAGATCCATTGAACCTTATTGCTCAAAAGTAAAAATTAAGGTAATTATTGTTTGAACTAGTTTTCAAACCTTTGGCAAACATATTTGGTCTTTAATGATAAGGAACAATGTGTCACCTTGTAGGAATCAAAATAGAATTTGTTGGCCTGAAGGAAGCTAGGCTACTAATTTGGACAGAACATAGGCTAGTAGGACACATTGAATGGTATACTCTACTTCTATTTATTGAATTCATGTCTAAAGACTGTAATTTACCAAACATTTTTGAAGTTGTAGTCTTCAGGTAATAATAAGGCTTCCCTAACTCAGGTAATAGGCTAATAAGGGTCCAGAGAGCCAACACTGTTTGGAATTGATGTCAATAGCATGTTACAGTAAAAGACATGTGATTTTGAAATTCATATTCGCATCTATAAGAAGTTAGGAACTAAATTAATCATTGTGAAGTAAATAAACCACAATGCAATCTTACACTAGGCCTAGCATAAGATAACAGAGTTGGTAACCTTGTTAGTTACAATCTTCTTAGAACTGCTTCTGCAAGAATTTCATTCAATGTGAATACTTAGATAAGTAAAGGATGACACAGATTTGACCTTTCAATGGGATAGAGCGATTAATGACTCATATGTCTGGTTTCCTTCTATTGATTTTTTGAATTTAGTGGTTTATAGCATCACGGCTTGCATAATCTAGCGGAACGGCAACAAAGGTGGCAGTTAAGTAAAAGACAAAACTGATATTTAAACTCATAATCCCAAGATATTTAAGCCCCTAGTTTTGTTTACTGCGGATTTACATGATAGGAAAGAAATCTTATAGAAAAAACATAGAGTTCAGATTCCCATCCAATGTGTTTCCGTAAAAAATAATTACTTCCGTCATAGTTGTATCCCAGTCCCCCCCCTCAATGGGCCAGCCCTAAGCTTCATATAAACATTTGCTGATTTTTTGAGCTTTCATGAATTTTTGTACTTCCTCAACAGTGAGTTCATAATACAAAATAATATGAAAAAAACTTCCTTTTCTTAAAGAGTTAAAGAGGCTGCGTCCCAAAGTCGAACCTTAAAACGTACAGGAATTAGGAGAGGCAGTTGGGGGGCTGCCACCCCCCAAACCCCCCATTTTTAAAGACTCTTTTGTACAGTTTTTTTGTTGTGGGGGGCTGCCGCCCCCCTAACCCCCCGCTCTTGGCTTCGGAAAGGCCCTCTTTTAATTAACAAAGAATACAAAACAGGTTTTTGTTTGCTACCCTACCCCCGCCCCCAGCTCTTAGCTTGTGTGCTCTGTGTCTGGGAAACAGTTTCAATAATTATGTTAAAATGTAAATGGAGTGGTCAACTTCATTGTTACTAATTACAATGATTAAAGTTTGCTCATTGTTACTAATTAAAGTTTCGGCGCAATGGTTCTCCTGTCCTCTTGTGTTTAACATTTTTCGAAGTTATTCCATTATTCATTCATTTCAATTTTTTGTTAATTAAAAGAGAGCCTTTCCGAAGCCAAGAGCGGGGGGCTAGGGGGGCGGCAGCCCCCCAAAACAAAAAACCTGTACAAAAGAGTCTTTAAAAGCGGGAGTTTTGGGGGGCGGCAGCCCCCCAACTGCCTCTCCTAATTCCTGTACGTTTTAAGGTTCGACTTTGGGACGCAGCCTCTTTAACTCATCAAGAAAACGAAGTTTATTTCATATTATTTCTGTACGTTTTTCTACAATCCATGGTGGATGTAATTTAATAATTCCTGTACTCCTCGTACAGGAATTCAAAAAAATAACTCACGTCTAAACCCAAACCAAAGCAAGCGGTCCCAACCCCAAATACACCACTACGTTAGAGGGGCGCACCTCCCCCCTTGGATCCGCCACTGGTTTAACTAAACTGTAAAGAATTCGCAAAACACCCGTGCAATTGACGTTTAAGCTTTTTTGATGCATGGTTTTCAGACTTTTTCCGGTACTTGTCCGTTATTGGATACACATTCAAGAATTACACTTAGGTTAATTCTTAGAAAACCAGTTTCATAGCTACAAAAACAAGTGATGGATGATAGAATGATACAATGCATTGGACTAAAAACTTAACATGGGCTCTTATGGGGATATGGGGGTTTTCTAAGCTAGAAAATCGGGGGGTTAAGATTTTCCGACGAAACTTTCAGGCAAAATTACTCGGAGAATACCGCGTCGAATGAGTCTTCGTACACCCAGATCCGAAACTTTCGGCCAGATTTTCCCCATGAAGGAAAAGTCGGAGGGGGATGAAATTTCGTAGGTTTCTTAGTTGGAGCTCGGGCTACGAAATGCATCCCTCCCCATCCCTCTGCGACAACTGGAACCGAAGATCGCTTAACATTGTCGTGGTTCACCTCTTTAAAGAGGCACGAGTGTGCCTCCTTGATAAAGCCAATTTGAAATAGAAACTGAACAAAATCAGCAAACTTTTGTATGGAGTGTGCGACTCATAACGAAGATGATTACTATTGGTTGGAATTCCCTTGTCCGGAACTCCTATATAAGAAACTTACAATCTCTTGGCTTGAACAACAAACGAAGTATGTCGTCTTGAAAAACAAGAAAAGAAGCGTAATCTACAATATTCTGCATCGACGGTAAAAAAAAATTAAAAAAACGTAAAGAATGTATAAAAAATGTGTTTTCATGTAAAAGCTTGATGGAATGGTGGTAGATTGTAACCAAATACGACGTAACATTATAGTAAAGACCGAGCTCAGGCCCATAGGAATATATTTCAGGATCTTAGCTTTATTTTTTGTACAGTAAACAACATTTTTCGCAGTCCCATTGTCTGTGCGTATAAATAGATTGCTCGGTTTACTGACTCTAGAATATGCAACATATAATTTTGTATAGGACAATCCGTATTCAGATCTATACCGCATTTTTCTAATGATCGCCCTTGAGCTTTGTTGATGGTGAATGAAAATGCTGATCGAATTCGGAATTGCAATCTTTTAAATTGAAATGGCAGATCCGTTGGAATCATGGGAATGCGAGGAATAGGAACGGCCTCACCCTCGGAAGGCCCTGTCAAGATTGTTGCCTCTATTATGTTTCCCATTGTTTTTTTTTTACGGCAAGTTACGTACCGTTGCAAAGCTTTGGTGGGTTAATATTTCGCAACAGTATTATTGGTACGCCTATTTTTAGTCGAAGCCCATGTGGTGGAAACCCTGGGAGATCTAAGGAATTAAAAAATTCTAATGGTTAGTTAACCGCTTCATTTGATTCCAGAACCGTGTCGACTAACTTGTAAATGACTGCCTGTACTCGAACCTTGGTCAGAATAACATTGTTGATTTCGTGGAAGTCTTTTTTCTTGGCTGCCAGAATCACTCGTTCACTTAGCCACTTATGCTTTTTATAATTGGTTAGAATGTTCGGAAATACCTTTTCAACCAAATCATTTTTGACGTCACTAAATTACAGAATTCAGGAGGCCGTTGCATACGTCCTGAAGTTGAGTCAACTGGGAACATTCCGTTTCCAATTGCCAGCAATTGATCTGAAAATGTCTCACCAGAGTGATCGTTTTGCAATCGGACACACATATATATAGTTAATTTTAATGTATTTTACGTGTACCCATAAATAACGATTTTTCAGACAAGCATTTATTTCATCAACAGGTGTCGAGCTAGGAATAATAGGTAATGTTTGCCTGAAATCTCTCGTAAGAAATATTCATGTGCTGCCAAAGGATTTAGAATTTCCTCGCAAATCTTCCAATGATCGCTCGAGAGCCTCGAGCGATTTTTTGTGCGCCGTTGTGCACTCGTCCCAAACAATAAGTTGCATTGCTGCAATACTTTACCCATCCCAGATGATTTGGAAATGTTGCACGTGGAAGTTTCTGGAAATTGCATATTCAGAGGCAATTTCAAAGCGGAATGAGCAGTTTTCCCACCAGGCAGCAACGTTGCAGCTATTCCGAACGACGTAGGGGCCAACGCTACGTCATTTTTGGATCAAATTGATGCCAGAAGCAATCTAATTAGAAATTGTTTACCAGTGCCTCCTGGCGAATCCAAGAAGAAGATTTCTCCAACTTGGTTGTCGACACAATGCATTGTCTAATCAAAAATGCCTTTTTGTTCCGACGTTAACTTAGAAATATTTGTTAGTACATACGACAATATCAATCGTGTTGTAACTTTGTTCACGATCCAATTGTACACATGTAGAAATACCAGCAGTACGATTAGGCGAAGGCATTCCCAAATGCTTGAGAAGATTTTTGCCATAGATAAGCACAAATCTTCTATCACAACTAAAGTGCAGTTATAAATTTCTGTTGTAAAGCCCAAGATCATATTTGACCTCTCTAGCTGTATTCAGTGGAGTATATCCTCGGCCGTTTGCGATTTGTCTTTCTCCCATACCTCTGAAGGAGATGAAGGAGAGCAAGTTGTCAAAATGATTTCAAACAATGCATGAATTTGGCTTAGAGTTTACGTTTCGCGTGCGTCATTGACGCAATTATCCCAGTGTTGGTCGTTCTCCAATAAATTCAGAGCTTGGCATGCACTACGATAAGTTTCATGCATAGTCCCGTTTACAGTCCTCAAATGCTCGAAGGACAGCGGGCCGGGTACATTAACCAAAAGCAGGCTGAGAAAGAAGCATTCATATTGATTGGGTTGAATGGTGTAGATTCTTCCTATCGTGGTTTCTTTGAAGATGTGGTTTCTTTTAAAACCTTTTAAAAGTCCCAAACGAGAGGCATTTCTGTACTGGATAAAGTAGTGAATTCCAGACCTGTTGAAAACCAATGAGGGGATTGAAATCTGATCGAATAGTAGGGGTAGGCGGAATGTAGATATCATTCAAAGAACGAAGGCTACATGGAGGTATATCAGAAATAAACATAGGAGTTTTCCGAAGAGATTTTGGAAGATTGCCGTGAAGCTGATGAAAGACAAAAGAACCATAAGATATAATATAAATAGACCGTAGACTTAAGAGCAGTGTTGATGAGGTACGGTTGGTGTCCATAACCAGACAGCGTGCTTTATTATACATGACTGAAAGTGACCGCAGCGTAGACGCAAAAGTAGACATCCATACAATGGGGCAATTACAAACATATTACTGGACAAGACATAAAAAAAGAAGTTTCAGAATAGATCCAGGAAATGTGTATATAAGGTTTCGAATGATACCCAAACTCCTTGAGACCTTAACCCTAATCATGGCTATATGGCTTCTGAGTGAAAGATTCTCGTCAAGTAGGATTCCAAGAAACTGGACCCCCCGATTCTCTGGTCTACACAAGGAGCCTTGTGACACCTAAAGGTGTGTAAGCTGAAGGAAAGCTATATAAATTCGAGAAAAAATTAGAAATGTGACTTACCAATATTCGAGACCAAGTAATTCACACTAAACCATGAAATAACTCTCTCGAATAATGTCATAAGATTAGACTTGATACCCCATTCCGTCTTCTCAATGGTCCCAAGAGTGGTATCACCAGAAAAAGCAACAAGAAAATCTTCGTTAGAAGTAGTATTCGAACACGACCGAGCATCAGGATGACACTAGTCTTATTAGATCTTTGACTTAAACAGAAAAGCGCTATATTATGACGTCATCTCAAATGACGTCGCCTAAGACGTCATGATTATTATATAAGAGGGTATAAGAATACACAGCTAAAACAGTAGGATGTTTTCTTCTAAGCAATCAAGACGTTCGAAAATTGATGAAAGTTAAAAAAATTTATTTAATTTTTTTTAAATATTACATAAAGGATCGATATAGTTCCTTATAATGGGTATGTTGCATGTTTCATCAGTATCATGGCTGTATCTGATAACTGGAGCTATCTGGGTTGGAGCATTCGTTAGGATACTAGTACTATACGACCACATCCCATACTAAGAAAAACAATAAAGCATAACTCCGAAAAGTAGTGTCAGAAAGAAGCACAAGGTATATGCTAAGTCAAGAAGATCTCATATAGTAATCATTAATATAAGTTTTCTTTAGACTTTAAATTGGCAAATGTGTAAAAATTGTTCGCGGCAAGAATTCAACCTGCAACCTTCAGAGTAAAATTCCAACACGCGATCAACTGCGCTATGCAGGCTTTGGACATCCCATTATTAAAAAGGTTATGTTATACCTTCTGGGTTGCAGCGGTAGCTAGCAATCCGGGTTGCAGTGGTAGCTAGAAACCGAGTATGAGAAGATCACATCCCATAGTAAAAACTGAATAACATATCTATCTATCTATATATATAAAAATAAGTTGTCAGTGTGTGTGTGTGTGTCGAGTGACGTCAAGTTTGTGTGTCGACTGACGTCATGTTTGTCGACTGACGTCATTTTAAGGATTGAGCTGTATGCGTCATGAAGTTGTTTGTCGACTGACGTCATGTTTGTCAACTGATGAAATTACATACCGGGACACCGGGACGCAAATGACGACCGGGACACAGGGAATATAAATGACGACCGGGAACCTCAAAGAGAAATTACAGACTGAGACACCCGGACACAAATCACGACCAGGACACAGGGAATATAAATGATGACCGGGGCACAGGGATTGTTCGAATAGAAATTACAGACCGGGACACGGGGACACAAATGACGACCGGGACACCGGGACACAGGGAATATAAATGACGACCGGGACACTCAAAGAGAAATTACAACTGGGACACCGGGACACAAATGACGACCAGGACACAGGGAATATAAATGACGACTGGGACACAGGGACACATCATTAGAATAATGAGGTATAGATCTGAATACGGATTGTTTTTCCCATGGACAATTATATGTTGCATGTTTAAGAGTCAGTAAACCTGACAATCTATTTATATGCATAGACAATGGGACAGCGAAGAATGTTGTATATTCGCATGTTTTACGTAGTTAAAAACATATATATATATATATATATATATATATATATATATATATATATATATATATATATATATATATATATATATATATATATATATATATATATATATATATATATATATATATATATGTCATGAAAATAGAAATCACCAATGCAACAGCACAAACACAAAAAAAAGAAAGAAAAAAAAAAGAGAGAGAAAGAGACAGAAGGAGAAAAGGAAGACTGTTTTCCTAAATTAGTGATTAATATAGACCAGCACTTGAATGAGGCCTTAACCCTACTCATCCATACAATCACATAGTTCAAACAGCATAGCCATACACAATCAACCATAAAGAATAATCCATGGACAGGCAGTCATGTCGTCAATAAGTATAATTCGTCATTTACCAAACAATAGAAAAAATAATATAGACAAATAATTCAGTGGCAACAACCCAACAGAAGGGCTCATCAGGAGAATACACTGGCCTATATAGGGTTTTGCCACTTTAAATTCTCTACCCAGCACAGTGTTGTGGCTACCACAGAATATCCATGGCATCCCCGTGTCAGGTATCACCCCCAAAATAAATGCCTATGAAAGAAAAAAAAACAGTAAATGTAAAACAACCAAGTAAAACCAAAACAAGCTTATCCTGTTAATATATCCCTCTTTTCAGCAACAATAGGTAAACTAAATATTATAAATTTTACCAAATCACAAATATTAACACATTGTAGAAAACCTGAATGAACTAAACAATTATAGAATTCATCTTTACCATGTGGCTAATTTAAAAAAAAATCCACTCAATTAGAAACACAATTCAAAACAAATGGCGCTGCGACAACATTTCTCGAACCTCCGAAATTAGTTGAAAATTTCTTTAAATATTTCTAGATAATTCTTTTGATATTTATTTAAAAGTTCGTTATAATGAAAACTAAATTTTTTAAATTGCCAAGTTAATTTATTTGCAGAAAAACCTCTTGATATCAATTTTTGGCTTAAGATTTTACATCGATTTTTAAAATCAATATAATTACTACAAATCCTTGCATAACGAAGTAACTGTGAGAAAAACGCTGAATATGTGATATTTGAGTGTATATTACTTTCAGGGAATGGGAAACTAATCACTTCAAAATCAAAATCATCCGTTTTATTATACATTTTAAAACTTAATTTATTATTATCACAAATATTAATATTTAAATCTAAGAAATGATCTTCATGACCAGCGCCATGACTAGGCTCAAGAATAAGCTCTGATGGATATATATTTTTAGAAATATCAATGAAATCCTTAGAATTTAAGACCAAAATATCATCTAAATATCTTTTATTATTTGACAAAACATGTTTTAAATTAATTGGATTATTCTTATCCATCATATATTTATATTCTAGTTGACTTAAAAACAAGTCAGCTATAAATGGGCTGGCATTCCCCCCCATGGGAATTCCCACAATTTGTTTGTACAAATCACACCGAAATCTTATATAAGTATTGTATAAAACAAATTCTAATAACTCAAAAATCATATCCCAGCTGTAACATCTCAAGTTAACTGTAGTATTAAAGCAATTTGTCCATATTGCTTTTTTATTGTAAGTGTCTATTTTTAAGAACCTTTTACTAGATAAGAGGAAAGATTTCTTGATAACAGTTTTTAAATTATCAAACACTACATTAAGTGATAAATTAGTATACATTGTCGCAAAATCGAAAGACTCAATTCTTTTAGCTGAAACCATTGTTAAAGAATCTATCACCTGCAGTGAATTATTAACACTCCAATATGGATTAAAATTCGAAAATTTTTTAATACCAGAACAATAGGTTTTAAGTTTATTTACAATTTCCTTTAAAATTAAAGAGAGGTCAGTAGCAGCAATGCGGGTTGGACATTTAGCTGCTCCAGCAATAAACCGTGGTTTAGGGGGATTCTTATGAAATTTTACAGTCCAATATAGGAAAGGGAACTTTTTATCATTGTCATTTATTTTAATATTAAAATTTTTAAAAAGTATTTCTTCAGTCTTTTCAATTAAATTCTCATCCTCTATATTTACCTTTTCGTAAACATTAGTTGTGCATAACTCCCTTTTTAAGATATCACAATACAGCTTCTGACAAATTATGGCAAAATTATTATTAGCTTTATCCACTGGCACAATTACAAATTCATTCTTTAGATTAGCAATTGCTTGTTTAATCTTCGCATTATAAAATAATGATTTAGTGTTACTATTTTTTAAGTTAGAATATATTTTATTTCTTATTCTACTAATAATTAAATTCTTCCAACTTTGAAAACTCTCTTTATTTTTATTCTCTTTCTTACACCACTTATCAATAAATAAATCAAAATCATTTTCCAAGCCATCAAGAACACTCGATGGTTTCAGATGATGAGAAAGACGGAAATTAGCCCCTTTATTCATTATAATTTGAAGATCATCTTGCTTTATTATTGACAAGTCCCCTGTTATAACATGTTTGTAAGTAGGATTTACAAATGGGCCAAGTTGCTTACAATTACGAACCGGTTTCCAATTTATATCACTATCTAATCTTTTTAGTATTAAATTATAATTAAAAATAATTTGCCCAATAGTTTTTGAAAATTTATAAGTTAAAACTGGACCATCATTATAATTCAAATTACTAGGAAGGGCCTGTTTCACATGCCGCTGATTTAAAATTTCTGGTAAATTAATATCTTCAATCTGCTTACAAGTAAAATTAATAGGTAAATATAATCTGTTATCCTTATTACTAATCTTGTCGAACTTTTTCTTTTTTGAAATAAATTTCGTTTTAGTTAGAATGCAAATTGTATCACATATTACTTTAAAATTATAATCAAGAGCTGTATTATTCTTAACAATCCAGAAAAGTTTGATTAAATTCCTGTTGGATAAATTATTTAGACATTTCATTACAGAAATCATACCTCTAGATTCAAGTAGCTGGCATAGATCTATAGTTAGTAACTCCTAAAAATAGAGTTGGATCAAAACAAGATCTACACTTTTTTAAAACTACCTTGTCTGGAACTTCTACATAGAGAAGTTACTGTCCCTTGGCTTGAACAACAAGAAAAATATTTTGTCCTGAAAATATGGAAAAGTGACTGCAATCATGATATTCTGCATACTCGGCATCTTTTCTCTTTCTTTCTATTTTTTTTTCCTCCTCAGCTAGCTGGACGCTGGAAAATCATAGACAGCTGTATAATGGCTCGTTTTAGAGGAAATTGCTATGTCTAGTGCCTTTTGCACTATTAAAAATAAAATAATTTTTACCATAGAATCAATTTTGACAAATACCTGCATTTTTGTGTTCAAGCTTGATGAATGACATTATAATCGTATAGGTTAAAACCATGAATGATGTAATAAGTAAATGCAATATTTATAAACGCTTATCTTTTGACAAGATGATAATATAAGAAATACATATTTACAAGAATCATGTTTTTACGGAAAATTGCCTTTTTCTATAACATTGTAGTTAAAACTATTGTTTTTAACATTATAAAAAGCAAGTAGATATCGGTATATAAAATGTAGTCTCTTGTAGGGGTTTAAAAAAAAATTGATTTGTGACTTGAAACTAGAGTAATAAAACAATTTTATGTCATGTCTCATTTCAAAGTTTTAATTTTTCAAATAAAAGTAGAAAATATCTGAAAATTTTTAAATCAATTTTATTTTTGCTAGGCTGTAACTACTCGACAAGTGATTTTATGGGATTATAAGTTTAAAGTATACTGTTGTAAATGAGTCTTTATAAACATATTAACGTGCAAAGAAAATTTAAGCAATGTAGCAATTGGTTAACATACATTGCGTTAAGCAATGTAGAAAGGATGGAAGATTTGTTCAATGAAATCGATACCAAACGTTTAGTAGATATTTTGAAGCAGCCGATAACCAAAGAAGAGACAGTGGATCAGAAGTCACAGCATCAGTGGATTGAGATGAAAACGTTCAAAGATTATGAAGTTTGTAATCAAACAGAAACGTTAAGCAGTGTAGAAAGGACACAAGATTCGATGAATGAAACCAATACGAAACTTTCAAAGATTATGAAATTTTTAATTCAATCGACCCACAAGTTACGCGTTTTTCTATTGTCTTCTTTCAACCGGTTGCGACTCAATGGCCTCAACCCATGTAGAGCTATAGAAAAATTCAGTTTTTGAGGAAAATTGATTATATTAAAAAAACCTTAACTACAAAATAAACTATATCTGGCACTTTTCTTCTAAATGAGCCATTAAACAGCTCTCAACGATGTTCCTGTGCCCCACTATCGGAGAAAAACAAAAAAGATACCTCTTATGCCAAATTTCGTGGTTTCAGCCACCTTTCTAGATTTTCAAACCTGTATATTTCTCTTGTTGTTCAAGCCTAAGGACAGTAAATTTCCTAAAGAGGGGTTTCGAACAAGGCGGTTCTAATAGTGTATTATGTTTTTTGATCTAATTCTAGTTTTATGAGTTATTGGCTGTTTAATTTTTTACTGTTGGGTGTGATTGTCTATTACTGTGTTGCTAATAACCGCTGCAACCCGGATAACTAGCTGCCGCTGAAAACCAGATAATTAACTTTTGTCTAGCTTGCTCAGAAGAAACCACGTTACTTTTTATTACCAATAAAATCACGTGTCGAGTGGTAACAACCTATAAAAAACAACTAATTTTATAAATTTTCAGGTATTTTTTAATTATAACTAAAAAATTAAAATTATTGCTCAGACATCAAAAATACTTTTACAGTTTACATAAGAACTTAGCAATCTATGAAATTACTAAAACCTTACTTTATTCAAAACCTTTTGGATTTACTCTAGTTTCAATTCACCAATCAGATATTTTGTTAGAACTGTACTGACTAAGCTATGTATGCTGAAACCCCTTATCTATCTATCTATCTATCTATATCTATATCTATCTATCTATCTATCTATATATATAAAAATAAGTTGTCTGTCTGTGGATCAGGTGACGTCATGTTTCTGTGTCGACTGACGTCATGAAGTTAGTTGTTGTCATTTTTGCTATGACGGTGACGTCATTAAAGATATTTAAGACATATATGTTCACGTAGAAATCTATTAATGTTTAAGTTTACAATGACTGATGAACTTACAATGGCAAAAGCCGATGAAGATGCTCAAAGAGTCTATACCAAAAAACTTGCTGCTGATAGAGAAAGTCAGAAAAGAAAGCGTGCCGAGGAACTACCAGAGCAACGCGAAAGCAGACTTGCTGCTAAAAGAGAAAGTGAAAAAAGAAGGCGTGCCGAGGAATCACAAGAACAGCAAGAAATCAGGCTTGCTGCTGATAGAGAAAGTAAGAAAAGAAAGCGTGCCGAGGAATCACAAGAACAGCAAGAAATCAGGCTTGCTGCTGATAGAGAAAGTAAGAAAAGAAAGCGTGCCGAGGAATCAGAGCAACCTGAAAGTTATCGCCTGGCATTCAGGTACAGCCCAGTCGATGATTATAGCTTGAGTAGATGTGTTCAAATCGGGACAATGTCTAAAATTTGTCCCTATTGCAAGGCCTTCAAATTCAATGATGAAACAATGGGAATGTGTTGCGCCTCAGGAAAAGTTAAACTTCCTCTATTGGCTGCACCACCAGAGCCATTGAAGACTTTCCTTACTGGAACTACGTCAGAATCTAAGCGTTTTTTGTCAAAAATCAGAAAATACAACTCATGTTTCCAAATGACGTCGTTTGGAGCCCAAATCGAAAATCCAGATCAATTCATGTCTACTTTAAAAGTAAAAGGGCAAATTTATCATAGAGCAGGGTCCCTTTTACCTTTCTCAGGCGAGAATCATAAATTTTTACAATTGTACTTCATCAGTGATAGAAATTCTGAATTGAATGCACGTTGCGAAATTTCTCCCAAGGTTGAAAGGACAATCGTTTCCCAATTGCAACATCTTTTCCACGAAAATAATAATTTAGTGCGTCTGTTCAAAACAGCCATCGATTTGATGCCTACTGATATGCATAAAATTGTTATTTCCGCTGACAAAACGCCTCCTGGCCAACATGTGCGTAGATACAATGCTCCAACTATCGACGAAGTGGCAATCGTTATGGTCGGTGATCAGTTTTTACCTCGAGATATTATTCTTCATAAGCGAAACGCTCAGTTGTTAAGAATTGCTGAAACTCATCGATGTTACGATGCCCTACCATATCCTATCAATTTTTGGGATGGAGCCGACGGCTATCACTTTAATATTAAATTGATGAATCCAGCCACTAACAAAGAAATGAATAAGAAATGCAGTGCAATGCATTATTATTCCTATAGACTAATGATTAGGCAGGATGAAGAAAATTATATTTTAAAATGCCGTGAATTGTTTCACCAATTTATCGTTGATATGTATGCTAAAATTGAATCAGAACGTTTGCTATATATCCGCCTGAATCAGACCAAGCTCCGCTCTGAACAATACATTCATTTGCGAGATGCAGTTATAAATGACGGTAATACCAAAAACGTTGGAAGATTAACAATTTTACCTTCGTCATATGCTGGCAGTCCCCGTCATATGCATGAATATGCTCAAGATGCTATTGCGTATGTTCGACTCTATGGTCGTCCAGATTTATTTATTACATTTACATGTAATCAATCTTGGGACGAGATATTGCAGCTTTTACTTCACGGCCAATCGGCGGTTCATAGGCATGACATTACGGCCCGTGTCTTCCGGCAAAAGTTGAAATCACTGATAAACTACATAGTAAAACTTGAAATGTTTGGGTCAGTGCGATGCTGGATGTACTCAGTGGAATGGCAAAAACAAGGTTTGCCACACTCACATATACTAATCTGGCTACATAAAAAAATACTTCGAACGAAATTGATGATGTGATTTCCGCTGAAATACCTGATAAAAATGTCGATAAGGGGTTACATGATATTATTGTAAAAAATATGATACATGGACCTTGCGGTGCACTGAACAAAAATTCACCATGCATGGCCAAAGGAAGGTGCACAAAGCAATATCCTCGACTTTTAGTATCAAAGACAATTACTGGCAATGATGGTTACCCACAATATAGAAGAAGATCTACTGAAGATGGCGGTAAAACAGCAATAATAAAGAAGCGTAACGGTACCACCATCGATGTAGATAACCAGTGGGTTGTTCCATATTCCCCATTATTATCAAAAACATTTAATGCACACATAAACGTTGAATACTGTAACTCCGTAAAGGCAATCAAATACATATGTAAATACGTCAACAAAGGCAGTGACATGGCAGTTTTTGGCTTGCAGCCCGAAATCAAAGATTTCGACGAAATCGTACAATATCAGGCTGGAAGATACATAAGCAGTAATGAAGCTGTTTGGCGAATTCTTTCATTTCTGATACATGAACGTAGTCCAGCTGTTGTTCACTTAGCGGTACATTTACAGAATGGTCAACGTGTTTATTTCACGGAAACCAACGTGCAACAAAGAGCCCTGAATCCACCGGATACAACATTAACAGCTTTTTTTTCGCTTTGCAAAAATGATTCTTTTGCAAAAAAACTGCTGTATACTGAAGTGCCTTCGTATTACACGTGGAATACTAAAAATAAAGTATTTGAAGGTCGAAAACAGGGTAAGTCAGTCAACGGCCAACCTACCATCTTCAAAGATACCACGATAGGAAGACTCTACACCGTTCACCCCAATCAACATGAATGCTTCTTTCTACGCCTGCTTTTGGTGAATGTACCCGGTCCGACATCCTTTGAGTATTTGAGAACTGTAAACGGTACTATACATGACACTTACCGTAGTGCATGCCAAGCTCTGAATTTATTGGAGAATGACCAACACTGGGATAACTGCATCAATGACGCGTGCGAAACGTCAACCCCAAGTCAAATTCGTGCATTGTTTGGCATCATTTTAACAACTTGCTCCCCATCAGCTCCTACAGAGTTATGGGAAAAATATAAGTAAAAAATGTCCGAAGATATACTCCATCGAAAACAGTTAGAGACGTCAGATATGAATTTTGATTTTACATCAGAAATTTATAACTACACATTAGTTATTATAGAAGATTTGTGCGTACGTATGGCAAACAAACCTCTTCAGGATTTGGGAATGCTTTCACCTAACCGTATCGCTGCTGTTTCGACATGTGTAGAATTGGATCGTGAACAAAGTTACAGTACGAGTGATCTATTGTCGTATGTACAAAATAACATTTCCAAGTTAACGTCGGAACAAAAATACATTTATGATACGATAATGCATTGTGTCGATAACAACGTTGGAGAAATTTTCTTTTTGGATGCGCCAGGAGGTACTGGTAAAACGTTTGTGATAAAACTGATTCTGGCATCAATTCGATCAAAAACTGATATAGCGTTGGCAATTGCGTCGTCCGGAATAGCCGCAACATTGCTGCCTGGTGGAAGAACTGCTCATTCCGCTTTGAAATTGCCTCTGAATTTGCATTCTACAGAAACTCCCACGTGCAATATTTCCAAAACATCTGGGATGGGTAAAATATTGCAGCAATGCAAACTTATTATTTGGGATGAGTGCACAATGGCACACATAAAATCGCTCGAGGCTCTGGATCAATGCTTGAAAGATTTGAGAGGCAAGTCGAAAACCTTTGGCAGCACATTAATATTGCTTGCGGGAGATTTCAGGCAAACATTACCTATAATACCTAGATCAACTCCTGCAGACGAAATGAATGCTTGCCTGAAAAATTATAATTTATGGGCACACGTAAAAATATTAAAATTAACTACAAATATGCGTGTCCGATTGCAAAACGATGACTCTGGTCAAACATTTTCAGATCAATTGCTGGCAATTGGAAACGGAAAGCTCCCAGTAGACTCAATTTCAGGACGTATACAACTACCTGCTGATTTCTGTAATTTAGTGACGTCCAAAAATGAATTGATTGAAAAAGTATTTCCGAATATTCTAAAAAATTATAAAAATAATAAATGGCTAAGTGAAAGAGCGATTCTTGCACCCAAAAATATAGACGTCCACGAAATCAACAATATTGTTTTGACCAAGATTCGAGACCAGGCAGTCCTTTGCAAGTCAATCGACACAGTTTTGGAACCAAATGAAGCGGTTAATTATCCATCTGAATTTTTAAATTCCATAGATCTTTCAGGGTTTCCACCACACGTGCTACAACTAAAAATAGGCGTACCAATAATACTTTTAAGAAATATCAACCCACCAAAGCTTTGCAATGGCACGCGACTTGCCGTAAAAAAAACAATGGAAAACCTAATAGAGGCCACAATCTTGACAGGGCCTTTTGAGGGTGAGGCTGTTCTTATTCCTCGCATTCCCATGATTCCAACGGATCTGCCTTTTCAATTTAAAAGATTGCAATTCCCAATTCGATTAGTATTTGCAATCACCATTAACAAAGCTCAAGGTCAATCATTAGAAAAATGTGGTATAGATCTTAATACTGATTGTTTTTCCCATAGACAATTGTACGTTGCATGTTCGAGGGTCGGTAAACCTTACAATCTATTTATATGTAGCGACAATTTGACAGCGAAGAATGTTGTATATTCGCAAGTTTTACGCAGTTAATTTGTATTGTATCTATCTATCTATCTATCTATATAAAAACGAGTTGTGTGTATGCATGTTTGTTTGTTTGTAAAAAGAGCGTTTGCATATGACGTCATTATTAGTACATAAGGCTTTGTATATGCACAGACAATGGGAAAGCCAAGAATGTTGTATATTCGCAAGTTTTACGTAGTTTGAAACACATATATAAATCTATCTATATTCACAGGTGGGACACAGGGACACAACTACAATGGCGCGTAACTAATATGGCGCAGTTAATATATATATATATATATATATATATATATATATATATATATATATATATATATATATATATATATATATATATATATATATATATATAAGTTGTATGTTTGTGTGTTTGTCCGCATATGACGCCATTATAAGTATATAAGAGGGCGATTAAAAGAGAAATTTCAGTATAAATCCTGTAATGGCAGAAGAAACAGCCGAGGAAGCTGCTCAAAGAGTTAATTCAAAGAGAAATTTTAGTATAAATCCTACAATGGCAGAAGAAACAGCCGAGGAAGCGGCTCAAAGAGTTAATGCCAAAAGGCTTCCGGCTAAAAGAGAAAGTAAGAAAAGAAAGCGTGCCGAGAAATCACAAGCACAATGTGAGAACAGGCTTGCGTCTCAAAGAGAAATTACCAAAAAAATCGTGCCGAGGAATCACAAGAACAACGTGAACACAGGCTCAAAGAGATAATACCAAAAGAAAGCGTGCCGAGGAATCACAAGAACAACGTGAAAACAGGCTTGAGGCTCAAAGAGAAATTACCAAAAAAAATCATGCCGAGGGATCACAAGAACAACGTGAAAACAGGCTTGCGGCTCAAAGAGATAATGCCAAAAGAAAGCGTGACAAGGAATCACAAGAGCAATGTCAAAATTATCGCCTGTCATTCAGGTACAGCCGAGTCGATGATTATAGCTTGAGTAGATGTGTTCAAATCGGGACTATGTCTAAAAATTTGTCCCTGTTGCAAGGCTTTGAAATTTAATGGAGAAACAATGGGAATGTATTGCGCCTCAGGAAAAGTTAAACTTCCTCAACTGGCTGCACCCCCAGAGCCATTAAAGACTTTATCACGTTACAGACTGGGACACCGGGACACAAATGACGACCGGGACACCGGACACAAGGAATGTAAATGACGACCGGGACACTCAAAGTTAGAAATACAAACAGATAAAGAGAGACGCTGGGACAAGCAAATACCCGTCTAGACACACAGGCAAAGAGAGAGAGATAGAGATAGAGAGAGAGAGAGAGAGAGAGAGAGAGAGAGAGAGAGAGAGAGAGAGAGAGAGAGAGAGAGAGAGAGAAAGAGAGAAAACACATACAAACACAACAAGTAAGGCACAGAAACGAAAAAGATAGACACAGAGATAGAAGTGAAAGAGACAAAAACAAATACAAACACACATATTCGCCAGTGAGAGAAATAATTTCATCCAAGTTATATTCATTTAGGTTAGCTTAGCGTGGCGCGCCATCCTACGTGAGCTTAAATGAACCTAACTTGAATTAAGTTTTTTGAAAAAAGATGAGGATTGTAGGATGACTTCAGGTACCCAGCTGCAGGTAAAGATTGATCGACTATTTACTTGTCTTTTTCCTTCTGCGTGAGGGCCTGAGCAGCTGTTTATTTGTCCCAGTTTCTGTCTTTGTCTGTTTGAATGTCTGAATCGGTTTGTTTGTATGTATTTTTGTCTCTCTCACACTCTTGGTTATCTTGGCTTGGCGCACCATGCAAAGTGAGCCTAAATGAACCTTACTTGAATCAAATTATTGGGAAAAAGATGAGGATTGTAAGTTGATTGTAGGTTACCGGGTGCAGGTAGAAATTGATTGGCTGATTCCTTGTCTCTTTCACTCTGCTTGTATGTCTTAGCAGCTGTTTACTTGTCCCAGTTTCTGTCTTTGTGTGTTTGTATGTCTGGATATGTGTGTTTGTATGTATTATTGTCTCTCTCAAACTCTAAGCCCGTGTATCTGGGCGGGTGTTTGCTTGTCAAAGTGTCTGCCTTAGTCTGTTTGTATGTCTGAATCTGTGTGTTTTTAAGTGTTCTGTCTCTCTCGATCTATTTCCCCGTGTGTCTCGGCAGCTGTTTGCATGTCCTAGTGTCTGTCTTTGTATGTTTGTGCGTCTAAATATGTGTTTTGTCTCTCTCACTCTCTGTACCTGTGTGTCTTGGTAGCTGTTTGCTTTTCCCAGTGTCTTAAAATGTCTGCTTCTATGTCGGGATCTGTGTGTTTTTGTGTGTACACCCAGACAGAGAGAGTGAGAGCAACAAAACACATACAAATGCATAGATTCAGACATACAAACAGACAGAGACAGACACTCGGACAAGCAAATATCCACCCAGACAAACAGGCACAGAGAGTGAGTGAGACGAAGAAACATACAAACACCAAGATTTAGACATACCAACAGACAAAGACAGGCACTGGTCAAAAACAGACAATTAAAGACACTAAGTCAAGCTAATAGCCACCTAGACACACAAACACAGAGAGTGACAGAGACGAAAAGTTATATAAAAACACATATTCAGACACAAAAATAGCCAAAGACAGACACTGGGACAAGCAAACACCCGCCTAGAAACACAGGTACAGAGAGTGAGAAAGACCAAAACACATACATTGACACAGATTTAGACATAGAGAGAGACAAAGACAAACGCTGGGACAAGCAAACATCCATTCAGACACACAGGCACAGAGTGTGACAGAGAAAAAAAGACACACAAACAAACAGATTTAGACATAAAACTGACAAAGACAGAAAGTGGGACAAGTAATCAGCTGCCCAGCACACACGCACAGTGAAGGAGACAAGTAAACAGCAAATCAATTTCCTTCTGCACCCGGGTACCTGTAGCCAATCTATAACCCTCATTTTTTTCAAATAACTTAACTGAATTTAGGTCAATTTAGGCTCACTTAGCATGGCCTGGGTGATTTGATGTTTGATAAAAACGATTCAATTCAGACGTATTTCCAGTAAGCAAAGTATTCAATGGCTCTGGTGGTGCATCCAGTAAAGGAAACATAAACTTTCCTGAGGCGCAACACATTCCCATTGCTTCGTCATTAAATTTCAATGCGTTGCAAAAGGGACAAATTTCAGACATAGTCCCGATTTGAACATCTCGCCTCAAGCTATGATCATCGGGAGGGCAGTACTTGAATGCCAGGCGATTATACACGCGTTGTTTTTGTAATACATCGACACGCCTTCTTTTTTACTAACTCTGTCAGCCGCAAGCCTGGTTTCGCGTTGCTTTGGTGATTCCTCGACACGCCTTCTCAGAGCAATCTGAAAGTTATCGCCTGGCATTCAGGTACAACCCAGTCGATGATTATAGCTTGAGTAGATGTGTTCAAATCGGGACAATGTCTAAAATTTGTCCCTGTTGCAAGGCCTTGAAATTCAATGGTGAAACAATGGGAATGTGTTGCGCCTCAGGAAAAGTTAAACTTCCTCTATTGGCTGCACCACCAGAGCCATTGAAGACTTTCCTTACTGGAACTACGTCAGAATCTAAGTGTTTTTTGTCAAAAATCAGAAAATACAACTCATGTTTCCAAATGACGTCGTTTGGAGCCCAAATCGAAAATCCAGATCAATTTATGTCTACTTTCAAAGTAAAAGGGCAAATTTATCATAAAGCAGGGTCCCTTCTACCATTCTCAGGCGAGAATCATAAATTTTTACAATTGTACTTCATCAGTGATAGAAATTCTGATTTGAATGCACGTTGCGAAATTTCTCCCAACGTTGAAAGGACAATCGTTTCCCAATTGCAACATCTTTTCCACGAAAATAATAAGTTAGTGCGTCTGTTCAAAACAGCCATCGATTTGATGCCTACTGATACTCATAAAATTGTTATTTCCGCTGACAAAACGCCTCCTGGCCAACATGTGCGTAGATACAATGCTCCGACTATCGACGAAGTGGCAATCGTTATGGTCGGTGATCAGTTTTTACCTCGAGATATTATTCTACATAAGCGAAACGCTCAGTTGTTAAGAATTGCTGAAACTCATCGATGCTACGATGCCCTACAATATCCTATCATTTTTTGGGATGGAGCCGACGGCTATCACTTTAATATTAAATTGATGAATCCAGCCACTAACAAAGAAATGAATAAGAAATGCAGTGCAATGCATTATTATTCCTATAGACTAATGATTCGGCAGGATGAAGAAAATTATATTTTAAAATGCCGTGAATTGTTTCACCAATTTGTCGTGGATATGTATGCTAAAATTGAATCAGAACGTTTGCTATATATCCGCCTGAATCAGACCAAGCTCCGCTCTGAACAATACATTCATTTGCGAGATGCAGTTATAAATGACGGTAATACCACAAACGTTGGAAGATTAACAATTTTACCTTCGTCATATGCTGGCAGTCCCCGTCATATGCATGAATATGCTCAAGATGCTATTGCGTATGTTCGTCTCTATGGTCGTCCAGATTTATTTATTACATTTACAGGTAATCAATCTTGGGACGAGATACTGCAGCTTTTACTTCAAGGACAATCGGCGGTTCATAGGCATGACATTACGGCACGTGTCTTCTGGCAAAAGTTGAAATCACTGATAAACTACCTTGTAAAACATGAAGTGTTTGGGTCAGTGCGATGCTGGATGTACTCAGTGGAATGGCAAAAACGAGGTTTGCCACACGCACATACACTAATCTGGCTACATAAAAAAATTACTTCAAACGAAATTGATGATGTGATTTCCGCTGAAATACCTGATAAAAATGTCGATAAGGGGTTACATGATATTATTGTAAAAAATATGATACATGGACCTTGCGGTGCACTGAACGAAAATTCACCATGCATGGCCAAAGGAAGGTGCACAAAGCAATATCCTCGACTTTTAGTACCCAAAACAATTACTGGCAATGATGGTTACCCACAATATAGAAGAAGATCTACTGAAGATGGCGGTAAAACAGCAATAATAAAGAAGCGTAACGGTACCACCATCGAAGTAGATAACCAGTGGGTTGTTCCATATTCCCCTTTATTATCAAAAACATTTAATGCACATATAAACGTTGAATACTGTAACTCCGTAAAGGCAATCAAATACATATGTAAATACGTCAACAAAGGCAGTGACATGGCAGTTTTTGGCTTGCAGTCCGAAATCAAAGATTTCGATGAAATCGTAGAATATCAGGCTGGAAGATACATAAGCAGTAATGAAGCTGTTTGGCGAATTCTTTCATTTCCGATACATGAACGTAGTCCAGCTGTTGTTCACTTAGCGGTACATTTACAGAATGGTCAACGTGTTTATTTCACGGAAACCAACGTGCAACAAAGAGTCCTGAATCCACCGGATACAACATTAACAGCTTTTTTTTCGCTTTGCAAAAATGATTCTTTTGCAAAAAAACTGCTGTATACTGAAGTGCCTTCGTATTACACGTGGAATACTAAAAATAAAGTATTTGAACGTCGAAAACAGGGTAAGTCAGTCGACGGCCAACCTACCATCTTCAAAGATACCACGATAGGACGACTCTACACCGTTCACCCCAATCAACATGAATGCTTCTTTCTACGCCTGCTTTTGGTGACTGTACCCGGTCCGACATCCTTTGAGTATTTGAGGACTGTAAATGGTACTATACATGACACTTACCGTAGTGCATGCCAAGCTCTGAATTTATTGGAGAATGACCAACACTGGGATAACTGCATCAATGACGCGTGCGAAACGTCAACCCCAAGTCAAATTCGTGCATTGTTTGGCATCATTTTAACAACTTGCTCTCCATCAGCTCCTACAGATTTATGGGAAAAATATAAGTCAAAAATATCCGAAGATATACTTCATCGAAAACAGTTAGAGACGTCAAACATGACTTTTGATTTTACATCAGAAATTTATAACTACACTTTAGTTGTTATAGAAGATTTGTGCATAAGTATGGCAAACAAACCTCTTCAGGGTTTGGGAATGCCTTCACCTAACCGTATCGCTGCTGTTTCGACATGTGTAGAATTGGATCGTGAACAAAGTTACAGTACGAGTGATCTATTGTCGTATGTACAAAATAACATTTCCAAGTTAACGTCGGAACAAAAAGACATTTATGATACGATAATGCATTGTGTCGATAACAACGTTGGAGAAATTTTCTTTTTGGATGCGCCAGGAGGTACTGGTAAAACGTTTGTGATAAAACTGATTCTGGCATCAATTCGATCTAAAAATGATATAGCGTTGGCAATTGCGTCGTCCGGAATAGCCGCAACATTGCTGCCTGGTGGAAGAACTGCTCATTCCGCTTTGAAATTGCCTCTGAACTTGCATTCTACAGAAACTCCCACGTGCAATATTTCCAAATCATCTGGGATGGGTAAAGTATTGCAGCAATGCAAACTTATTATTTGGGATGAGTGCACAATGGCACACAAAAAATCGCTCGAGGCTCTGGATCAATGCTTGAAAGATTTGCGAGGGAAGTCGAAACCCTTTGGCAGCACCTTAATATTGCTTGCGGGAGATTTCAGGCAAACATTACCTATAATACCTAGATCAACTCCTGCAGACGAAATGAATGCTTGCCTGAAAAATTCTAATTTATGGGCACACGTAAAAACATTAAAATTAACTACAATATGCGTGTCCGATTGCAAAACGATGACTCTGGTCAAACATTTTCAGATCAATTGCTGGCAATGGGAAACGGAAAGCTCCCAGTAGACTCAATTTCAGGACGTATACAACTACCTGCTGATTTCTGTAATTTAGTGACGTCCAAAAATGAATTGATTGAAAAAGTATTTCCGAATATTCTAAAAAAATATAAAAATAATAAATGGCTAAGTGAAAGAGCGATTCTCGCACCCAAAAATATAGACGTCCACGAAATTAACAATATTGTTTTGACCAAGATTCAAGACCAGGCAGTCCTTTACAAGTCAGTCGACACAGTTTTGGAACCAAATGAAGCGGTTAATTATCCATCTGAATTTTTAAATTCCATAGATCTTTCAGGGTTTCCACCACACGTGCTACAACTAAAAATAGGCGTACCAATAATACTTTTAAGAAATATAAACCCACCAAAGCTTTGCAATGGCACTCGACTTGCCGTAAAAAAACAATGGAAAACCTAATAGAGGCCACAATCCTGACAGGGCCTTTTGAGGGTGAGGCTGTTCTTATTCCTCGCATTCCCATGATTCCAACAGATCTGCCTTTTCAATTTAAAAGATTGCAATTCCCAATTCGATTAGCATTTGCAATCACCATTAACAAAGCTCAAGGTCAATCATTAGAAAAATGTGGTATTGATCTTAATACTGATTGTTTTTCCCATGGACAATTGTACGTTGCATGTTCGAGGGTCGGTAAACCTGACAATCTATTTATATGCAGCGAGAATTGGACAGCGAAGAATGTTGTATATTCGCAAGTTTTACGCAGTTAATTTGTATTTCAGAACCAATTAAAGCGGTTAATTATCCATCTGAATTTTTAAATTCCATAGATCCTTCAGGGTGTCCACCACACCTGCTACAACTAAAAATAGGCGTACCAATAATACATTTAAGAAATATCAACCCACCAAAGCTTTGCAATGGCACGCGACTTGCCGCAAAAAAAAACAATGGAAAACCTAATAGATGCCACAATCTTGACAGGGCCTTATGAGGGTGAGGCTGTTCTTATTCCTCGCATTCCCATGATTCCAACGGATCTGCTTTTTCAATTTAAAAGATTGCAATTCCCAATTCGATTAGCATTTGCAACCACAATCAACAAAGCTCAAGGGCAATCACTAGAAAAATGCGGTATAGATCTTAATACAGATTGCTTTACCAATGTACAATTGTATGTTGCATCTTTGAGGGTCGGTAAACCTGACAATCTATTTATACGCACAGACAATGGGACAGCAAAGACTGTTGTATATTCACAAGTTTTACGTAGTTAATTTGTATTGTATCTATCTATCTATATAAAAACGAGTTGTGTGTATGCATGTTTGTTTGTTTGTAAAAAGAGCGTTTGCATATGACGTCATTATTAGTACATACGGCTTTGTATATGGACAGACAATGGGAAAGCCAAGAATGTTGTATATTCGCAATTTTTACGTAGTTTGAAACACATATATAAATCTATCTATATTCACAGGTGGGACACAGGGACACAACTACAATGGCGCGTAACTAATATGGCGCGTAACTAATATGGCGCGTAACGACTTACGCGCGCGGGGGGGCTTGGGGGGGGCGCGAAGCGCCCCACAAACTAGGTGTTGGGGTACCCCAACAGCTAGTATATATATATATATATGTTTTTAACTACGTAAAACTTGCGAATATACAACATTCTTCGCTGTCCTTGACAGCGTAGTTGTTCCTTGTGTCCCTGTCGTCATTTATATATCCCCCCCTGTGCACCCCAGCGTCCCCGTTGTAGTTGTGTCCCTCTGTCCCGGTCGTCATTTATATTCCCTGTGTCTCGGTGTCCCAGTCTGTAATTTCTCTTTGAGTGTCCCGGCCGTCATTTATATTCCCTGTGTCCCGGTCGTTATTTGTGTCCCGGTCTGTAATTTCGTCAGTCTACAAACATGACGTGAGTCGACAACGCTTCGTGCCACCCCAACACCTAGTTGGTGGGGTCGCTTCGCGTCCGTACCCCCCAAAGACGTTGTGGGGGCAAAATCCCCCTGTGCCCCGGCACCGGGGGATTAGTTTTTTTTTTAGTTTTTTACCCTTTTTTTTAGTTTTTTAGCTTTTTTATTTTTTTTTTGTTTTATTTCTTTTTAGTTTTTTTGTAGTTTTTACCTTTTTTAGTTTTTTTTTCTTCTTTTGTATTAATGCTAAAGCCAAGGTTCGAACCTGGAACCTCTCGAGCCTAGAACCTGGAACATAACGCTTTACCAACTCAGCTACTTTGGCTTGAATACATTCGTTTTTGAATTGGTATATGATGAAATAATTCAGACGTCATATGCGGACAAACACGACGTCAGTCGACAGACAGACAAACAAACAACTTATTTTTATATACTAGCTGTTGGGGTGGCGCTTTGCGCCACCTCAACACCTAGTTGGTGGGGGCGCTTCGCGCCCCCCAAGCCCTCCCGCGCGCGTAAGTCGTTACGCGCCATATTAGTTACGCGCCATTGTAGTTGTGTCCCTGTGTCCCACCTGTGAATATAAATGTTTTTAACTACGTAAAACTTGCGAATATACAGCATTCTTCGCTGTCCCATTGTCTGTAAATATAAATAGATTGTCAGGTTTACCGACTCTTGAACATGCAATATATAATTGTCCATGGGAAAAACAATTCGTATTCACATCTATACCTCATTATTCTAATGATTGCCCTTGAGCTTTGTTGATGGTGATTGCTAAACAAACATTACCTGTGTCCCCATCGTCATTTATATATCCCCCCTGTGCCCCCCGGCGTCCCCGTTGTAGTTGTGTCCCAGTCGTCATTTATATTCCCTGTGTCCCGGTCGTTATTTGTGTCCCGGTGTCACAGTCTGTAATATCTCTTTGAGTGTCCCGGTCGTCATTTATATTCCCTGTGTCCCGGTCGTCATTTGTGTCCCAGTCTGTAATTTCGTCAGTCATATTCCCTGTGTCCGGGTCGTCATTTGTATCCAGGTGTCCCGGTCTGTATATACATTCGTTTTTGAATTGGTATACGATGAAATAAATTTTTAGTTTTTTTCTTTTTAGTTTTTTTTTTGGTTTTTACCTTTTTTTTTTAGCTTTTTTAGTTCTTTTTCTTTTTCCTTTTTAGTTTTTTCTTGTAGTTTCTACCTTTTTTATTTTTTTTATTTTTATTTTTTTTAGTTTTCTTTTTCTCCTTTATTTTTCAGTTTTTTTCCTTTTTTTTTTTTTTTCTTTTTCAGTTTTTAGTTTTTTTAGTTTTTTTATTAGTTTTTAGTTTTTCTTTCTTTTTAGTTTTTTTGTAGTTTTTCCCTTTTTTTTAGTTTTTTTCTTTTTTAGTTTTTAGTATTTTACCTTCTTTAGTTTTTTTTGTTTTTTTTAGTATTTTTTTTTTGTAGTTTTTACCTTTTTAGTTTTTTTTCTTCTATTGTGTTTATTTATTTCAGATGAACTTTCCATGGAAGAATTTTCCGTGATGCGAGATAATTTTTCTATTGAGGCTGAACCAGAATTACATATGTGGGTATACCTGTAAGTACGGAACCGGATTTCCATATGTGGGTACACATGTAGTACGTTACAGGAAAAGCATAACACGGCAAGTACGAGTATACTTTCCACAAATGGTGCGTGTTTTAATATCAACTTATAAGTTGATATTTAATGCTTCTTGACGTCAGTAGCTACAAATCTAGGGCTAAAATTACAGCTTGAGCGTTTCGAAACAAATCGCTGTATGTAAGTCTATTTTTAAAATGGCTCCTGTTTTCATCACCATCTGTATCGATAAATTTCTGAAATGTGATGTCTAAATTTAAAGGTTAAGACATCTTAAAAAACCAAGGGAACAAGAGCTCATATGAGTTCCTTCTAAGTTTTAAATTTCATTAAATCCGGTCTCCTGTTCTTAAGTTAAAAATACATCAATTTTGCTAATTTTTCTGAATTAACACCCCCCCCCCACAAAAAAATCCCCCAAAGAGAGCGGCTTCTGTCCGGTTATGTCAATCACGTATTTAGGACTTGTGCTCATTCTTCCCACCAAGTTTCATCCCGATCTCTCCACTAAGCGTTTTCCAAGATTTCCCGTTTCCCCCTACAACTCCCCCAACATCATCGGATACGGTTACGCTTCGTGATACGCTTCGTGCCACCCCAACACCTAGTTGGTGGGGTCGCTTCCCGTCCGTACCCCCCAAAGACGTTGTGGGGGCAAAATCCCCCTGTGCCCCGGCACCGGGGGATTAGTTTTTTTTTTAGTTTTTTTACCCTTTTTTTTAGTTTTTTAGCTTTTTTATTTTTTTTTTGTTTTATTTCTTTTTAGTTTTTTTTGTAGTTTTTACCTTTTTTAGTTTTTTTTTCTTCTTTTGTATTAATGCTAAAGCCAAGGTTCGAACCAAGTGTTTCTGTTTCCTCTCTCCCACCCCCTGTGTGCTCGGATCCTATTCAAATTGAAAATCGAGCATCTGAGACATAAGATCAGGAATGGTGTCTATTCTTTTGGGCATATACAGTTTATTGCAAAAAATATATTTATGGTGATTTCGAAAGCAAAGCCTGAAACCAATAGAATTAGCATCGGATAGAAATGAAAAATGCACCATGTTTGTTATGACGATGCTTAGTATATGATGTAATTATAAGTATTTAAGAAAATCGTTTAAAGACAAATTTTTAATTGTAAGAAGATCGTTGAAAGAAAAATTTTTAATTGTAAATGACTGAAGAACCTACAATGGCAACAGCCGAGGAAGCTGCTCAAAGAGTCTATGCCAAAAAACTTGCGGCTGATAGAGAAAGTAAGAAAAGAAAGCGTGCCGAAGAATCACAAGAACAGCATGAAAACAGGCTTGCGGCTGATAGAGAAAGTAAGAAAAGAAAGCGTGCCGAGGAATCACAAGAACAGCATGAAAACAGGCTTGCGGCTGATAGAGAAAGTACGAAAAGAAAGCGTAACGAGGCATCACAAGAACAGCAAGAAAACAGGCTTGCGGCTGATAGAGAAAGTAAGAAAAGAAAGCGTGCCGAGGAATCACAAGAGCAACCTGAAAATTATCGTCTGGCATTCAGGTACAGCCCAGTCGATGATTATAGCTTTAGTAGATGTGTTCAAATCGGGACTATGTCTAAAATTTGTCCCTATTGCAAGGTCATGAAATTCAATGGTGAAACAATGGGAATGTGTTACGCCTCAGAAAAAGTTAAACCTCCTCTACTGGCTGCACCACCAGAGCCATTGAAGACTGCTTACTGGAACTACGTCAGAATCTAAGCGTTTTTTTTTATTATCACAGATCAGAAAATATTACTCATGTTTCCAAATGACGTCGTTTGCTGCCCAAATCGAAAATCCAGATCAATTTATGCCTACTTTCAAAGTAAAAGGGCAAATTTATCATAGAGCAGGGTCCCTTTTACCTTGCTCAGGCGAGAATCATAAATTTTTACAACTGTACTTCATCAGTGATAGAAATTCTGAATTGAATGCACGTTGCGAAATTTCTCCGACGTTGAAAGGACAATCGTTTCCCAATTGCAACATCTTTTCCACGAAAATAATAATTTAGTGCGTCTGTTCAAAACAGCCATCGATTTGATGCCTACTGATATGCATAAAATTGTTATTTCCGCTGACAAAACGCCTCCTGGCCAACATGTGCGTAGATACAATGCTCCAACTATCGACGAAGTGGCAATCGTTATGGTCTGTGATCAGTTTTTACCTCGAGATATTATTCTTCATAAACAAAACGCTCAGTTGGTAAGAATTGCTGAGACTCATCGATGCTACGATGCCCTACAATATCCTATCATTTTTTGGGATGGAGCCGACGGCTATCACTTTAATATTAAATTGATAAATCCAGCCACTAACAAAGAAATGAATAAAAAATGCAGCGCAATGCATTATTATTCCTATAGAATAATGATTCGGCAGGATGAAGACAATTATATTTTAAAATGCCGTCAATTGTTTCACCAATACATCGTTGATATGTATGCAAAAATTGAATCAGAACGTTTGCTATTTATCCGTGTGAATCAGACCAAGCTCCGCTCTGAATAATACATTCCTTTGCGAGATGCAGTTGTAAATGACGGTAATATCACAAACGTTGGAAGATTAACGATTTTACCTTCGTCATATGCTGGCAATCCCCGTCATATGCATGAATATGCTCAAGATGCTATTGCGTATGTTCGTCTCTATGGTCGTCCAGATTTATTTATTACATTTACATGTAATCAATCTTGGGACGATATACAGCAGCTTTTACTTCAAGGACAATTGGCGGTTCATAGACATGACATTACGGCCCGTGTCTTCCGGCAAAAGTTGAAATCACTGATAAACTATATAGTAAAACTTGAAGTGTTTGGGTCAGTGCGATGCTGGATGTACTCAGTGGAATGGCATAAACGAGGATTGCCACACGCACATATACTAATATTGCTACATTATAAAATTACTTCTAATGAAATTGATGATGTGATTTCCGCTGAAATACCTGATGAAAATATCGATAAGGGCTTATACGGTATTGTGGTTAAAAATATGATACATGGACCTTGCGGTGCACTGAACGAAAAACCACCATGCATGGCCAAAGGAAGGTGCACAAAGCAATATCCTCGACTTTTAGTACCCAACACAATTACTGGCAATGATGGTTACCCACAATTCCCAATTCGATTAGCATTTGCAATCACCATCAACAAAGCTCAAGGTCATGTCCCAATTGTCCATGGGACAATTGTCCCATGGACAATTGTACGTTGCATGTTCGAGGGTCGTCAAACCTGACAATCTATTTATATACAGCGACAATTGGACAGCGAAGAATGTTGTATATTCGCAAGTTTTACGCAGTTAATTTGTATTGTATCTATCTATCTATCTATCTATATAAAAATGAGTTGTATGTATGCATGTTTGTTTGTTTGTAAAAAGAGCGTTTGCATATGACGTCATTATAAGTATATAAGGCTTTGTATTTGCACAGACAATGGGAAAGCCAAGAATGTTGTATATTCGCAAGTTTTACGTAGTTAAAAACATGTATATATATATATATATATATATATATCTATATTCATAGGCGGTACACAGGGACACAACTACAATGGCGCGTAACTAATATGGCGCGTAACTAACAGACATAGTGTAACAGACATAACACACATACAACTTATTTTTATATATATAGAATTGTTGAGCTTTAGCAAGCTTGGCACGTGAAGATTTTTCCAACTGTCAATGTTAGAATGAACATTAACGAATTGAAAAACATTGAAAAAGAGAGAATGTTACCGAAAAGAAAAACCAGGCTTGCGGTTCAAAGAGAAAGGGCCAGATTAGGAATGTGCAATTTATGTCAACGAATGCGTGTCGAGGAACTACCAGAGCAACGCAAAACCAGACTTGCTTCTGAAAGAGAAAGTAAAAAAAGAAGGCGTGTCGAGGAATCACAAGAGCAACGTGAAAACAGGATAACATTCTATCTAAAAGATAGAATGTTATCGAAAAGAAAAACCAGGCTTGCGGTTCAAAGAGAAAGGGCCATATTAGGAATTTGCAATTGATGTCAACGAAGGCGTGTCGAGGAACTACCAGAGCAACGCGAAACCGGACTTGCTGCTGAAAGAGAAAGTAAAAAAAGAAGGCGTGTCGAAGAATCACAAGAGCAACGTGAAAACAGGCTTGCGGCTTCAAGAGATAATGCCAGATTAGGAATGTGCAATTTACGTCAACGAAGGCGTTTCGAGGAACTACCAGAGCAACGCGAAACCAGACTTGCTGCTAAAAGAGAAAGTGAAAAAAGAAGGCGTGTCGAGGAATCACAAGAGCAACGTGAAAACAGGCTTGCGGCTTCAAGAGACAATGCCAAAAGAAAGCGTGCCTACGAATCACAAGAGCAACGTGAAAATTATCGCATGACATTCAGGTTCAGCCCAGTCGAAGATTATAGTAGATGTATTCAAATCAGGACTATGTCTAAAATTTGTCCCTACTGCAAGGCCTTTAAATTTAACGGTGAAACTGTGGGAATGTGTTGCGCCTCAGGAAAAGTTAAACTTCCTCAACTGGCTGCACCCCCAGAGCCACTGAAGACTTTGCTTACCGGAACTACGTCAAAATCTAAGCGTTTTTTTATCAAACATCAGAAAATATAACTCATGTTTCCAAATGACGTCGTTTGGTGCCCAAATCGAAAATCAAGATCAATTTATGCCTACTTTCAAAGTAAAAGGGCAAATTTATCATAGAGCAGGGTCCCTTCTACCATTCTCAGGTGAGAATCATAAATTTTTACAACTGTACTTCATCAGTGATAGCAATTCTGAATTGAATGCACGTTGCGAAATGTTTCCTGACGTTGAAAGGACTATCGTTTCCGAATTGCAACTTCTTTTCCACGAAAATAATGATTTAGTGCATCTGTTCAAAACAGCTATCGATTTGGTGCCTACTGATAAGCATAAAATTGTTATTTCCGCTGACAAAACGCCTGCTGGCGAACATGTGCGTAGATACAATGCTCCAACTATCGAAGAAGTGGCAATCGCTATGATGGGTGATCAGTTTTTACCTCAAGATATTATTCTTCATAAGCGAAACGCTCAGTTGGTAAGAATTGCTGAAACTCATCGATGCTACGATGCCTTACAATATCCTATCATTTTTTGGGATGGAGCCGACGGCTATCACTTTAATAATAAATTAATAGATCCATCCACTAATAAACAAACGGATAAGAAATGCAGCACAATGAATTATTATTCCTATAGACTAGTGATTCGTCACAATGAAGATAATTATATTTTAAAATGCCGTCAATTGTTTCACCAATACATCGTTTATATGTATGCAAAGATTGAATCAGAACGTTTGCTATTTATCCGTCTGAATCAGACCAAATCCGCTCTGAACAATACATTCATTTACAAGATACAGTTGTAAATGACAGTAATACCACTAACGTTGGAAGATTAACGATTTTACCTTCGGCATATGCTGGCAGTCCCCGTCATATTCATGAATATGCCCAAGATGCTATTGCGTATGTTCGTCTCTATGGTCGTCCAGATTTATTTATTACATTTACATGTAATCAATCTTGGGACGAGATACAGCAGCTTTTACTTCAAGGACAATCGGTGGTTCATAGATATGACATTACGGCCCGTGTCTTCCGGCAAAAGTTGAAATCACTGATAAACTACATAGTAAAACTTAAAGTGTTTGGGTCAGTGGGATGCTGGATGTACTCAGTGGAATGGCAAAACCGAGGTTTGCCACACGCACATATACTAATCTGGCTAAATGATAAAATTACTTCTAATGAAATGGATGATGTGATTTCTGCTGAAATACCTGATGAAAATGTCGATAAGGGCTTATACGGTATTGTGGTAAAAAATATGACACATAGACCTTGCGGTGCACTGAACGAAAAATCCCCATGCATGGCCAAAGGAAGGTGCACAAAGCAATATCTTCGACTTTTAGTACCCTACACAATTACTGGCAATGATGGTTACCCACAATATAGAAGAAGATCTACTGAAGATGGTGGTGAGATAGCAATAATAAAGAAACGTAACGGTACCACCATCGAAGTAGATAACCAGTGGGTTGTTCCATATTCCCCTTTATTATCAAAAACATTTAATGCACACATAAACTTTGAATATTGTAACTCCGTGAAGGCAATCAAATACATATTTAAATACGTCAACAAAGGCAGTGACATGGCAGTTTTTGTCTTGCAGTCCGAAATCAGTGATATCGCTGAAATCGTACAATATCAGGCTGGAAGATACATAAGCAGTAATGAAGCTGTTTGGCGAATTCTGTCATTTCCCATACATGAACGAAGTCCAGCTGTTGTTCACTTAGCGGTACATTTACAGAATGGTCAACGTGTTTATTTTTCAGAATCCAACGTGCAACAAAGAGCCCTGAATCCACCATATACAACGTTAACTGCTTTCTTTTCGTTATGCCAAAATGATTCTTTTGCAAAAGAAACTGCTGTATACTGAAGTGCCTTCGTATTACACGTGGAATACTAAAAATAAATCATTTGAACGTCGAAAACAGGGTAAGTCAGTCGAAGGCCATCCTACCATCTTCAAAGATACCACGATAGGAAGACATCCTTTGAGTATTTGAGAACTGTAAACGGTACTATGCATGACACTTACCATAGGGCATGCCAAGCTCTGAATTTATTGGAGAATGACCAACACTGGGATAACTGCATCAATGACGCCTGCGAAACGTCAACTCCAAGTCAAATTCGTGCATTGTTTGGAATCATATTAACAACAAAATTCACAATCATTATGGTTATTACAAGTATCACATATTAACAACCTAATAACAAGCTCCTACAGAGTTATGGGAGAAATTTAAATCGAAAATGTCCGAAGATATACTCCATCGAAAACAGTTAGAGACGTCAGATATGACTTTTGATTTTACATCAGAAATTTATAACTACACTTTAGTTATTATTGAAGATTTGTGCTTATGTATGGCAAACAAACCTCTTCAAGATTTGGGAATGCCTTCACCTAATCGTACCGCTGCTGTTTCGACATGTGTAGAATTGGATCGTGAACAAAGTTACAACACGAGTGATCTGTTGTCGTATGTACAAAATAATATTTCTAAGTTAACGTCTGAGCAAAAAGACATTTATGATACGATAATGCATTGTGTCGATAACAACGTTGGAGAAATCTTCTTTTTGGATGAACCAGGTGGTACTGGTAAAACGTTTGTGATAAAACTGATTCTGGCATCAATTCGATCAAAAGATGATATAGCGTTGGCAATTGCGTCGTCCGGAATAGCTGCAACGTTGCTGCCTGGTGGAAGAACTGCTCATTCCGCTTTGAAATTGCCTCTGACTTTGCATTCTACAGAAACTCCCACGTGCAATATTTCTAAATCATCTGGGATGGGTAAAGTATTGCAGCAATGCAAATTTATTATTTGGGACGAGTACACAATGGCACACAAAAAATTGCTCGAGGCTCTGGAGTAATCATTGCGAGATTGGAGAGGAAATTCGAAACCCTTTGGCAGCACATTAACATTGTTTGCGGGAGATTTCAGGCAAACATTACCTATAATACCTAGATCAACCCTTGCAGACGAAATGAATGCTTGCCTGAAAAATTCTAAATTATGGGCACACGTAAAGACATTAAAATTAACTACAAATATGCATGTCCGGTTGCAAAACGATGACTCTGGTCAAACATTTTCAGATCAATTGCTGGCAATTGGAAACGGAAAGCTCCCAGTAGACTCAATTTCAGGACGCATACAACTACCCGCTGAATTCTGTAATTTAGTGACGTCCAAAAATGAATTGGTTGAAAAAGTATTTCCGAATATTCTAACCGATTATAAAAATCATAAATGGCTAAGTGAACGAGCAATTCTGGCAGCCAAAAATATAGATGTCCACGAAATCAACAATATTGTTTTGACCAAGATTCGAGACCAGGTAGTCCTTTTCATGTCAGTCGACACAGTTCTGGAACCAAATGAAGCGGTTAATTATCCATCTGAATTTTTAAATTCCCTGGATCTCCCAGGGTTTCCACCACACGTGCTAGAACTAAAAATAGGCGTACCAATAATATTGTTACGAAATATCAACCCACCAAAGCTTTGCAATGGCACGCGACTTGCCGTAAAAAAAACAATGGAAAACGTAATAGAGGCAACAATCTTGACAGGTCCTTTTGAGGGTGAGGCTGTTCTTATTCCTCGCATTCCCATGATTACAACGGATCTGCTTTTTCAATTTAAAAGATTGCAATTCCCAATTCAATTAGCATTTGCAATCACCATCAACAAAGCTCAAGGTCAGTCATTAGAAAAATGCGGTATAGATCTTAGTACAGATTGTTTTTCCCATGGACAATTGTACGTTGCATGTTCGAGGGTCGGTAAACCTGACAATCTATTTATATGCACCGACAATGGGACAGCGAAGAATTTTGTATATTCGCAAGTTTTACGTAGTTAATTTGTATTTATCTATATATATATAAATAAGTTGTATGTGTGTTATGTCTGTCGAGTGACGTCATGTTTGTGTGTCGGCTGACTTCATGTTTGTCGACTGACGTCATTATAAGGATTGAGCAGTATGCGTCATGAAGTTGTTTGTCGACTGACGTCATGTTTGTCAACTGATGAAATTACAGACCGGGACACTGGGACACAGGGAATATAAATGACGACCGGGAACCTCAAAGAGAAATTACAGACTGGGACACCGGGACACAAATCAAGACCGGGACATAAATCACGACCGGGACACAGGGAATATAAATGACGACCGGGACACAGGGACACAACAACAGCGGGGACGCCGGGAAGATATATAAATGACGACCGGGACACAGGGATTGTTTGAAGAGAAATTACAGACCAGGAAACAAATGACGACCGGGACACAGGGAATATAAATGACGACCGGGACACTCAGACAAATTACAAACTGGGACACAAATGACGACCGGGACACATCATTAGAATAATGAGGTATAGATCTGAATACAGATTGTTTTTCCCAAGGACAATTATATGCTGCATGTTCAAGAGTCGGTAAACCTGACAATCTATTTATATGCACAGACAATGGGACAGCCAAGAATGTTGTATATTCGCAAGTTTTACGTAGTTAAAAATATATATATATCTATCTATATTCACAGGTGGGACACAGGGACGCAACTACAATGGCGCGTAACTAATATGGCGCGTGATGACTTACGCGCGCGGGGGGGTTGGGGCGCGAATCACCCCCACCAACTAGGTGTTGGGGTGGCATGAAGCGCCACCCCAACAGCTAGTATATATATATATACATATACCTAGTTGGTGGGGCGCTTCGCACCCCCCCAAGCCCCCGCGCGCGCGTAAGTCGTTACGCGCCATTGTAGTTGTGTCCCTGTGTCCCACCTGTGAATAGAGATAGATATAAATATATGTTTTTAACTACGTAAAACATGCGAATATACAACATTCTTCACTGTCCCATTGTCTGTGCATATAAATAGATTGTCAGGTTTACTGACTCTTGAACATGCAACATATAATTGTCCATGGGAAAAACAATCCGTATTCAGATCTATACCTCGTTATTCTAATGATGTGTCCCTGTCGTCATTTATATTCCCAGTGTCCCGGTCGTCATTTGTGTCCCAGTTTGTAATTTCTCTTTGAGTGTCCCGGTCGTCATTTATATTCCCTGTGTCCTGATCGTCATTTGTGTCCCGGTCTGTAATTTCTATTCGAACAATCCCTGTGTCCCGGTCGTCATTTATATATCCCGCCTGTGCCCCCGGCGTCCCCGTTGTAGTTGTGTCCCTGTCATCATTTATATTCCCTGTGTCCCGGTCGTGATTAGTGTCTGGGTGTCCCAGTCTGTAATTTCTCTTTGAGGTTCCCGGTCGTCATTTATATTCCCTCGTCATTCATATTGTCTCGGTCGTCATTTTGTCCCGGTCTGTAATTTCTCTTTGAGTGTTTTTTCTTTTTAGTTTTTTTTTAGTTTTTTACCTTTTTTCTTTTTTCAGTTTTCTTTTTCTTCTTTATTTTTCAACGTCACTATGAGGTACATATCGCCGAACCTTTGTTTTTTTAACTTAAATCTGGTAGGTATTGATGACATTATCCAAGTTAAAATCCCAAACCCAATCATCATCGCTGTCATTTTCAGTTTTGATATGTTTTGACTCTCGCTGTCCAGGTGGATTTTCATCTAACTGCGCGGTTTTGCGTTCTTTAGCCGCAAGCCTGTTTTCTTGCTGTTCTTGTGATTCCTCGGCACGCTTTCTTTTCTTACTTTCTCTATCAGCCGCAAGCCTGTTTTCATGCTGTTCTTGTGATTCTTCGGCACGCTTTCTTTTCTTACTTTCTCTATCAGCCGCAAGTTTTTTGGCATAGACTCTTTGAGCAGCTTCCTCGGCTGTTGCCATTGTAGGTTCTTCAGTCATTTTACAATTAAAATTTTTTCTTTCAACGATCTTCTTACAATTAAAAATTTGTCTTTAAACAATTTTCTTAAATACTTATAATGACATCATATACTAAGCATCGTCATAACAAACATGGTGCATTTTTCATTTCTATCCGATGCTATTTCTATTGGTTTCAGGCTTTGCTTTCGAAATCACCATAAATATATTTTTTGCAATAAACTGTATATGCCCAAAAGAATAGACACCATTCCTGAATAAGAGTCAAACGGCAGTTTGTTTTAAAACGCGCTTTTCAACTAGGTTACAATGGACAGCGGGCTGCTCTTTACTAGGTTTCAGCTATACTTACAGTCCTGATATAATCATTTAGCTCAAGATAGTGATCAAGCATACTGCCATCTCAATATTTTATTAAGTAAATAAAATCTTACATATATAAAAATGTGGTACATATATAAAAATTTGGTGTCTGTCCGAAAAAATCTATCTATATATATAAACATGTAGTCTCTGTCCGTCCGTCTGTCTGTCACTAAGTATGACGTCAATATATAAAAAAAACTAAATTAAAAACTGTCTTCTATAAAAAAACTGAAAAAAGAAAAAAAAACTAATCCTAGGTTTGATATGCGACTCTTCAGAAGAACTGGTTTTATCCAGCTATTTACAAACAAATTCGCAATATAGGTAGAGAATCAGTTCATTAGTCCATCTCCTCACTTCTCGAGTTCATATCACATTGCGCTTTTATGGCACTTGGTATTTACTAAGTGACATATGGCGATCGCAAATTCTGTCGATCTGTCAGTCTGTCCCGGTTTTGCTGGTTTGGACACTTCCAGATAAGCTAGGACGATGAAATTTGGCAGGCGTATCAGGGACTAGACCAGATTAAATTTGAAATAGTCAGTTCCCCAATTCGACCATCTGGGGGGGGGGCGGGGAACTGTTATTCAGAATAATTTAAAAAAATAAGATATTTTTAACTTACGAACGGGTGATCAGATCTTAATGAAATTGGATATTTAGAAGGATATCGTGTCTCAAAGATATTATTTTAAATCCCGACTGGATCCTGTGACATTGGGGGGAGTTGGAGGGGGAAACCAAAAATCTTGGAAAATATTTAGGAAGGATCGGAATGAAACTTGGTGGGAAAAATAAGCACACTTCCTAGATACGAGACTGACATAACCGGATCGGATCCACTCTTTTTGGGGGAGGGTTAATAATAAAAAGTTAGAAAAAAGAGGCATTTTTAACTTACGAAGGAGTAATAGGATCTTAATGAAATTTCATATTTAGAAGAAACTCGTAACTCAGGTCTCTTAATTTAAATCTCGACCAGATCCAGTGTCATTGGGGGGAGTTGGGGAGGGGGGAACCGGAAACGATGGAAAACACTTAGAGTGGAGAGATCTGGATGAAACTTGGTGGGAAGAATAAGCATAAATCCAAGATACGTGATTGACATAACCGGACAGGATCCGCTCTCTTTGTGGAGTGAGGGGGGGGGGTTATTGGGAAAATTAGAAAAAATGAGGTATTTGTAACTTACGAACGGGTGATTAGATCTTAATAAAATTTGATATTTAGAAGGATTTTGTGCTTCAGAGCTCTTATTTCAAATCCCTACAAGATCTGGTGACGTAGGGGGAGTTGGAGGGGGAAAACGGACATCTAGGAAAACGTGAAAATTGAGGTATCTTTATCTTACGAATGGGTGATCGGATCTTAATGAAACCTGATAAATAGAAAGATCTTATGTCTCAGATGCTCGATCTTCAATTTGAATAGGATCCGAGCACACAGGGGGTGGGAGAGAGGAAACAGAAACACTTAAGAGCGGATAGATCAAAATAAAACTTGATGGAAAGAATAAGCACAAGTTCTAGTTACGTGATTGACACAATTGGAACGGATCCACTCTCTTTGAGGTATTGGGAGGGGGGGGGGATTACCAGTGCTTTGGTGAGTTTGGTTCTTCTGGATGTGCCAGGACGATAAAAGTTGGTAGGCATGTCAGGGACTTACACAAATTGACTTGATAACAGTCGTTTCCCCGATTCTACCATCTGGGGGGGGGGGGTAGTGGGAGAGGAAATATTGAAAAATTGAGGTATTTTTAACTTACGAACGGGTGATCAGATCTTAATGAAATTTAATATTTGGAAGGACCTCGTGTCTCAGAGCTTTTATTGTAAATCCCAACCGTATCCGATGATGTTGGGGGAGTTGTAGGGGGAAACGGGAAATCTTGGAAAACGCTTAGTGGAGAGATCGGGATGAAACTTGGTGGGAAGAATGAGCACAAGTCCTAAATACGTGATTGACATAACCGGACAGAAGCCGCTCTCTTTGGGGGATTTTTTTTTGGGGGGGGGGTGTTAATTCAGAAAAATTAGCAAAATTGATGTATTTTTAATTTAAGAACAGGAGACCGGATTTAATGAAATTTAAAACTTAGAAGGAACTCATATGAGCTCTTATTCTCTTGGTTTTTTAAGATGTCTTAACCTTTAAATTTAGACATCACATTTCAGAAATTTATCGATACAGATGGTGATGAAAAAAGGAGCCATTTTAAAAATAGACTTACATGCAGCGATTTGTTTCGAAACATTCAAGCTGTAATTTTAGCCTTAGATTTGTAGCTACTGACGTCAAGAAGCATCAAATATCAACTTATAAGTTGATATTAAAACACGCACCATTTGTGGAAAGTATACTCGTACTTGCCGTGTTATGCTTTTCCTGTAACGTACTACATGTGTACCCACATATGGAAATCCGGTTCCGTACTTACAAGTATACCCACATATGTAATTCTGGTTCAGCCTCAATAGAAAAATTATCTCGCATCACGGAAAATTCTTCCATGGAAAGTTACTCTGAAATAAATAAACATTATTTCGTGGTAATGTGAACCCACTAAACTTGTGGGGGGCTACAGTGTACCAACCATGAGTATTATAAGCCGAATTATATAAGGCCATATGAAACGCCCAACGAGTTTCGTTAGACGTTATTAGGTTCATCTCCATCAGTCAGTATTTCAGGCATTTTGGAGCTATTAATTACAAATATGATGATAAAATTGCAACTACTAAGGTAGCTGAATATGCACCCTCTACAGAAAAAGATTTTTATATGAGCGAGGCGAAATTAAGCTGCCTAAGTCAAATTTCCCATCCCTCTCAGAATCAAATTCGATGCTCGAATAAAAGTTGACAGTACTAATGCTGAAAGAAAGGAAAACTTATGAATAACAAGTTAATAGATATCTTTATTTTTTCGTCCTTTTTTGTAAATGAACTGTTACAGCTTCATTGTACACATTATTACTGGCTGCTCTACAACATATAGGCTTATGCGCTTTCTTTTGCCAGATCAAGAAGAGCATTTCCGGAAAATCGATATTTATTCCATCCTTCACTTTCTGTCAGGTCAACCCCACCAAGACTTTCATAAAACTTCCTAGATGCGGTATTCCAATTCAGCACGCTAAGCTCCAATCGTTGACACGATTTTGACACAGCAATCTACAAATGAAATAAAAGATACACACAAGGAAGTGATAAATGATGAGGGTGCTTGGCGTACCTACCCACCTCTCCCTGAAAAGACTTGTGTCAGAAAAAGGTGTTACATATAAAAAAAAAATGAGTGACGGTCATTTTTAAAATGCAAAAATACCACAATTATCATGTTATAGAATATGGGTTCCATGTGTTTCTATGTTCCCAATTTCAGCCATCTTCAAGAGTACAGAATGTATTTCCAGTTGGCACCTTCATACGTCTGGTGGCTGACTTTTTTAAGCTTAAATTAAACCTAGATGGCGACTGAAAATTTTATTTATTATTCTTTCCAATAGTTTGGATATACAGGTATATTTATTATGATTCTTTATTTTCTATTATGTGCGTTATGTGATTTATTAAATCTTGTTCCATTTTTTTTATTTCTGAGTTGGTTGCATAAGAGTGATTTTTTATGTTTTACAGTTGTAAGAGGGTTGTGTCACCTTTCTTCATTTAATTTATGTGTTGTTGTTACTTTTTTTTTTGACGGGTCGGTTGAGTCCTTGTATCGTCCATAATTGAGTGAAAAGAGCCGGAAAACTTTGTTTTTCTGATTAACTTGAAACTTACAGCCACAAGTCTGGCCAAGAAGAGCCTAATGTGCGAAAATTCAGAACCCAGACCCTCCCCCCGAAAAACAGAAAAAAAAACAATTATTTCTGATCAACTCAAAACTTGTATCTTTAAGTGCTTGGATTAAGAGGACCTTGAAGAGAAGGAAAAATAAAAAAAATACTGGTTCCTCGCCCCAAAATGAGCCCAACAAAGGGCCAGAAAATATCTAAAAAAAACTTTTCCCCGGCCGCTTCCCGTGTAAGGGTGATCATAAAACCATGGGAGGGTCTCATTTGAGATGGCTATTTTGTTCAAAATACTCGAATGATACAGGGAACATGGATTAGAGCATGTTATGACCCCCTCAGCTCCAAGGGCCAGCACCGTAAGTAATAAAAATTGCGACAGCCAAATGGTTCAAAATACTCGAATAATAGAAGAAAACCGGATCTGAGGATGTTATGACCCCTTCGGCTTCGAGGGCAAGGACCGTAAGCAATGAAAATTGCCAATTGTTTACACATGACTTTTATCATGGTTGCAGCGGTAACTACAGTCTAGTAAGACACGAACACGGCCATTAGTGTTTTTTTTGGATCCGATGACACAGGTATCCCTTCGAATCCCGGTGCCGGCACCCTTTTAAGCTACTGGGTATTTGGCAGTTTCTTCAAGACGCTGGTGTTATTGATCTATTGCGCGCACCTGGTTGTTACTTAATACTACAGAAAACACTTTTTCTTCTGAAATTCATTTTCCAAGATATTTTTCCCTCAAGACGTTAATACGCCCATCTGGGTCTTACGCCATGCTATAGTGCGCTTGTTTGTTATATAATGGTAAAGTAAAACCGTTAATTAATTTGGCATGACATGTTAAATCTCAAGGTCTGCTAGTCAAGCGGGGAAGCTTACATTATAAAGAGCGTTTACCTAAGTTAAGGATGACACAATCTCGCGTGACTTATAAGTCAAGGCCCGTCAGTCAAGGGGGAATCCCCGGTCGTAACTGAAGACGGCACTGACATGGGCTGTTACTAACGTACACCTGTATGTTACATGACGGGAGATTGTTTACCTATATTAAGGATGACTCAATCTCGCGTGACTTTGGCCCGCCAGTCAAGTGGGGAATCCCCGTTTGCAACCAAGGACGGCGCATACGTGGGGTGTTATTCACTACTTTAAGAAGTTTTTTTCTTTCAAGGCGTTTTTTCATCAAGATTTTTGTCCGCTTTAGGAATCGAATATAAGACCAGAGATTACCCGAGTGACCAGACCAGAGCCTTAACCAGCTGGACCAAGAAGCAACTGATGTTATTATGATTCGGGAAATACCTTCTACGAAATAACCTGTTGACCGAATAGAGAATTCACTGTACATTTTAGAGACTAATTAAGCTATTGATTGCGTATTACCCATCCTTTCTACTCAAGAGCGTGCAAGTATCCCACAATGTTATTGTCTATTGCTGTATTAGACGCAATTGCTGGCTACATTGTATTGCGTCTAAAAAATTTGATAGTCAAATCAATAAACTGGATTTCTTTTGAACAATATACCATAAATGCTGAAAAATTCACCATTGGTAAATCCACAACATCTAAAATACAACACAGCAGGAAAACCATTACTTTTATTTAGTAAATCTAGATCCATTGAAAGGAGGAGCTGGCTTATTAGAGGTAAATTCAGGGGGCACAAAACGCGCCTTAATTCCATATTTTAGTCATTTTTGTTAGTATTATTTTCAGGCAATTCCCAGCCTGATACTCAATGGCTGACACACGGCACCCTCTGGCAAGCACTATCACGCTTACAGCACCATTATCACGCCTACAAGACCTACAATACCTCCCAACTTAACTTTACGTTCATTTATGATAGATATTGGGTGATAGATTTCAGTCCCTTCCCCTGGAAAAATTCCTGTAACACCTCCCACCTTAACTTTAAACTGTGTAATGGAAGATATTTATTTACGATAGCTTATTGAGTGTTAGACCTCAGTCCTAGCCGGAAAAATTCCTTTAACAACTCCAAACTTTACCTTGAGCTGTTTTATGGAAGTTATTTCTTTACGATAGCTTATTGGGTGTTAGATCTCACTCCCCTTCCCCCAGAAAATGGACGTTTACAATAGGACGTTTTAAGCACCATCTTGACAGAACACCGTAGAGGGGTGTTTACTGCCATTTTGTGCCATAAAAAATAAATACTCCGCAAACAAGATCAAATTATTAGAGAAATCAATTTTTCATAGTCTAAAGCTTTAAAACAGTTAGTTTTAAGCCAGCCTATCTTGACATAACACAGCAGAGGGGTGCTCAGTGCCATTTTGTGTCATATGAGATCAACAACGTGGTACAATGTAGCAACCCGATGTTACCCTCTGGCGTGCACTATTACACCTAAGGCATTTTCAACCTTTTTCGCACAAAAATAAGCTAATAAATTTAAATTGACCAATATTTTTATTTGAACTGCGGGAACTTTCCATTTCATTGTTAGATTGTGATGTTTCTTGGCATTTCACAGCCAGCCTATCTTGACATAACACCGCAGAGGGGTGTTCACTGCCATTTTGTGCCATATGAGATCAACAACGTGGTATAATGTACCAACCCGATGTTACCCTCTGGCGTGCACTATTACACCTAGGGCATTTTCAACCTTTTTCCCACAAAAATAAGCTAATAAATTTAAATTGACCAATGTTTTTATTTGAACTGCGGGAACTTTCCATTTCAGTGTTAGATTGTGATGTTTCTTGGCATTTCACACCACCCTTTTCCTTATTTCCCGTGATTAAAAAAAATCCCCGTTATTCTTGAAAAGGAAATAGATTTCAAAATATTTTCTTGAATCAGACTTTTCCTTATTTCGACAACTTGTAGACAGCCGGAACAAAACTTAAGAATCAAGAACAATACATAGAAATTCAGTAGTAAGGGGATTATGGATCTGACGACGCCCACAGGGGGTATAGTATTAGAGCTTCTAACCCCTCGATATATTATTACACGCACCTGGGTCTTGCGCAAAACTATAGAACAATACAGAAATTTTAAAAATACTCGAAAATGATTTATACAAAACATAAAAATTATTCTTAGGAAATACAAAGATAATCTAGAAAATTCTAACATAGCTCAAATAGAATGAAAAATAGTTGGTACAGAACAAAAAATACTTGTTACGAAACACAAAAATTATAACAACATCCCAAATACTTCTTAAAGAATACAAAAAGCTCAAACATAATCTAGAATAATTCCTACAAAACAGAAATAATTCTTACAAAATACCAAAATAATTTGTACAATTCTAAAAAGTTCAAACCTAGTTAAAAATATTTGGTGAAATACTTCTTATAGAATACAAAAATACGAAGAATTATTTGAGCTGTTGTTAGAATTTTTGTGATTTGTAGCAAGTACTTTGTGCTCTGCATCAACTATTTTTCATTCTGTTAGAACGTCCTGTGGTGGCGCAGTGGATTTGACCTTAGCTTGGTAATACGAGACCCAGAGATCGTATCATGCTGCAGGAATGCACTGCAGGGTCTACGCAGGGACCTTAGTAGTCAAGAAGCGTCGTTATTCTAATACAATACAATACATTCTGTTGGAACTATCTAGAATTGTGCAAAGTAATTTTGTATTTAGTAAAAATAATTTTTAGTTTTGAAGGAATTATTTTGTATTGTGTCTTCTATAAGAAGTATTTGGGATGCTGCTAGAATTTTGGTTTTGTAGCAAATATTTTGCGTTCTACACCCGAAATATTAAATTTTTTTGAAACTATTTTAGAATTGTGTAAAGTATTTTTGTGTTTTATAAGTTATTTTTTGTAGGAATTATTTGGATTATGTTTGAACTTTTTTGTATTCTATAAGAAGCATTCGGGATGTTGTTAGAGTTTCTGTGTTTTGTAGCAAGTATTTTGTGCTCTGGACCAACTATTTTTCATTATGTTAGAACCATTTTGGAGTTGTGCAAAGTATTTTTTGTATTTTGTAAGAATTATTTCTGTTTTGTAGGAATTATTTTGGATTATGATTGGATTTTTTTTTGTATTCTACAAGAAGTATTTGAGATGTTCCAACTATTTTTCTTTCTCTTAGATCTATTTTAAATTATGTTTGAACTTTTTGTATTCTATAAGAAGTGTTTGGGGTGTTGCTAGAATTTCTGTGTTTTTTATTCGGTATTCTGTGCTCTATGCCAATTATTATTTACTCTGTCAGAACTATTTTAGAATTGTGCAAAGTATTTTTATTTTGTATCTTAAAGAGTTTTTTCTGTTTTGAATCAATTATTTTGGACTTTGTATGAACTTTTTGTATTCTATAATAACCATTTGGGATGTTTTTAGATTTTTTGTGTTTTGTAGTTTTTAATATTGTGAAAAGTAACTTTACATTTTGTAAGAGTTAATTTTGTTTTTTAGGAATTATTTGGATCATGTTTGAACTTCTTTGTATTCTATAAGAAGTATTTAGGATGTTGTTAGAGTTTCTGTGTTTTGTAGCAAGTATTTTGTACTCTGCACTCACTATTTTTTTCATTCTGTTAGAACTATTTTAGAATTGTGCCAAGTATTTTTTAATTTCGTAAGAATAATTTTTAGTTTTTTAGGAATTATTTTGTATTATATATGATTTTTTTGTATTCTAAACGAAGTATTTGGCATGTTGTTAGAATTTTTGTGTTTTATAGCAAGTATTTGTTGTTCTGTGAAAACAATTTTTTCCTATTGTTAGGATTGCGTTAGGATTGCGCAAAGTATTTTCGTATTTCACAAAAATTATTTTATGTTTTGTGAGAATTATTTCGGAGTAGCTCCAATAGTATACCCCCAGTGGTCGTCGTCAAATCCATAACCCTTCACTACTTGATTTCTACTTATTGATATTGATTTCTAAGGATTGTTCTGGTTTTCTACATGTTGTGGAAATAAAAAAAAGGCTTATTCAATTTTTTTTTTAATTCCATGTCCTTTTTATTTTAAGAGTAAAGGGTAATTTTTACAAGATCACTGAAAATACTGAGAAGGGGGCGTGAAATGTCAAGGAACATCACAATCTAACACTGAAGTGGTAAACTCCCAGAGTTCGAATAAATACAAAAGTCAATTTAAGTTTATAAGCTTTTTTTGAGGGGGGAGAGGTAAATGTTTTAGATGTGATAGTGGACACCAGAGGGTGCCATCCGGTGGGTACTTTGTGCCACACTGGAGTCAACTGCCATGAGTCGTCAGGAAAAACGCTATTCGGAATTTTGCTTTAAGTTTAAACGAACAATTCCATTATAAATGGATATTTTGCCGGAAAATGCCTGAAAAATGTCTTGTCTGTGATAATGCACCCACAGGGTGCCATCGAGAGGGGGATTATGTCCCGCTAGTCAACTGCCACGAATCTTCAGAAGAAACGATATTGGGAATTTTCCTTTAAGTTTAAACGAACAATTCTAGTGTAAAAGGATATTGTTTTTTTTTTACTGGAAAACATCTTATGTGTAATAATGCACGTCAGAGGGTACCATCAGGCGGGTACATTGTGCCATGATGTCGTCGATCTCTTACGGCACTCATGGCAGTAAACGGCCCTCTGCGTTGTTCCATCAAGATAGGGTGGCTTTAAATCTGTTTTAAAGCTTTAGACTATGAAAAACCGATTTAGATGATATTTCGATTCTGTTTGGGCAAAAATTAATCTTTTATGGTACAAAACGGCAGTAAACGCCCCACTGTGGTGTTCTGTTAAGATAGGATGGCCTAAAACCTTTCGTTGTGAAACTTCATACTAAGAAAAATTGATTTCTCTGATGTTTTTAGTCTGTTCGGGAAAAAATTGATCTTTTATGACACAAAATGGCAGTAAACGCCCTTTTGCGGTGTTCTGTCAAGATAGGATGGCTCAAAGCCTCCTCTTTTACTGCTTTATACTGTTAAAACTCGATTTCTCTTATATTTTCATCCTGTTTGGGCAAAAATTGATCTTTTATGGCACAAATTGACAGAAAACGCCCCTCTGTTTTCTGGAAGAGGGGGACTGAAATCTAGCACCCAATAACCTATCGCAAATAAATAGCTTCCACAAAATAGCTTAAAGCTAAGGTGGGAGACGTTAAAGGAATTTTTCGGCAGAGGGGGATTGAAATCTAACGCCCCATAAGCTATCATAAATAAATAACTTCTTTAAAACAGTTTAAAATTAAGGTGGGAGGTGTTACATGAATTTTTCTGGGGGGAGGGGGGCTGAAATCTAGCACACGATAAGTTATCGTAAATAAATAACTTCCGTAAAACAGCTTAAAGTTAAGGTGGGAGCTGTTAAAGATGCTGAAAGCGTGATAATGCTTGCCAGAGGGTGCCGTCTGTCAACGATTAAGGGTCAGGTTGGGAATTGCCAGAAAATAATGCTAACAAAAAATGAACAAAATATGGAATTAAGTCATATGCCTTGTGCGCCCTTGAATTTACCTCTAATAAACCAACTTTTCCTCTCAATGGATCTAGATTTATTGAATGAAACTATGTTTTTCGGGCAGTATTATATTTTTGATGTTGTGGATATACCTATGACGAATTTCTCAGCATTTATGGTACATTGTTCGAAAAAAAAAAAGTTTATTGATTTGACTATTAAATATTTAAAGAATTAATACAATGTAGCAAGCAGGTACGTCTAATAGAGCAATAGACAATAATGTTGGATACTTGCGCGCTCTCGGGTGGATAGGATTGGTAACATGCAATCAATAGCTTTTGTTCTGGTTAAGGTCTGGCAATTGGGGAAATCTGTGGTCGTACATTCGATTTCGACAGCGGACGAAAATCCTGATGAACAAAACGCTTTGAAAAAAAAAAAAATTAAGCATAAGGTAACCCCCCCGTGCATACCGTCATTACGTAACACTCACGTGTGCACCGTCCTCAGTTATAAACGACGATTCCCCCTTGACTGGCGGGCCCTAACCTATAACAAGTCATATAAGATTGCGTCATCCTTAACATAGGTAAACAATCTCCTATTACATGTCATATAGGTGTATGTTCGTAGCATCCTACGTGTGCACCGTCTTAAGTTACAACTGGGGGTTCTCCGCTTGACTGACGAGCCCAGACCTCTAACAAGTCAAGCGAGATTGCGTCATCCTTAACATACGTAAACAATCCCTATTATGTAGGCTTCCCTACTTGACTAGCAACCTTAAGATCTGACATATCATGCAAGATTAACAAACAGGTGTACTATAACATTACATAACAAACAAGCGCACTATAGTATTGCGTAAGACCCAGGTGCGTGTAATAACGTCTTGAGGGGAAGACATCTTGAAAAAAGAATTCCCCAAGAAAAAGTGTCTCCTATAGTATTACGTAACAACCAGGTGTATGCCTTTATTATTGAGGTCAATCAAAAGACACTACGTATTGCAAAGTTATCAAATTAGTGTATCTGCAGCATCTGCGGAACGGCCGCGGGTATTAATTCAAAACTTTTAGAGAGTGTTAACGGGTTAAGGGATGGGGGGTTGTAACTTGATGTTGAACTATAACTTGAGTAGAGACGGTAAAATTAAATCAAATCACACTACATATATCCTATTTATCAGAATACCACATTTGCAGCATCTGGGGAATAGTTTGAGGGTTGGATTTGAAACTTTCAACTTGCGTAGGACAACGGAGGCGAAGGAGCAGAAGTACTTCCAATTTTGTGATTGGAGGGGGGAGCTAAAATGTTATTTCTCCTGTCTACATAAAAAAATCTGCCCTTTGACCCCCAATGGGCATTATAATTTATCCACGTCTAAGTATTGAGGGAACACACTTTAGTAGCAAAAATTTTACGTATATTCCTAATATTGACAAACAATAAAACAATTTCAATGAAAAACCCGGCAAAAATTAATTTAAAAGATTGTTTTTGGGCAAAAACTTCCCATAAAAATTCAAACTTAAAACAAACAGAAATAACTATTGATGAATAAATGAAATCCGAAACAAACAAAAAATTAAAACAAATAATAACACGATACATAAAGATAACACACACTACTACAGATGAATAAATGAATCCTAAAACGAAAAGAAATTAGAATGATTAATACAGTCAAACATAAAACCAACAGAGATTACTATAAAGAAGTGTAGGGATACCACTCTTCAAAACACCTAAAGGCCATTGTTTTATTTACACTTTACGGAAGAAAATTAAAACATTTCCTTTTTATAATTATAACTTTAAAAAATCAAAAATCACTAAGGTTTCAAGGAACTAATATAACAACAGTTCCATTGGCTCTTTCCAGTCCTTGAACATTTTGATTTTTTTTTTTGTGGATGTTTTGATAAATAGGAACTACCTCACAAGCGGTGGCCTGTGAATCTTTTGTCCAAGAGGCACGGGTTCGATTCCTGGCGTGGTCGGTTATTTGGTTTAGGACGGGGGTCAGTGGCGAGACTCTGTAAGCTCGGTCAGAGACGACCCATTTCTTAATGGGTACCTGGAGAAATCTGGGGAAAGTAAGCAGCACAGTAGATAGATATATACAGTAGAATCATTTCCTGTCCCAACCATTATACAAAACTGGACCGAGATGCAAGTGCTACGAAGAACGTTAAAACATAAGCAACATTAGACTTTTTCGCGGGTAGACAAGTCAGATTTCTCTTGAATGTAAAACTAGGCTTCACCTTTGTAAAACTAACTTTTGAAGAATATAATTTTAAATTAATTTATTCCGATACACATATAACAAGAGCTCGTATGGCACTTGTGACGAGGTCGGAAGAGCCAAAAGCAATGAGCTTCTTCCCACCAAGTTTCATTACGATCTCTCTACTCTAAGCGTTTTCCAAGATTTCCTGTTTCTCCCTCCAACTCCCCCCCCACCAATGTCATCGGAACCGGTCGGGATTTGAAATAAGAGCTCTGAGACACGAGGTCCTTCTAAATATCAAATTTCATTAAGATCCGATAACCCGTTCTTAAGTTAAAAATGCCTTGTTTTTTTTTCAAATTTTTCCGAATTAACTGTCACGTATCTAGTTTCGGATCTTCTTCATGTAAAAAATGAGGTGGTCTGAGATTCGAACCTGAGATCTCTCGCACCCTAAGCAAGAATCATACCCCTAGACCATAAGCCGTACTTAATAAGAATAATCAATTGTTTCATTGGCAAATAAAATTATTCTTAACTATCTTGTTCGCTCGCTCTCCCCCCCCCCAAATGGTCGAATCGGGGATTATACTATCTCTAATTTAATCTAGTATGGTCCCTGATACGCCTGCCAACTTTCATCGTATTAGCTTATCTGGAAGTGCCCAAACTAGCATATCCCCCAAAATCCTAAAAAGAGAGCAGATCCATTCCGGTTATGTCAATAACATATCTAGGACATGTGCTTATTCTCCCCACCAAGTTTCATCCAGATTTCTAGACTCTAAGCGTTTTCTAATATTTCTCCCTCCAACTCCCCCCAGTGTCAAAGGATCCGGTTGGGATTTAAAATGAGAGCTCTGAGAAATGAGGTCCGTCTAAATATCAAGTTTCATTAAGATCTGATCACCCGTTCGTAAGTTAAAAATACCTCATTTTTCCAAATTTACCCCCCCCCCCCAACTCCCCTAAAGAGAGCCAATCCGGTCTGATTATGTCAGTCACGAATCTAGGACTTGTGTTTATCCTTCCCACATAGTATCATCACGATCTCTCCACTCCAAGCGTTTTCCAGGATTTCCGGTTTCCTCCTCTGACTCCCCCCAATGTCACCGGATCCGGTCAGGATTTTAAATACGAGCTCTGAGACACGAGGTCCTTCTAAATTTTAAATTTCTTTAAGATCCGATCACCCGTTCGTAAGTTAAAAATACCTAATTTTTTCAAATTTTTCTAAATCACCGAATTAGGCCCCCCCAACTCCCCCAAAAAGAGCAGATCCGGTCCGGTTATGTCAATCCCGTATCTAGGACTTGTACTTATTCTTCCCACTAAGTTCCATCTTGATCTCTCCACTCTCCCCCACCCCAATGACACTGGAACTGGTCGGGATTTAAAATAAGAGGTCTGAGTTACAAGGTACTTCTAAATATCAAATTTCATTTAGATCAGATCCCTCGTTCAGAAGTTAAAAATATCTCATTTTTTATATTTTTCCAAATTACCCCCCCCCCCCCCCCCAACTCATCCGTTCAGGTTATGCGTTCAGGTTATGTCAATCACGTATCTAGAACTTGGCTTATTTTTCCCACCAAATTTGATCTCGATCCCTCTACTCTAAGCGTTTCCAAGATTGCGGGTTTCCCACTCCAACTCCCCCCAATGTCACCGGACTCGGTCGGGGTTTAAAATAAGAGCTCTGAGACATGATATCCTTTTAAATATCAAATTTCACTAAGATCCGATCACCCGTTCGTAAGTTAAAAATACCTCATTTGTTCTAATTTTTACGAATTAACCGTCCCCCCACTCCCCCCTCAGATGGTTGAATGTGGGAAACGACTATTTCTGATTTAATCTGGTCTTGTCCCTGATACGCCTACCAAATTTCCCCGTCCTAGCTTATCTGAAAGTGCACAAACTGGCAAAACCGGGACGGACAGACGGACAAAACCAGACGGACAGAAATTGCGATCACTATATGTCACTTTGTAAATAGCAAGTGCCATAAAAATCGGTAATTAGTAGTGTAATGTTATTATTAGATGTTTTTAGAAATTACAAATGGCTTGCAATGTCTTGAGTTGGTTTAAAAGGGATTTTGAGAAAGTTTCTGCGAAAATGCGTGTTCCAGGGTAATATACACTGAATATATGATGGACAAGGACGTGCGAGAATATGGGCCGAGCTTTTATACGCACCAAGACTGTAGTAGCCAAATATTAATGAGTCGTGATTCTACTGTGTATTATTTATATACAGTGGTAAGTAGGAAGGGTGCGTGAAAGTACACAATGGCTACCCCTCCCCCCCAAATACACTTCCTGGCTGAAGGGCCCTGGAAAGGAGATCAGCACTACAGGTTTGCACGTTAGGGTCTAGTGCCGTCATTCTTAACTACTTCAAAATACATTGCAGTTTCGATACAACCCAAATGACACTCAAACTGTTTAGAGGCTTTGGGAGATAAGGTGAACAACGTCACTCTTATTTGCAGGCCTTAATTAACCTTGCGATATTATTTTTTTGGTTGTGCTGTTTTTGATGTAATGACCATAAAGAACAAGCAAAAAAACACACTGCTCGAAAAATACATCCGCTTTCATTAAAGGAAAATAAAGCTGATGCCTTCAGAAAAATTTTACAAAGTTGAGGGCACAGTAACCCTTTTCCTGTTTGTGCTAATTTATGTTCGAATTGCAAGACTGGATTATTCACCTTAATTTCTGTTGATTTTAAGTTTTTTTTTTCATCTACAGCAGTATATGTTATCATATAATTATTCATTCTCATTTCCGTTGGTTTTCGGTTTCATTGACAGTAATTTTCCTTCGTGTTAAGCTTGAATTATGGTAGGACTTTATTCCGCTCGTCATAGGTTTTTAGTGGGGCAATTCACTTTTCTTGAAAAACTACCTTTTCCGTAAGCGTATTTTTTAAATTAATAATGTTAGTAAGCGAACTTTCCATTGAAAATGTGTAAAAGGCCTTCTAATGCCATCCCGCACTTCCCTTAAGTGATCTTTAGACTAAAGGAAAGAGATGTTCTACTTTTTTTTTAATACAATCCTGGATGTTTCACGAGCGGCATGATTGGAGAACAAAACTAGAGCCCTTTCCTTTGACACTCCCTCCTTGCCCCTTGTAAACTTGCAAACTTCTTAGTAGAACGGCTGACATCTTGGGCCTTTTTTTCAAAGAAATCACGCTAAGATTTTCAATCCATATCAGTGGAATATAAAAGCGGGGCAGTTGCCCCCTTCAACACCCCTCTCATCACCAGCTTTTAAGTGGAAAGGTAGACATGCTGTAGCTTATTTTAATCGAAAACAGGCAATGCTTTCCAATCTGTATTATTTCAAGCATAAAATGGCCTGAGGTTCAAATACACCTCCTCCCTCACTAGAGAAACTACACACAGGGGCAAAAACCACGCACTGGAGGCAGAAAATGCGCCCATGGACCCTCCAAGACAAACTACCATCACCAACTTTTAAGCAAACATATTTTTTTCGATTAATCAGATTGGAATTCATGGTGCAAGTACCGTGGGCCAATAGGACATAAACATGATGAGTTTAAGAGGGGTCTTTCTCTTCCTCAGTCTTAAATGTCCTTGAAACTTATACGGCACGTAATCTTATACCAAGTGGTCAGAGCTGATCGATTTTCAAAGACCTCTACCCCCCCCCCACTGCCAGACTTAACTGTCAGCATTCACTTGAAATTTGGTTGAATGGTACCTACAGCCAAAAGAATGGCAAGCAAGACATCTTAGACCGCTGAACTTTACAGCCCACGTAGCAGGCGTTAAATTTTCATTGCAAGGGGATTTCTCTTCTATCACTAAGAATGACTTTTTTCTTCTTTTTAAGAAGAAGTCTCTTGTAACACATAAATTGTAAAGTCTTTATTAGTAGATAACAACGAAAGGAAATTAATGGCAAAAAAAATGTCCGAGTATTGCTTTGGCAAAGCTGTCGTGAGCGAAGCCGACCAAAGATTGCTGCAATACTACATGTTGCACAAACAACTTATATACAATTTAAAGTAAAAAAAAGCTGAGGATAACATAACAAATCCTCTGTATTTACAATACGAATTTATCTACTAAATTTTAGGGGGGGGGGTCAAGTGAAATACCACTAAGCCACCTTTCTCTTGCATAACAAAATACATTGTATGATATTTATAATTATTTTTTTTTACAAAGACGTAATAAAATTTAATGCCCAAAATTAAAAAATACGCATATAAAATCTTGCAGCAGCTAAAGACGTAAATTTTTAAAGGTACCCTAATTCTAGTGTGCTATCTATGTCAAAGGCATCATTTAAATTTAATTTTCAATTGCAAGCTCACAGACAAAACAAGGCAGTGAAGACAAATGCGAGACAATTTTCCCAACTTACAAGCATGCATTATTCAACAAGAACAATGAACTTTGATGTGACTTCCTTTGATGACCATAGGACATATAGTCTTTATTCTATTTCCATTCGGTTCACTCGAGTACGTCAAGAGGGGCAGCTATAGGAGGTTTTTCCAACCCAGGTACAAGGATCTTGAGGATACTGTGGTGGTATAGTCCTTTTAAATCATGTAACCCAGAAACAAGTCCATGGTGTAATGTCAGGTAAGCATGGACATCAATTCAAGGCTCACCTCATCCGGCCGCACTTCCTGGAAAGCTTTCAAGCCCCCCAGAAACCAATAAGATGGAAAGAGTTATTCTTATGATATAAGGAGCAAACTAAAATTAGGCAATTTCTGTACAGACATTCCGGAATACTTTCCATTCTGATGATTATTGGAATTAATTTTTTTTTGAAAACTAAGCCCCATACAACATCAATACGTGCAAACGAGTACCTTAGCTACTTTTTGAAACAAGGCTGTTCCTAAACCTTTCCCTCTATATAGTTCACGGACGATAATGTCTTCTATGTATATAGCTTTACCAGCCCAAGAATAAATGAAGAAATACATGGAATATCCTACGATAGCATCATTGACTTCACAAACTATTGCATGGAACAAAGGAAATTCTCCAAAGCCATCTTTTTCCAAATCTACAATAATGACAGGTAAAGGAAAAAGACACAATGGCATAAATAGTAGCAGCAATATAAAGCTCTACAACAAGATGACAAACATAGCTAAGAAAAATAGTAGAGACAAAAAAAAAGTAAAAAACGTCCATGAAACAGATTTATAAATCTCTTAACATATTCTTATGCATCCAGAATATTCGCCATCTTTTTTGTTTCCCTTTTTTTATTCACACTTCTCTTCATACTTTTTTTGTAAACTCGTCTTTCTGTTTGATTTGATAACTTTAAATGTACCCCGTGTTTTAGCTTTGCTCTTTATTAGAATGATTTTAAATAATTTTGTAATGCTATTTGCCTGAATGAAGTCTATAAATGACAGTTAGAATCACTCCTTCTAATGGTAAAGAAGCCTTGTTTTTTTTTGTTTTTTTTGTTTTTTGCATGAAATTCCACAAACAACATGTAGAAAAAAATTCTCAACTCAATTTCAGAGTGACTAAATTTTTCTATATTCTCTTCTAAAACACACTTTAATATATTCATGCTAGACAAGGAACAAAGTCTCCTTGCTAACTATAGAAGCAGTTTTTCACCATAATTTTTTCGATTCCTTGAGATGAATACATTTTGCACAAATACTCCCATTAAGAAATAAGACAAAGCCTCTTATTATTATCCTCTTATTAACGATATTATTATAGAGGATATTATTATCCTCTTATTAACGAAAGTATGTGATAATACACTTTCATTGTCACCCGAAACGTTGAGTCTGAAATTCTCCCGCTTCGGAGATAACTGCCAAGCCGTCCTCAAAGAGAAGACCAGTATGGCGATGTCAGTCAAGAAGATCCAAGTGTGATTGAAGAGATATTGCCCTACTGATCCCACCCTTCGAGAAAAAAATAGCAAAAGGTTTTTAGCAATTATTTCAGAAGCCTGAAAAGGTCAGATAAGGGAATTAGGCGCCATAGCGACGATTTTTTTTACTTGCAATTCATCAAAACTAATTGGTTTAGCCTCGTCTTGATTAACATCATTCACCATGCCATGCCACCAGCAGGGCCTGTTATGATTGGACAGCCAATCATAGTCCTCGAAACTTTCGAAGGCTGTTTAACCCTAGTCGGCTGTCTAAAAATGATCCGCCTTCGAAAATGCTGCTGACAGGGTGAATGATGTCAATCAAAACAATGATTCATTTAATAGATTTCAGTTGAATCAAAGTCAAACACACATCGCATAGAAAACTTAAATGACATGAGATATTTTTGTATGGTTTATGAAGCAGTTTTGAAGCTGCAACGGGTTCAGTAACGACAAGTTAATTATGATGTACAAATCGAGAAAGGCCATTTTGCAACTAATATGATAAAGGAGTTTGGTTTTTAAGCCGAGTGTCTTATGTAGCGAGCGGCTCTTGACTTAGGAAACCACATGCATGAACTAATGAATAACAGGTAAAATGCTGAATGCCTCTTGAAATGAAAGAATCTACAAAACTGAAAAATTTCAAGAACAAGAAAATAATGAAGAGCCTACATTTTATAACAAAGGAACGTTCTCATTTATTATTTCACATGACACACACACCCTATAAAGCATGGTTTCTCACCTTAGCAACATGTTTTATAAATGCTGTACCAATGCCTTTTCCTCTATAGGATTCTTGAACATAGATATCTTCTATGTAAACAACTCTTCCCTCCCAGGTAGAATAAGTATAGAAATAGATTGAATATCCAATAATCTTGGTATTCACTTGGCAAACAAGTGCATAAAAGTAAGGGTTTGGTCCAAAACCATCATTTACAAGTTCTATAAGACAAAATAAAATTGAAACGCTTAAAACAGAGCTACCCCGAACTGAAAATACACATATTTGTTTCCGAACAAGCGACGATTTATATATAGTACCTGGACAATATACAAAACGACCCATAATCGTTAGACAATGTAATAGTTATTTAGGGGATCACATTCACAAAGCATTATCTGTAACGGACTACATATGTATCTAAATGCATTGAGACACATATTTATTAAATTGTTTAATATTAATAGACACCATTCATATTGACCCTACATTATTTTTTTGCGTTATTAGAGAATATGATTAAAAGCTTACATTTTGAAGTATACTTCACTTGATAGTTCAGTCCTCTCGAAAACCGAAGTATGCACTTACTCTAGAACATCTTTACCCACTGGATGCAAAGCCATTGCAATTATTGATTTAGTTCTTAGAAGGTATGAGATAGGATAGGTTTTGATTAGGATCTTTTATTTTACCGATTTTTTTCGTATACAAGTCTGAAAAAAAGGAAAACACTTTTTTAGCATAGCTTGTAAACCATATTTTGTCTTTCGTGCAAGGTTACAAAAATGTGAGCTTCACACGCACTCTGATATTATACCACATTTGATCCATGTAAATTTATAACCAAATAGTTGGTGGTAACAAACTGTAAATAAGGAATGTCTCGTGTTAATAGTCACCGAAGCTCTTAAGAATTTTTTTTTGACAAGATTATATAGATATACAAAAAGAACAAGCATTTACGGTAATCATAAATAAACATAATTCATTAAGTTTACAGTAAGCGACTACAATTTACGAACCTGCGTAAATAGCCTAATGTTCAAGAACTGGGAAAACACACCACAGAAAGAAAGTAAGCTTGAATAATTTCAAACTTGAATCAATTAAAAAAAAAATATATATATATTTTTGATGATGAAAGCGAAGAGCAAAGTTGAAACTTAAAACGAACGAAAGTTAATGCTTCGTAGAATATCTAACATACATCTATAAAATTAGCTCAGATACATTGACTCAGGAGTTGTTTCAATATTTGTAGGATTTTGAAAAACTAGCGCTTTACTGAAAACGCAGAATAATGAATAGTTTTTGTGGAGTAAAAAAAATAAATCGCTTTGTTATGATATGATATCGTTTAATTTGGTATAGCTAGTAGATTGTCATTTTGCAAACAAACCGGAAATAAAGGTGTTTGGGTAATGTTAAAACTCCAGACTAACTTTAAAAATTTGCGTCATAGCTTGATATTCTTTCTACTATGTGCAGAAATAACAGTATTTCTGTAGTAGCCTATACGGTAATTTCCGATGTTAAAAATTCATGTTAATAGCTACTGAAAACACAACTAGCGATACCAATTATTTGCCCCATATATCCGTCTGTCATTTATTTGTGGTCTAGTTTTTTTTGTTTTTTTTTTTTTGTTTTGTTTTTTGCAGGAATACCTCAGAGAATTCCGATTTTGTACTAGATATTAATGGATATCATGGCTGTTTAAAAAATATTGAGAGCCTTAGAAATTAATCTTTCATTTTCTGCAGGGTACGTAGGTCTTTTCAGCCCCTAAAAAACGTCCTGTTTTTTTTTTCGAATGTAGTGTTTTGAATAATGCCTCATATACTATGACCTAATAAATTTTTTTCTTTTTAAGTTTCAGTTTCATCAGAGAAACTTAGTTTTTAAAATCAATTTTGCCTCGTTTTTGGTTTTTTTTTTTACATACAAAACATAAGTGATAAAAAGATCTTTGTTACACTAAGATGATGATAAAAAAAGGCCAATGTAAGTGTTAGGTAGAATAGAACATTATACATAAGTTTTATGCATTATCTGTGAAACTTTCACACGAAATATTAGCATTTTGTCATACATAAGAGTTCTGGAAGGCATATTATCATATTTATTTCCATTAACTTTGAAAAAGGCACGGTGAGAAAATTCACTTATTTATAACATATCCTACTTTAATTATGTTGAACGGTTTATTCAGCTTAACGTTCATTCAGGTAGTGCATATAGCACCAGAAAAAGTTGCACAAGAAGCATAACTAATAGCAAAAGCTAGCAGTCTACAAAACCGTTAAAAAAAAAATCATTCCTTACGTAATGGTATGCGTTCCTTACTGAAACAATGGCTTATCAGATATACTTGTCTTCAATATTTTAAAGACAGTAATAAAGCCAGGTAAACAATTTTTTTTTGAAATTAGCTCTAATATCAATACTTGAAGATCTCTGGAAGTTGGATTGAATAGACATTATCAAAATTAGAGGGGAGTTATCACCCCCCCCCCCTTAAAACCCCCCAATGCTAAAATGTCATTTATGCTTTACGCTTGAGCAATATGTTTTTATTTTGCATATCATGTATTTTTCATAATGATTTCTTTTTCTGTAAGACAAATAAGCCAGTTTGATCCACGATTCGAAATTCTTTCCAAATATCATAATTGCTCCTGTTACAAAGTCTTTTTAGAAACTTTTTTTAGCAACCTAAAAGTGTTCCGAATAACTAAAATCTCTATTTTTGGGTTAGATTTCTCAAAAAATTTAGTATTTTCTGCCTTTAAGGTAATTTTAAGATAAACATTGAGTGGGATTCAAATTTCATGCTGATTAAAAATAAAACATCTGTTAAGAAATAAGGCCTAAGGTTTTCTGAAAAGCAAAAAACCTCCCCAATTACGCGGAATTTATAATATAGTACGTGTAATTAGGGGCCATTAAAAAGAATCCACAGTTGTTAAGTCTCTATTTTTGGCCTAGATCTCCCAAAAAATTGAGTATTTTTTGCCTTTAAGGTAATTTTACGATAAACATTGAGTGGGATTCAAATTTCAAGCTGATTAAAAAAAACATCTCTTAAGAAAAAAAGCCTTAAGTTTTTCTGAAAAGCAAAAAACCTCCACAATTACGCGGAATTTATAATATAGTATGTGTAATTAGGGGCCATTAAAAAGAATCCACAATTGTTAAGCACAGAGAAATTTATCCACTGGATTCAACGTTTTCAAATTGGACTCAATGTTTATGAAAGAACAAGATGAAGAAACTAACTTAGTTTCTACAAATTTATTTCTTTTATTGTGTGGAGGGAAGGCGTTGTGCCTCAAAAAATTATTTAATCTTTTAGCAAGTGTCCCGGCAAGAGTGCCATACCTTCTAGCTAAGGATGGAGCAGAGTGAAACAGCCGTTTAGGGTGCTTTTTTGAAATCTACAACCAATCCTTTTCTTTACGAAATAATTTTCATGGTATCATCTTGCATCAATAGTGAGTTCATTTAAGAATAAACAAAGAAAATGTGGTATTTTCAACCAACTGTCAAGAATATAACAACTATCCCTAAAAATCCTACGAAAGCTAAAATCTCACCTTCAACTGATACTTTAGGACCATCTGGCATTTTCTCATAATCTGCTAACTCCTGAAAAAAAAAATATTAAAAGAGTAGTAATGCAAAGTTGTTTTTTTTAATAATCAATATACAAAAGAACCACATCAATCACTTTATAAAGTCAAACACTTGTTAGTAATGGCTGATGAACATTCAATGAGAAACAATACCGACAACATTAACAAAACAAAAAAAATTAAACAAAATGAGACAAAAAAGTGGGAAAAAGAAAACAAAAGGAAAATAAAGAAGGAGAAGAGAGAGAAAAAATCCTACTGAAAAAACAAATTAATAAGCCATCCCATTTAAATTATTTACTTAATCTCTTCCAGAAGGTGGTTCTTCAGGCTGAACCTGAAGAAACAATACGAATAGATATTACAGAGCACACAAGAAAAAGAAATCCAGCCAAATATCTTCTTATAATACGCAAGCCCATAGAAAAAGCAGTAAGAAAAACACTTTTTTTCTACAATTCATTCCATAAAAATGAGAATTAAACGATTTCATTCAGATCGTTAACGAATAAAGAGAAATAGAGAAGAGAAAATAATGAGAAGAGCCAAAGAGAGAGAGATAGAGGGAGATGGCTTCCTATCATACTTATGGTTATTACTGTTTGCATAAGGTTTTAACGTGACACTTTACTTTTTTATAAATTTACTTTTTACTTTACTTTACTTTTTTATAAAAAATACTGGTTTTTATAAATTTAATATAATACTATTATAAAAGGAAAAAGAAGTTGCAATGTCATTGCCACTCTTCTGCTTATACCTTGTGAACTTTTGAAATGCATAAATTTCAAAGCAAAACATAATTACTAGCTAAAGCCATTACAGCAATACAGTTAACAAGTAAAATTGGCAAATTTTTTCGATCCAAATCTACTGGTAAACAAAGTATAAATATTAGGAAAATTGGGGGGGGGGTAATAAAGAGAGTCCTGAGGAATGCCGATACATATATCATTATTGGGGAAGACATATTTCCCAGTATTTCAGATTATACTAGCACACTTTGAAAAATTTATTTTAAGTTTGTTTAAGCCAGTTACTCCAATAAATAATTTCTAACACCACACTGGCTGTGCATGACGAAAAAAAAAAATGTGAACTAGAAAAACGAAGATAATTCCAGCCAGTTAAAAAACTACTGCTTACTACTACTAGCAACTAACCACAGCACCAAACCACCTGAGGCCAACACAGCAACGCACATTCCTCCTCCGTCCCAATCTATTGAAAGCCTCCCTCTTTACACCCTTCCAGGAAGTTCCCAGTTAAAAACTAAAGGATAAATATTCAGATATTTAGGATTTTTTTTTTACTTTTTATTTACTTTTGTGCACTGAGGACAATTGAGCAGAGGTCTTGGACAAATACATGCATACTTATCTTTCCTTTTTTCACTGGCTGGAATTATCTTTGTTTTCTCTTCTTTATTGTTTTTTTCGTTTAGTGACTCCAATACCTGTGTTTTCAAATTTACTAAAGAGGATCCCATGATAAAAAGTCTCGAAAGTTCTTCTTATATTAATAAAAAGTTGCTATCAAGTCACCTTTATCTAAGCACCTTTATCAATTATGCTTGGTAGAATCCCAGCCGGTATATGTTTAACCGATTAATTTGACTTAAAATTAAACTGAGAATTACAAAATATTTTTATAGCAATCAACAATTTCTTATTTAGCCTATTCTTGTACAATTTCTTTAATTTGTGGCAAAATCATATTAAATCTATAATTATTAAGTTACAGAATAGAATTTTATTTTAAAAATTTCCATCTCAACATGGTTGCCGGATTTGAATTTTAGGTCAAAATAGCAGTAGTCGCACCGCTCTTTTCGCTAAAGTTTGACACCGCTCTTTTCGCTAAAGTTTGACTCTTTCTCTTAACTCTACTTTTTAAAACAGTAAAAAACTTTAGCGTAAAGAGCGAGGCGTAGATGAGGAAGCAGTCCCTTTCACATACGAAGTAATTTCTGTTCGTTTTAAGTTGTAATGTCGCTCCTTACTTTCCGTTAAAAAAAAACTTGCTTTTTTATTTAATTTCTGAACGTTTTTGAATCAATGCATGTTTGATTTTGGTTCTCCGCAGATGAATAATTAAAACAAAATTTGCATATTTATTTGTTTTGGCTAAATGGCTTTCTCATAGTTTTGATCAAATGATTTTGAGAAAAAAAGGAGCAGGGGAGGAGCCCTAGCTGCCCTCCGATTTTTTGGTTACTTAGAAAGGCAACAAGATCTTTTAATTTTTTACAATTTATTTTTAGTAAGAGATATACATAACTTATAAATTAGCTTACGCAACGAAATTCTGTATTCTCATTTTTTTATTACGCATATGAGGGAATTCACCCCCTCCTCAGTACCTCGCTCTTTACACTAAAGCTTAAATTTTGTCCCAATTTCTTAAGAATGACCCCTGAATCACAAAAGCCGTAAAATAAATAGTTGAAATTACTAAAAATACTTTAGCGTAAAGAGCGAGGTATTAGGAGGAGGTGAGCCCATCATATGCGTAATAATTTCAGTTCGTTTTAAGTTTTAATTCTGCTCCTTACTTTCAGTTGAAAAAACTTTTGCATATTTATTTTTCATTGTTTTTTTTTAATTATGCTAGAGAATCCTGGGCCCCCTTCATAGAAATTTTCTTCCCCCATGGTAAATTCCTCCAAGGAAAGTTCCCCCAGCATTTCCCCTCTTCTCAATTTTTGTAGATAAGAGCTTGAAACTTCTACAATAGGGTTCTCTGATACGCTGAATCTGATGGTACGATTTTGGTTAAGATTCTATGACTTTTAGGGGTTGTTTCCCCCTATTTTCTAAAATAAAGCAAATTTTCTCTGGCTCGTAACTTAGGCTGGGTAAGACTAAACTTGATGAAACTTATATATTTAAAATCAGCATTAAAATACGATTCTTTGATGCAGCTATTGGTATCAAAATTCCATTTTTTAGAGTTTTGGTTACTATTGAGCCGGGTCGCTCCTTACTACAGTTCGTTTTCATGAACTGTTTGATTCATTACCACCTGATAGTTTATCCAACAAACCGGAATTCACTGAGCTATTCTCGGACTCAAGAGCTTCATCGCAGCCTTATTACAAGTAGGTATTTGTATGCTCTCTTGGGATATTTTGCAGTTAATGTTGGAGTTACTGAACTTTGATAGTTGATCCCCTAATGTAGTAATAATTGCTTTGTGGTTTATAAAGTCCTCTTGTAATTTGGCCAGGCTCACTTGATTGTTTTGTAGAGTTAAAAGTTCATCTTCCAGAAGAAGACGATGGGAATCATGGGAGCAGATACCTTCACTTAGTTTTTTTAGTTTCTATATGACGTTTGTGAAGCATATCGTTACCCTCTTTTTGGTTATTAAGAAATACATCATCATGTTTTTTTTCCAAATCTTCTATGGTTTAAATTCTTCTCTAACTGTAAATTAACTCAGAGATCAGTAAGCTGTTTTATATATTTAACAAAGTCAACACAAGGGGGGGACTTCAGATGAAACCACTGTTGACACCAACTATACTGCAAAGTTCCACTAGTGGTACAAAGTCTGCACTCTGGGCATGTGTGTCATGGGCCTTGACATAACAGTGAAACAAATAATCTAGATTATAAAGCTTGGAACTGGTACATGACTGAATTTGGGATTATAATAACTTCCAAAACGGGTTTCTTAATTTACCCACCATAGATGTTTACAGGTCAAATTTCAGAAAGAGACTGAAGAGACAGGGATATTATATCCTTGTTCTAAAATAAAGAGATTATATCTATAGTGACACAATCTAATTCTAAATGCTAATTTAAAAAGAAAAAATTAAGAGAAACAGGTAATTGGAAGAAAGCAAAAGACTAGAAATGCTTAATATAAATGTTTATGTTTAGTGTATGCATTAATATTACTCTGTAATGTTTAAAATGTTTTTGAGGACCGATGAGCTAAATGCAATAAAAAATGAATAGCTATGGAGTAGGTGATACCATGGGTGGTGTTGAGGTTCTAGATATAATTCTCATCCCCAAAGAAATAAGAAAAAAAAGCGAAAATCCTGTGCACACCCTTAGCTGCACAAGACTATGCTGATTTCCCAATTCCCCAATGAGTAGTTGATTGCAAAACAAAATTTATGGTAATCCCAGCATGCTAAAGTATTTTGGTGATTGATAACACTAGAAGTTGCCAGAAAACCAGTGAAACAATTATCAGATCCATCACAAAGATTTGGAGTGTAGCCTAGGCTACAGCTGAAGGAATATAAAAGCACCTAATCAAAATATGTAAGGTTACTAATGGTTCATTAAGAACCCAGAACAAACACAGTACAGTACACAATGAATGACAAACCTGAATTAGCTCTCTAATAACTGCACAGTCTTCTTTCTTAGCATCTCTGATTTTATACTCAATCATCCTGAAAATAAAACTACAAATAAGTTGTTTTTTTACTAAGACTTTTAGCTTGGCATCTATATATAGTTGATAACTATCAAACAGTTCGTGGTAACGAACTGTAGTAAGGAGCGACCCGGCTCAATAGTAACCAAAACTCTAAAAAATGGAATTTTGATACCAATAGCTATATCAAAAGAATTGCATTTTAATGCTGGTTTTAAATATATAAGTTTCATCAAGTTTAGTCTTACCCATCAAAAGTTACGAGCCTGAGAAAATTTGCGTTATTTTAGAAAATAGGGGGAAACACCCCCTAAAAGTCATAGAATCTTAACGAAAATCACACCATCAGATTCAGCGTATCAGAGAACCCTATTGTAGAAGTTTCGAGCTCCTATCTACAAAATGTGGAATTTTGCATTTTTTGCCAGAAGGCAGATCACGGATGCGTGTTTTTTTGTTTTTTTGTTTTGTTTTTTTTTTTCTTTTTCCCAGGGGTGATCGTATCGACCCAGTTGTCCTAGAATGTTGCAAGAGAGCTCATTCTAACGGAAATGAAAAGTTCTAGTGCCCTTTTTAAGTGACCAAAAAAATTGGAGGGCACCTAGGCCCCCTCCCACGCTAATTATTTTCCCAAAGTCAACAGATCAAAATTCTGAGATAGCCATTTTATTCAGCGTAGTCGAAAAACCTTATAACTATGTCTTTGGGGACGACTTACTCCCCCACGGTCCCCGTGGGAGGGGCAACAAGTTACAAACTTTGACCTGTGCTTACATATAGTAATGGTTATTGGGAAGTATACAGGCGTTTTCAGGAGGATTTTTTTGGTTGGGGGGAGGGGTTGAGAAGAGGGGGATATGCTGGGGGAACTTTCCATCGAGAATTTGTCATGGGAAAAGAAAACTTCCATGAAGGGAGAGCAGGATTTACTAGCATTATTTAAAAAAAAAATTAAAAAATAAATGTGAAAAAGCTTTTTCACCTGGAAGTAAGGAACAGCAATAAAACTTAAAACAAACAGAAATTATTACCCAAATAAGGGGCTCACCTCCTTATGATACCTAGCTCTTTACGCTAAAGTATTTTTAGTAATTTCAACTATTTATTCTACGGCTTTTGTGATTCAGGGGTCATTCTTAATGAATTGGGATAAAATTTAAGCTTTAGTGTAAAGAGCGAGGTACTGACGATGGGGCGAATCCCCTCATATATGTAATAAAAACATGAGAATACAAAAGTTCTTGACGTAAGCTAATTTATAAGTTACGTAAATCTTTTACCAATAAAAAGATTCGTAAAAAATTAAAAGTTCTAGTTGCCTTTTTAATTAACCAAAAAATCGGAGGGCAACTAGGCTTCGCCCTCGCTCTTTTTTTCTCAAAATCATTCGATCAAAATTATGAGAAAGCCATTTAGCCCCCCCCCCAAAAAAAAAATATGCAAAATTTCGTTTTGATTGTTCCTCTGCGGAGAGCCAAAATCAAAACATGCATTGATTCAAAAACGTTCAGAAATTAAATAAAAAAACGAGTTTTTTTAACTGAAAGTAAGGAGCGACATTAAAACTTAAAACGCACAGAAATTACTTCGTATATGAAAGAGGCTGCTTCCTCATCAACGCCCCGCTCTTTACGCTAAAGTTTTTTACTGTTTTAAAAAGAAGAATTGAGAGAAAGAGTCAAACTTTAGCGTAAAGAGCGGGGCGTTGATGAGGAAGCAGCCTCTTTCATATACGAAGTAATTTCTGTGCGTTTTAAGTTTTAATGTCGCTCCTTACTTTCAGTTAAAAAAACTCGTTTTTTTTATTTAATTAAGATATAAAGCACAATTGATGAATAATATATATATATATATATATATATATATATATATATATATATATATATATATATATATATATATATATATATATATATATATATATATATATATATATATTATATATATATAGATTTCTGGAAAATCAAAAGTAGGGGGCTGCCCCCAATCACTTTGACTCTTAAAAAGAGAACTAGAGCATCTGAATTCCAATCAAATGAGCCTCCTCTGGAGTTTATAATACCACGCTATCCATAAAAACCTTATGTGCCCTCAGGGTGTAACTTATAACCCTTGTGCTGAGGGCTCTGGTGGTGGGTGTCATCCTCAAAGACACAATTTCCAGACCTTTCAACTACGCTGAACAAAATGGCTCTCTCAAAATTTTGATTAGATGTGTAATGTAATTGATGAGCATGGGGAGGGGGGGGGCTCGTTGCCCTCCAATCACTTTTGACTATTAAAAAAGACCCTTTAAATTTCCAAATGAATGAACCTTTTTTTAAGTTCTATGACAACAAATAGCCATCTTAAAATTTCTATCAAATGCCTTTTGGGAAAATACAAGGTGTTTGGGGGTTATCCACCCTATGATCATTCTGAATCTTAAAGAAGGCATTAGAACTTTTGATTACCAATCCAACGAGCCCTCTCCGAGTTTTATACAATCATCCTTTCTATATAAAACTTAAACGCCCCCAGGGTATAACTTACAACCCTTGCCCTAAGGCTTATGGAGAGTGTCATCCTCAAAGACATAATTTCCAGATCTTTCAAATATGTTGAACAAAATGGCTATCTCAAAATTTTCATTGAATGTTTCTGGAGAAATGGTGGGCATGGGAGGGGTGATATGAGGGTTGCCCGCCAACTATTAAAGCAGACCAAAAAAACGGATACACAACACAATGGACCCAAACCACAATGGATACAACAGAACAAATACAAAAAAAAAGGGCCCTGAAATTTGCCTACATGACAGGTCTATACCTATTGAAATTTTGACAAAACAACATTCTACCTTAATTTTCAGTTACCAGTTGCCTTTTCTCTGCCTTTAGTTCTGAAAATGCAATTCCTGCTATTTGAGTATAATTCTGAGCCATATTAATGTTTTTTTCAAAATTTAGGAAATGTATTTGCATATCTTTAAAACCTTATAAATTGGGATTGAGCAAAGTTGTGAAGCTGAAAACAATTTTATTGTACTTCATTCAAGCAGAAGATCTATTTTGCAAGGTTTCGCTTTTATAACATGCATATTTTTAAAGGTCATCAAAGGTCAGGGCCCTCTAGAGCAAGAAGGAGTGGAGGTGGGTACTTCAAAATACCTTCCCAGGACACACTTTAGCCTTTAGACTCAGCCCTGAAAGTTTCATTTTCCTAACCTAACCCCTTTCTGAGATAGCCAAAAGTCAATCAACTAGAATTTTACCTCTTGATTAAACTGGTATAGGCCTACCTGTAAGTTTAATGAAAACATAGGAAACATATAATCTGGGCTAGCCTATATATTAGTACAGTACAGGGGGTAAAGTACAATGGAGCTGCAGTCAAAACTTATTCATTACAATTATTAAGCATGTGTGCCTAATGAATTGTCATTTTAACCCTTTTATACAGGCCTAGCCAAAAATCAGAGAAAAATGTATCATCTTTAAGGGTCCCTATGGGGCTTAAAATTGAATTTCGAGTAAAGCTATTATTATATTCAGTAAGAGCATAAAAAAGGAATCAAACGGTATGCTCAGCTATCTGTTGTTGTAGAGAAAATACGCTCGGCTTTCGCCCTCTGTGTCACCAAACAATAATTAAACTAAAATCATAGAAACGAAAAGAACATACAAATCAAATAAATCAAATCATCTTCTCTTCTCACCACACTCTTGTGAATGGGAGGAAAAAAACAAAAAAAAAACAAACCCAATAAAATCTAATGAAATTACAACCAGTTGAAAATCTTTGTTGAAAACACAAAAACTCCCAATGCCTCTAATTTTTTCATCTCATTGTCTTTACTAACACGAGTGAAACCTAAAACGAGAGGAGTGGACGTCTTCAGGCCCAGTGATTCGATTTTTCTGATTAGAATATTTCTCTTGGTTGTGAAACAAGGGCATTCTGAGAGAATGTGATCTATCGTTTCATCAATATTTACACACCTATAAAAAGGGCATGACTTGCTATCTGTAAGACGATATAGTGTTGACGAGATCTCGTCATTGCATGACCAGTTCTCAGACGGAAAATAGAGTTTACAATTTTCCTATTTGGGTGGATAAGGTGATGTGGGATACAATGCCCCTCAAAAGACAAAACATAAATATTTATTGTTGCAATACATGTATTATTAATTCTAAGAGAACTTGCAGCAGAGGTTATTAACTTTGAAGATTCATTTACAGTGAGAGCAACCTTCCAAGTAATTGGGTGGTAGATAGCCTGTTTTGCAATACTGTCAGCAATTTCATTTCCCTTAATCCTTATGTGAGAAGGAATCCAGACCATTTTCAGTTGAAGAGCATCAGAAGACATTATTTCTGAATCTTTTCCTGTAGATGAACAATAATTGGAATAACTTTTCCTTGCCTCTTTTTTAGATCAGAAAGAACGCTTTTAGAGTCAGAAAAGATAACAAATGCGCCTGATCCTACTTCCAACACTGTATCCAGAGCTTTTTGGAGAGCAAGACATTCTGCATGGAAAATGGAAATTCCATCTGAAACTCTAATCCCAACTGATGAACCATTCCACTCAGAAAAAATGCCTATGGATGCCTTCCCATCATTTGAGACTGATCCATCAGTAAATATCTTTTTCCAATTATAAAATTCAACCATTTTAGCTAATGTAAGTTGATGAAGGATTAGACTATTCATTTTATTCTTAGGACAATCCATGCCAGGGATATTTATATCTATAACATTATCAATGCTTTTAGGAGGGTTGGGAGATATCTGGGTCTGACAAGAAAAGATTAGGTTTTCAGGAACACCTATACCATTCAGCAAGGAGACCAACTTGATAATGGCTGGAATTACTATATGTCTTCCGATTTTCATAGAAAAATGTGTGATTTATGAGACACTCCTTGAGATCATGGAGGTTTTGGTTAGTATTTACTTTCATAAAGTAACTAGAAGAAAGTTTCAAGAATCTTTCTTCTAAAGAAGGTATATTAACCTCATTGAACAGAGCTGCAATAGGAGTACTTTTTAGTGCACCTGTGATTAATCTCAGGCCATGGTGAACTATTGATTCAATTTTAGAAATTATTTTTTTTGAAGCTGAGTAATAGACAGGGAGACAATATTCAATCTTTCCATATATTATGGACGTGAATAGTTTTCAAAGACCATCTTGGCTAGCACCCCACTTTTGCCCAGCAACAGCATGCATAAAATTCAGTCGTTTTTCAAGTGCATCACAAAGATAAGAAATATGATCATTCCAATTTAACTTACTATCCAGCCACATACCAAGAAAATTCACATTCCTGGCAAAATGAATTTGTTGTTTATATAGAGAGTCAGTTTAATTTTGCCTAGGGTCAATTTTCCTAGAAAAAACCATGCCAGTGGTCTTTGGGATAGAAAAAAACAGATTTTTTGTATTAAGCCATATTGACAGTTTATCAATTGCTCCCTGGAGCTTGGGTTGACAAACTTCAGGAGAGGAACCTTCAGTCCAAAGGGCTAAGTCATCTGCATATAAGGCAAACTTTATTGAGGGCATATCAGCCAAAATAATATCATTAATCAGTATGTTGAAAAGAAGAGGACTCAAAACTCCTCCTTGAGGAACACCTAATGAGACTGTACTAGCAGAGGAGCATATGGATCCAACTCTGGTTTTAATAGTCCTATTAAAAATCACTGCCCTGCACCACTTCCAGAAATTATTTCCAACATTAAATTTATGAGCCTGTCTAAGGATTGCAAAGGGGTCCAATGTATCATAAGCTTTCTTAATATCAAAGAAGACTGCAGAAACAACTCTCTTTCTTGTAAAAGCTTTCTTAATGTCATGATCAAGTTGAATTAGGTTATCAAGGGTTGATCTACCTTTCCGAAAACCTGCTTGTTCAGCAATAAGAGAATTATCAAGAAGGGGTTCAAATCTCAGCTTAATCATTTTCTCATAGAGTTTAGCAATGCATGAGGTTAAGGCAATTGGGGGGTATGAGGCTGGGTCAGAACGATCCCCTTTACCTTTATATACTGGGACTAGAATTGAAGACTTCCAAGCAGATGGGACAGTGCCACTTTCCCAACATCTGTTAAACAAGTAAAGAAGAGGGACCAAGAAAGTTGGTGGAAGAGCTCTAAGCATCTTATTGTGGACCAAATCTTCACCCATTGCTGAGTCATTTAGAGACTGTATTGTAGAAGTTAGCACATCCATATCAAAATCTTTGTCAAGATTTGTGACAGACCCTGGGGGAAACTGAGCTTCCATAAACAGAGAGTTATTATATGTACTACTATTTGAAGATTGACCTGTGAAATAACTATTCAAAGACTCTGCCACTTCATATGGCTTGTACATAATTGAACCATCATTGGACTTAATCTCTTGAATAGACTGTTCACTATGCTGATAACCTGCAAATTTTCTGAAATTTTTCCAAAGTGTTTTAGAAGGAGTTGACTGATTAAACTGATTTTCATAAATATCTTCCCAAGCTGCTTTTCTTTCAGCTAGGACACGTTTCTTAAAAGTAACTTCAGCCTTTCCCATTTCAATTTTTGTAAAGGTTGCTTTTATCTGAAAGCCAGATTTTTCTAGTGTTACACTTATTTTGTTTTAGGGATTCTAAATTATTATTCCAAAAGTGTACATTTTTTTTTCTATTTTTTACTACTTGTGTTTGGAGTTTAAAAAATATATTTGAAGCATCAATGATGCTTTTAGTGATATTTTCATTTAAATCATCAATATCATTAATTAGATCTGGTACCATACTCTCCAATTTAAATGCCCATGGTTTCCAATTATCTTCATTGAAAATCCACCTAGGAGCAATGTTAAATTTAGAGAGAACTGGTCTTTTTGACAGTTCTGTAATAAGTGGGTAATGCTGGCTGCCAAGGTTGTCATGGAACCTGGACGCCTTACTATAAGCAGACAGTCTGCTACCAACAAAACAAAGATCAATGGTTGAAGATTTACCATTGGAGGAGTGCACATAAGTTCCTAAATTCTTAGGTGTGATTAGTGTGTGGGAAATCTGACTGATAGAGATTGAATCCAAGAGCAACAATGATTGAGGGTCTCTAGGGTGGGTTGAGTCCCAGAGGGGATGGTGAAGATTAAAATCTCCAAGCATTAGTTGGTTTGGGGAAGATCTAATAATTTCTTGAAAGTTGGGTTATTGAAAAAAGAGGGTTTATTTATATAAATATTAACTACTGACAAGGGGGGGAAGGTCATCCATATCAACCTTTGTAACTAGTATTTCCATTGATGACTGGGCATCAATATTGACAACAGAGCTAATCAAATCCTTTCTCACAAGAGTCAATAGGCCTCCATTTTTTTGAGAAGATGAATTTAGGACCCTATCTTTTCTATGTGATGTATAATTTTTAACACTAAAATTTCTTCCAGGGGACAAATGGGATTCTTGGATGCAAACAATTTCTGGGGATTCAATGTCCAAAAACCTCTTTAACTCAACCAAACAATCAATGGGTAGACCTGTAGTGTTAAATTGAACTATTTTCATTCTAAACTGTTAGCTGTCTTTGATATTAAGGATTATTTCCGTTTGTTTTTAGTTGCTTTCTGTTTTGAGATAAGTGAGAGAGCACTTGCATTTCTTTTAAGGAATTGATTTTTTGTTGGAGGTTTTTTTGAGATTTCTGATGTTGGTTTACAGGTGAAATAGAGATTGGGACAGAGTCAAGAGATTACAAATCATCTTCAGAAATAGAATGATTTGAGGTGAGATCTGTAAATGTTCTATCAGATGGTGCATGTGAGAAACTAAAATCTTGAAACATTTTTTCCAAACGGCCTGAGATAGAATCTTCAATTTGTTTAAATTTTGAGGATAGGAATGAGCTGATCATTTCAGGAATTCTAACTGTTAAGATGTCATCAATTATTTTCTTAATTAGGGGTTCTAAGACTCTTTGTTGAGTTGACATGAATGGGCTTAGAGTGGGGTTTTCAGGGGATGGAATGGGAGGGAATTCTTCATTAGAAAGAGCTGGAGTTGTGTCATTCAGTTGCATGTTGGATTTAAGGATATCTCCATACTTTTTTTTAGCAGCACCAATAGTGATTTTTTCACTTGTTACAGGACATGCTTTGTCTTTAGCATGATGGTTGCCAAGACAATTGGGGCACTTGAATAGTGTAATATTATCTCTCTTAATAGTACAAGAAGATGTTAGATGGTTGTTGGCACATCTTGAACATCTAGGTTTACTGCAACATACTTTGGCATGTGGCCATGCCTTTGGCAGTGATTGCAGATCATGACATGGGGAATATATGTCTTGACTTTTTTTTCCATACCCAGAATAGAAATAAATTCAGGAAGGTCAAGTGAAGGAGTAAGGATAAACCCATCAACATTCATCTTGTCAGATGTCTGTTGACCAAATAGTGGACATACTCTTGTGAAATCTTGATCCATCAGTTCATCTAATAAGGTTTCACTTGTAAAATTACCCTTGTCAAAGAATACCAGCCCCTCAGGCATGAAGCCCTTGAGGGAGTTTAAGTGCAATCCCTGAGAGCCTTGAACTGAGAAATACTTCTCACAGGAAAATGTTAATGATTGGTTATTATCTGAAACTAGCTTCCCTATCTCTAGTATCTTGTTCAGTACTGCTTGATTTCTGATCTTAAGGCAGTTAGAACCATTTGAGGATTCTACCGAAATTGTATCTTTTTGGCATTCATTAAATTGGTTTCTCAACAGCATAATTCCTTTCATGATTATACCCAGTGGTGGATTATGGAGAACAAGCTGCCCTGTTTTAGTCAACAATACTCTAATGATACTGTCCTCACCCGTGAGAACACCAGATCCCCCTGAATCATGGGGGTCAGGCATGATGAATGCCTTTCCAAGCACTACAGAAAAATCAATAGAAAGAAAATCCACAAAACCAGTCACAGGGGGAAAAGAAGGAAAAATATCTTAAATACCTTAATATTAACTATTTAAACAGTAAACAAAGAAAATCAAAAATAGCAAAATGCTTTATTAATTTAATCTTTTCTGTGCTCAGCTATCTTGTAGCTCAGTCTCCAAATGTACCAAACAATGATTAGACTAATGGAGAATTTAATGATACAGCTCTTTTTTTTGCTATTATAGTTGGCATAGTCCATAAAAGAATATCTAAAAAAAAAAGTGATCTCACTTTAATCCAATGCAGTTCAAACTGACTTTGGTTTAAGTTGTACAGATACTCCTGGCTCCTGGAATCAGTTTATCGATAAATTGAAGTGATGGTTGCCAGATTATTTTTGAATATCCTTTGCCCATAGATCTATTTCCGCCATTCCAATTATTATTAGCAATTGCTATTTTAGCTTGCAGAAATGGTCGGTCAGGTCAAATTGAAGCGTCAGTCAAAGTGATGCATTAGCAGCCAAGTTTAACTGAAATAATTTCTTTTCAAAGATAATAAAAATGGACTAATGAGTCGAATTACAACCTGGTTTCTTCCAGGCAGAATTAACCTAAAACTCAAAATAAAGAACTAAATATTTAGTTCCAGGAGCTTGGAGATCAAGGGCATTTCTATCTTAAAAACACACCTTCTGAAAATGTAAGTTAGCGATATTTATAATTTAGAATTTGGATCACTTAATGTAAAATTTGGAAATGGGATCATTAAGTTAAACTAGCATCATAAACTCCAAACCAACATGAAAATACGACACAAAACTGAAAAACATAAAATTTGAACAGTTATTACCTAAATAGCTTGGAGACTCCTTTTCTCTAATTTTTAATAACATATAAGCATTTTAATCTCATTTCATACCCGTTTAGCTATATTTTTTATCTTCATAATTTTTGGTAATCACTAATGGGTAGGGATGAATTAGGAGCGAGGGACTTTGGAACACGTTCTCCAACCAAAAGATCGAAATGCACTAATTATAGGGGTGGAGGCACAAAGAATATCCAAATTTGTGTCGCTACCTCATCCCAAACATCAATTCGGTACCCGTCCCTGCTAATAGGTTTAAATTTCAATAAAATGCATAGATCAATCAAAACGGAACACTTCCCATAAAGGGGAAATTTGTTTAACGGGTAAAGACTAGTGATAACTCTAGTGACAAGCAAGTAACAAGTAAAAGCCATCTCATACCAACTGTGTAAAATGCATTATTATCTTTCGCTTGTCGTTGCTATTTTCACACTATCCAAGTTTTTTGGTTTTATTCTTAAACCCAAAATTCAAAAACCAAACTAAAAAAGATTCACTAAAAAAAATTTGAGAGGGGAGTTTTTCAAAGGAAAACAAAGAATTAAAACCTAAGCCAAGCAGATATAAAGCCCTGTAATAATTCAAACTTTAAACATTCAGAGATTTCTATTAACTAATAAAAGTAACCAATTAAACAGTTCGTGATAACAAACTGTAGTAAGGAGCGACCCGGCTCAATATTAACTAACTCTAAAAAATGGAATTTTGATATCAATAGTTAAATCAAAAGAATCGCATTTTAATGCTGATTTTAAATATAAGTTTCAGTAAGTTTAGTCTTACCCATCAAAAGTTACAAGCTGTTCCCTCCTCAACACCCGGCTCTAAGCACTAAAGTTTTTTTACTGTTTTAAATTGTAGAGTTAAGCGAAAGAGTCAAACTTTACCGTAAAGGGCAGGGAGTTAAGGAGGGAACAGCCCCTTTCATTTACGAAGTAATTTCTGGTTCGTTTTAAGTTTTAATGTCGCTCCTTACTTTCAGTTAAAAAACTTGTTTTTTTCTATTTAATAACGAACAGAAATTAAAATAAAAATCATATTAAACATAGAGATATGCGATACAGCTATAAATATATCTTCAAACGAGCGGAAACCGAAATGTATAATCAAGTCGCACTTAAAACCAACAAAAATTAGTAAAATATGGTTGTTACCCTAATCTACCCCCCCTCCCAAACCTCTAAAGGCTCGTATATAATTTACGTTTAACTAAATTAGTTTGAACTGTGTGGTTAAACCTTCAAAACATCAACCAAAGTTAAAAGATAAAATAAACTCAAGATAATAATTAAGATGTGTGGAAATAGCTAATGAAAATAAACCAAATAGTTTTCGATTTAACTCAAGGCCCTCCTCAGCATTCCCGAAAAGTTTCGACTTAAAACACCTAGAAATAGTAGAAAAAAGGGTAGTAACATTAGCATACCTGAAGGCTTTACATTGATTCCTTAATGAATTGCTGGGATACTGGCGAGATCTTTTTTACGACCCGCATGCATATAGTGTGTTTTAATATAGTTCAAATTCCCCCCAAAATGAATTGAAAGCTTCAACTCAATGACCTAAGTCGCTTCTAAGATACTGCTGGTTCACCCTTTCGAGAAACTGTATGCACATTAGTATTTTGATCTAGTTCAACTTCCCCCTGAACATTCCCTGAAATTTTTATTTTAATATGCTTAGCCTTTGTAGTAATGTTTATAGTAGTGGTAATAGTAGTAGTATCAGTAGCAATACTAGCATGCATTTATTGTCTTTCGGTCAATGAAACATACCTTTCAGTATTCCCTGAAAGTCTCATCTTAATACCCTAAGCCGTTCGTAAGATATATACTTTTGATAACCTCTATGCATATAATGCGTTTTGATTTAGTTCAACAATCTCCTAAATATTCTTTGAAGGCTTTAATATTCTTAGTCTTTCTTGGACACCATGGGTCAAACATATTCCCAATAACTGATGCTATATGTAAATAATGGCTAATTTGCATATCTTACAACCTTTGCCCCAAGGGCAGTTTGAGGTTTTTCGTCCCCATAACATATTAATTGGACCTTTGACCTATGCCGAATCAAATAACTCATTCATAATTGCTATCAGATATCTTTTTGGGGGCTGCTTGCCCTCCAACCATTTTTGACTATGAAAAAGGGCACTAGAAACTTTAATTTTCGATCGAATAAGCCAATTCCGAAGCTTCTATGATAACTCCTTCCATAATAATCGCCTCAGTACAAAAAAAAATAATTCATGGAGCTCACTTTACTCTTTATTTAGGCAGCACTATTGCGGTATTTCTGATTCTCTAGAAGTTTCGGCTTAATATAATTCCATGTTTCTGAAATATTTTACAAATCCCCCTTTTTCTTCAAAAATTTATTCTTAAACAATCACCAATTTTCATTATTTACCGCCCTTGCCAGAGGTCTGTGGGAGTAATGTCATCCCCGAAGAATTATAGTTTCACTACAAATAAGAGTTTGGATACTACCCCTTCCTTACCTGTAAAAGTCCAAAGCCTGCTCTGTCATTTGCGCTTCACTGAAAACGAATTATATTACAAATGTTTTCTTTTCCAGTTAATACAACATTGAAAATAAAAATTAAAATTATAGCGAAGTAAAATCTTGAACTGATTATCTTTCAAAATTTGATATCATTATATATATATATATATATATATATATATATATATATATATATATATATATATATATATATATATATATATATATATATATATATATATATATATATATATATATATATATATATATATATATATATATATATATATATATATATATATATATATATATATATATATATATATATATATATATATATATATATATATATATATATATATATATATATATATATAAGTTGTTTGTTTGTGTGTGTCTGTTGACTGACGTCATGTTTGTGTGTCAACTGTTGTTATGTTTGTCGACTGACGTCATTATAGGGATTGAGCTGTATGTCGTCATGAAGTTGTTTGTCGACTGAAGTCATGTTTGTCAACTGACGGAATTACAGACCGGGACACCGGGACACAAATCACGACCGGGACACCGGGACACAGGAAATATAAATGACGACCGGGACACTCAAAGAGAAATTACAGACTGGGACACGGGACACAAATAACGACCGGGACACAGGGACACAACTAAAACGGGGACGCCGGGGGCATAGGGGGGATACACAAATGACAACCGGAACACCGTTAATGTTCGAAGAGAAATTACAGACCGGGACACAAATGATGACCGGGACACCCGGACACAGGGAATATAAATGACGACCGGGACACCCAGACACAGGGAATATAAATGACGACCGGGACACTCAAAGAGAACTTACAGACTGGGACACCAGGACACAAATGACGACCGGGACACAGGGAATATAAATGACGACCGGGACACTGGGACACAACTACAACGGGGACGCCGGAGGGCACAGGGGGATATATAAATGACGACGGGGACATAGGGAATGTTCGATTGGCAATCACCATCAACAAAGCTCAAGGGCAATCATTAGAATAATGAGGTATAGATCTGAATACGGATTGTTTTTCCTATGGACAATTATATGTTGCATGTTCAAGAGTCGGTAAACCTGACAATCTATTTATGTGCACAGACAATGGGACAACGAAGAATGTCGTATATTCGCAAGTTTTACGTAATTAAAAACATATATATATCTATCTATATTCACAGGTGGGACATAGGGACACAACCACAATGGCGCGTAACTAACATGGCGCGTAACGACATAAGTGCACGGGGGGCTTGGGGGGCACGTAGCGCCCCCACCAACTGGGGTGCTTCGTGCCCCCCAAGCCCCCCGCGCGCGTAAATCGTTACGCGCCATATTAGTTACGCGTCATTGTAGTTGTGTCCCTGTTTCCCACCTGTAAATATATATATATATATATATATATATATATATATATATATATATATATATATATATATATATATATATATATATACTAGCTGTTGGGGTGGCGCTTCGCGCCACCCCAACACCTAGTTGGTGGGGCGCTTCGCGCCCCCCCAAGCCCCCCGTGCGCATAAGTCGTTACGCGCATTATTAGTTACGTGCCATTGTAGTTGTGTCCCTGTGTCCCATCTGTGAATATAGATAGATTTATATATGTGTTTCAAACTACGTAAAACATGCGAATATACAACATTCTTGGCTTTCCCATTGTCTGTGCATATACAAAGCCTTATGTACTAATAATGACGTCATATGCAAACGCTCTTTTTACAAACAAACAAACATGCATACACACAACTCGTTTTTATATAGATAGATAGATAGATAGATACAATACAAATTAACTGCGTAAAACTTGCGAATATACAACATTCTTCGCTGTCAAATTGTCGCTACATATAAATAGATTGTCAGGTTTACCGACCCTCGAACATGCAACGTACAATTGGCCATGGGAAAAAGAATCAGTATTAAGATCTATACCACATTTTTCTAATGATTGACCTTGAGCTTTGTTAATGGTGATTGCAAGTGCTAATCGAATTTGGAATTGCAATCTTTTAAATTGAAAAGGCAGATCCGTTGGAATCATGGGAATGCGAGGAATAAGAACAGCCTCACCCTCAAAAGGCCCTCTTAAGATTGTGGCCTCTATTAGGTTTTCCATTGTTTTTTTTACGGCAAGTCGCGTGCCATTGCAAAGCTTTGGTGGGTTGATATTTCTTAAAAGTATTATTGGTACGCCTATTTTTAGTTGCTGCACGTGTGGTGGAAACCCTGAAAGATCTATGGAATTTAAAAATTCAGATGGATAATTAACCGCTTCATTTGGTTCCAAAACTGTGTCGACTGACTTGTAAAGGACTGCCAGGTCTCAAATCTTGGTCAAAACAATATTGTTGATTTCGTGGACGTCCATATTTTTGGGTGCGAGAATCGCTCTTTCACTTAGCCATTTATTATTTTTATAATTTTTTAGAATATTTGGAAATAGTTTTTCAATCAATTCATTTTTGGACGTCACTAAATTACAGAAATCAGCAGGTAGTTGTATACGTCCTGAAATTGAGTCTACTGGGAGCTTTCCGTTTCCAATTGCCAGCAATTGATCTGAAAATGTTTGACCAGAGTCATCGTTTTCCAATCGGACACGCATATTTGTAGTTAATTTTAATATTTTTACGTGTGCCCATAAATTAGAATTTTTCAGGCAAGCATTCATTTCGTCTGCAGGAGTTGATCTAGGTATTATAGGTAATGTTTGCCTGAAATCTCCCGCAAGCAATATTAATGTGCTGCCAAAGGGTTTCGACTTGCCTCTCAAATCTTTCAAGCATTGATCCAGAGCCTCGAGCGATTTTTTGTGTGCCATTGTGCACTCATCCCAAATAATAAGTTTGCATTGCTGCAATACTTTACCCATCCAAGATGATTTGGAAATATGGCACGTGGGAGTTTCTGTAGAATGCAAATTCAGAGGCAATTTCAAAGCGGAATGAGCAGTTCTTCCACCAGGCAGCAATGTTGCGGCTATTCCGGACGACGCAATTGCCAACGCTATATCATTTTTTGATCGAATTCATGCCAGAATCAGTTTTATCACAAACGTTTTACCAGTACCTCCTGGCGCATCCAAAAAGAAAATTTCTCCAACGTTGTTATCGACACAATGCATTATCGTATCATAAATGTCTTTTTGTTCCGACGTTAACTTGGAAATGTTATTTTGTACATACGACAATAGATCACTCGTACTGTAACTTTGTTCAGGATCCAATTCTACACATGTCGAAACAGCAGCGATACGGTTAGGTGAAGGCATTCCCAAACCCTGAAGAGGTTTGTTTGCCATACGTACGCACAAATCTTTTATAATAACTAATGTGCAGTTATAAATTTCTGATGTAAAATCAAAATTCATATCTGACGTCTCTAACTGTTTTCGATGGAGTATATCTTCGGACATTTTTGACTTGTATTTTTCCCATAACTCTGTAGGAGCTGATGGAGAGCAAGTTGTTAAAATGATGCCAAACAATGCACGAATTTGACTTGGGGTTGACGTTTCGCACGCGTCATTGATGCAGTTATCCCAGTGTTGGTCATTCTCCAATAAATTCAGAGCTTGGCATGCACTACGGTAAGTGTCATGTATAGTACCATTTACAGTTCTCAAATACTCAAAGGATGTCGGACCGGGTACATTCACCAAAAGCAAGCATAGAAAGAAGCATTCATGTTGATTGGGGTGAACGGTGTAGAGTCTTCCTATCGTGGTATCTTTGAAGATGGTAGCTTGGCCGTCGACTGACTTACCCTGTTTTCGACGTTCAAATACTTCATTTTTAGTATTCCACGTGTAATACGAAGGCACTTCAGGATACAGCAGTTTTTTTGCAAAAGAGTCATTTTTGCAAAGCGAAAAAAAAGCTGTTAATGTTGTATCCGGTGGATTCAGGGCTCTTTGTTGCACGTTGGTTTCCGTGAAATAAACACGTTGACCATTCTGTAAATGTACCGCTAAGTGAACAACAGCTGGACTACGTTCATATATCGGAAATGAAAGAATTCGCCAAACAGCTTCATTACTGCTTATGTATCTTCCAGCCTGATATTGTACGATTTTGTCGAAATCTTTGATTTCGGGCTGCAAGCCAAAAACTGCCATGTCACTGCCTTTGTTGACGTATTTACATATGTATTTGATTGCCTTTACGGAGCTACAGTATTCAACGTTTATGTGTGCATTAAATGTTTTTGATAATAATGGGGAATATGGAACAACCCACTGGTTATCTACTTCGATGGTGGTACCGTTACGCTTCTTTATTATTGCTGTTTTACCGCCATCTTCAGTAGATCTTCTTCTATATTGTGGGTAACCATCATTGCCAGTAATTGTCTTTGATACTAAAAGTCGAGGATATTGCTTTGTGCACCTTCCTTTGGCCATGCATGGTGAATTTTCGTTCAGTGCACCGCAAGGTCTATGTATCATATTTTTTACAATAATATCATGTAACCCCTTATCGACGTTTTTATCAGGTATTTCAGCGGAAATCACATCATCAATTTCGTTCGAAGTAATTTTTTTATGTAGCCAGATTAGTATATGTGCGTGTGGCAAACCTCGTTTTTGCCATTCCACTGAGTACATCCAGCATCGCACTGACCCAAACACTTCAAGTTTTACTATGTAGTTTATCAGTGATTTCAACTTTTGCCGGAAGACACGGGCCGTAATGTCATGCCTATGAACCGCCGATTGGCCTTGAAGTAATAGCTACAGTATCTCGTCCCAAGATTGATTACATGTAAATGTAATAAATAAATCTGGACGACCATAGAGACGAACATACGCAATAGCATCTTAAGCATATTCATGCATATGACGGGGACTGCCAGCATATGACGAAGGTAAAATTGTTAATCTTCCAACGCTTCTTGTATTACCGTCATTTATAACTGCATCTCGCAAATGAATGTATTGTTCAGAGCGGAGCTTGGTCTGATTCAGGCGGATATATGGCAAACATTCTGATTCAATTTTAGCATACATATCAACGACAAATTGGTGAAACAATTCAGGGCATTTTAAAATATAATTTTCTTCATCCTGCCGAATCATTAGTCTATAGGAATAATAATGCATTGCACTGTATTTCTTATTCATTTCTTTGTTAGTGGCTGGATTCATCAATTTAATATTAAAGTGATAGCCGTCGGCTCCATCCCAAAAAATGATAGGATATTGTAGGGCATCGTAGCATCGATGAGTTTCAGCAATTCTTAACAACTGAGCGTTTCGCTTATGAAGAATAATATCTCGAGGTAAAAACTGATCACCGACCATAACGATTGCCACTTCGTCGATAGTTGGAGCATTGTATCTACGAACATGTTGGCCAGGAGGCGTTTTTTCATCGGAAATAACAATTTTATGCGTATCAGTATGCATCAAATCGATGGCTGTTTTGAACAGACGCACTAAATTATTATTTTCGTGGAAAAGATGTTGCAATTGGGAAACGATTTTCCTTTCAACCTTGGGAGAAATTTTGCAACGTGCATTCAATTCAGAATTTCCTTCACTGATGAAGTACAATTGTAAAAATTTATGATTCTCGCCTGAGAATGGTAGAAGGGACCCTGCTCTATGATAAATTTGCCCTTTTACTTTGAAAGTAGACATAAATTGATCTGGATTTTCGATTTGGGCTCCAAACGACGTAATATGGAAACATCAGTTGTATTTTCTGATTTTTGATAAAAAAACGCTTAGATTCTGACGTAGTTCCAGTAAGGAAAGTCTTCAATGGCTCTGGTGGTGCAGCCAATAGAGGAAGTTTAACTTTTCCTGAGGCCCAACACATTCCCATTGTTTCACCATTGAATTTCAAGGCCATGCAAAAGGGACAAATTTTAGACATTATCCCGATTTGAACACATCTACTCAAGCTATAATCATCGACTGGGCTGTACCTGAATGCCAGGCGATAACTTTCAGGTTGCTCTGATTCCTCAGCACGCTTTCTTTTCTTACTTTCTCTATCAGCAGCAAGCCTGATTTCTTGCTGTTCTTGTGATTCCTCGGCACGCTTTCTTTTCTTACTTTCTCTATCAGCAGCAAGCCTGATTTTTTGCTGTTCTTGTGATTCCTCGGCACGCTTTCTTTTTTCACTTTCTCTTTTAGCAGCAAGTCTGCTTTCGCGTTGCTCTGGTAGTTCCTCGGCACGCTTTCTTTTCTGACTTTCTCTATCAGCAGCAAGTTTTTTGGCATAGACTCTTTGAGCATCTTCATCGGCTTTTGCCATTTTAAGTTCATCAGTCATTGTAAACTTAAACATTAATAGATTTCTACTTGAACATATATGTCTTAAATATCTTTAATGACGTCACCGTCATAGCAAAAATGACGACAACTAACTTCATGACGTCAGTTGACACAGAAACATGACGTCACCTGATCCACAGACAGACAACTTATTTTTATATATATAGATAGATATACTAGCTGTTGGGGTGGCTGTTCGCCCCACCCCAACACCTAGTTGGTGGGGGCGCTTCACGCCCCCTGTGCCCCCCGGCGTCCCCGTTGTAGTTGTATCCCTGTGTCCCGGTCGTAATTTGTTTCCCGGTGTCCCAGTCTCTAAGAGTGTTCCGGTCGTCATTTGTCGTCATTTATATTCCCTGTGTCCCGGTCTGTAATTTCATCAGTTGACAAACATGACGTCATTCGACAAACAACTTCATGACGACATACAGCTCAATCCTTATAATGACGTCAGTCGACAAACATGACGTCAATCGACACACAAACATGACGTCAGTCGACAGACACACAAACAAACAACTTATTTATATATACACTAGCTGTTGGGGTGGCACTTCGCGCCACCCCAACACCTAGTTGGTAGGGGCTTTCGCTCCCTCCAAACCCCCCCGTGCGCTAAAGTCGTTACGCGCAATATTAGTTACGCGCCATTGTAGTTGTGTCCCCATGTCCCACCTGTGAATATAGTTATATATATATATATATATATATATATATATATATATATATATATATATATATATATATATATATATATATATATATATATATATATATATATATATATATATATATATATATATATATATATATATGTATATATATATATATATATATATATATATATATATATATATATATATATATATATATATGTTTTTACTACGTAAAACTTGCGAATATACAACATTCTTTGCTGTCCCATTGTCTGTGCATACAAATAGATTGTCAGGCTTACCGACTCTTGAACATGCAACATATAATGGTCCATGGAAAAACAATGCGTATTCAGATCTATACCTCATGATTCTAATGATTACCGTAGAGCTTTGTTGATGGTGATTGCTAATCGACCATTCCCTGTGTCGCCGTCGTCATTTATATATCCCCCTGTGCCCCCCGATGTCCCCTTTGTAGTTGTGTCCTTGTGTACCGGTCGTCATTTTTATTCCCTGTGTCCCGGTCGTCATTTGTGTCCCGGTGTCCCAGTCTGTAATTTCTCTTTGAGCGTCCCGGTCGTCATTTATATTCCCTGTGTCCGGGTGTCCCGGTCATCATTTTTGTCCCGGTCTGTAATTTCTCTTCGAACATTCACTGTGTCCCGGTTGTCATTTGTATATCCCCCTATGCCCCGGCGTCCCCGTTGTAGTTGTATCCCTGTCTCCCGGTCGTCATTTGTATTCCCTGTGTCCCGGTCGTTATTTGTGTCCTGGCATCCCAGTCCCAACCGTCATTTGTGTCCCGATGTCCCGGTCTGTAATTTCGTCAGTCGAAAACATGACGTCAGTCGACACACTAACATGACGTCAGTCGACAGACACACACACACACAGACAACTTATTTTTATATATATAGATAGATATACTAGCTGCTGGGATGGCGCTTGGCACACCCCCCCCTCCCAAGCCCCCCGCGCGCGTAAGTCGTTACGCGCCATATTAGTTAAGCGCCAATGTAGTTGTGTCCCTGTGTACCACCTATGAATATATATAGATTTACATATGGGTTTTGAAATACGCAAAACTTGCGAATATACAACATTCTTGGCTTTCCCATTGTCTGTGCATATACAAAGCCTTATGTACTTATAATGACGTCATATGCAAATGCTCTTTTTGAAAACTAACAAACATGCATACACACAACTCGTTTTTATATAGATAGATAGATAGATAGATACAATACAAATTAACTGCGTAAAACTTGCGAATATACAACATTCTTCGCTCTCCAATTGTCGCTGCATATAAATAGATTGTCAGGTTTACCGACCCTCGAACATGCAACGTACAATTGTCCATGGGAAAAACAATCAGAATTAAGATCTATACCACATTTTTCTAATGATTTACCTTGAGCTTTGTTGATGGTGATTGCAAATGCTAATCGAATTGGGAATTGCGATTTTTTAAATTGAAAAGGCAGTCCTGAAATTGAGTCTACTGGGAGCTTTCCGTTTCCAATTGCCAGCAATTGATCTGAAAATGTTTGACCAGAGTCATCGTTTTACAATCGGACACGCATATTTGTATGCCCATAAATTAGAATTTTTCAGGCAAGCATTCATTTCGTCTGCAGGGGTTGATTATAGTAGGTATTATAGGTAATGTTTGCCTGAAACCTCCCGCAATGCCAGAATCAATTTTATCACAAACGTTTTACCAGTACCTCCTGGCGCATCCAAAAAGAAAATTTCTTCAACGTTGTTATCGACACAATGCATTATCGTATCATAAATGTCTTTTTGTTCCAACGTTAACTTGGAAATGTTATTTTGTACATACGACAATAGATCACTCGTACTGTAACTTTGTTCACGATCCAATTCTACACATGTCGAAACAGCAGCGGTACGATTAGGTTAAGGCATTCCCAAATCCTAAAGAGGTTTGTTTGCCATACATACGCACAAATCTTCTATAATAACTAAAGTGTAGTTATAAATTTCTGATGTAAAATCAAGAGTCATATCTGACGTCTCTAACCGTTTTCGATGGAGTATATCTTCGGACATTTTCGATTTATGTTTTCCCCATAACTCTGTAGGATCTGAAGGAGAGCAAGTTGTTAGAATGATTCCAAACAAAGCACGAATTTGACTTGGAGTTGACGTTTCGCACGCGTCATTGATACAGTTATCCCAGTGTTGGCCATTCTCCAATAAATTCAGAGCTTGGCATGCACTACGGTAAGTGTCATGTATAGTACTGTTTACAGTTCTCAAATACTCAAAGGACGTCGGACCAGGTATATTCACCAAAAGCAGGCGTAGAAAGAAGCATTCATGTTGATTGGGGTGAACGGTGTAGAGTCTTCCTAACGTGGTATCTTTGAAGATGGTAGGTTGGCCGTCGACTGACTTACCCTGTTTTCAACGTTCAAATACTTTATTTTTAGTATCCCACGTGCAATAGGAAGGCACTTCAGTATACAGCAGTTTTTTGCAAAAGAATCATTTTTGTATAGCGAAAAGAAAGCAGTTAACTTTGTATCCGGTGGATTCAGGGATCTTTGTTGCACGTTGGATTCCGAAAAATAAACACGTTTACCATTCTGTAAATGTACCGCTAAGTGAACAACAGCTGGACTACGTTAATGTATCTGAAATGAAAGAATTCGCCAAACAGCTTCATTACTGCTTATGTATCTTCCAGCCTGATATTGTACGATTTCGTCGATATCTTTGATTTCTGACCACAAGAGAAAAACTGCCATGTCAACGCCTTTGTTGACGTATTTACATATGTATTTGATTGCCTTTACGGAGTTACAGTATTCAACGTTTATGTGTGCATTAAATGTTTTTGATAATAATGGGGAATATGGAACAATCCACTGGTTATCTACTTCGATGGTGGTACCATTACGCTTCTTTATTATTGCTGTTTTACCGCCATCTTTAGTAGATCTTCTTCTATATTGTGGGTAACCATCATTGCCAGTAATATTGTATAATACCAACAATATCGTATAACCCCTTATCGACAATTTTATCAGGTATTTCAGCAGAAATCAAATCATCAATTTCGTTAGAAGTAATTTTATAATGTAGCCAGATTAGTATATATGCGTGTGGCAATCCTCGTTTTTGCCATTCCACTGAGTACATACATCATCGCACTGACCCAGGTTGCTCTTGTGATTCCTCGGCAAGCTTTCTTTTGGTGATTTCTCTTTGAGACGCAAGCCTGATTTCACGCTGTTGTTGTGATTCCTCGGCACACTTTCTTTTCTTACTTTCTCTATCAGCCGCAAGCCTGTTTTCTTGCTGTTCTTGTGATTCCTCGGCAAGCCTTCTTTTTTCACTTTCTCTTTTGTCAGCAAGTCTGGTTTCGAGTTGCTATGGTAGTTCCTCGGCACGCTTTCTGTTCTTACTTTCTCTATCAGCCGCAAGCCTGTTTTCTTGCTGTTCTTGTGATTCCTCGGCACGCTTTCTTTTCTTACTTTCTCTATCAGCAGCAAGTTTTTTGGCATAGACTCTTTGAGCAGTTTCCTCGGCTGTTGCCATTGTAGGTTCTTCAGTCATTTTATAATTAAACATTTTTCCGTGAACGAATGTCTTAAATACCTTTAATGACGTCATCGTCATAACAAACATGACGACAACTAACTTCATGACGACATAAAATGATGACATGACGTCATTCGACAGACACACAGACAACTTATTTTTATATATATAGATAGAACTAGCTGTTGGGTTGGCCCTTCGCGCCACCCCAACACCTAGTTGGTGGGGGCCCTGTGCACAACCCCCAAGCCCCCGCGCGCACGTAAGTCGTTACGCGCCATATTAGTTACGCGCTATTGTAGTTGTGTCCCTATGTCCCACCTGTGAATATAGATAAAAGAGAAAAGATTTCTCTTTTCGTTATAGATATATATATATGTTGTTAACTACGTAAAACTTGCGAATATACAACATTCTTCGATGTCCCATTGTCTGTGCATATAAATAGATTGTCAGGTTTACCGACTCTTGAACATGCAACATAAAATTGTCCATGGGAAAAACAATCCGTATTCAGATCTATACCTTATTATTCTAATGATTGCCCTTGAGCTTTGTGATGGTGATTGCTAATTGAACATTCCCTGTGTCCCCGTCGTTATTTATATATCCCCCTGTGCCCCTGGCGTCCCCGTTGTAGTTGTGTCCCTGTGTCCTGGTCGTCATTTATATTCCCTGTGTCCCGGTCGTCATTTGTGTCCCGGTATCCCAGTCTGTAATCTCTCTTTGAGTGTCCCAGTCGTCATTTATATCTCCCGGTCGTTATTTGTGTCCCAGTGTCCCAGTCTGTAATTTGCCTTTGAGTGTCCCGGTCGTCATTTATAATCCCTGTGTTCCGGCTTATAGTTTTCTTTTTCTCCTTTATTTTTCAGTTTTTTTTCTTTTTTTAGTTCTTTTTCTTTTTCAGTTTTTAGTTTTTTTTAAGTTTTTTTATTAGTTTTAAATTTTTTTTTCTTTTTAGTTTTTTTTGTAGTTTTTACCTTTTTTAGTTTTTTCTACTTTTGTATTAATGCTAAAGCCAAGGTTCAAACCTGGAGCCTCTCGGACCTAGAACCGGAAACATAACGCTTTACCAACTCAGCTACTTCGGCTTGAATACATTCGTTTTGAGCAGCTTCCTCGGGTGTTGCCATTGTAGGTTCTTCAGTCATTTTACAATTGGAAATTTGTCTTTCAACGATCTTCTTACAATTAAAAATTCGTCTTTGAACGATATTCTTAAATACCTGTGTCCTGGTCGTCATTTATAATCCCTGTGTCCCGGTATCCCAGTCTGTAATTTCTCTTTGAGTGTCCCGGTCGTCATTTTTATTCCCTCTGTCCCGGTCGTCATTTGTGTCCCGGTCTGTAATTTCTCTTTGAGTGTTTTTTTCTTTTTAGTTTTTTTTTTAGTTTTTTACCTTTTTTCTTTTTCTTCTTTATTTTTCAGCGTCACTATGAAATACATATCACCGAACCTTTGTTTTTTTTAACTAAAATCTGATAGGCATTGATGACCTTATCCAAGTCAAAATCCCAAACACAATCATCATCGCTATCATTTTCAGTTTTGATATGTTTTGACTCTCGCTGTCCAGGTGGATTTTCATCTAACTGCGCGGTTTTGCGTTCTTTAGCCGCAAGCCTGTTTTCTTGCTGTTCTTGTGATTCCTCGGCACGCTTTCTTTTCTTACTTTCTCTATCAGCCGCAAGTTTTTTGCCATAGACTCTTTGAGCAGCTTCCTCGGCTGTTGCCATTGTAGGTTTTTCAGTCATTTTACAATTAAACATTTTTCTGTCCACGATCTTCTTACAATTAAAAATTTGTCTTTGAACGATTTTCTTAAATACTTTTAATGACGTCATCGTCATAACAAATATGACGACAACTAACTTCATGACGACATGATAACATGACGTCACTCGGCAGACCCACAAACAACTTATTTATATATATATATATATATATATATATATATATATATATATATATATATATATATATATATATATATATATATATATATATATATATATATATATATATATATATATATATATATAATATGTTCGGTTTGATTTTATTTGTATTTTCCATGACTGTTCAAGACACAAATAGTTTTCAGTAAAACGCCAATGACGCAGTAGGTTTTAGATTTTATAATGAAAGAAGAAGGCAAAACCCATAATCTTGTTTGCAATGATTTTTATTCGTTTTGAAGCTTGATTTACATTTTCAATTTAGGTATCACTCGTTTTAAGATTAATTTTTTCATTTATAATAGTACCTATTGTATGTCTGTTTTCTCTGATTTCTATTTATTTTCTGTTCGTTTTGGGTATCATTTATTATTTAATAGCAATTTCTTGTCGTTTCTAGTTCGAATTTTAATAGGCATTTGTATCTGCTGATCACATCGCCCTTACTTTTCTTCGAAAAATTACTTTTTCGGAAAGTTCTTTAAATTCATTTTTTTCAATTTTGATTGCAAAAAGTTTAAAGTTTTTAGAAAATGCCTTATTTGAAAATCAATTTTTCTTTTCCACATCAAGATTCCATCAAAGTATCAAAACTAGCATCAAAGTACCAAAGTATCAAAGCAAGAAAGCGTCTAAATAAACAAGGTATTAAGGTAAAAAAAAAGTATCAAAGTAACAATAAGCCATTTACCTTGGGGGAGGGAGGGCTAGAACCCGAAAACACATTTATTTGACTTTGGAACTATTTTCAAACAAAATGGCTATCACAAAATTTTGAGTGGGTGCCCTTTGGGAAAGTGGGGCACGAGCTAATTACCCTTTGATCACTTTTGACACTTAAAAAAAACTAAAAGATTCAATTTTCCGATCAAATGAGCCCCCTCCAAAGTTAATATGACCACCCCTTCCAGACAAAATTTACATTCTAGTAATGGGCAACTTACATAAGTTACAATCCTTTCCCTGGGAGCTAAGAAGGATTTCCTAACCCCTAAGTTATAGCAATTTGAATTTAGGATTATTTTGAACACAAAAAAATTACAAAATTTTTATCAGATGCATTTGGGGGGGGAGGCACAAGGGGAAGGGCTTCTTACTCTTTGATCATTTTCAATTCTTAGGCACAATAGATTTTGATTTCCGACCGAATGACCCTCCCCCAAAGTTTGTACGGCCACACCTTCCATAGAAGCTTTATATGCTAACAATGTGATATTAGTATAGCTTACGGCACTTTCCCAAGGGCTGGGGAGAGGGAGGGTTCAAACCGAAAACCATGGCTATTTGGTATTTGGACGATTGTGAACAAAACGGCTAACTCAAAATTTTGATCGAAAGCACTTGGAAAAAAGAGATAATGGGGGGGGGTATACCTACCGTCTGATTACTCTTGACTTTTAAAAATTAAGCTATAACTTTCAATTTAAATCGAGATAGGGTTTTCCGAAGTCTATACGATTACCCCTTCGACAAAAAGCTTATATATGAACAATGGACAGCTTGCATAACTTACAGCACTTGACCTAAGGGTAGTGGGAGGTTTTGCCACACAAACAAATCCTCAGAGGAATAATTATTTTAATTACTTCACCGCTTGACTATTTCGGACATAATGGTCACCCCAGAATATTGATTGGATGTGTGTGGGGAAAAGAGGGCGTAGAAGGAAGAACGGCTTGATGCACCCCAATCACGTTTGACTGTTAAAAAGGGCACTAGAAATTATTTTTTCAACTGAATGAGCCCCCTCCGAAATTTGTAACTCCACCCCTTGCATATGAAGTGCCTCTGGAGAAGAAAAAATGGAGCCTTACGGCCTTGGGGTTGGCAGGGGAGGCTACTTGTCATACGATCACTTTTGACTTTTAAAAAACGAACTAGAACTTTCAATTTCTAATTATTTGAGTCCCATCCGAAGCTTGTAAGACCATCATTTCCGTAAAAACCTTATATGTCCGTAGGGCATATGTTACAACCCTCCCCTGGATTTTCTTGGGAAGGGGGGGGGGGTATGTCGACCCCCAAAGTTTTGTCATCTAATCGTAAAAATATTAAAAAAAAGGCCATCTCTAAATTTTGATCGGATGAATTTGGGGAAAAGAGGGTGGGAGGGGTATCACTTTTGATGACTTTTAAAAAGGTAAATAGAAATTTCAGTTTCCAATCAAACGAGCCAACTCTGATGTTTATACAAGAACCCCTTTCAAAAAACTTTATATGCCCCAGGGGCATGACTTTCATAGGGCTCGAGGGGTTGACCCCTGAGTTTTGTTAATTGATCTTTAAACTATTTTGAATAAAATGACTATCTCAAAATTTCAATGAGATGCATTTGGGGAAAAAGGAGCCTTGGGGAGAGGGGCTATTTGCCCTCCTCACTTTTGATTCTCAAAAAGGGCACTAGAAGTTCTGATTTACAGTTGAATGAGCCCCCTCTGAAGCTTATACTACCATCCCTTCCATAAGAATCTTATATGCCCCTGGGCATAGTTTACAACACTTGGCCCCAGGTTTTGGTGGGTTGTGTTATCCCTTTAGTCTTTGTTATATGATCTTTGGTCTATTTTGAACAAAATGGCGATATAAAAAATTCAATCGTACGCATTTTTGGAAATGAGGGGTGGCAGGGGGAGGAGGGGGGCTAGTTACAATCGTTTCACTTTTGACTCTTAAAAAGGGAATTAGAAGTTTCAATTTCAAAATATTTGAGATCCCTCCGAGGTTTAGACGGCCACTTCTTCCATAAGAACTTTATATGCCTCAAGGGCATATGTTACAATCCTTCCCCTTGGCTATGGGGGGGGGGTGAAGTATGTTAACCCCAAACTTTTGTTGTCTGATTGTTGGAATATTTCAAACAAACGCGCAATCTCAAAATTTTGGTCGGACACATTTGTGGAAAAGAAGGTGTGTGTTGGGGGGGGGGAGTTATATACCCTCCTCTTCCTTTTAATCATAGAAAGGCAATCAGAAATTTCAATTTCTAATCAAATGAGCCGCCTCTGAAGATTCTACAACCTCCTCTTACATGAAAAACTTATACGCACTCGGGGCATAATTTAAAACACTTGTTCACGGGCTCTGGGAGTTTGTGTCGACTCTGAATTTTTCATTGTCTGATCTTTGATCTATTTTGAGAAAAATTGCTATCTAAATTCGTATCGGGTGGGTTTGGGGTAAAAAGGCTTGAGGCAAGGCTAGTTGCCCTTTGGTCTTTTTTGAATTTTAAAAGTGAAGTAGACCTTTCAATTTCCGATCAAATGAACCCTCTCTAATGTTTATACTAGCATCTCTTCTATAAGAACCATATATGTCCCCAGGGCATTAATTATAAGGCCTGCCCTCGGGCCCTGGGGGGCTGTGTCTACCCATAGTTTTCATTATATGATGTTTCTACTATTTTTCCCAAAATAGCTATCTGAAAATATTTATCTGATGGGTTTGGGAAAAATTTTATCTGATGGGTTTGGGAAATTTCGGATTTGCTTAGACATTTGTTGTGCACCATTCTGCTTTTGGTGAAAAGAATTGCGATTAAATAAGCCTTTCCATTGTCTTTTACAGACGCCGTTGACCTCTTCTCAGAAGATAGAGAGTGGGCAGAGAGAAATAGATTTTCCTCGAAAAACCATAGCTATTCTTGACACCAAAAAGCCTTTTTTAACTTTTATTTCAACTTTTGATTGAGCAGAGGTGATATTTGTCTTGTCACTATTTGCAAAGAATTTGACATTTCTTTGTTTTTTGAAGAATAGATTAGCTTTATACAGAACGCGTGATATTTGTCTTGTCATTATTTCTCTTCTTATCAAGTTTGATCTCTTAGTTAATTGACCTCATGAATACATTAATGTTTGAATGAAATAACGCCGTGGTTGTGTATTTTTGCGAGAGCAGTGTTACCAAACGCGTTGGTGAAAGCCAAGTGAAAAAAATATGAAGCTCGTTCAAAGCCAAGCGCGTTTCACTCGCTTTGTGATATCAGTCTGCGGGAAATGGTCGTTAAACTTTTGCAAAAGATCTGATATGTTACTAAAGGAAAAGAGGGAGCGAGGGCAATTAAGCCGTGTCGGCAGCGACAAACATCCTATCTGTGGTCCGCTGGCGCAAATCTTTTAAGCCATGTCATCATTATGGTGTTTTACAGCCGAGATGGCTGGGGTGGCTCATAGTGAAGACATGTTTTATCGTCGTTTTCGTTTTTTCGCCGTACAAAGTAGACATTTTGGCTGAAAACGTAAAAACTAAACAACATATTTTGTCATTCATCTTAGTTGTACCCCAACTTCTCTTTAAGTTTCTGAAACACCGCAAACACAGCAGAAATGATTCAGAGTCTTCTACAGATCCTGAAATAAGACTGCGCTTTCGAATTTTTTGCCAAAAATGACGAAAATGAAAACTGTCGTCCAAAAAGCGGCAAAGCCAGCTCTGGTGCCGGAAAACACCGTAATAAAACGGGGCTTTACTGAGCTTTCGGAAGAAGAATTACTAGTACAACCGAAGGTTCGAGAGAACCCCAGAAATTATACTGAATTCTTTTTCTTCTTCGCGCATTAGGTGATTTGAGGTTTTACATGGATTTTACTTATTTGAAGAACCACTTTGCTTTTACTTGAAAAAGAAGATCGTAAATCTGGCCAAGGAGTTACGATATTAAAAGCCTTTTTTGTTATTTTTTAAAGTATATTGGCTAATTTTCTAGGAGGACATTAAAAGTGTCCCCTTTTTGCTGAATTTGACAATTTAGTCTCAAAAAGTTTCTGCAACCCTGATAATCCGGCAAAAAATATGAATTTGTTAGTCGTTCATGGTACTTTTCTTCTGTTCTTGTGTCCTTTCTTAGATTTTATTCATATAGACAAGCAATTTTGAATTCTTACTTGATATTTCGATTAGTTTGTTGGAAGGTTTGCGTTCTAAACTAATCTAGGTTAGTTATAGTAGGCTAGTGGCAAAAGACTAGGCCTAATCTATATGATTAATGCAAAACATAGGGTGGCATTCAAAAAAATATTTAGATATAGGCATAATATTTACCACCAAGATAACTTTACCTTAACCCTCTCCTCCTAGGCTACTGCCAGGATGTAACCATAGCCTAGGCTGCATAAGAAATTAAGAAAAATTTTAAGGCTGTAGTCCTATATTTGCACATTAGAAACCTTCAAAAAAAATATTCAAGAACAAAACAAGATAAATTTGTATACTGCTAGTTTGATGCTCATTTTTATAGTTTAGTTTGCATTTTTGATAATTCATCCTCAACACTGCAATAATATTGTCACACAACCCTAGGCTGTATAAATAAAATAACAAAAAAATGACAAAATTCTCACTTTAAGATTCACACGAAGTGCTTCATATTTTTCGATTTTTTCCTATTTTTATCTGTTTCTGAATGAATTTCCATTAATTACTAGGCTATATTAGTTTTTGTACATTTTTTTTTTGGTAAAATTCTAATTAATTGACTTCTTGCTATCTCATAAAGGGTTTAGGTTAAGAAAATGAAACTTTCAGGGATGGGTCTACAGGCTAAAGTAGGCTATGTCCCGGGAAGGTATTTTCAAGTACCCACCTCCACTCCTTCTCCCTCTAGAGGGCCCTGAAATTTGCCTACATGACAGGTCTATTCCTATTGAAATTTTGACATAACAATATTTTACCTTAATTTTCAGTAACTAGTTGCTTTTTCTCTGACTTTAGTTCTGAAAATGCAATTCCTGTTATTTGAGTAGAATTTTGAGCCATATCAATGTTTTTTGCCAAATTTAGGAAATATATTTGCATATCTTTAAAACCTTATAAAATGAAATTAAGCAAAGTTATGAAGCTGAAAACAATTTTGTTGTACTTCAATTATGCAGAAGATCTATTTTCTAAAGGTTCACTTTTATAACACACATATTTTTAAAGGTCATCAAAGGTTAGGGCCCTCTAGAGTGAGAAGGAGTGGAGGTAGTTGCTTTAAAATACCTTCCTGGGACATGCTTTAGTCTGTAGATTCATCCCTGAAAGTTTCATTTTCCTAACCTAAACCCTTCCTGAGATAGAAAGAAGTCAATTAACTAGAATTTTACCTTTTTTTCTGTCAAGTCTCCTTCTAAAGATAGTCAATTCTTAGCCTTTACTTAATTTAATTATCATTAACTTCCTGTTCATAATGTCAGTCTGTAAAACAAAACCAGAAAATTTTTCATGTTTCCTGTTGCTAATTTTTTGGGGGACAGGGGGAGGGATACAAATTTTTGGGCACATTTGTAATGTAATTCTGGAGAGTGCCTAATCTTAGACAATATTTTGATTAAAGTTTATTTTTCTTTTGTATGGACTTTGATATGATGTATATGACTCTTAATCTTAGTTATGATATGAGTAGTTATAGATAATTGAGATTAGTTGATGGTTAGGACTGGGCTAGCTAGGATTGGCTGACTACAATTTGGAAAAACTTGTTTTGTAATGTTTAAACTTAACAAAAGTTACTTGTGTTCATTTAAATAAAATTATTCTGCTTCACAACACTTGACTTAGATTTAATATATCCCTGATAGTATGTACAATTTGGGTACTTTGGTCTGACTTTAAGATCTCATATTCAAGATTTGGTAGCATTTTCAAACTTAAGGGTTTGATTGGGTTCCACTATTCAAACAATTTTTTTTAAGATTGTCAACTTTGTGTGTGGTTGAAAAATATTCCAGCAGATCAGACACTTATTAAGAAATTCCAGACAAATCCAAAAGTAAGACAATTCACTTTCTAAGTGATGTAGATAATTTTTGTAATTGTTTTATTTGGTATTGTGAATCAACTAATAATGAAAAATTAAGGAAACTTTTTAAGTAGACAAGGGCAGTATTGGGATTTATTAGAGAAACTAAGAACACTAAACTAAGAAACTAAGTCAGTATTTATTATGCTTGGTGATAGCAGTAAATAAGGAATTGAATAGGAAGCTTTTTTTATGGGACTTGGTATTAACCAAGTGACATATAGCAATCACAAATTCTGTTGGTCTGTCTGTTGGTCCTGGTTTTGCTACTTTAGGTACTTCCAGGTAAGCTAGGATGATGAAGTTTGGCAGGTGTATCAGAGACTGGACCAGCTTAAATTAGAAATAGTCGTTTTCCCAATTTGACCATCTGAGGGGGGGAGTGGGGGGCCTGCTAATTCAGAAAAAATAGAAGTATTTTTAACTTATGAATGGTTGATCAGATCTTAATGAAATTTGATGTTTGGAAGGATTTCGTGTCTCAGAGCAGTTATTTTAAATCCTGACCGGATCTGGTGATATTGGGGCTGGGGGTTGGGAGGGGGAAACCTAAAATCTTGGAAAACACTTAGAGTGGAGGGATCAGGATGAAACTTGGTGGGGAAAATAAGCAAAAGTCCTAGATACATGATTGACATAACCGGAACGGATCCGCTCTCTTTGGGGTAGTTGGGGGGGGGGGAGAGTAATTCTGAAAAATTAAAAAAATGAGGTATTTTTAACTTATGAATGGGTGATTGGATCTCAATGAAATTTGATATTTAGAAGGACCTCATAACTCAGATCTCTTATTTTAAATCTCAACCGGATCCAGCATAATTGGGGTGGGGGGCAGTTGGGGGGAACCAGAAATCTTTGAAAATACTTAAAGCAGTGAGATCAGGATGAAACTGGATGGGAAGAATAAAAACCTGTCTAAGATACATGACTGACTGACATAACGGACCAGATCTGCTCTGTTTTGGGGGGGTGGGTTAATTCTGAAAAACTAAAAAAAAATGAGGTATCTTTAACTTATGAACAGGTGATTGGATCTAAATGAAATTTGATATTTAGAAGGATATTGTGTCTCAGAGCTCTTATTTTAAATCCCGACCAGATCTGGTGACTTTGGGGGGGGGGGAGTTGGGAGGGGGAAACTTAAAACTTGGAAAACACTTAGAATGGAGGGATCGGGATGAAACTTGGTGGGAAAAATAAGCACAAGTCCTAGATACATGATTGACATAACCGGAACGGATCTGCTCTCTTTGGGGTAGTTGGAGGGGGGAAGGGTATATTATGAAAAATTAGAAAAAATGAGGTATTTTCAACTTACAAAGAGGTGATCAGATCTCAATGAAATTTGATATTTAGAAGGATATCGTGTCTCAAAGCTCTTATTTTAAGTCGCGACCGGATCTTGTGACATTGGGGGGAGTTTGGGGTGGGGGAACCTAAAATGATGGAAAACGCTTAGATTGGAGGGATCACGATGAAATTTGGTGGGAAAAATAAGCAGAAGTCTTAGATACATAATTTACATAATTGGAACGGATCCGCTCTATTGGGGGGGGGGTTAATTCTGAAAAATCAGAAAAAATGACATATTTTAAACTTACAAAGGAGTTATTGCATCTTAATGAAATTTCATATTTAGAAGGACCTCATAACTCAGATCTCTTATTTTAAATCTCAACCGGATCCAGTGTAATTGGGGGGGCAGTTGGGGGTACCGGAAATCTTTGAAAATACTTAAAGTGATGAGATCAGGATGAAACTGGATGGGAAGAATAAAAACCTGTCTAAGATTCGTGACTGACATAACCGGACCGGATCTGCTCTCTTTGGTGGAGTGGGGGGGGGGGTAATTTTGAAAATTGAGGTATTTGTAACTTACAAAAGGGTGACCAGATCTTAGTGAAATTTGATATTTAGAAGGATCTTGTGCTTTAAAGCTCTAATTTTAAATTCCGACCAGATCTTGTGAAATTGGGGGGATTGGAGGGGGAAACTAGAATTCTTGGAAAATATGAAAATTGAGGTATTTTTATCTTACGAATAGGTGATTGGATCTTAATGAAATTTGATATTTAGAAGGAATTCATGTCTCAGAGCTCTTATTTCGAATCCCGACCAGATCTTTTGACATTGGGGGGAGTTGGAGGGGGAAATCTTGGAAAACACTTTGAGTGGAGGAATTGGGACAAAGCTTGGTGGATAGAATAAGCAAATGTCCTTGATACGTGATCGACGGAACCATACTGGATTCGCTCTCTTTGGGGGAGTTGGGGGGAGGGGTTCAGTGATTTGGCGAGTTTGGTGCTTCTGGACATGCTAGGATGATGAAAATTTGTAGGTGTGTCAGGGAGCTGTACAAATTGACTTGATGAAGTCGTTTTCCCAGATTCGACCATCTGGGGGGCTAAAGGGAGAGGAAAAATAAGGTATTTATAACATACAAGTGGGTGATCAGATCTTAATGAATTTTGATATTTAGAAGGACATCATGACTCAGAGCTCTTATTTTAAATCCTGACTGGCATTAGGCCTCTTATTTTCCTTTTAAATCAATCTATTGATTCATAGAATTTTGTTAGAGCTCATACCATATGATCTCTTGGCTCTTAGCTCTTCATGCCTTGTCACAAGTGCCATATGAGCTCTTAGCTCTTGTTTATATATTTCAATCCTATGAGCAACATTGACCAAACACAATTACCATATTTTATTATAGTAAAAAATCATATACCAGAGAGTCAATATACTCTTTCATTACCTATACAGTGCTTTTTCTCAATATCACTGAAGCCAAAAGTAACACACCTAGTTGAATTTTAAATACTCTTCTTTTTTTAGCAATTATATGCATGAAATTGTAGTATTATAAATAAAGGTGGTAAATTTTTTTTTTTTTGACAATTATTCATGACAACAATATGATGAGCCTTAATAAGCTTAACTTTGTTGTTAAATGTGAAAAATAGCATCCTGCACATGCCTTTCATTTTTTGCTTCACAAATTTGACCTGTTTTGATTTGCTCTGCCAAAACCTTTTCCAATGTTTTTGGCCTTATCTTTCTAGTGCTATTTATTCAGTTCTATTAAAGAACAAGGCTTAGTGACAAAAACCTTTTGCTTTAGATATCCCCACAAGAAAAATTAGGGCCAGTGAGATCAGGAGAATGAGATGGCCAATCAATATCACCAGATCAAGAAATTAATCTTTTATCAAATGTTCCCAGAGTAATAGCATGCTTTCTCTTGTAATATGAGTTGTTGCTCTATCTTGCTGAAACTACATTCCAATTCAGTTTCCAATAGCTGGCTGTAAGAAATTTTGAAGCATTACTCTTTACCTCTCACAGTCACAACATTTCCATTATGATCTTAAAAAAGCATAACCTGATAATTTCATTTGCAGTTATTGCACCAGGGTGAAGTTCTCTCAAATTTTTCTTCTGTCTAAAAGTAACTCTTTTGTTTATTGAAAAACCAATTTAAGTGGAAGTTGGCTTCATCAGACATGATGAAAAGTCATGATGACAGACATGATGAGCATGCTAACAAGTCTTTTACCAGGATTTTTTTGGGCAAAACATGCAAAAAATATACCTTTTTCTACTACTAAAATTAGTAGGCTATGTTTTACAGAAATTACTGAGCATGGAATCAGTATAGATAAATAAAACCAAGAAAATTATCAAGTCTTTTAAACTTTTCATAACTAGGCAACTAACCAAATCAAGGAGTTGAAGTGAAAATTTGAGGAGAAATTGGCTGACAATGTTGAAAATAAATCAAAATCTTTTTGGTATTATGCCTCTAAAAATGTTGCAGCAGACACAGGTCCTGATAATCTGCATAACAGTAAACCTGCTGCTGATCCTGAGCTGGGAGTTGAGATTTTGAGGAACTTTTATTCCTCAAAACTACACAAATCTGCTTGTCCTGACTGCACTCATCCTTGTATCCTGCATGAATGTCAAACAGTTTTGTTTCAACCATGTTTCTTATTATTCAATTTATCATTGTATCTTTCCAGACTACCACTGGATTAGAGTACTGCCCACATTATTCCAAAATTTAAGGAAGGTATAAAGGACCTTGCTCAAAATTATTGACCTATAAACATGACATGAGGAGTTATTCAGGTTCTTGAAAGAACATTCTGCTGTTATCCAGCACCATAATGCAAATAATCCCTTGCACAGCTCACATGGCTTTTGTTCTAGAAGATTTGTTGATACCTATTTCCTTGAATTTTATGACTTCATCACTAAGTTACTTGATACTGAGGTGTTTACTGACATGATTCTGCTTGTCTTTTCTAAAGCTTTTAACAAAGTTTATCATAAGCGACTTGCACTCAAGCTATACACAGTTAAGTTTGAAGAGAAATCCATGCTCTGGATCCTTGATTATCTTCACCAGTAATCTCAGTTTGTTCAGCTTTTTGATGGTTGAGGTAACCAAATTCTTTCTTCTTCTAAACAAGTTTTGAGTGATGCTCCTTTCTCTGAAAAACAGTACTTGGAATCTATAATAGACTCCTTTTGGCTTCTAGGAAGTTTCTTCTAAATACACAGTTAATGCATCAACAATCAGTACAACCATCAGATAAACAAAATGGCTCCTCTTCCTTTTTTTGCCACCAACATCAACATAATCATTCTATATTTTATTTATCTCTCCCTTTTTTGGCTACAACTGTTAAGGAATATAATAGCCTACTCTTGGTTTTCATATCACAAACACAATAACACAGAACAAAAGGAAAATTAACAAATGATGGAATAGATGGCTTGTGGGAAGTACAAGTTCTTGAGCTGCCTGTTCCCAGCAATTTAAGGCCTATAGGCAGGCTGGTACCTATATGGCTCTTGCTACTTGCTCTCTTCTGCACTCACTGCGCTTTCTTCAAACAATTATGCTTTTTTTATGCTTTTGTACAGGTACTTTTCATCTGATGCATTATAACTGGCTTTAAATAGCTTGTCAATATTTTTATTTGCCTTCAGTCTTTCAGGGACATATGTTTGATATGCCAGGTAAACTGTGCTGTAGCATTCAAAAATTATGTGTTGTAAAGTCTCAGGCACTTTTAAACAAAATCTGCAGTGGTGGTTTGTCCCTTTTATTCCATTCATATTCTTCATTTCTTAAAATCTGAGAGTTAATCTTTATTCTTAATAAAGAACATTAGTTTACTGAAAGGGAAAGGTGAGAATAAGAGGCATTCTATGTTGAGTTGTGTCATGTAGAGTTTGAGACCTGGCGTTGACAGAAATGAGTGTATCTACTGTAAAATTCACCAACAAATCTGCAATTTCACTATGGTATATACCCTGATGACTTGGAACGTGTTGAAACTGTATGGTAATATTACTCTGTTGAAGGTGAAAGAGAAAGCTCAAAAGACAGTACAGATCTGAGTCAGGTGCTGATCTATGCACTTTAGAAATCAACTGTAAAGCTGACTTTGAGTCTGAGAAGACAATGTACTTTTTTGATAGTGGGGGTTTTACTTTAACTTCCTTAAGTGCTTCAGTTATAGCTTTAATCTCATCGTTCAGGATGGAAGATCTATTTGGCAGCCATGTACAAATATTCAAAGAGTAACTCAGGATAGTCACAGCTGTAGCAGCTTTGGACCCTTTTACCAAACCTTCTTTGTAAATTTGTTGGTAATTAGGGTAATCATTTAAGACATTTTGTCTGAAAACTACCTTTATTTGAGTGGGGAGAAAAGTTGACTTCTTATCCAATATAAGCTCAGTTCATACTTGAATAGGATTAAACTTCCATTTTGGAGGCTGAAGATGCAAAATGCAACTCACTGCATCACTATTCTAGTTGGAAACTAGTTCGGTGAAAAGAATCCAAGAGCAAAGGTTTTTGAAAAAACCCCATGCACTTCACCAATTGCTTGCCTTTTGTGTAATTCTTGGTTACCAGCATGTTCCTCCTTTTTTACACTGATGGCATACTGTTTAGTGCTCAGACTTTATGACTTGGACTATGGTTGTGAAAACCAAAGGCTATTTTTATTTTCATATTTTGGAGGGTTTCCAACCTTGCTAAACTTGTTTTGCAACATCCTCCTTATGCTTTAATACCATATTCAGTCTTTGACTAGATAATTCTTTAGTAAATATCGAGCAGGGATGTTGATGAGCTGGCACATTTAGTTGTAGCTACACGGTTTGAAAGAATTAGCCTTTTCATGCAAGATTTTTTTTAACAAAACCAATCTGGTTTTACCAAGCCCAACCATGTTCCAAATCAATACCAAAAAGTTTAGGAGAAATGATCAATTTCATTACCATTAATCCATATTTTGAGATGGACAAATCCTTTTCTTGAGTAAAATATAGTTACTTTAATCTTTGATGGCGATACCAGAAAGAGAATAAGCCATAGAAAAAGCCCATTCCTCTTTCAGCATTTGGTTTGATTCAGTTGCCATATCATTTGTATTGGATCCAGAGTTTCAAATCAAAAGATTGTCAGTAAACTCCGCTTTGTAAGCATTATCTGAGCTGAACTTTAAATATGACTGAAACAAAGACACCTTCTACTAGCAGCAGTAAATTAACACTCATTGCTGACGAATTAAATCTTCTTGGACCATCCTTGTCATGTTATGATCATGCCCTTCTACAAAATAATCTTAGTCTATGAGCTGAGGCTTGGCTTCTTGAATTCAATATTGCTGAGTACCATGTCCATTGCTTTGGTAAAAAGAATCCTTTTCACTTTTATCTTCTCTCAGCCCACCCAATCTTCTCTGTTAATGATGAGCAATATCTTTAAGTCACCATTGACAATGAACTAAAATTTAGTAGCCTACTCATTCTAAGAAGTCTGCTGCTCATGCTAGCTCAACTTTGGCACTGATCAAGGTGAAAGTTCCAATTTCCACTTGCTCCCACAAAGTCATCAGTCTTCTGTATAGAGGACTATTTTGACCAAAGCTTGAAGGTAAAATGTCTCTAAATTGCCCATATTTAAAAAAAAGACACAAAATTTTTGGAAGAAGTGCAGAAATTTGCCACTAAAATGATATCTGGGATGTGGAAATTTTCTTACCCTGCAAGACTAGCTAAGCTGAAACTCCCACCACTTATATACAGGAAAGATAGCGGTGATACCATTCTAAACTACAAGTTAATGAAGGTCAACATGCTCCCTGCGTTATTTCCATTGATGGTCCTTATTCAAGAACCAGTGGTCATTGGTTGAAAATTGTTAAGCACTTTACCCTAACCAGTCTCTTCACTCATTTCGTTTCCTCAAGGAATGTCAACAATTGACATTCAATTAAACTCTCTGAAGACAAAGTTACTGCTGAATCTATTGACTCTTTTGTGTGAAGCCTGGATGGTGAGTGATCTTTAAGGGAGTGTAAACTTAACTGGGAAGCTACTGATCATCCAATTGCATCTGGTCACTAAACAATAATAAAAACAACTGCAATTGTCAACTCTGGAGCTTTAAAAGGAAAAATCCTTAGACTGATCCAAGCTACAATTAAGGTAAGATAAGATAAAAACTAGGTTCATTTTTGGCAAGTTCTCTAATTGAGCATCACACTGTGGCTGAAAGTCCTGTGGTTCCAATTTTTTGATGAGTTGAACTTTGTTTGGATAAAAATTCATACTTTTCATAATTCTTCTTAAAGATGTTCAAAAAATTTCAAGTTTCAATGATAGTTTTTTTGGTGAAAGTTGTTGAATTTCCTTTAGAATTTTCACATATTCTTTTTCTTTTTTTTAAATTCATACAAACAGCTTTGGGCCTCCCAAAAAATGGCAGATCACCTACAGCTCCTTGATCTACAGGTCTTTTAACCATGCCCTTAATTGCATTCTTACTAAGTGTATCTTTGAAGTTGAAATTTCCTCAAGAGGCTCTTTGGGTTCAAGTTACGGAGCTTTGTTTTTGATAGTAAAATTGACAATTTGTGTTTGTTGGATGATGCTGAATTTTCCCATAATGAATTTTAAGGCTTGGAAAAAAAAATTAAAAGAAATCAGAAATAAATTTGAAATTTAAATCGATCAATGACTTTTGGCCCACAACTTTAGTTTCAGTTTATTTTATTTGGAAAACCTATTTGCATATGTGTACTTATCAAAAATCAAATCAAATTGTCGTATGCTTTTTAAAATATTAGGTCAGACACTCATATTCAGCAAAATTTATTATAATTATTCTAAGTAAGTCTATTTGTAACATCATTTATATGAAAAATAATTTTTAATTTAAATAAATTTTAGCAAAGTTGTGACCTATCTAGATCATTTTTCTACACTGCAAAATGAACATTAGCCTACAGAAGTTGCTTCAAATAGGTTGTCCTAAATACAAATTTATGCAAAATTAACCAAGGTTGGAATGTTTAAAAATAGTAGTTCATGATTGCTAATCACCCTTGTAAAGCCAAGAACCAACTGTCGAACATCAGGCTGACATTTGTTTCTGGTGGATGGATATCTAATTTCAGTCAGCAGACAGTTTATTAAAAATATATTAAGGGGACCAAGAGGAGGAATGAATTTCTAAAATTGTTTTTTTTACACCAGAAAATTTTAGCATGAAAATTCTAGAAAAATTGTTATACTATTTTGAATAAAAATATATGCACTTATAGGCCTAAAATTATTGCTTCTATAATAAAATATATTCATTAAGATTGCTGGTTGCACCTAAATATTCTGAAGGCAACTAAAAGTTTCACACCCATGGTTAAGTGGTTTATTACAACAACACGCGCTTTATATTTCTGTCATTTTACAGACTAAGACTGAGACGCTTCTATCAAAGCAAGGAGAATGGATAGTTTTGAAGATGACAACGAAGACTGGTTTTATAATACAATTAGCAGGTAAATTTACTACAATTATTGAAAATAGCTGACCAGCAAGGATGCATATAAAATAAAGGTTTTCTACAAGTTATTGCATGAGTGGTATTGCTATATATGTTGTATATAAGCGTTAAAGAAAGAGGAAGGAGGAAGATGAAATTCAGAAAAAAACTTAATATTTTGGCCTCTATGCATGGCTTGAATGCATGTCCAAGCCCCACCGATAAGGCCTCCTGGAATAAGGTTATTAATAGTGAGAAATGTTCCCCATCTACCCTATCTTGTCTCCACCTAGTAATAGTTTTCTTCAGTCTTTTTATTATAAGTTGCTTAAGCTGCTTTTACCATACCGTCTCCTGCAGGCTCATGTCCAGCCTGTAGCAATATCTGAAATTCGCCGCGCTTTAAGAAAAATTAAGCGTTCAAATAGCCTTGATGGTGACGGCTTTTCTTACCGATTTTTTTTATGATTGTCCTGCTCTACTTAACCATCTACAAATATTTTTCCAGTCTTGCTTAGCACAGTCGCTTGTTGTCGATAGTTTCCTTTGTGGCCGTGTAATGTCTATTCAAAAGCGAGGTAAGGACCCCAAGTCATGTGTAAATTATCGTCCCATTACAGTATCGTGTTTTTTAAGTAAGTTACTTGAACGTTTGTTACTACCAGAAATTGAGTCGAATTGTGATTTTACGCCTTTTCAATTTGGTTTTCGGAAAAGTTTCGGTTGCTCCCATGCACATCATGTTTTAGGCCGACTCATGAAACTACTACTACTACTAATTACTAACTACAACTCACTGCAGCACCAAGCCGCCTGGGGCCAACACAGCTACGCACGCTCCTCCTCCAACCTAATCTATTTAAAGCCTCCCTCTTTACACCCTCCTAGGAAGTTCCCATTTCCTTTAAATCTTTATTTATTACATCCTCCCAACCCAGACAAGGACGACCTGCTTTCCGTGTAGCCCCAGACGGTTGGCCAAAAAGAACAATCTTCAATAATCTGTCATCCTTCATCCGTAGAACTTGGCCTAGCCATCTCAACCTTTCTTTCATTATAGCCCTAGAAAGCGGGATTGAACCACATTTTTCGTACAGCCTACTGTTTGAAATACGGTCAGTCAGCCGGGTACCCAGAACAATACATAGGCAATTTCTCTGGAAAACATCTAGTAAATTTTCGTCTGCTTTTCGGAGCGCCCATGCTTCAGAACCATATTTGACCACTGTCATCACTGTAGCTTCCAATATCCTAATCTTGGTTTGCAGACTTATCTTTCTATTCTTCCAAACTTTTTTTAACTGTGAAAAAACACCCTGAGCTTTAGATATTCTACTTCTAACATCTTCACTGCTCCCACCATCTTTACTAATAATACTACCAAGGTAACTGAAGCTCCCAACCTGATCAATCTTTTCGTTACCTAATGTCACCTGTTCATCTGCACTTATTCCTAGCCTTAGTGACTTAGTCTTCTTAACATTTATTTTCAAGCCTATTTTAGCACCCTGAACTCGCAAAACCTCTAAAACTTCATTCATTTTGCTCATACTTTCATCTAATATGCTTAAACCATCGGCATAATCTAAGTCCAGGAGCGTTTTTCCTCCCCATTTGATTCCGTGGTCTCCAATTGCCTTTCCTGTGCTCCTTAAGACAAAGTCCATCAAAATGATCCATATAAAGGGGGATAGAACACAACCCTGCTTAACTCCTGATTTAATACAAAACCAGTTGCTAACCTCATTTCCTACCTTAACCGCAGCAGACTCATGAAAGATGCTGTAAAAACTAAAATGTCTTTATACTGTCTTACTGTTGATATTTCTGGAGCTTTCGACAATATTGTGCACTCTTAGGCTCTATTTTCCCTTGCGTCTTCAGGTTTTAATCCTTCCGTACTAAGTTTATTGTCTTCTTGGTATTCAAAGTCTAAAATTCAAGTTACCTGGAATGGCCAAATATCTGACACGGTAAAAATTAATAAGGGAATTCGGCAAGGTGCCGTATTGTCTCCTAGTATATTTAAATGCGTGCTTGCATCGTGCCTGCGTCCCCTTAAAAGTTCTGTTTTTTACGGTAATATTGGTTTGTCTTCTATTGCACATGCAGATGACGTTCTTCTTGTTGCCCGGACTCGGCGTGGATTGCTTTCTAATTTTACTATATTAACCAATGAACTATCTAAGATTGGACTGTCAGTTGCGACCTAATGCGATGCATCTAAATGCGAGCTTATTTGTTTTAATAGCTCTTATGCGGTCGCTCCATTCGTTGCTGGGACTGCAGTTCTGCCATGTTCTTCTTGAGTTAGTTGGCTTGGTCTGTGTTTCGGCCCAATACTTTCCAATACCTGTTCATCCCTAGTGAATCAAGCTGTGAAAAACCTACGCGTCGCTTACGGAAAAATATCCCCAAACAAAAGCCGTTACAACCGCAACGATTTGTGCATGATTTATAACGCTTATTGCGCCCCTGTGCTTTTGTTCTTATCAGGCATGGCTCATCTGTTTCGTAAGAAAGATCGACATACTCTACGTACCGCTTATTTCAGATTTTGCAAATTCCTCCTCCGGCTTCCTAGATGGCACCGAAACAAAAAAATAATTGCTCGATTTGGTTTAATTGATGTGCCTTCTCGGATTCGGTCTTCCATTGATGATTTATGTAAAAAGACTATCAACTTTATTCACGTTTATGACTCTCTGCAGCCTTTTTTCCATATTGATACTGGTTAATTAGTCCATGTTGTCTTTTGTTAGTTTGAATTTTTTTTCTTCCCTGTTTATTGTTTTTGTCTTATTTATTTATAATACTCCGTTCTTTGTGTTTTTTATACTTTTACGGGTAAAAAAGTTCATTCATTCATTCATTCTTTTTCCAATTTTTCAAAACAGAGTTTTTTTTAACCAGTGGTGGGAAGGAGAAAGAGAAGTTGTTTGGTTGCAGGAATGTATATTGGATATCTTTGGCTGATATATTTGGCTGGTAGTAGTAAATGCTTTTAGGAATAGCCCCATATCAAATGGGCACCCTCTTTCGGAAATCATACCCACCAGGTACAACATACCAATTATTGTAGAAACTTGATTGCTAGATTTTTATAATCAGCACTGGCTGTGTTGAGCATGGCTGAAACTGCGCTAAATGTGGCACAAACTGTGCCAAGCGTTGCAAAATCTAGACCAATTTCTGAGGAACTGTATAGAATATGTGGCACATGGCCTTCCGAGGTGTACACCATGTGGCAGAGAGTAGGTTAAGTATTTTTACAGTAAGCATATTATCTGTTCCTTGAAGGAAATCAGAAAAAAATCACTCCTTTTCAAACTGTAATTTTGTTGAGTTCTTGTTGAATTTTATTAATGGCGTTAAAACATGGGAACGGGGGATGAGTCTCCTCGTATTTAGTCCCTCTGTAAATTTTGAGTCCTACCCCGTGGCTCTTGAAACGATATTTCGTCAAAATGTGCTTATGACAATATATTTCGTCAAAATATAGCTTATGACCAATATCTTTTTGCTTGCAGAAGTTTGATGAAGTATATCTCATTGATACCCATACCTGAATAAGGGTATATGTGACTCCCCTTGATCTCTTCCTTTTTATATTTTAATTCCCTTCCTCTCCCACCCCTTCTTCCAAAAAGAAAAAAAACAACAAAACACTTCAAGTCCTTTAAAAATCCAACTTCAGAAGTCCTTCTCGTCTGTATGTAAGCGTACGTTTGTTCGTATCTGTATTTTCATGTGTGATAATTCTTTGTTGCTTTCTCTGTTTGAGGGTACCTTGAATACACTGCTGAAATGTTTTGCTTGAAGGTTCATGTACTAGGGATAACTATGAAATTTCAGAAATTAGATTGGCTATTGCATATTTGAAAACTACTACTGACAAAAAGAAGATCCTGAAAGAACATTATTATAACTTAACCATTTTATAGCCTTTAGACCTCTAAACATTTTGTCTTTCCATGATTAGCCTACATGTGTAGCCCATGCAAAACATGAATTACTTCTATTTAATTTAAATTAGGTATGGCCATCTGCTGATGTACGATTTACTGTCTGTCCCCTATATAGTAACACCTTTAAGTAAAAGGATTGTTCTGATGGCAACTAAATCTACAGAAGGAAGACACAGCTTAGTTTTGACACAAGTTCCAAGAAAGCTGCTCATGCATAGTGTAGAAGAATCAGGCAGATGCAAACATAGAGATTTCAGTATCTTCGGAGGAATTAATCTTGAGGAGGAAGTTCTAGAAGTAAGTACCTATGCTATTTGAACTAAAAGATCAAAATTAGAATCTGCTTGCTATCATCGACACTAAACAGCGTTGTATATTCAATCCATTATATTTTTCCTGGCCACTTTGCGTCGAAGGGGTTGCTGCAGAACCTTAGCGAAAAATGGTACGATCGAAAATAGAAAGTTCTAGTGCATTTTTCAAGGTTTGACAATGGATAAGGGTAACGAGCAATCCTTCTGTGTCCTTTTTGGTCTTTAAACACATTTGTAGATTATCAGGGTATTGGTCCAAATGTTGAATTAACCGTTTTGAACAAAAAAGTCAAAAGGGTTGTTAATCATGCCTCTGGGTATGACCAGGCCATGTAATTCAAGGTGATACGACCCTACACTACATAAATTGCCTGCTGTCACAGCAAGCGGTTTGGAAATATGAAGAATTCTTGCCTGGGCAAAGAGAACCTCAAATATTGGTGGATAAGGAGAATGGTGTTAAGGAAGTGGAAAACAAGCTCAAGAAATCAACTAGCACAAGAAAAAGTAATGAAAAAAAAATTGGTTTTCCAGAAATAACGTCAAAAAACTCTTTTCTCTAGATGGCTTAAAACTTACATCCATATGCCTCTCGGCCACAGGAATCCCATGCTCAAAAAGACAGGCAGAGGTATGGGCCCTAAAAAACGGTATCAGAAAATGCTTTGTTCAATTGGTTTGACGCTTATGTCTGAAAGTGCTTTGATCAAGGAGACGTCAATTCACCAAAAAATTGACCTCTTTTTTTATTTTTTATTACCTTTTCGTGCAGTTATATAAACAAACAAACAGGTTTCAACAAAATAGAAAGTGGAGCTACTTTTTTAATAAAAAGATGGATTAAGTTACATATATATTCACAGGTGTCTACTGTATGGGTTTAATCCTATAAAAGATAAAAAATTAAACAAATTCCCAATCCATATGAATAAAAGTCCTCCTCCCCATCGTAAAAGATTTTATATTTGGAATTGTCGCAAAAATCTACAGCTAAACGAACTTGTTCAGCCGAATTTTGAATGAATATCAAGCTTTTGCAAAAAATATTAATTCCTGTCAAATTTTTTAGTTCTAACGCAGAAAAAACAACAACAAAACTTCACAAATACTACAACTATCCAGTAATAGATCTATGTCAATTAGAAAATTAACAGAAATGTTGCCTCCACGTCGGAGCATATATCAGTAGGAATGAACATATTATGAGACAGTAGAACTTTCAATCACCCGTCAAATAAGCCTCCTCTTGTGTTTTTACGATCCCATTCTAACGAAATGGCCGGGTAAAAATAAATAAATGGAACTTAGAAGGCGTGTGGTTCTTAACTTAAGCAGCACTGCCATTGATACCCTATCATATAATTACTGGCAAAAAGGTGGGTGAGGGAAGAGATAATTTCCTGGAGTAATATATTTTTTTTTAGCTAATCCTACAATTCTAAAAACAGAAACATTACCTCCTGAATTTTATTCTGGTCTTTCAAGCCCCTCTTATAAAATTCTGAATTGTCTTCTTTTCAGGTGCAATTTTGTTTTTGAAGACCAGGTTCATTTTGGGAGGGAACTCCTCCCATATTTATATTACATTGAATGAGATTGAAAACGAAAAAAGTCCAAACATAAAACATATTTTTTTTTCAAACGAAAGTAAAGACCGACATTAAAACTTAAAACGGAAAGGAATTGTCCTATATATGAGAGGCCGCCGTGCAAAAAATGGGGTAACAAAGTGGCAATGCTACTTAACAATTTTCAAATCTGCTGGCAGATTTCGTCTGAAAATATCCTTTTTACATATAAAAATACCATTGCTTCAAGAAAAGCTGTCAAAATACAAGTTGTGCTGCTAAAGTTTGGCAGCCTTTGGAATTCTGTCGAATTCTGCTACTGGCAGCTTTGGAACTTTTTTCATACCTTTGAGGAGGACTGCCCTTACCCTTTTTGCGCTAGAGTTAGACTTTTTTCACCAATGTTAAGAACGAATGCCTTATAGAAGACCAATGTAACAAATAGTTCGTTTTCACAATGAATCGAGAATGGAAGGTTTTATTTGTTTGTTTTCACCTTAAACGCTATAACGTTTAGTTTGTGGTATAAAAGGCCATTGAATAAAACATTTACAACTAGCAACTGGCTATATTTCTACCTTCTAAAATGTTTCCAGTTTAGCACTAATAACATTTTAGATTAAAGAGATGGGGTTGAGGGGCCTGCAGCCCTCCTCATACACAGGGTTTCTTCTTTAAATATCAATGTTAATTCAAAAGTTCATATCGGCAAGGGCTCAATTGAGATAATATTTAAAAATAAAGAGGTTTTCGCATTATCCAGGAACAAATTAATCTATGAACTTTACCAGCCTAATTTAGGTACATAAGAAGGGGCGGGGATCCTCAGGCCCAAAACCCCAGCATTCTACTAATTTACCTTGTTTTTCTTGTATTTTTCATGGTATTTAATTTTTTGTGCTTTAATCGAAGAGTTTCCCCCTGCCCTCTCGAAATAGAATCCTTCTCGAAATGCCATCCTTCTGAATTTGAAATTAAATTAGTCTGCTAAAAAGGAGTTCGCAAAAATATTCAAATAAAAAGGGGTGTTTGAAACCAAACTCCCAGTTCCCCCTAATGTCTAAGGAGCCCTTTAGTTTTTTCACAATTTTCTCTGTTTTTTTTTACAGTTTGCCTGGTTTTGTGTATTTAATTCCCCCCTTCAAATGTGGTTTCACGAAACGGAAGTAGCCTATATATGCGCATGTGCCAGGGAGAAACAAACTGGAAGGACCTCTTTGCCCTCTTCAAATTTAATTTATGTGCACTTTTTTGATGAGGGTAGATTTTTTCATTATAAAAAAACAAATAAAAAAAAACAATAAAAGTGCTGCCAGAACCACTGAAATGGTAACTAATTTCCAGAGCTGCACAAAATACAGTGGAAGCTAGACTGAAGCTCAACGAATTACCAGAATAAAAATTAAACTGTCTTCAAAGTAGTTTAATAATCAATGCCCCCTTTCGAGTTCCAGAAGGTGGAAATGGAAGAAACGGAAATTCTAAATCCTAGACTGCCTAATTTGTCTGGGTTGGGAAGCTCTGGCTGTGTTTCAAAATTATCAAAAATAACACACGTCCATTGATGTGGGCGAATGAGAAAATCCTTCCAATTTTGAAAATGAATGCCGTATAAACCTATTTAACTTCTTTCACTAGTCAATTTATTGTATTTTCGCTTACATAATGTCATTGTAATTTTTTTTTTTTTTTTTTACAAAAAACTGATTTGTTTTAATAAGAGCCTTGTATTGAGTTCGTACAAAGGTCCATTTGTATCATAAATTGCACAGTTTTTACCACTCCAGAAGGTTATTCGAGTTGCTCTTTTTGCATTTTTTTTTCTATATAATTTTGTTTCGCTATGATTTTTTATCTTTTCTAATCTGTTTTGTTTTTCTTAATATACAATTTTTTCTTCTTCTTTCGTTTTTGTATAATACGGATGTCAAATCGAATTTTTCGGGTTGAATTAGTTTTCTGTGTTAAAAGTTTTACCACGTTATTATCTTGTTTGTCTCAATGAATTTTGAAAAATTATAAATGAAACCGCACTTTTTTTTCGTACAAAAGCTATTTTTTTCCTAGGTGAGACGTTCTCAAACATCTGATGAAAACCCAAGATTCTTTTGCCTCTTGAAAGGGAAGCCCGGTTTAACGTGCTATTCTTTGGATAACAATGGTGAGTTTGTTTGGGTTTAACCAGTCTATCAAATCGATTTAAGAAGCTTATTTCAAAAAAGGTTTTCCTAGAAGAGTAAAGAGCAATGTGAAAACCCGAAATAAATTAACATACTAAGTAAAACTTAAAACGAAGATCCAATACCACACATAACCGTGGAGCTACCCCCCCTCAAACCCTCTAATGGTTTGAGGGTCTTTTGCGCTTTACTTAAAAATCGTACGTTTACTGTAACATATGGAACCGTTTGCTGTAACATAAGCAGAGAAAAAGTCAATGCTGATTAAGCTTATAGAAAAAAAAAAACGATTTTCAGAAATAATACATTTGCGACTGTCTGTTTGGTTTTACTAGTTTCTCAATGACATTAAATTTTTACCATTTTGGCTTTTAATTCAAATTTTTTCAACATTGTATTAAATAATACAGGCCTATTTCATTCAACGTATGTCCAAATGAAACTTGTTTAACTCGCTGAAGCAACATTTTAAATTGGGGAATTAATAAAGATTCACAAATTGGATTTCTATTGAATTTGTTACAATTTGTTAATTTGTGAAAATTTGTTACATTTTAGACTAATGAAGATGGGAAAAGAATTCCTGGAAGTTTGAACAGTTTTAAATTTTGAGCATTATAAAGAGGAAAGAGGAACTGTTGGGTTCAGGCGGGCGAGCGAAAATTCAGGGGTTTTCAGTGGTACGAGCAAAACTTAACATGAGTAGGGTGTAACCCCTACGCCTTCTGAGACCAGAACACAATTTGCGCTTTACTGAAAAAAAAAACAAACAAATGACTGTGGATCGTAATTTAAATTGACATATATTCTGACATTTCTTCGTTCAGGTTTTGATAATTTTTCATGTATGAAAGTAAGAAAGGTGAAACATTTCAAGCGTATATTGTTTTTAGTAAAGGGTAAATTGTGTTCTGTTCTTGAGAAGGCATAGAGGTTCATGTTAATTTTTGCTCGTTTTGAGTTTGATTCGGCTATTTATTGTAATTTCTGTTCGTTTTGAGTCCTATTTATTTATTGGTAGTGATGTGTGGTAGTTTTAGGCTTGGAAGATTATTTGACTTTACTTTTGCTCATTCTTGGCTTAATGGAGCTCTTTACTTTTCTTTGAAAAAATTGTCTTTTGAAAAAGTTTTTAAATTAATTTCTGTTCGTTTTTTAATGACATAGTCTTTTCCATGGAAAAAAACATTTTATATCTTATAGGTTTTCTTCTATAAGAATCCATAGTATGGGTTGCTATTTGTATGTTGGAGAAACTTTTTCAACAATTTTTAATCCTGACGCAAACAGTACTTTTTAATTTAATTTTATAGGCTCTAAAGTTGACCTGAAAAATATAACTTAAATATCATCCCAAAAAATTCTATCTATGCTCTTTGACACCCTGGATACTCTTACACTCTTTTCGTTTATTTAAATTGCAAGAACAGAAGTAGTAATATTAATATCCCCAAAAGTTTATACTAAATACCCCCAGTCGTTCTCCATATATTGCTGAGGTGTCTTATTGGCAACATTTAACACATTGCCTTTTGATTTATTTTTAGAGCAACATTTTAAAGTATAATGGGCCAATTGCATTGCTTAGGGGATTGACAGCCCTAATATTCCTAAAGACCTAGTTGCTGGACCGTTCTACTATGCTGAACAAAATGACTGTCTCCAAATTTTGACTGAATGCTTTTGGAAAATGAATGGGCTTGAGAAAAGGACTGCTTGCCCTCCAATGTCATGTTACTCTTAAAATGGGCACCTGACACTCGCGTTGTAATTGAAGTGCAAGGGGGAGGACTTCCCCCTTGATATATCTTGTACAAATATTTTAAACAAGTAAAAAAAAAGTGAAAACATTTTAAATATATTTTGTTTTCATTAAAATGCAAATTTTGTTCTGGTCTTGAGAAGACAGGGGGGTTGTCACCCTGCTCGTTTTGAGTTTGACTCGGTTATTTATTTAAACAAATGATATGATTCAAATAAACAAAATACGTTTAAAATATTTTCAATTTTTTAACTTTAATAAATTAAAATTTATTAAAACTTTAAGGAATATATATCAGTATATGCATACTAAACTGGCAATCCACAGCCATTTTTTTCAGTAAAGTGCAAAGTATGTTCTGATCTTGAGAAAGTATAGGTTTGTCAAAGACATTATTTCCAGACCTTTCAACTACACTGAACAAAATGGTTATCTCAAAATTTTGACTAGATGTGTTTTTGGAATTGATAGACTTTGGGGGGGGGGGGTCTTGTTGCCCTTCAATCACTTTTGACTAATAGAAAGGGAACTAGTCCTTTCAATTTCCAATCGAATGAGCCTTTTTTGAGGATTCTACGACAGCAAATGGCCCTCTCAAAATTTCTATCAGATGTATTACGGAAAGATACGAAGTTTGAAGGGTGTTATCCACCCTTCGGTCACTCTGAATCTTAAAAAGGGCACTAGCACTTCTGATTACCAATACAACGAGTCCGCTCCGAAGTTTAAACGATCACGCTTTCTATATATCACCCTGAGTCTTGATAAAGGCACTAGAACTTCTGATTACGAATCTAATGAGCCCCCTCCGAAGTTTATACGATCACCCTTTCTATATATACCTTATATGCCCCCAGGGCATAACTCACAACTCTTGCTCTGATTGCTGTGGGGGGGGGGATTCCATCCTCAAAGACACAATTTTTGGACCTTTTAATTACGTTGAACAAAATGGCTATGACAAAAATTTGTATTGGATGTGTTTGGGAAAATGGTGGGTGTGGGGGGGAGGATTGGTTTCCCTCCAATCACTTTTGGCCATTAAAAAAGTCACTGTCTCTTTCAGTTTCCAATCGAACAAACGGCCACATCCAAATTTTTATCAGATATATTTCGGGAGAATACGAGATATGGGAGGAGCTATCCACCTTTTGATCACTTCGAACCTTCAAAAGCGCACTAGAACTTCTGATTACCAATCCAATGAGCCCCCTCCGATGTTTATACGATCACCCTTTCTATATATACCTTATATATGCCCCCAGACCATAATTTATAACCTTGCACTGAGGGCTCTGGGGGGATTCTTATCCTCAAAGATATTTTCTCTGGACCTTTCAATTACGTTGAACAAAATGGCTATCTAAAAATTTGAATTTGATGGGCTTGGGGAAATGGTGGGCCTGGGAGGGGGATTTAGTTGTCCTCCAATCACTCTCGACTATTAAAATGGACACTAGCCCTTTCAATTTCCAATCGACGAGCTCTGTTTGAAGTTTCTAAGACAAAAAATGGCCATCTCGTATTTTTATCCAATGCTTTTTGGGAAAATATGCGGTATGGGGGGGGGGTATCCACCCTTCGATCACTCTAAATCTTAAAAATGGCACTAGAACTTTTGATTACCAATCGAGTGATCCCCTCTGAAGTTCATACGATGACGCTTTCTCTATATACCTTATATGCCCGGAGGATATAACTTACAACCCTTGCTCTGAGGGCTGTAGGGGGGGGAGTTGTCATCCTCAAAGACACAATTTCTGACCTTTCAACTAAGTTGAACAAGATGGCTATCTCAAAATTTTCATTGGATGTGTTTGAGGAAATATTGGGCGTGGGAGGGGGGTTAGATGCGCTACTCTCACTTTCGACTATTAAAAAAAGCACTAACTGTTTCAATTTCCAGTTGAATGAGTCCTTTTCGAAGTTTCTGCGACAACTCCTTCGATACGAAGTGCCCTGGTCTAAAAAAAAGAAAATAAATTGTGCCCACATCACTTTTTACTTAGACAGCGCTATTCCGCTACCTTGGAAAAATGCTAAAGATCCTCTAGAGCTATTGCTGGTGCATTGGGCGTTGAATCGACGCTCCTTTTGCTGGGTCTTTTTTAGAGGAACAAGTTGCAAGCCTGTCGCCCAACCTTGTTGGCACTAGCGATTGATCCCTGGGCCCCGTATTGCAAAGCAGATATCGCTCTTTACTTTTTTGAAAAAAACTTTTTTTTTTAGCTTAATCTCAGTCCTTATTTTTATCGACATAATTGTATTTTATGCTAAATGTAGGAAAAAGTTATTCAAGCTTATCTGCTTTAGAACTACAATGCTAGGTAGTGATTTAAATTTTAGGAAATATTAGAATATTCAGTCAATATTTTCGGTGAACGGGAATCTCATGCAGTAGCTTTTGTAGAGATTTGAACATAGATTTCGGGGGGGGGGAGTGCGTAATTTTCTCTTCTCTGTGTACAACAAACCCTTCCTCTTATCATGTGGATACCCTTGAAAATAGACGTAACTTATTCCTATCATGTTAATAAAAGAATATTGTTGTGTTCTATTTTGTTGGAAGTGTTGATTTACCTTTATTGTCTGTTTTGCTGTCTTAAATTACATTTTTCGGTAAAATTGCTTTTTTTCAAGAGTCCTTTCTTTGAATAACGTCTCCAAAATATTTAAATAGCGAAAATTATTTTACTGGAGACATAATATCCGATTATTTAATAATAAGATGATAACTAAATTTTTACCCCTATCTTCAGCAACAGCAAGCTTTGATGTTAAAATAAGAAATTTAGTTGACGTAGAAGTATCAATCAAGAAACAGTGTTCTTGGTATCGGGAGGGGGAGGGTTTTAGAAGAATTAAAGACCCTCTTCTTGCTTCCAATAGTGCAGCAAAATCATAAAGAGATACAATCCCCAGGATTGTATCTCTGAAACAGAGGCTATCGGGGACATTTTTTGGGCTGGGTGCGAGGCAGCGAGGTTTTTGAGCCTGCCGATGATTGACTAGAGCATGGTAGACAAAATGTTAAGCTTGAAACTTTTTCGATGATTTATGTGGGCTGGATAGCCTCAAACACTGTGGTAGCCTGATGGAGAAGTGACCGAAATGTCGAACTTCTTTGAAATTTGGTAAACAGATACGTATACCCAAAGAGACTTTTCCCAAAAATCTTAGACTGCTGACATTACATTCAAGACACCGGCAGGCTTCAAAGTTAAAAAATTTAAAGAGTCACCAACTTTTGAAGCCTTGAAGCCTAATAGAGTTTCTACCGAACAAAATGAGAGATCTAAAATTGCTTAAGGGAAGTCTGCTTGACTACAGCTGTGTGTCCATCAAATTTGGATCTGGATACCTTCCTCCGGAAAGTAGTTAGAGCTTGGAATGAACAAACGTATATAAAAGAACGCTACTTCTGACTCTTTTCTCAAATATTCTTATCACATACATTCATGCAGACCGGAGCACTTCTGCACAAAATTCGGAGAGGAGACTACGACGTCCGTAAACATTCATTATCTTGTCCTGTTGATCCAAGGTATTTGCCCCTCAAACTGATTGTTAAGAAGCCCTGCTTACCTTTCTTGTCACAAGTTTGTAGGGTATGGATGGCGTTGGAGGGGCAGAAATGTCATTTTATGCATTCAGTCGCACAGGTTGAAAAATCCTGAATGACCCTGGTTCACACGAGGTACAACACTACTGCCTTTCCGATAAAATTTTACGGCGTAGTGGAGGGTTTGGGATTGTTCGAGGGATCGCTAGTCTACTTTGACTGTTCACTCATGGCAATTGAAGGTCGTTAGTTAGTTCTGAAAAAGGAAGGTGAAAAGTGCCAGCCTCTCCCATGTTAGTGCCAACTTCTCTGATGTCTACCTACTCAATCTGCAGCTTGAACTTATCCCGCTATGAACTTCAATCATTTCGAACGACATAACAGATAGTGAAGAAACGAAAGATCAGTTGAGAGCCCAGATATTGGGTTAGAAGCTAAACATGGGGTTGTTCCAACAATTTCTAAATCTTTTAAGTCCCATTTTCTGAATTTTTAGCCATATAGCTGAGGAATCAGTAGAGTGAGCGCTTTTAAACCTTTAGTCTAGTAAAGAACAACAGTCCATTTGAACAGTACAGCAATTTTTTTGGCACCAAATGATATCAGAATTGGAAAATTACATCGCTTAGTACCCCTTTTCCGCTCAAGCAAGGTCAGTGGAGGATGAAAAATCTGAATCTTAATTTGTGCAGTATTTGATGGAGTCAAAGGGTTGTTTCTTTTACACTTAAGTCTGGGGAGACCGAAAATAATATCAGAATTGAAAAAGTCCAATACCTAGTACTCCGTTTCCCTCCTAGGCGAGGTCACATGGGGTAAACATACCATTTGTGGTATAATAATAACAACATATTACGTAAAAAAATTGGGAAATGGGGTGCTAAGTGACGGAATTTTCCAGTTTTGATGTCTTTTCAGACCTCCCACGGACTGGATTTAATAGGAAATGACCTTTCAGTATATGTTTTTTAAAATTCTGTATTATATTATTACAATATCACAAATGGTATTTTTGTCCCTTCTGATCTCGACTAGGGTGGAAATGGGGTACTAAGTGATGAAATTTTTCAATTCTGATGTCATTTCCGGTCTCCCCACACTTGAATAAATAGAAACGACCTTTCAATCCACCAAATACTTCACAAATTAAGAATCTGATTTTTTATCCCCCACTCATTGTTCAACTTCCATTCATTGATTGACAATATTTTTCGACCCTACATCCAATATCAGCCTCTGTCCTGCCATCTTCCACTTCGGATCACTTCCCTCTGCTTACGAATCTTAAAATACAGCACAAAGATCCTAAGCCCAATGCCACGCCTATGCAGGGATTTTTCACGTAGAAATTAAATGATGAGAACCTATAAACCCTTAAACAAGTACTGGAGAGCACATCCTGGGATAATGTTATGAAAGCAGAATATGTTAATACAGGATTTGAGGATTTCCATAGCATTTTTACGAGACAGTATACCAATTGCTGCTCTAAAAAGTGTACCAGGAAGACTGGACGGAAAAATCAACCCATAAGCCCTTGGATTAGTCATGGAACTAATAATATACTCCATTGATTGATTGATTGATTCATCGTCCCCCTCTGACCTTGCTTGGGTAGAAATAGGATACTAAGCAATGTAATCTTCCAATTCTTATATCACTTTTGGTCTCCTCGGACTTGAGTTAATAGGAAACGACCTTTTAATCCAGGTAATATTGCAGAAAATTAAATTTGAGATTCTTTTACCTGTAAAGGGGTATTTCTGAACGGCCGATTTTGGATAATGTTATTAAACAAATTTTTCTCAACATTTTGTTGCTAAAACATTTCTGTTGCACAAATGCCGAGGTTTGACCTTTTTTTCGTAGTTTTACTGGACTATTTCCCCAATCCGACCTAGTTTCGTTTTTTATCGAGAGATATAACACGACATAGTTGCGTGACAGATAGCTTGGAATAGAAGATAGCAGATAGCGGCCGATTTTGGGTATGTTATTAAGCAAATTTTTCTCAACATTTTGGTGCTAAAACATTTCTGTTGCTCAAATGCCAAGGTTTGGCCTTTTTTCGTAGTTCTACTGGACTATTTCCCCAATCCGACTTAGTTTTTTTTTTATCGATATATATAACACGACATAGTTGCGTGACAGATAGCTTGGATAATAGCACATAGCAGATAGCGACCGATTTTGGGTATGTTCTTAAGCAAGTTTTTCTGAACCTTTTGGTGCTAAAACATTTCTGTTGCTCAAATGCCAAGGTTTGGCCTTTTTTCGTAGTTTTACTGGACTATTTCCCCAATCCGACTTAGTTTTTTTTTAATCGAGAGATATAACACGACATAGTTGCGTGACAGATAGCTTGGAATATAGCAGATAGCAGATAGCGGCCGATTTTGGATATGTTATTAAGCAAATTTTTCTCAACATTTTGGTGCTAAAACATTTCTGTTGGTCAATTGCCGAGGTATGGCCTTTTGTTCGTAGTTTTACTGGACTATGTCCCCAATCCGACTTAGTTTCGTTTTTTTATTGTGATATATAACACGACATAGTTGCGTGACAGATAGCTTGGATAATAGCATATGGCAGATAGCGGCCGATTTTGAGTATGTTATTAAGCAAATTTTTCTCAACATTTTGGTCCTAAAACATTTCTGTTTCTCAAATGCCGAAGTTTGGTTTTTTTTTTTCGTAGTTTTACTGGACTATTTGCCCAATCCGACTTAGTTTCGTGTTTTTATAGAGAGATATAAGACGACATAGTTGCGTGACAGATAGCTTGGATTCTGCAAAAGAGGGCTAATTTCAAGGCTTTTAGTCCATTCCATTGCTTTAAACCCATTTAACTCTGACTTTTTCCATTTTTTGTGGCCCCTTTGCCCATGGTACATATTCTATGAAGTTTCAAATGGAATGGACATTTGATGTGAGTGGAAGTCTGATTAGCCCAGGGCACACGATCTGCAAGTTTTAACACGATCGGTCAGAGATAAACGTGTTTTGTGCTTATTTAACCTTTTAGCAAACATTACTTGTGCTTTCAAGTCCATTTAGCCTAAAGTATATGCCCTGTAAGCTTCAAGCTGATCGGATTGAAACGATCCTTTTGTGTATTTACGCCTTTTGGGTTAATATTGTTATGTTGAAGTCCCTTTACATCGGGCCCCATGCTATAAGAATAGGTTTTGAAAGGGTGATAGCTCTCTTCTTTTTGTAGATATTTGTTTAGTATATAATCATGTGCTTCAATGTGTAGAGTTGAGGGGAGAAATAACCCCTAGGTCAATATAATTAGAAGAACCCCACTCCTTGTAAAATTCAAAAATCATTTCATGAAAATTTACTTTTTAGTATTGAAGTCTACCTTCCTCCCTTAGCTTTTAAGGGAGACTTTTTCCCAAGAATGACCTGAAACAAGATTTATTAATTCTAGTGCCCTTATTAATTAATCAAAATTACCGTGGCTCATTAAACTAGCATTTCTGCCATTTTTCTCTGCAAGGCTAAAATTTTGGACCGAGTTGGACGAAAATGTTGTAAGTTCACATATTATGAGTTGGTCATTCGTTTTCTTAAAGTATTGGTAGCCTTAAAAAAAGTCATTATGTTTCAAAGGCATATTTATATGCGGTAGTGGGTTTCCTTCCTAAGTAGCTTATCGTATGTAATGTACTTATTATAAACAAATTGAAAAGGAGTTAGAAATGAAACAAATAAAACTAGTTTCTTAACAGAGATGAGAACATTGATGCTAAAAATGAAAAGCAACCCACCCTCCCCTCTCGATCCAACTCTTTACATGGTAAAGTTTGACTTGGACACACATTAATATTTAACAGATCCAACCGGATGGTAATTGCCAGCGTTTTTCTTTTCTACCTATTGTTTTTCAAAATCTTTGAACTACCTTTTTTTTATATTTAAAGCAAATAAACGTAAATGAGCATATCCACTCTTGAAACATTGCGAAAGGAATTGAACTATGATGCTGAGAGTGGGATTGGGAGAGGGGATTTAGCCTCCTACATTTGGTTTAACTTCTGTAGTTCTTGAGTTTTGACGGTGTTCTTTACTTACGTGTAAAGAATTTTTATTTTTATTTGATTCATTTTTCCGATCCATTCGATTCGTTTTAAGTTTTGACAGTGTTCTTTACTAACACATAAAGATTTTTTTTTCGATCTATTTCAGTGTTTATTCTATTATAGTATGAATTAAAAACTACGAATATTACTTTTCTTCACATGTTAAGACATTTGTCTTTATTTTTATTTGATCCGTTTTCATTCTTTCATCTATTATGGTATGAATTAAAACAGTTCCGAAATTCACTTTTTTTTACAGAAAGATCTGAAATCACATCAAAAATTTAACTTTTTGTATTGAGAGCTAAGGAGATTAATTTTTTTTCGGCCAGGGTCTTTTAATAATAATTGAGGAAGGGAGGAACCTTTGAAACGTTCCAAACACCAGCCATGGTTTGGACTGCCCATAACAGGACATCAGAATAAAACGGAACTCTATGATTTTCGTTTTTTCGACAAACCAATCGAAAATTGCTTTTCCGACTATGTTAAAAGTCTTCATTACTTTTACATCTGTTCCTTTTTTCTCTCTCTCTAAGCTATTACATTCTAGGACCTAGAAACCAAGCAAGAAACTTCTAAGACTTAGATTGTAGGAACTGTAATACTAAGTCTTACTTAGTTTGTCAGATTTTCTAACTGTGGAAAGTTTATCTTTATATTCTTCGATACAGTTTTGTGCTCTGTAAAATCTTCTTGTTTAATAAGAGTTTTACTTGTTCATTTACTTTCTTTTCAACTTTCCTTCTGATTCTAGAACAAGTCGAAAGCAATTCGACCTTCTTTGAAAATACAAACATATCCACATTCGGAATTGACAACCAAAAGATAGTTTTTGCAAACGGTACATCTCTGATCGTTTCCAACCTCGAATCTCAAAATTTTATGCACAAAGTCGATGATGTCCCTGACGTATCAAAAGTCGTATTCAAGTCGGAACACATCCTTCTTAGCTGCAACAAATATACCGGACAAGTTAGTCTATACGATTTAAGAAGTGGTGATTATAAACAACTGAGTACTCATAGGTCACCAGATCAATCAGCTACTTATACTTTTGCTTGTGAATCCGATCTAATTGTGAATGCAAATAGTGTTGGTGCCATCAACTGTTTTGATTTGCGAACTATGGGCTTGATTAGTAAATTTCAAGAAGAAGGCTTTATGAGAACACCTGTAGTTGATATCCAGAAAAATAAGGTAATTGTATGTAGTGGTAGTGGTTCTATCCCTTTGTACTCCCCAAATGGTAAAATTTTTGAACATGAAGGCCACATTAAAAATAGTGTTGGTGATAGGGTCTGTACTTTGTTTGCTGCTTGGCATCATGACGAAAGTGACCTAATTTTTTCATGTGCTGATGATGGATCTTTACATGCATGGGAACCTTTGTTTGACAAATAAAATATAGTTATATAAAAGTACGGTACATCTATCCTTTGTTTGAAAACTTCCGAAGCCTAGAAAATATGCTGCTTACAATATTTGACTCAATAAGTTTCACTAATTCAGATATTAGTTCAGGGACCTAAATCGTTTGTTATCTTTACTCCTAACTTCTTCTACATTTGTTAATGGAGCTGTGCCTAAATGTTAATCCTTTGAAAAATTGTATTTTCCGTTAACTTAACGCACCTTTCTGTTGAAACATTTATGAGAGGAATTTGGAGTATTCTAAAATGACCTTGATGTTCTTGGATAATTTATCTTAATTTAATATCATTTTTACGAAATATAGGTATTGTATATAGATATGCAATAAACATAATTATGCAATAAATAGCATTAAAATATGAATTGAGGAGATGTGAAGTGGAGGCCATGGATGAAATTGCTGAGGATCTGGAAAATACAGGTAGACGGCATAATAGTAAAATGTTATATTGGCATGTTGATAAATTGAGAGGTAGTAGTCAATTTGGACTAATAACAGATAGGAATGGGGCCACAATTAGTGGTAAGAAAAGAGTTAAAGAGAGATGGGAACATTTTGAAAATGTGCTAAACCGAGATACAGTTGCAGGAAAAGATACAGAGGAAAATGAAAAAGTTTGTGATACCTTGGATGAGAAGGAAGATTTGCTCTGTGAGGAAGAATTAGCGACAGTTCTAAAAGGATTAAAAACTAGACCTACGTTGCCTGGGCAACGTGAAGTGTTGCGGCAACCTTTGTCCGGCTTTGCCGATTAAAGTGTTGCGAGAGCAACACTTTGGTTTTGTTTCTTCGCTATCGGTTAAATGCTGAAGTTGTCAGCCTATCGAAGCTTTTAAAACAGTATGTTCAAAGAAGAACGCAATCAGTAATCACATGATCACACCCCAGCGTTGAAAAAACAACAACAAAAGAATATTGAAAGAAAGGACTAAATTGACTTTGCAGCCAGTTGAACATTATCTTTTTCAATCGTAGACATCGTAACGGATGAAAACTAGGAACAATATCTTGTATAATCTAGTTGGTATTAATTATAAAACTATCCGGAGCTTTTCAGGATCAAAATACCATAGATGACATTCTATTAATTATTACGAAACTACCTCATTGTTTTGTATTATCGTTTGTACCCGTTGCGTAACATCTTAATTCTAGGTTACAGTGATTGATAGACCATCGATATGAACTTTCTTACCGACAGATTTACAGGGATCGAATACAATGTGCACCAATTTGGACAAATTTCTAGCCTAAAGTGGACCGATTTTTATTTACAAGTCCCTCTCCCGAGATAGACATCAAGTTCAACCGGAAACAAATAATGGGTACACCAACAAGCAAAAGTTGCAAACTCCTCATCTCTGAAAATGATTGTAACCTAACAGCCGATTATTACTTACTAGGCCCCTAAATGTCACTTTGCAGCCGGTTGAACTTTATCCTTTTCAATCGTAGACATCGTGACGGATGGAAACTTGGAACATTATCTTATGTAATCTAATTGGTATTATAAAGCTATCTGTAACTTTTCAGGATCAAAATACCATCAGGGACCCATAAATTTCCTGTAATGACTCGCCATCCAGGATCGCTTATTATTGGATGGCGAGTCATTACAGGAAATTTATGGGTCCCTGATTCCATAGATGTGTACCAATTTGCACAAATTTGTAGCCCCTCGTGAGCCTCCTCTAGCAACCGATTCTTACTTACAAGTCCCTCTCCCGGGATATACATTCAAGTTCACCGGAAACAAATAATGGGTACACCAACTAGCAAAAGTTCCAAACCCCTTGTCGCTGAAGTCATTGTAGCCTAACAGCCGATTATTACTTACAACTCCCCTACATGTCTTACAATCGGGAACCAAGTTGTTCTTACCATCAATTACACCAGAAACAGATAATAGGTACACCAATCAGCAAAAGTTGCAAACCCCTCATTGCCAAAGATGATTATAAGCTAATAATCGACTGTTGCTTGGAAGTCCCCTACATATCTCACAATTGGTATCGGTCTATTTTTGGTTCAAGCATGTACCTTACCACTGAAGTTGTCAACCCCTTGAAACTTTCAAACTGGTGTATGTCATGAAGGAATTTTTGTAACAAAAAATGGATGACATATACTTTGATCAGCTCATCAAGGTCTATCGATTGTCATTGAAAAAAAAAAATTCTATCTGTCTTAGTTCAAAAGTTGACTTTTTTGCCGGAGGCCAACTTTCTAACACCACCACTTAGAAAGGAGCAAAGGATAAGCTCTAATTTCTTTAGCAATGAGAGAACTTTAAAAGTTTAAGAGGTATATCTGATACCATTTCTCTATTGCAATCCCAAGTAGAAAAAAAAGAATGGTAAAGCCAGCTGAAATCACGAACAGAAATGGCTAGAAACAATAGATGGCAGCACTTTCGGACCCGTGGGAAAATCGCACTTTTTTGTTTCTGTAAATTTTTCTATTTATCACTCAAAGAAGATATATTGGCTGTGGGGCCGGGGAACTACCGCATATATTTAACACTTATAGATTTTAGTCCATGTTCAATTTGAAACTGGTGCCTGCCTGCTTGCCTGCTAGAACGGAGCTTTCCACTCGAAAGCAGAAACATGGTTTGATGAAACGAAAGCTTGGCTGCACAACTTCAGATACTCCTCTCTGACATAGGCTATATAACTCCACTTCACTTCGCACACCATAGGCTCTGGCTCGAGGACAAGCAAAAGCCATCCTTTTTGGCCCCAGGCAAGAGTTCTACGGAGCTTTCCAAAATGTAATGTCATATTCATCAATCCGGCCTGAGGTCCACACTTTCCGTAAAAACCGCACAGGTTAGACCCTTACCAGTTTCCAGGAATAAGCTGATATCGGCGGCATAGGAAAAAAAAAAAAAAAAAAAAAAAAAACGGGACAAAACCAAAGTGTTGCTCTCGCAACACAATAATAAGGCTCCAGGTGCTGACAGTGTTGTAAATGAGTTTCTTATATATGGTGGCTCTGAGATTAGAAATAAGCTACTGAAGTTTATGAATATGATTTTTGAAAAAGGGGAATTACCTAATGATTTTAGGAAAACCTCAATTAAACCACTGTATAAGAACGATGACAAGAGTGAGTGTCGTAATTGTCGAGTCATTAGTCTGGTCTCTGTAGATAGCAAATTACTTAGTAATATGATACTTTTTAGACTGAGAGATGCTGTAGACAAAGTTTTAAGAGAAGAACAGTGCGGTTTTAGAAAAGGTAGGGGATGTGTCGACCAAGTTTTCACTGTTAGGTTAATAGTTGAAAAGTGCCTTCGTTGTCAAATACCTTTGGTCCTCAGTTTTATAGATTATGAGCAAGCGTTCGATTCTGTTGATAGAAGAGCTTTAGCAAAGGTCTTATCCTTGTATAGTATACCAGACAAATACATTAACGTGATTTGTGCTCATGTACGAGAATAATACTGCTGCGGTTCATGTAGGAAATGAGGTTAGCAACTGGTTTTGTATTAAATAAGGAGTTAAGCAGGACTGTGTTCTATCCCCCTTTATATGGATCATTTTGATGGACCTCGTCTTAAGGAGCACAGGAAAGGCAATTGGAGACCGCGTAATCAAATGGGGAGGAAAAACTACCCTGGACTTAGATTATACTAATGATTTAAGCATATTAGATGAAAGTGCGCGCAAAATGAATGAATTTTTAGAGGTTTTGCGAGTTCAAGGTGCTAGAATAGGTTTGAAAATAAGTCTGCAAACCCAGATTAGAATACTGAAAGATCCCGTCAGTTTTTTTTTAACTGAAATGTTTATTTCGCTTCTAAAGTTTTTCATTTTTAATTCTGAAACTTTAATTAGAATCAGAACCTCTGAAACTGGCTGGTTAAATGAAAAAGATATAGAATTATTTCTACTAATTGATTAAGATGTTATTTTTAAGATGGTGATATATTGACGAAAGGATAAAAACTGTTAATTTACTGCTCATACTCAGATATCTAGGCTTTAAGCGTTACGCCCGAACCACATTATAGTCATCCTTGTTGAAAAAAAAAATGAAATTAAGTACCGATGATGTAGTGTCAGTAGTGGGTTTTTCAAAATGGTTTTTAACTTTCTAAGAAGAAAGTCAGGTGTACTCGTAGTGAGAAATGTACGCCATATGCATAAATAATCTTCATATGCGTTTTTGAGGCGATTTTGATCCCGTTCATTATCAACACTGCCATTCATTCTTTGCCAATTACTGCTGCCAATTACTCAAAAATTAACTCTATAGCGTTCTAATCAGCACGTAGAGTAGTTCGTCCATACTCGTAAGCAGGATTTGTAATCATAGTACTTGACGAGGAATGGTTATGATTTTGTAATCGTAACCATGTTTGATGTTAAAAAAGGGAACTTTTTGCTTTTCTCTAGAAATTATTTAAAACGTGAATATAATAAATTCTTTCTGGAATTGTTAACTGTTTTTAATTCTTCTTAGATAAATACTAACAGATTCATAGTTTGACTATAGGGTTGTATTTGTTAGTTGCAAGCAATTCCGTGTCATTTTGCAAAGTAAAACTTGCAAAAGAAAATTAATTAGTATATCGTATTGGGTAAAAACCTAAATATCCTTTAAAACTGTTTTAAAAGTTACAGCTTTCGTTATGGTAGAGCATATAAGTTAAAGTGACTGACAAAAATAATATGGGATTATAAGTTTTACCGTTGAAAATGGTATCAAAACCTTGTCCATTCGTGAGTCACAAGCTTTTAACTACCTCTTTCACTTTTATTCCATGAGTTGCAACCCTAGAAAACTTGCAGTATGAAGGTAAATATGATTTGATACTGAGTTGCTAGAGTTGGATAGGTTTCTTAGGAAGTAGCCACAGACAAAATGTAGATTATAAATATGTCTATGTGCCCTATCTTACAAGTAGAGGTAGCGCTATAGCGTTGCCTATAGTAAAGGCCATACGGCTCCAATTTTCATTAATTATTTATTTAATTATCTTTTTTCCAAGAAGCACTTCATATGGAAGGAGTCGTCGTATAAACTTCAAAAGGAGCTAATTCGATTAGAAATCAGGAGTTCTAGTGCCCTTTTTAAGAATCAAAAGTGATCAGAGGGCAATTAGTCTCCCCTACGCCTTCTTTTCCCCAAATACATCCAATAAAGATTTTGAGATAGCTATTTTGTTAAAAATAGTTCAAAGATTATATATAAAAAACTCCGGGGTTAACACAACCCCCAGGGTCCGGGAGCAGGCCTTGTAAGCTATTTCCTAGGGATATATATGGATCTTATAGAAGGGATGCTCGTACAAACTTCAGAGAGGGTTCGTTTGATTGGAAATTAAAAGTTATAGTTCAAATTTTCTGAGTCGAAAGAAATCGGAATGCAACTAGCCCTCCCCCCCCCCCCCCACTACGCGCTTTTTCCCAAAACGAATCCGATAAAAATTTTGAGATAGCAATTTTGTTAAAAATAGTCCAAACATCAGATAATAAAAACTCCGGGATCGACACAACCCTCAGGGCCCGGGACAGACGTTGTAAGACATGCCCTGGGGGTATGTATTGTTATCATAGAAGAGATGCTCCTATAAACTTTGGAGAGGGCTCATTTGACTGGAAATTGGAAGTTTTAGTTTACTTATAAAGAGTCGAAAGAAATCGAAGGGTAGTTAGCCCCCTCCGTCTACCCCACGGGGAGACGGATCTGGGGGTTGAAACAAACCCCCAGAGCCCTGGGGCAAGTTTTTAAGTTTTGCTCCGGGGGCATTTATGGTTTTTATGCAAAGAGAGGTCGTATAAACTTCAGAGGTGGACCATTTGATAGGAAATTGGAAGTTCTAGCTACCTTATTATGAGTCAAAAGGGATTAGAGGGCATTTACCCCACCCCTCCCTGACACCCTCATTTCTGCAAATGCATCTGATCAAAATTTTGAGATTTTCAGTTTGTTTGAAATAGTCCACCGATCAGATAACAAAAACTTTGGGGTGAGCATAACCTCTCCCAGAGCCCGGGAAAAGGGTATTAATTCATGACCTGGGAACATATAAAGTTTTTATGGAAGAAATGGTTGTATTAACCGTGGAGGGAACTCAATTGAATTTGATCAGAAATTCAAAGTTTTAATTCCCGAGTCAAAAGTAATCCAATGGCAACTAGCAACGTCCCCCCCCCCCCCACTAACCCTCTTTTCCCCAAATGCGTCGAATTGAATTTTTTATATAGCTATTTTGCTCAAAATAGACCAAAGATAAAATAACAAAGAATCAACCTATAACAAAGCCCAACAGAACCTGGGGGCAAGTGTTGTAAATTATGTTCCGGGGCATATCAGGTTTCTATGGAAGGGATGTTAGTATAAACTTCGGAGAGGGATCATTTGATTGTAATTCGGTATTTATATTATCCTTTTTAAGAGTCAAAAGTGACCTTAGGGCAACTAGTCCCCCCTAGGCCTCTTTTTCCCAAAATGTGTCTGACTAAAATTCTGAGATAATCGTTTTGTTCAAAATAGTTTAAAGGTCAAATAACAGAAACTTAGGGTTCAACACAACCCTCTAGAGCCTGGGAACACTGTTGTAAGTTATGTCCCGGGGGAAGATAAGCTTTTATATAAGGGACAGTCATATAAAAATCTGAGGTGGCTCATTTGATTGGAAAATGAAATTTCTATTTACCTTTTTATGAATCATCAAAAGTGATGGGCTGGCATATACCCCCTCCCGCCCTCTTTTCCCCAAATGCATCCGATCAATTTTTTTAGATAACCGTTTTGTTTGAAACAGTTCAACAATCAAATATCAAAACTCTGTTGTCAACGTACCCCCCCCCCTCCAAAACCAAGGGAAGGGCCGTTACTTCTACTGGGGGGGGGCATATAAGGTTTTTAGGAAAGAGTGGTTGTATAAATTTCGGAGGGGATTCAAATGATTTAAAATTGAAAGTTTTAGTTTCCTTTTTAAGTCAAGTGATTCGATGGTAACTAGCCTCCCCCCACAAAACTCAAGGCCATAAGGTTCCAATTTTTTCCCCTACAGGAGCTTTATATGGAAGGTATGGTCGTACGAACTGTGGAGGGCCTCGTTCGATTGAAAATTGGAAGTTTAAGTGCCCTTTTAGGAGTCAAAAGTATCGCAGGACAAATATTCCCCCCACCCTTTTCTTCCAAATGCATCCGATGAAAATTTTAATCTTAGATCAAGGATTAGATAACAAAAATTTTGGGGCGGAGGCAACCCTCCAGGGGCAGGCGTTGTAAGTTATGCCCCGGGGGTATATAAGGTTTTATGGAACGGTTACTCGTACAAACTTCAAAAGGGTTCATTTGACTGGAAATTGAAAGTTCTAGTTCACTTTTTAAGAGTCAAAAGTGATTGGAGGTCAACCTTCCCCCGCCCTTCTTTCCTAAACCCATCCAATAAAATTTTGAGATAGGCATGCTATTGAAAATAGTTCGAACATTAGATAACACAAACTCCAGGGTCGATGCAATGCTCCAGAGCCCAGTGGCAGGTGTTTTAAATAATGTCCCGGGGGCATATAAGGTTTTTATGTAAGGGGTGGTCGTATAAAGTTTAGACGTAGCTCATTTAATTGAAAATTGAGTTCACTGTTTAAGGGTCAAAAGTGATCGGAGGGCATCTACCCCCCTCCACATCCTCTTTTCCTTAAATACATCCGATGGATTTGAGATAACCATTTTCTTTTAAATGGTCCAACGATCAACGGTAAAGACTTCGTAGTCAACATACCCCCGTCCAGAGCACGAGGGAACTAAGGGCTGTAACTTGTGCTCCGGGGGTATATAAGGTTTTGCGGAAGAGGTGGTTGTATAGACTTCAGATGGGACTTAAGCGATTAGGAATTAAAAGTTCCAGTTCAAAGTGAAAAAAGAGTCAAAAGTAATCCAATGGCAACTAGCCCCCCTCCCCACCAGCTCTACTTACCCAAACGAATCTGATCGAATAATTTATGTAGCCGTTTTGTTCGAAACTGACAAAAATCAGCATGTAACGGAGTTGCGGCTGACAAGAGAATCCTTCTATTCCTTAGTGAGCCGTTGGCGAAACCTAACCTTTATTGGTGATTAAATAAAAAAGAACTAGTTTATTTTTAAACTGAAAGTAAGGAGCGACATTATAACTTGAAACGAACAGAAATTACTCCGTATAAGAAAGGGGATTTTCCATTTTCAACGCCCCCCTCTTTACGCTAAAGTTTGGCTCTTTCTCTCAATTCTACTTTATTAAACAGTAAAAAACTTTAGCGTAAAGAGCGGGGCGTTGAGAAAGGAACAGCCCCTTTCTTAATCGGAGTAATTTCTGTTCGTTTTAAGTTTCAATGTCACTTCTTACTTTCGGTTAAAAAACATAGTTTTTTTATTTAATTTCTGAACGTTTTTGAATTAATGCATGTTTGATTTTGGCTCTCCGCACAGAAATTATCAAAATGAAATTTGTATATTAATTCTTTTTTTGGCTAAATGGCTTTTTCTTAGTTTTGATCAGACGATTTTGATGAAAAAAAGGGGTGGAGGAGGAGGCCTAGTTGCCCTCCAATTTTTCGGTTACTTGAAAAGGCAACTAGAACTTTAAATTTTTAACAAACTTTTTTATTAGTAAAAAATATACGTAACTTAAGAATTAACTTACGTAACGACCTTTTATATTCTTATGTTTTTAATAATTATATGAGGGGGTTCGTCCCCTCGTTAATACCTCACTCTTTACACTAAAGCTTAAATTTTGTCCCAACTCTTTAAGAATGACCCCTGAATCAGAAAGGCCGTAGAATAAATAATTGAAATTACTAAAAATACTTTAGCGTAAAGAGCGAAGTATTTTCGAGGAGATGAACCCCTCATATGCGTAATAATCTCTGTTTGTTTCAAGTTTTAATGCTGCTCCTTACATTCGGTTGAAAAACTTTTTCATATTTATTTTTTCATTGTTTTTTTAATATTGCTAGAAAATCCTGCACCCCTTTCATTGAATTTCTCTTCCCCCATGACATATTTTTCCAAGAAAAGATCCTCCCACATAGCCCTCTCCCCTCAACCCCCCCCCCCCCAAACCAAAATAATCCCCCTGAAAACGTCTCTACACTTCCCAATAACCATTACTGTATGTAAACAGTAGTCAAAGTTTGTAACTTGCAGCCCCTCTTCCGGGGACTGTGGGGGAGTAAGTCATCCCAAAGTCATAGTTATTATGGTTTTCGACTATGCTGGACAAAATGGCTATCCCAAAATTTTGATTTGTTAGCTTTGGGAAAAAATGAGCGTGGGAGGGGGCCTAGGTGCCCTCCAATTTTTTTGGTCACTTAAAAAGGGCACTAGAACTTTTCATTTCCGTTAGAATGAGCCCTCTTGCGACATTCTAGGACCACTAGGTCGATACGATGACCCCTGGAAAAAAAATAAATAAAATGAAAAATAAACACGCACCCGTGATCGGTCGTCTGGCAAAAAATACGAAGTTCCACATTTTTGTAGATAGGAGCTTGAAACGTTAACAATAAGGTTCTCTAATACGCTGAATACGATGATGTGATTTTCGTTAAGATTCTATGACTTATGATAAAACATTATAAAAGGAAATAAAACATTGTATGCTATTGAGTGTCTTTTCGAATTGCGTTTAATAAAATTTAGGTTCAATTGCTTGGCGATGGCTGAACATGAAAGTAAATATTATTTTGACAAAGTAAGAATTCTTAATGAATCTTGAGACGTTGGAAGTATAGAAATGTGTAATTTAGTATAAAGTACAATAAAAAAATATAAAGTTTTAGTTCAAAAATGGTGTTTACAACCCAAATTACTGAAATTACTTGTTGTACAATAAAGAATAGTTTTTATGGCCAAGGTACCGAGATATACCATGTCTTCTTCATTTTTTTGTGAAGATCTTCACTTTTTATGTCTTTGATGATTTTGTGAGCTCCCCCTATTTTGAATTCTTTTTGCCTTTGACGATTTTCTTTCAATAGGTCAAAATATCAGTTAACAAAAACTCCAGGGTCCACATAAACCCCTAGAGTCCTGAGGAAGCGTTTATGTTGTGTCCATTGGGCATATAAGGTTCTTATGCGAGGGTCTTGAAAATAGTTAGACCCTCCACGCAAAGAACTTTGGAACAATATTTTATTCCGAAAATCTAAGCGAGCTGACCGCTGGCCTCCTCTGCATGGCCTGAACCCCTCCCCTCATCAAAACAAACTTGTTAAGGATATTTTATTCCAATAATTATTGCAATTCATCCCTTGGCCCTCCATGGTCCGACCCTTCCCCCCAAAAACAACTTATGAACAATATTTTATTCCTCGACCTATGGGAGCTCACCCCTGGCCCTCCCTCTATGGCCTGACCCCTCCCCTTCCCTCGAAAAAAACTTACCAGCGATATTTTTTCAAAAATCATGGGAGCTGATACATTGCCCTCGCTCCAAACCCCCTCCCCCAACCAGAAAACTATTAAGGATATTCTATTCCAAAAATCATGGGAATTCATTTTAATTTTGTTAGCTCTTTCCAAAACGTCTTCATCACAAACAGTAGCATGGCTACTGTCCATTTCCCTAACGGTAAACGCATAAGGCCTACTGCGTATTTGGTGCTTTACTAAAATAAATTATATTACAAATATTTTCTTTTGTTTTTAACACAAAATTGAATATAAAATGAAAATTGCAGTGAAATCACACGAGGATTTACCAATAGGCCCTGTGGCTTTCACTATTCTCGGAAGTTTTGAGGATTTCCCCGAAAACCTTGCAAAAGCGGAGTGGCAAAAACACTTGGGCATAGAAGCGTCAAAGCTTTAAATTTAGTCTTGGGTGAAACAAAATCTTGAGCTGGTGTGCTTTCAGCAATTAATATGATTATATATCAAATATTCAGTTTAAATTTATTAGTTCTTGTCAAAACTGTTAATTTATTTTGGATAAAAAATTATTTGAAATAGGGAATTTTGAAAAACTTCAAACTCTGGCAATCAAAACGGACAGAAATCATAGGCAGCGCAATAGCGTTGCCTAAGTAAAGAGCGATGTAGGCACAATATATTATTATTATTTTTGTTTGTGTGTTAGACCAGGGTAATTCGTATCGAAGGGGTTGTCGTAGGAACTTCGAAAAGTTCTCATTCAATTGGAAATTGAAAGGGCTAGTGCCCTTTCCAATAGTCCATAGCGATTGGAGGGCAACTAGCCCCCTCCCATCACGCCCACCATTTCCCCAAACCCATCCATTGAAAATTTTGAGATAGCCATTTTGTTCAACGTAGTTAAAAAGCCCGGAAATTATGTCTTTGAGGATGACAACACCCTCCCGCCCCCACAGTCCTAAAGGCAAGTGTTGTAAGTTATGCTCTAGGGACATTTAAGGTTTATATAGAAAGGGTGATCGTATAAACTTCGGAGGTGGCTCATTGATTGGAAATCAGAAGTTCTATTGCCCTTTTTAAGATTCAGATTGATCGGAGGGTGGATACCCCCCCCCTCGTATTTTCTCAAAATGCATTTCGGAGGTGGCTCATTGATTGGAAATCAGAAGCTATATTGCCCTTTCTAAGATTCCGATTGATTGGAGGGTGGGTTCCCCCCTCCCACATCGTATTTTCCCAAAATGGATCTAAAAAAAATTGAGATGACCGTTTGTGGTCATAGAAACTTCTAAGAAGGGTCATTCAGTTGGAAATTAAAGGGGCTAGTGCCCCTTTTAATATTCGAAAGTGATTAGAGGGCAACTAATCGCTCTCCCACGCCCACCATTTCCCCAAACACATCCAATCAAAACTTTGAGATAGCAATTTTGTTCAACGTAGTTGAAAAGTCTGGAAATTCTGTCTGAAGATGGAAAACCCCCCAGCCCTCAGGGCAAGGGTTGTAAGTTATGCTCTGCGACAGAAGTCATAGGCAGCGCAATAGCGATGCCTAAGTAAAGAGCGACGTGGGTACAAATTATTATTTCTTTTTTTTAGACCAGGGCACTTCGTATTGAAGGAGTTGTCGTAGAAACTTCGAAAATGACTCATTCGATTGGAAATTGAAAGGGCTAGTACCCTTTCTAATAGTCAGTAGTGATTGGAGGGCAACTAATCCCTCCCATCACGCCCACCATTTCCCCAAATGCATCCAATCAAAATTTTGAAATAGCCATTGTGTTCAACGTAGTTGTTAAGTCTGGAAATTATGTCTTTGAGGATGACAACCCCCCCCCCCCCACACAGTCGTAAGGGCAAGGGTGGTAAGTTATGCTCGGGGGGCATTTAAGGTTTATACAGAAAGGGTGATCGTATATACTTCAGAGGGGGCTCATTGACTGGGAATCAGAAGTTCTATTGGCTTTTTTAAGATTCAGATTGATCGGAGGGTGGATATCCCCCCCCCACCTCGTATTTTCTCAAAATGCATCTAAAGAATTTTAGACGACCATTTGTTGTCATAGAAACTTCTAAAAAGACTCATTCGATTGGAAATTGAAGGAGCTAGTGCCCCTTTTAATAGTCAAAAGTGATGAAAGGGCATCTAACCGCCCTCCCATGCCCACCATTTCCCAAAAAAAATCCATTCAAAACTTTGAGATAGTCATTTTATTCAACGTATTTGAAAAGTCCTGAAATTATGTCTTTGAGGATAACAATCCCCCACAGCTCTCAGTGCAAGGGTTGTAAGTTAAGCTCTGGGGCATTAAAGGCTTATATAGAAAAGTGTGATCGTATAAACTTCGGAGGGGGCTCATTGGCTCGGTAAACGGAAATTTTAGTGACCTCTCTAAGATTCAGAGTGATCCGAGGGTGGATACCCTCCCTCCACCTCGTATTCTCCCGAACTGCATCTGATAGAAATTTTGAGATGACCATTCGTCGTCGCAGAAGCTTCTAAAAAGGCTCACTTGATTGGAAATTGAAGAGGCTAGTGCCCCTTTTAATAGTCAAAAGTGATTAGAGGGTAACCAACCCTCTTCCCACGCCCACCATTTCCTTAAAGACATCCAATCAAAATTTAGGTAAAAAAAAAGAGATAGCCATTTTGTTCAGTATCGTTAAAAGATCCGAAAATTATTTATTTGAAAATGACACCACCACCCCCCCTTAAAGTCCACAGGGCGAGGTTCGTAAGCTATGCCCAGGGGCAGATACAGTTTTTTTTATAGAAGGGGTGGCCGCATAAACTTTGGAGGGGGCTCATTGGATTGGTAATCAAAAGTTCTAGCACCCTTTTTAAGATTCAAAGTGATCAGAGGGCGGTCATTCCCCCGCAACTGTTTTTTTTCGTGAAATGAATTTGATAGAAATTTTGAGATGGCCCTTTGTTGTCATTGAAACTTCAAATGAGGCCCATTCGATTGGAAATTGAAAGGACCTTTTCTAATAGTCAAAATTGATTGGATGGCAACCAGCCCCCCTAATCCAAAAAAAAAAAAATCAAAATCAAAACTGTGAGATAGCCAGTCTGTTCAGCTTAGTTGAAAGGTCTGGAAATTATGTCTTTGAGGGTGACATCCTTCCCCCTACCCACATCCCTCAGCGCAAGGGTTGTAAGTTATGCCCCGAGAAAGTTTTTTTATGGAAAGGGTGGTAGTATAAACTCCGGAGGGGGTTCAATGGATTAAAAATCAGACGGTCCCGTTCCCTTTAAAAGAAGCTGATTTGATTTGAAATCTATGGTTCTAGTTCCCTTCTGAGAGTCTAAAAGGGTGGAGAGCATCTAGCCTCCTTCCCTGAGATCCTCCTTTCAAAACGCATGCAATTGAAATTGTGAGATAGCCAGTTTGTTACAAATAGTCTAAAAATCATATAATAATGTCTTTAGAATGGACACAATCTCCAGAGCCCATTGGCAAGGGTCGTAAGTTATGCTCGGGGCCTATAAGATTTTTTTGGAACGAGTAGTTGCATAAACTTTGGATCGGATTGAGCTCATTTGATTGGAAGTTGGGAGTTTTAGTGCCCTTTTTAAGAGTCAAAAGTTAATGGAGGGCAATCATCCTCCTCCACCGAGCCTATCCTATCATTCCTCAAAACATACCTGATCGATAGTTTAAGAGAACAATTATGTTCAGCCTTATTGAAAGGTCCCGTAATTATGTCTTCGGGGATGTCAACCTCCCCACAGTCCTCAGGACAAGGGCAAGTTAGGCCACTCGTTCACTGTTTACACCTAGTATATGTTTTTGAGAATGTATGTATATTTGCACTTTACTTTTCAAGCAGACGAAGGGTATTCAGGTGAGACTTTCAGAGAATGTTGAAGGGGAATGTTGAACTAAATCAAATCACGGTGTGTGTATACGGATTGTCTACACAGGAATAACTGAGTATATTAATTTGGAAAATTCAAGAAATAATAAGAGAGATGATCAAACAGGAAATATTTGTATGATATCCATACAACTACATCTACTACTACTACCACACTACTCCATTTACAGTAGTAAGGCGAAATTTGAAGTAAATCCAAAGACGCTATGTGCATGCACATTGTCAAAATAGCCTTCCTCGAGAATTGGTTTGAGTATTAAGTTGGAACTTTTTAAGAATACTTAAAGGTACCACCAAAAGGCAATATGCGCACAATACTGCTAATACTACTGTTACTGCTACATTTACAGTCAGCATCAATCCATAGACAGCACCACTCTGTAATAGCCAGAAATGTCATTGAAACTTTTAAAGGTGCTAATTTGATTCAAAATCAAAAGTTCTGGTGCCCATTTTAAGATTAAAGAGAGATTGGAGGGCAAGCAGCCCTTCTATCAGACTCATTCATTTTCCAAACTCATCCAGTCAAAATTTTGAAACAGCCGTTTTTCTCAGCATATTAGAACGGTCCAGCAACTATGTCTTTAGGTATATTAGGCATGTCAACCCTCCACAATTATGCAATTGCCCCACTATGGTTTAATACTAAATGTTGCTTTAAAATAAATCAAAAGTTATTATGTTTATGATTGCCAGTAAGCAGTAAGTCGATAACGGATGGGGATATTAAGTTGAAACTTTTGGGGATACGACTATTACTACTTCTGCTCTTACAATCTAAATAAATAAAACGAGTGTAAGTGTATCCAGGCTGTCAAAGAGCATATATAGAATCGTCTGGAATGATATTAAGTTTTGTTTTTAAGGTCAACTTCAGAAGCTATAGAATTAAATTAAAAATACTATTTATTTCAGGATTAAAAATTGTTGAAAAAGTTTCTGCAACATACAAATAGCGACCCATACTATGGGTTCTTATAGAAAATACTGAAGAGAGGGAAACTATTATTTTTCCTTGAAAAAGACTATGTCAATAAAAAACAAACATAAATTAATTTTAAAAACTTTTTCCATGAAACAAGTTTTTCAAAGAAAAGTAAAGAGCTCCATTAAGCCAAGAATGAGCAGAAATTTAGACAAATAATGTTCCCAGCATGAAAAAGCAACAAATCACCATCAATAAATAAATTAAACTCCTTAAAGAACAAAATTACAATAAATAGCCGAGTCAAACTCAAAACCAGCAAAAATTAACATGAGTGGGCTGATAACCCCCATGGCTTCTTAAGCCCAGAACATAATTTGCGCTTTGTTGAAAACAAAATACATTCTAAATGTTTTCACTTTTCTTACTTTAAAGAAAATATCAAAACTTTAAGTACACTAAAATATTAAACTTAATTTTTTTTTCCAGTAAATGAAACCCAAAACGAACAGACATTAAACAAACAATCTGAGCAAAAAACATATAGCAGGCACTAATATAAGTGGATAAATAAACCTTAAAGCGAGTAAATCTTAAGTTGAATATGCAAATTAAGTTTGAAACGGACAAAAATATTTTGCGACTGAAGTATAAAATAGATAAACAATCATAGCAAACAAACATATAACAGATACTAATATAAATGACTATTAGATCTTAAAAAGAGGGAAGTTTAAATTGAATATGCAAACCAAGCTTGGAGCAAACGATAATCTCTACAAACAAGAGTTTTGGTTTTGCCTTCTTCTCTCACTGTAAAAGTCTAACACCTTCTGTATCATTGGCACTTTACTGAAAACGAATTATATTACAAATATTTTTTTTTGTGCTTATTACGACAATGAAAATAAACATTTTGGCATTTGGTTGTAAATTTTGAACTAACGATTTTTCAAAAATTAATAGTATTATATATCAAACATTTAGTTTTGTTTTATTTGTAATTTCCAAGACTGTTCAAAACACATATAGTTTTCAGAAAAACGCCAAAGAAGCAGTAGGTTTTGGACTTTTACAGTCAGAGAAGAAGGCCAAACCCAAACATAGGTTTGTAGAGATTTTTGTTCATTTCAATCTTGATTTGCATATTCTATTTAAGGTTCACTTGTTTTGAGATTTATCTATTTATTTATATTAGTACCTCTTGTATGTTTTTTTGCGATGATTGTTTATATACTTTCTGTTTGTTTTGGTTTTCATTTTTTCTTCAATAGAAAAATATTTCTCTTTGTTTTAAGCTTTATTTTATTATTCAACTTATAGATAATGGCGCAACCATTATCTTTAGATTGCCATCTTTTCAAAAAAATAAAAATTTATATAGGTGGCAATAATTTCATTCTATTTATGTCTAAGCGCAATGGGGAAGATATGCTTTCTGGATATCCCAAAGACTTGTTCCCCTGTGTCAGTTTGTAATTTCTTATTATGCCTCCTAGACAAAAAGTTAGTACACTTTTTTCTATAGTCTTGGAACAAGTTCTGTACGATCTTAATGATATTTTATGTGGAGAAAATGTAAATTTAAAGTCTTTTCGTGAAAAACTTCGATCCACTCTTCCGCGTGACATAATAAAAATTATGATCGACAAATCAATTTCTTATTTTTGTAAACATGGGAATTTGTTAGATATTCTGGATATTTTACTGGATTCAAACTGCCAAGATCTGTGTCTTTTCAGCAACAATGTGTCGTTTTATTTATCCATTGAAGAATGCATACGGCTATATAAATTATTGCAGAAACACAACTTAGATCAACTGAAGGGCTTGAGTTTAGCAGCTCGATTAAGTCCAAGAAAAGAACTTCAGTATTTGAGAATGGCAAATTTATTCTTACATTTTTCATTATATCAAATGAAAAATTTGACTTCTGTTACATTAAGAGAAATATGTGATAATATGGCTTTGAGTGTTATTGGCAAAAGTGCGAAAAATTTGGTATACATCGACGTAACTAACTCACAACTAGTGAATGAGGAAGGGATTCTTGCATTTTTAAATTTTGCTTCAATGCCTAATGATTGTGGTGAATGCTGCCTATCAAAAATTAAACACTTTGGAATAGCAGGGACTGATTGCAATGAAGAATGTGTTATAGAAATTCTGGAACTCTGCCAAAGCTTAGAAAGCTTCGGTGGACCTGTGCCTTCTGATTTAGTTTCTATTCTAGAACATCGGTTTCCTGACAGACTTTTCAAGTTCAAAGAAATGTGGGAAGAAAAATGGGTTAGTAAACTGACAAGGCAATGTCCGTTTCTTAAAAGTGTGCATATACCTTTAAAATACGTCAAAGAATTCAACGTAAAGCTCAGGGAATTGCACATAAATTTAGATTTTAGTAACAACATTTGGCCATTGTATGCATATTTGCGAGACTATGGACAAGAAATGGAAAATATGGTACTATTAAACCAAAACCCTCCTATCTGCTTTGGAGAAATCCTTGAATTGTGTCCCAATTTGCGAAGCTTTATTGGTAAAGTAACCCTACAAGACCCAGTGTATCAGAACCATCTTCTTTTGGAAAAGTTGGAAATGACAAGCTCTAGCTCTGAAATAACTTTTCAGATTTTAAGAAGACTGCCAAATTTAAAGCACTTGACATTTACGTTTGAAGAGGAACCGTATCAAGAAACTTCAAGGTGTATAGATACAAAGTTTCTCGAAAATGTACTTTTAAATGGATTTTTGAGAAATCTTGAGTTTTTTCGGGTTGCAACAGAGTCGGGACTGACAAGAGAATCCTTCCATTCATTAGTGAACCATTGCCCGAGCCTAACCTTTATTGGTGATTTATCCAACTTTTCGGATTTAAATGAAGTTGATTTTGAGGACCTTAAAGAATTTGTGTTTCAGAATAATTATAATCTGGAGCTTCAAATGTATGGAAGTGTTAAAATATAGGTAAGTGGTTGTTTATACTTCCGTATACTAAAACACTCACTTTCAATGAGACCTTCCCATTCTAGATAAATATATATTTTTTTAGATTGATAGACATACATTTATTCAGGATTCCAACGGTAAATATAAAGTATAAAAGGAAATAAAACATTGTGTACTATTAAACGTCTTTTCAAATTGCGTTTAATAAAATTAGCTTCAAATTGCTTGACGATGGCTTAATATACAAGTAAATATTTTATTGACAAAGTAAAAATTCTTAATGAAATTTGAGATGTTGGAAGTATAGAAATGTGTAATTTAGTATCAAATACGATAAAACAAAAATACAAAGTTTAGTTCGAAAGTGGTGTTTACAACCCAAATAACTGAACTTACTTGTTGTGCAATAAAAAATAGTTTTTATGGCTAAAGGGCCGAAAATGCCATTCTATCTTCACTTTTTTATGAAGAAGTGGAGGGGGGTAGCCTTTGATGATTTTGTGAGATCCTTTTTGTTTTGTTTTTTACCTATGCCACCTATGTCGGCTTATTCCTGGAAACTGGTAAGGGTCTACCCTATGCGGTTTTTACGGAAAGTGTGGACCTCAGGCCGGTTTGATGAATATGGCATTACATTTTGGAAAGCTCCGCGAAGATCTTGCCTGGGGCCAAAAAGGATGGTTTTTGCTTGTCCACGAGCCAGAGCCTATGGTGTGTGAAATGAAGTGGAGTTATGTAGCCTATATCAGAGAGGAGTTTCTGAAGTGGTGCTGCCAAGCTTTCGTTTCATCAAACCATGTTTCTGGTTTCGAGTGGAAAGCTCTGTTCTAGCAAGCAAGCAGGCAGGCACCACTTTTAAATTGAAGATGGACTAAAATCTATAAGTGTTAAATATATGCGGCAGTTACCCGGCCCCACAGCCAATATATCTTCTTTGAGTGATAAATAGAAAAATTTTCAGAAGCAAAAAAGCGGCATTTTCCCACGTGTCCGAAAGTGCTGCCGTGATTTCGGCTGGGCTTATCATTTGTTTTTTCGGACTTGGGATTGATGTAGAGAAATTTTATCAGATGAAACTTTAAAAGTTTTGTCATTGCTAAAGAAATTGGAGCTTATCCTTTGCTCCTTTCTAAGTGGTGACGTTAGAAAGTTGGCCTACGGCAAAAAAATCAACTTTTGAACTAAGACAGATAGAATTTTTTTTACGGCAATCGATAGCTCTTGATGAGCTGATATCATCCACTTTTTGGTACAAAAATTCCTTCATGAGATATACTAGTTTGAAAGTTTCAAGGGGTTGACAACTTCAGTAGTAGGGTGCACACTGAAACCAAAAATAAGCCGATACCAATTGTGAGACATGTAGGGGACTTGTAAAGGAAAGGTCGGCTGTTAGCTCATAATCATCTTCGGCAGTGAGGGGTTTGCCAATGTTGCTATTTGGTGTACCTATTATTTTTTTTTCCAGTGTATTTGATGGTAAGACCGAGTTGGTTCCAGTGGTAAGACATGTAGGGGACTTGCAAGTAATAATCGTCTGTTATGCTACAATTATCTTTAGTGAAGAGGGGTTTGTAACTTTTGCTAGTTGGTGTAGCCTACCCATACTCACTGTAACCTAGAATTAAGTGTTTACGCAACGGGTACAAACGATAACGTAAACAACGAGGCAGTTTCGTAACAATTAATAGAGTGTCATCTATGGTATTTTGATCCTGAAAAGTTACGGATAGCTTTATAATACCCACTAGATTATGTAAGATATTGTTCCAAGTCTTGATCCGTCACGATGTCTACGATTGAAAAGGATAAAGTTCAACTGGCTGCAAAGTCAATTTAATCCCTTCTTTCGATATTCTTTTGTTATTGTTGTTTTTTCAACGCTAAGGAATAGTCTTTGATCATATGATTACTGATCGCGTTCTTTCTTGAACATAACGTTTTAAAAGCTTCGATAGGCTGACAACTTCAGCGTTTAACTGATAGCAAAGAAACAAAACCAAAGTGTTGCTCTCGCAACACTTTATTCGGCAAAGCCGGACAAAGGTTGCCACAACACTTCACGTTGCTCAGGCAACGTAGGTCTAGTTAAAGTCTGGTAATGGTTATTATTTGTATTCGCCGTCGTGAATTTCATCAACTGCATCGGAGATTGGTCTTCATTTCCTAGGGCTACATGTTTCTCATCCCATTCCGTGGCGACGGTAGCAGTAGCAGTAGTAGTAGTAGTATTAAAAATGGTAGAGGTAGCACGCATGTGTTGCCTTTTGGCTAGTTCAATATCTCCAACAACAAGCAGTGTAAGTTTCAACTTCCTACTTCAAGCCGTTTCTAAAATATTCCTGATACGCCCTTTTGACAACCTGGATGCACATAGTTTGCTTTGATTTAGTTCAAACTTCCCCTCAAAATTCTCTTCAATATTCACCTTCATACCCTTAGACTTAGTAGCAGTATTAACACATTATTAGTAGTAGTACTAGTAGTAGCTCTAGTGGTAGTAGTAGTAGTAACAGTAGTAGTAATAGTAGTTGCATTATACGACTCTAAAAAAGTTACTCTAATTAGCCATGGCTCTCAAGTCTTTCATCACTTCCGCATATATATATATACATATATATATATATATATATATATATATATATCTATCTATATATATAAAAATAAGTTGTCTGTGGATGGATGGATGGATGGATGTGTCAGGTGACGTCACCTGAAAAAACTGGATCAGGTGACGTCAAAACTGAAAAAACTAAAAAAAGGCAAAAACTACAAAAAAAACTAAAAACTAATAAAAAAAATAAAAAAGCTAAAAAACTAAAAAAACTATAAAGGTAAAAACCAATAAAAAACTAAAAAAAAAACTGAAAAAACTAAAAAAGGCAAAAACTACAAAAAAAACTAAAAACTAATAAAAAAAGTAAAAAAGCTAAAAAACTAAAAAAACTAAAAAAAGGTAAAAAACTAAAAAAAAATAAAAAATAAAAAAAACTAAAAAAAAGGAAAAAACTGAAAAATAAGCTAAAATAAAGGTAAAAACCAATAAAAAACTAAAAAAAAAAGGAAAAAACTAATAAATGACGACACTCAAAGAGAAAAAAAAGGCAAAAACTACAAAAAAAACTAAAAACTAATAAAAAAAATAAAAAAGCTAAAAAACTAAAAAAACTAAAAAAAGGCAAAAACTACAAAAAAAACTAAAAACTAATAAAAAAGCTAAAAAACTAAAAAAACTAAAAAAAAGGCAAAAACTACAAAAAAACTAAAAACTAATAAAAAAAAATAAAAAAGCTAAAAAACTAAAAAAAACTAAAAAAACTAAAAAAAGGTAAAAAACTAAAAAAACTAAAAACAAAAAAAAACTAAAAAAGGTAAAAACTAAAAGAACTAAAAAAGAAAAAAATAAATGACGACACTCAAAGAGAAAGCGACCAGGACAAAAGGAATGTTCGATTAGCAATCAACAAAGCACCGGGACACAGGGAGTATAAATGACGACCCGGGGGAAACAGGGGGATATAAATGACGACCGGGACAAAAAAACTAAAAAGAAAAAAAAACTAAAAACTAATAAAAAAACTAAAAAATCTAAAAATCTAAATAAGCTAAAAAAGAAAAAAAAAGGAAAAAAATACAAATGACGACCGGGACACAGGGAATATAAATGACGACCGGGACACAGGGACACAACTACAACGGGGACACCGGGGGAAACAGGGGGATATAAATGACGACCGGGACAAAAAAACTAAAAAGAAAAAAAAACTAAAAACTAATAAAAAAACTAAAAAATCTAAAAATCTAAATAAGCTAAAAAAGAAAAAAAAGGAAAAAAATAAAGGAGAAAAACAAAACTAAAAAACGAATGTATATACAGACCGGGACACCGGGATACAAATGACGACCGGGACCCGGGACACAGGGAATATAAATGACGACCGGGACACAGGGACACAACTACAACGGGGACACCGGGGGAAACAGGGGGATGTAAATGACGACCGGGGGAAACAGGGGGATGTAAATGACGACCGGGACACCGGGACAGGGAATGGTCGATTAGCAATCACCATCAACAAAGCTCAAGGGCAATCATTAGAATCATGAGGTATAGATCTGAATACAGATTGTTTTCCCATGGACCATTATATGTTGCATGTTCAAGAGTCGGTAAACCTGACAATCTATTTATATGCAAAGACAATGGGACAGCAAAGAATGTTGTATATTCGCAAGTTTTACGTAGTTAAAACCATATATATATATATCTATCTATATTCACAGGTGGGACATAGGGACACAACTACAATGGCGCGTAACTATTATGGCGCGTAACGACTTACGCGCGCGGGGGGGCTTGGGGGGGGCGCGAAGCGCCCCCACCAACTAGGTGTTGGGGTGGCGCGAAGCGCCACCCCAACAGCTAGTATATATATATATATATATATATATATATATATATGTGTGTGTGTGTGTGTGTGTGCGTATGTAAATGTTTTCTGCGCTGCTGTTTAATTCTCATTTCTGGTTACGTCTGTTTGATTTATCTGTCATAGTCTTAGCCCAGTTTAAATGAAAAGTGAAAACTGCGTTAATTATATGGTTAATTTCCCTGTCAAAAAAGTCAATTTTTCAGTCGCATCTGTTCTACAATGTTCCTGTTTTATAATGTTCATTTGGTTTCGATATGTAAGGCGCGTGTTTTTAGTATGGACATTTCCTTGACGCTGGTTTACTTCATATTTCTTATTTCTCAGTTTGGTAAGTCCTTTTGATTTTTACATTTAACCGTTGTTATTTTTATTTTCCTATTTTTCTTTAGACTTTGACAACACTAATATATACAGTCAGCTTCCAAACGTACCACAGGGATCCCTAAACAAGGTATCCCGATCCCCTCCTTGAATGATTTTCAAATACTTACCCCTTTATCTGGTGTTAAGATGAAACTGCATCTTGAAACACATTTTCCCCTGCAAAAACTTATGACCATGCATGAACAAGTCCGTATGACAGTGGGGAAGAAAGGACGGTCGGGCAATTAAACCCCGGGTTACGTATTCTCAAGAGCCTTTTAATACTGGTAATAATATATGGGTGACCGTAGCAGGGAGGGGGTGGGGTAAACCAACCTGTTCGTCTTGCATTCTTGATGACAAAAAAACAATCCCCCAAAAGTGTAGATCTTATAAACATAGAATAAATATGACGCTTCTAAAGAAAACTATTAAAATTTGCCTACCTCTTCTCCTCCTCACGGAAAATATATGTCAGAGACCATGCACAGAAGGCTTTATTTTCAGTTGTTTTTTTTGTTTTTTTTTAACTTTTCTGATCTCCCGATTAGGTTCTGCCTCTTCATTGTAACCTTAGACTTTGTTCTCTTGTCCATCAGGAATAAATTTTCTAGAACAAAACTGACCTTAAATGTGCCATTTATTTCCAATTGGAGATAAGCCTACTTTTCCAGTCGCATTCATAGAATCCTGTCTACTGAGTGCACCTTCCCTGGGACCCCTCTATTGGACCCACACTTAGCATTCCAAATTTTGAACTCGCTTTTAATATCAGTAATACAATTTGTTTGAACCTTTATATTGACAGGATATTAATTCATAGAAACTAAGGCAGAATCTAAACTAATATGGTTGATAAATCTAGGTCTAACAGAGGTAATGGGCAATAATATATAATTTCGCATCAACTATAGTGGAGGAGGGGTGGTATATTATTTTGTTGGTGGGGGGGGGGTGCTGATGCCTCAAAAAGTGCATTTGTGCATCCAGATTTTCTAATGATTAGAAACAAACAGTTTGGTACAATCTTTCGACTATTTTCAACAAAATTTTGATGTAATATCTTTGAGGGACTTGAGCCGCTAGCAAAAAGGGTATAGTAGGGGGGATGTTTTCCCCCACCTGTTTTGACTTTTTGAAAGGGACCTAGAACTTTCAGTCCCAAATTAACCAGCCATTCTAGACGACGTGCTCTGGTTGAAAAAAATAAATATTTAAGACACATCGTTCTTTGCTTAGGTAACGCTATTGAAGTAATTATTTTAAATTTAAATATGATTAAAATAAATTTTAATGAAATCGTCGTTGTTTTAGCTAAATGTACTTTTAATCTCCTCTTTTTTCTTGCTTTCATCAAGAATTGATATTTTGTTTACAATTGGACTAGACAAAGCTGAGGTGAATTTTTCGGAATTGTGTATTTCGTTATGCTCTACTTATTTCGTCGAAAGGTGTGACTCTGATAGCAGAAGAAACATAAAAAAGCAGAGAATACTCATTTACGAACATCATCTAAAATAGTGACAACATCTACTTAATGTAAGGGTTGGAAATATCATGTTTTAATTCTCTGCTAAAGGGTTCAAACTCTGATGCTATACTTCCAAACTTTTATTAGGGCAGGTGCAACCGCAGGGTTTTATCAAACAGTTCGTGGTAACGAACTGTAGTAAGGAGCGACCCGGCTCAATAGTAACCGAAACTCTAAAAAACGGAATTTTGGTACCAATAGTTACAACAAAAGAATCGCATTTTAATGCTGATCTTAAATATAGTTGATCTTAAGTTTTATCAAGATTAATCTTAACCATCAAAAGTTACGACCCTGAGAAAATTTGCCTCATTTTAGAAAATAGGGTATAAATAGTCATACGATCTTAACGAAAATCACGCCATCAAATTCACCGTATCAGAGAACCCTATTGTAGAAGTTTCAAGCCCCTATCTACAAAAATGTGGAATTTCGCATTTTTTGCCAGAAGACAAATCACGGATGCGTGTTTATTTGTTTTGTTTTGTTTTTTTTGTTGTTTTTTTCCCCCAGTGATGATCGTATCGACTCAGTGGTCCTAGAATGTCGCGAAAGGACTCATTCTAACGGAAATTAAAAGTTCTAGTTCCCTTTTCAAGTGACCAAAAAAATTGGAGGGCACCTAGGCCCCCTCCCACGCTCATTTTTTCCCCAAAGTCACCGAATCAAAATTCTGAGATAGCCATTTTATTCACCATAGTCGAAAAACCTAATAACTGTGTCTTTGGGGACGACGTACTCCCCCGCAGTCCCCGTGGGAGGGGCTGCAAGTTACAAACTTTGACATGTGTTTACATATAGTAATGGTTACTGGGAAGTGTACAGAAGTTTTCAGGGGGATTTTTTTGGTTGGGAGGGGGGATTTGAGGGGGCTGGGTTACGTGGGAGGGTCTTTCCATGGAGGGACTTCTCATGGGGGAAGAGACTTTTAATGGAGGGGGCGCAGGATTTTCTAGCATTATTTAAAAAACAATGAAAAAATAAATGTGCAATTTTTTTTCTACTGAAAGTGAGGAGCAGCATTAAAACTGAAAACGAACAGACATTATAACGCATATGAGGGGTCTACCTCCTCGCAATACCTCGCTCTTTACGCTAAAGTATTTTTAGTAATTACAACTACTTATTTTACGGCCTTTGTGATTAAGGGGTCATTCTTAAGGAATTGGGACAAAATTTAAGCTTTAGTGTTTAGTGTATTGAAACGCTTTCAAGTGGTTCTGACACCCTTCAACCTGTAAGGAGACTTTTCTTTTCTTCCTCTTTTCACAATAATATGTTACAGCGGTCATTCTACATTTGACAGTGATGGCAATTACAATATTATCGGAATCAGTGTAGCAGCGTTTTGCAGAGGCAGTTAGTCTAGATAGATTTATTCGACAATTTCATAATAAATTGAAACAATAAAAGCAAACAAAGCATCATACACTCCCTCCTCCAAAATGTCTGTGGTTGGGAATGCAGCGAGAAAGAAAAAAAATATACACATACAGACACTGAAAAGGAAAATAAAGAACATGACGCTTGTGTTAGAAACTTGAAAATGACATAATTCGATCAGAAATTGAAACTTATCTGGCCCTTTTATGGGCCAATAGTCAAGGCAACACAACCAGTCCCCCTCCCAGGCCCTTGTTTGCTTACAAAAGATTCAGTCCCTCAAGGAGGGAAACAACCTTTGAAGCCGAAAGGACAAGGCCCCAAATTATAAAACTTTGTTTAAGCGGAAATCAGGCAACGAATTCAATTCTGTGTGATTGGAGATACTAATTAGGCCTGCAAAAATTCTCTATCCTCCCCATTCGCCACCGTCAACTTATTTCAGGAAAGGTTGGTATATTGCACTTTATTTAAACCAGAACCATACAAGAATTCCTAGTCTTTGAGCAAATATGAACCAAGTTTAAACTCTGGACGTACTCAGTGCAAAAACTAAGCACGTCCCGAGACGGTGCAAAAAAGTTTATTCTAAGCTATGATCTAACGCGGTGCAAAAATAGTTGATATGGTGGTAAATGATCTAAGTCCAAACTGCGAACTGACTTGCTGCAAAAATGAGCTAGGTGACACCGTACGAAAATAAGCTCCATACTGATTTGTTAGAAAAAGAAGGCAAGTCTAAGTTCGAAGGAAAGGCGAGCTAAGTCTTTCCCCAGTTTGAACACGAGTCGTCCCCTGACTTAGTAGAAAAACAGAACTGAGTAAGTTCTGATTTGGTGCAAAAATAAGCTAAGTCATAATTCGGTGCAAATACGAGCTAAGCCTTGATTTGGTTCAAAAGTAAGCTAAGTCCTGACGCCATACAGAAGCTTGTCATGTCTGGATTAGCTGCAAAAAGTATTTAAGCCTGTACTCGATGCAAAAACGAGCTAAGTCTTAATTCGGTGTAAAAATGAGTCAATTTCTTATTTGATACAAGGCAACACCTGGCGGTTCGAGTCCCGGTGCAAAAATTATTTTAGTCCAAGCTGCAGATATTTAGCGACATATTACGAAAACGAATCCTTACTCAGTGCAAAAACGAAGTAAATTCAAGTTTCAGACTGACTCGTTGCAAACACTGCAAAGCCTTTTACAACGCTTCATGCTGCACATGCCACATAAAACTAGCTCCATTTAATTTCTGCTCGTTTAATGCTTCATTTGTACTTCGATATATTTTCTGTTTGTTTGAAGTTTAACTAAATAAATAACATTTTTTAAATTAAAGTAAAGAGTGACATTAAAACAAAATAAATAGAAATGGTGATTTATAATGGTGAGCAGACCTCTAATAAGCCGCTCTTCAAAGTAAAGATCCATCCCCTCCAAAACTATATGATGAATGACACCTTCTACATGAATCAACACCCACCCAATACATGAGAAGTGCATTAAAAGGTTTATCATGCAATTCATCAAGAATATAAGGGCCTTTTGATATGCATTTACTTTGAACTGTTATCATTTTGTTTTCAAATATTTGGAAAGGCAATCAGAAACTGTAATCTTTACAATATGCAACTGGCTACAGTTGTTGTACTCAAAAATGCTTTCAGTAAAGTACTAGTAATGCTTCTGCGTAAAGAGCTGAGGATATAGAAAACGGCAGCCACCTTATATTCAGGATATAAGCTAATTAAAAGTTTTAATATCGTTCTTTACTTTCATTTGAAAAAATATTTTATTTAATCAAATTTTCGCCCCCTCAACATTGGTGCTGCTTACTTAATCCTTTATTCATCCAGGCCTGTATTGTTACAAAGGAAGAGAGGTCAAAATCAGGTGTACCATTTAAAAAAGAATGTAGGGGGGGGGCAAAGATTTTTTAATTCTTCTTGATGAAGATACACTTGCAAAGGGTTTTTTTAAATATAGTTTATTCGTTCTTTAAAGTTTTTTTTTCAATAAAAGTAAGAAAAAGAGGAATTGCCAACACCTATGGGGCAATCGTCCTTCCCCCTCATTCGTGCTCCATGGACAAAATGAGCACTTGGTGCGGTTTTGTTTCTCCAAATTGACCCAAAATTGTTTAACTCACTCAAGTGGGCCTTTTCGATAATCTATTACCATTGGTTCTATTACTTATTACCATGGTTGCCTAATTCCTTCTTAATTTCTGAAATATCCAAATTACACGCTACCTTTCCTGTTTATCCTTCGCAGAAACCAAATTAATTTATTTCCTTCTACTGTGTATCTTTGCAGACGCTAAAACAACACATTTCTTGGTTCAGTCTGATCATTATCTAGGGAAACAACTTCTAGGGAAACAATGAAAATTTTTCAGTACTGAAAAACTACTCCTTTAACATTTCTCGGGGAAGGGGATCTGAAATACCAACAATGAATTTTGGGGCCATCATTTTCTCATTTTTCAGTACGAACTCTTCAAACAAATCTCCTTTACAGAAGATGCTTTCGATCCCTCCTTATGTAGAGGTGAATATTTGAATGAAATGTTTTATTACATACTTAAAACGGTGTTGGAGTAGGAGATGAGTTGCCATTCCGCAACAGTCATATTGTTGGGTTAGTTTAGTTAATATTCATCAGAATGAAGGGAGACTAGGGGCATATTGTTCTTTCCCTTTTCTTCCACATTTGTCGGAAGGTTCCTTCATCCAATGCTGGACAATTTTTGCCTAAAAATGCAGTTTCTGGGGCTACAGACACCCTCCCCCCAATACCTACAGAAATATCCACCAAACCCTCACCTAGTAATTGGTACGCAACTATGCACTCCGGTATATAAACTTATGAAGCCTTAAGTGAATCAACTCAGTCGAAATATTCAGGAATGAGTGCGCAATTGCATGGCATTGTGAACCTTGAGAATGAGAGGTTAAACGTGTAAACTTGTGGCAATCTTGAATTGATTTGGAATCTCATAATTTTCATTGTTCGGCAGTTCGGTGCTTTTCCGGCCAAAATAGTTGTCTTGTGCCCAGAATACCAGAAAATGCAACTTTGCTCTAACTTGATCTCTGTTGTTACTTAAAAAAGGTACTAGAGCTTTTAACAGTCGTTTGAATTCAGAGCCATCTCGATATTCTACAATCAATAACTCGACGTGTCCATCTCCGGCAAAAAAGTGGCCTACGTATCTGTGATCATCTTTCTCGGGAAAATGCGAAATTTCACATTTTTATAGGTAAGGCCATGAAGCCTCTGCTTCCGAGTACTCTGATACGCCTAATTGGATAGCGTGCAATTTTCATTAATTTTACCCCTCTTTATGGGGATTGCTCCCCCTTATGATCGAATTATTCAAACTTTCTACGGCTAATGGGTTTAAAGCGATAAATTTAAATAGAATACATTTTGCATAGTTCGAATCAACATAAAAAAGACTTTTAGCTGTATATATTATTATCCAAATTTTGAACTATAAGCAACTATTTAATAGACTGGGAAAAGTTTGTCTTCATCAATATTAAAATAGTTATGAGATATCGTGTTACATTAATAACAGTGATGATCAATGCAGCTACTTTTAGACAGATGCTATTTATAACTGGTAAAAGACGTCCTTCATATGATAAAAAAAAACAAAAAACATACCCGTAGCCTACATTGAAATTAGAAAGTTAGTTATCCAAATGACCAAGTATCTAAACTTAAAAATGGCTATTTATACATGTTTTGAAAATACAGTGCATAATGAATGGAACGGCCTAAGAAAAAGAATTAAACTACCACTAATATTATACTGGATGGCTGCCCCCAACCCCCCATTGAACTTCCTGGCTGAAGGGCCAAGAAACGAAGATCAGCACCGCCGGTAGGGACTGTAAAGTCTAATGCCGTATCCTTTACTTTTTTTAATGTTATGCTGTCTTTCTCATGCATGAATTAAGTAAAAAAAAAAACACAAGTTTTTTAACTGCAAGTAAGGAGCGACATTAAAACTTAAAATGAACAGAAATTATTCCGTATATGACAGGAGTTGTCCCCTCCTCGACGCCTTGCTCTTTACGCTAAAGTTTGACTCTTTCTCACAACTCTACTTTTTCAAAAAATAAAAACTATAGCGTAAAGAGTGAGGACGATTTTGATAAAAAAAAGGGGGGAGGAGGCCTAGTTGCACTCCAATTTTTTGTTACTTAAAAAGGCAACTAGAACTTTTTATTTTTTTGCGAATATTTTTATTAGTAATAAATATACGCAACTTAAGAATTAATTTACGTAACAAAATTCTATAGTTGTCTTATACAAAAAATATACATTACCTATATGGAGGGGTTCTCCCCCTCGTCAATACCTCGCTCTTTACACTAAAGCTTCAATTTGGTCCCAATTCTTTAAGAATGACCCCTGAATCACAAAGGCCGTAGAATAAATAGTCGAAATTACTAAAAATACTTTAGCGTAAAGAGTGAGGTATTTTGGAGGAGCCGAACCCCCTTATATACGTAAAAATTTCTCGTCGTCTTAGTTTCTAATGCTGCTCCTTTTTTCCACCTGAAAAAACTTGTTTTTATTAATTTTCTCATTTTTTTTTTTTAATGATGCTAGAAAATCCTGTGGTCTCTTCATGGGAATTTTCATCCCTTATAATAAATTCCTCCATGGAAAGATCCTCCCGCGTAACACCCTCCTTCGACCCCCATTTAGCATGAAAAAGTCCCCCTGAAAATGTCTGTACACGTCCCAATAACCATTACTAAGTGTGAACAATGATCGAAGTTTGTAACTTGCAGCTCCTCCCCCGGGGACTGTGGGGGATTAAGGTGTCTCGAAAAATATAATTATTAGGTTTTTCGACTATGCTGAACAAAATGGCTATCCCAAAATTTTGATCCAGGGGCTTGAGAAAAAAATGAGCGTGGGAGGGGGCCTAGGTACCCTCCAATTTTTTTTTTACTTAAAAAGGGCACTAGAACTTTTAATTTCCGTTAGAATGAGCCCTCTCGCTACATTTTAGGACCACTGGGTCTATACGATCACCCCTGGGGAAAAGAAAAAAAACAACAAAAAAACAAAAAAACACGCATCCGTGATCTGTCTTCTGGGAAAAAATACAAAATTCCACATTTCTTCAGTAGGTTTCTCTGATACGCTGAATGTGATGGTGTAATTTTCGTTAAGATTCTTTGACGTTTAGGGGGTGTTTCCCCCTATTTTCTAAAATAAGGCGAATTTTCTCAGGCTCGTAGCTTTCGATGGGTAAAACCAAACTTGATGAAACTTGTATATTTCGAATCAGCGTTAAAATGCGATTCTTTTGATGTAACTATTGGCATCAAAATTCTATTTTTTAGAGTCTCGGTTACTATTGAGCCGGGTCGCTCCTTACTACAGTTAGTTACCACGAACTGTTTGATAATTCTAAGGACTTGGGAATTTATATAACAAAGCAGTGGCAAGCAAAATATTCAAATATTTTGGTCTATAGCTAAAAGCCATCCTCAGCAAAGAGAGTGTATATAAGTCACAAAAAAGAAGCAGATTCAATTAGAATAGTCTTGTAACTCAAATATAACTAAAAAAAACAAGTTAAAAAGAAACCAAAGTTATATATATATATATATATATATATATATATATATATATATATATATATATATATATATATATATATATATATATATATATATATATATATATATATATATATGCGTATAGATACTACTACTACTACTAATAATAATAATTCACTGCAGCACCAAGCCGCCTGAGGCCAACACAGCTACTCAAAATCCTCCTCCGACCCAGTCTATTCAAGGACTCCCTCTTTACACAGAGGCGCCATTTGGGCCAAATCTTTGGGTGGATATGGGGCATTTGACGGAGCTTGAGACTTTTATTATCAATCTAACCAACTTTCAAAGTTTACAATGATTAATAGTAAATAGCGTAATTACCCCAAGGGTCGTCAGGTAATTACGCTCTTTGGCTACTATGCGTTCAGTTAGTTCAAATCATTTGAACAGAATGGATTATGTTGGACATAATTAATAATTATGGTAGGAAATGGGCCCTTTGTGGTGGAAGCATGGCCCCCCCTGGACAATCCCCCCCCAAATGACGCCTCTGTCTTTACACCCTCCCAGGAAGTTCCCATATCCTTTAAATCTTTATTTATGACATCCTCCCAACCCAAACGAGGACGACCTGCTTTCCGTTTAGCCCCAGACGGTTGGCCAAAAATGACAATCTTCGTCAATCTGTCATCCTTCATCCGCAGAACGTGGCCTAGCCATCTCAATCTTTCATTCATTATAGCCCTAGAATGTGGGATTGAACCACATTTTTCGTACAACCTACTGTTTGAAATACGGTCAGTCAGCCGGGTACCCAGAACGATCCATAGCCAATTTCTCTGGAAAACATCTTGTAAATTTTCATCCGCGTTTCGGAGTGCCCATGCTTCAGAGCTACATTTGATCACTCTCATCACTGTAGCTTCCAATATTCTAATCTTGGTTTGCAGACTTATATTCCTTATCTTCCAAACTTTTTTTTAACTGTGAATAAACACCCTGAGGCTTGGCTATTCTACTTTTAACATCTTCACTACTCCCACTGTATTTACTAATAATACTACAAAGGTAAGTGAAGCTGCCCACCTGATCAATCTTTTCATTACCCAACGTCACCTTTTCATCTTCACTTATTCTTAGTCTTCTTAACATTAATTTTCAAACCTATTCTAGCACCCTGAACTCGCAAAACCTCTAAAAATTTATTCATTTTGCTCACACTTTCATCTAGTATGCTTAAATCATCAGCATAATCTAAGTCCAGGAGAGTTTTTCCCCTCCATTTGTTTCTATGGTCTCCAATTGCCTTTCGCGTGTTCCTTAGGTCATAGTCCATCCATATGATCCACATAAAGGGGGGATAGAACACACCCCAGCTTAACTCCTGATTAAATACAAAACCAGCACCAAACTTCATTTCCTATCTTAACTGCAGCAGTGTTATTCTCGTACATAACACAGATCATTTTAATGTATTTGTCTGGTATGCAATATAACGATAAGACCTTTACTAAAGCTCTTCTATCAACAGAATTGAACGCTTGCTCATAATCTATAAAACTGAGGACCAAAGGTGTTTGACGACGAAGGTATTTCTCAGTTATTTACCTAAGAGTGAAAACTTGGTTGGCACATCCTCTACTTTTTCTAAAACCGCACTGTTCTTCTCTTAAAACTTTGTCTACAGCATTCCTCAGTCTAAAAAGTATCATATTACTCAGTAATTTGCTACCTACAGAGATCAGATTAATGCCTCGATAATTACGACACTCACTCTTGTCACCTTTCTTATACAGTGCTTTGATTGAGGTTTTCCTAAAATCATTAGATACTTCCTCTTTTTCAGAAATCGTATTCATAATCTTCAGTAGCTTATTTCTAACCTCAGAGCCACCATATTTAAGAAACTCGTTTATCACACTATCAGCACCTGGAGCCTTATTATTTTTTAATCCGTTTTTTTAATCCGTTTTTTTAATCCTTTAATCTTTTTTTTAATATCGAATAAATATATATATTTATATATAAAATAATTCATTTTTAGTTCCCGTTTATCTTTGCAGAAGTTAACACATTTCTTCATTCTATGGGGGGAATCAGCAATTTCGATTGAATTAAGTAATTGTGGCGTGAATTCAATTTCTCCTTGATGTTCATCCACGCTAAACTAGCAGTTTTTTTCATTTCATTGTAATTTGGTTTTGTCTTCCAAGCGCAGATTTTATTTTGTAAAATTTTCGTTGCAATTCAATATGATTTTTGCTGCTCCTTGTTCGGAGATTTTTCTTTACCTTTTCGGAGTCAATTATCATTTTGTGTAATTTTGCATGCGCCATATATACTAAAAACAATACGACCACCCCTGGGGAAAAAATTATGTAATTTCTGTTTTTTAAATGTACGCTCTTTAGTAACAAAGAGAGGTTGCGCTACACCAATGCAAGACCCAAGTCGTCGGTTGCTTCCCGATCAAGGGATACCTAATAGAAACTTCATAGAATTGCCAACTTGTTCTTAGATTTACACGAAGCAATTTACGTGAAAAGATTCTTTTAATAAAGTGGTGGATTAAGATACGTATATATTCGAGGGCGTTTACAATATGGCAAAAGATTCTCTTAATGAAGTGGTGGATTAAGATACGTATATATTCAATGGCGTTTACAATTTGGCTTTTAGAAGGCCAAAAATTACACAGATTTTTAATGCATGAATAAAAATCACCTCCCCATCCACTCGGAATTCCATAGTAAAAATGCCGTGGAATGATATTACACAAAATACACGGCCAATCGAATGATTTGACTGACTATTCAAATTTTATCAAAAATTTAAATTTAAATCCAATATTTTAATGTTAAACTAATTAACTAAAAAAAGAATTGTACAAAATTTCTACAATTAGTCAATGATAAAACTACGTCAATTAAAAGTTAAACTGAAATTAATGAAAAGAAATATTTTCAAAGACAGAAGTTTTTCAAGAGTCATATTTAAATCTAACACAAGCAGACATAAAGTCGTATAATACTTTAAACTAAAAATGAACAGAAAATAGTAACTGAATAAATGAAACCCAGAAACAACATAAATTAAGCTGAATGCCGTAGTAAAAAATACTGATTACAGGTGCTGCTACGTACGATGTTTTTGATTTGATCATCCATTCTAATTTCTGCTCGTTTTTTTGTTTCATTTGTTCATAAACTTGTATAAAGGATTTTTTTTTTTTTCTCAAGAGATAAAGTCTGTGATTCTTACAGAATTTTTAACGTTAAACTGCAAAATTCAGTCAGAATGTTTTCTCGTCCATGATCTTCCCCTAATAGATTTTGATTTCCTTTTTGGGAGTTGAAACGTACAAAACTGAATGGAAAACTTTGAATGAGACAAACAAGGGTGATATAAAAATCTGCTTTCATTTTTGAATTAATGTGCAAAAGTTTAACATGGAATTTTCCTAAGAATCTAATATTTTTTTCCGAGTCTCCCAAACTCTGCCGAAAAATCCAACTCAAAAAAAAAATTATTGACAAAAAAATTGACTGATGAGAAAACTTTGAATTCAAATTCTGATTCAACATCAGAAGTTACATCAGCAGCACAAAGAAACGTTTTGGAAGCGACAACATTGCATGTCAGTCTATGTGAATTTCTTCAGGTAGACTTTGGTATAGCTTATCTAGATTTCTTTAGACAGAGGCGCCATTTGGGCCAAATCTTATGGTGGGCATGGGGCATTTGACAGAACTTGAGACTTTTATTATGAATCTAACCTACTTTCAAAGTTTACAATGATTAATAGTAAATAGCGTAATTACCCCAAGGGTCGTCAGGTAATTACGCTCTTTGGCCAATAGGCGTGCAGTTGGTTCAAATCATTTGAACAGAATGGATTATGTTGGACATAATGGATAATTATGGCCGGAAAAGGGCCTTTGTGGTGGAAGCTTGGGCCCCCCTGGAAAATATGGGGTGGGCAAATTCCCACCCCTGACCCCTCCCCCCAAATGGCGCCTCTGTCTTTAGAACGCTGCAATTATTACTCTCATATAACCTTTTCATCAATAATAGCATAACGAAAAAAAAAAAAAAAAAGGTGTCGAAGAAGATCAAATACAAAAAAAGCTCGTCAAAAAGTACAAGGAAAACATGTTACAAAGACAAAAGATTATAACAATAATTATACACACATTTAATGAAATATATGGAAATCTGTTGATCTATATAAGATGAATAAATAAAAACAAATTAGCTTACATCTTTAAGCTATGGCTCATTGTTAAAGATTTAAAATTGTAGTATTTTGTAAAACAACTTCTGGTTCAGAGTTCAAAATTCATACAAAGTCTTAATATGGTCTGTTAATTACTTAAATTTAACAGTTTTCAACTAGTCCTACTCTTTAGATACAAATCTTTTTGAAATTTAATTTTTTTTAGATAATGTGATGGCCTACCTTCAATGTCGACAAGAATCTTTGAACAATTGTACGGATCCCTTGAAAGTTGTAACGAGTAACAGAAATCTTGGCTTTGCAACTACTAAGGAAGAACTTGATTCACTGTGCCCGTAAGTACTAAATAAAAAGTTTTGCATTGGAAAGTGAAAACTGGTGTTTTATATGTTTATCTATTTTCCTATATTGTATTTCATCAGAGAACTTGCAAGCAAATTCCCTTCCAAGTGGGCAATTTTCCCGGTCCATTTCAGTTGTGTGATCTTGCAGTGTAGAGAAACGTCCCATTGGAGATTGAATAGGTACGGATGAATCTAAGACGAGTTTATTGTCATCCCAAACTTAAAGTTTTATTCATTTATTTATTTTAAAAAAAGAGCTAAAACGATATATATATATATATATATATATATATATATATATATATATATATATATATATATATATATATATATATATATATATATATATATCAGTGTTGTGCCAAGTACTTCTTTTTTTTTATTTTAAGTACAAGTATTAAGTACTTCTCTAAAAAATTTCTTTCTTGCTTCTTTAAACAGCAGAAGCTTTTCGTACATACCAATTCCGAGCATGTTTCTTTTTGGAGTAAAAATTCCATCATCTACCGAAAAAAGTCGTTGTGCAGGTGCAGACGAAGGAATGATACAGCTGTACTTCTTGAAAACTTTCATTACCCTCGGGTACACTTTGAGCACAAAGAGCTCCTTTCGCCTTTCATTCAAATATGACAAAACCTTCACAGAATTGGTTTCACGGTCACGGTTGCCAGAATTACAATTAGTAGTTTCTTCATCACTAAGATCAAAGTATTCGTCTCCAGATAAGAAGCTACCTTTATCAGCCTCGTAAGTACTTCTGAAATCTTCAACCTTTTTCGCTTCGTCTACCAAGAGTTCAACTACTACATCCTTCTGGTTATCAGGACACCACTTCAATTTGAAGAAAGGATGACTTGCCGTGGCAATAACATAGTCTCTTGCATGACAGACCCACAAGTAGAGCATGTACCAAAGGCAAATCTTTCAGCTTTTTGAGCTTCCTTTCAAATTATTTGATTTTAGGATAGATAGGACCGAAGTAGCATTTTCCTCCCCCTGAAGAATGTCCAATGCCACTGCTACTGGCTTCATAATTTTTATGGATTCTTCAAGAATTTCAACATCACGAGAAGTTAGCCTTGGTTTTTGCAAAGCATCACATACGTTAGCAAGCTTTCCCATTTTGTGACAATCCATCAAACGTTTGACACTTTCATACTTCGAGTGCCACCTGGTTACCACAGGTCTTATAATCTGTTAGTCATATACCTCTTTCGCAGCATCAGCAGCTTTTGAACTCTTATTTACGGCATCCCAGAGAGCAATACACTTCAAAAAAGCGGCATGGTACTGCCTCTTACATGGAATATCACAGCGGGCTTTATCGGCATCGGTAGATCCAAGCAGGTTAAGTGTGTGGCTGACACACCTGAGATGTGGAGGAAGTTGGAAATACTCGGGGTCGTCAAGAGAATCGAGCATCTCTCCAACGTTTGTAAAATAGAATGAGCCATACTGACCTGCTTCATCTTCATTTTCTTCGTTACTGTCTTGAACATATTCATCGGAAACCATCGGATATTCCCTGAATGCCTTACTAAAGCTAGAGGCGTTATCAGTCAAAACCCCTCGTTCATTTTTATCAATTGCAATTATGTACCTGGCAAATACACCATTCAGTTATTCAGCAATTCTGTCATAAGTGAATGAGCCCTTGAACCAGCAACAAGCAAGGGCATACAATTTCCATTTCAATCCTCGTTGAGCAAGTGTGCAGTCATTCCAAGTAGCTTTTGTTGCTACCACACCAAATGTTTGTTGTCAGCGACATGTAGTCGGTGATTTAAAAATCACGAACCGTATCTTTCTGTACTTCAAAAACTTATTCTCAGTTTGCACAGCTAAAGCTTTTCTTCCTGGAACCTTTGCATAAAGTCCAAGACCTGTTATCAGATTTTTGAACGACTGCTTCTCAACAGTGTCACAGGGGTCGCATCTCGTCCACAGTGTAGTCCAGTGCCAAAGAATTCACTTTTGACTGTATCAGTTTCAACGGTCTTGCAGCAAAGAAATCTCCCTTAACTTTCTTAGAAGGTAAGCTATAATCAGGGCCAGTATTATCTTCATTATCTTCAGAATCAGACGACCCCGAAAGTGAGCCTACAAGTTCACTAGCCTCTTTGCTAGTTGATTTCCTTTTGTTCTTACTGTTTATCAAATTTATCACAAAAAACTGTCCGTTCAATATATATGGTAGTTCTGCCATGATAGCGTCCTTTTTTGAAAGTTCGTGCCAGACCAGGAGCCGCTGTTCTCAAAGACTAAAATCCATTCATCCACTAATATAGGCAGTTCAATTCGTCGCATCGCCCTGCGTTATGCTGGTATAATTTTTCTCATCAAGAAAGTACTTGAGTACTTAAGTACCCTTAAGTACTTCAATTTTTTAGTTCAGTATAAGTATTAAGTACTTTAGAAATTTTTTACTTAAGTAGAGTACAAGTACTCAGATTTTTTACTTAAGTAATTACTTAAGTACTTTTACTTAAGTATTTCCCAACACTTATATATATATATATATATATATATATATATATATATATATATATATATATATATATATATATATATATATATCCTGCATGGATTTCGGAAGAAAATCTTTGATCCACTCAATCCACAAAACCCTTTTCCCCCTCAATCCGCAAAAAAACGACTGCCGCGCTGGGTTGCAGTGCCTGTTGAGAAACTTCAGCCGGTTCGCTGTGCCCACCAGCAATTAGCGAAGAGTTTTATACCTGATTTTATAAAAATTAATAATGAAAATTAGGAGGATTGATTGATTTTTTTTTCTCGCTTTTTAATGTGACTATGCCAAAGAAATTTGGCAGTGCCATGAAAATTTTGGCGAAAATAAAAGCTTATCTATCCATCATATATATATATATATATATATATATATATATATATATGTATATATATAGCCTCTCTCTCTTTCTCTCTCTCTCTCTCTCTATCTATATATATATATATATATATATATATATATATATATATATATATATATATATATATATATATATATATATATATATATATATATATATATATATATACCAATTTTATGGATGAATCGGGCAAAAGAAGGCATTAGTTGTGTTTGGGCTCATTCAAATGCACAGGGCTTGCCAACTATTGCTACTAGTATAGAGTGTGATAGAGGCTACTAGGTGCTTCCTTTTAAAGGTACAGAAAACCTAACAGGCCAAATAAAATTTATATCACATCGTCAATTTTATTTTCAGTAAAATGCAAATGATTCTCAAGTGCTTAGCCTTTTGGGAGATTTGACGGGGGGTTGTAATGCCACACTTATTTATGGCATTTTGTGCTTGTTTTATACATTTAATCATTTGACGTTTCATATGTCATTTCATTTTGTTGACATTTTTTATATATAATCTGTGCTCCTTTTTTACTTCTTATTATTTATTTCTTTTTAGTTTAAGGTGAATAAGCGTTCAATGTCTTTCAGAATTTTTGTTTTTGTTGTTTTTTCTAGGATTCTGAAAAGACATTTCCCTGAAATCCTTGAACAAATTGTTATATATTTGTTAAATAGAAGGATTTAACAACTTGTTAGCACAAATTATTTAGCATGGATTTTACTGTTATTCCTCAAGAAACCTTTGCCTCCAACGAGTTCGAATGTAACATTGACACATCGTATAGCAGTGAGGAATTCTAAGCTTGGAAAGTTACTTGATTTCACTCAGTATCTGTCTTCTAAATATTCGTATTATCTTTTCCCTTGTAGAAAGCTTCTTGGTGGTTTAGAGTGTATTACAAACTATTCAAGACGATGTTTGGACCCTGGTCATGGTGAATTTTTTCATATGCTTTATGCTGGAACTGAAAAAGTCATTCAAGATCTCTGCCTGGACGAAGAATATCAAAAAGGTGAAATATGCTTCTAACTATTGAATAGGTATTTTTGCTGAGTATGGTGCTATTATATAGTATATGTTTTATATGTGATTTATATATTATTATTTATGACGAAATAACTAAGGTCCATGCAGGCTTTTGGTTTCTGAGTTGGGGGTTGAGTCTTTTGGCGGGGTCTTTATGCAGATAGGTTCGTAAAATTTCAGAAGCAATACCTGGGAAAGTTGTGAAAGCCGATAGGGTTTTTTTGAAATATTTGTCTTCGTAACTTACTTTTCGAAAGAACTTGTCCCCGTTTATGATTTGTTTCAGCGTCTATTGAGTTTGTCTGATTGTATTTATCCACCAATGAGTTTCTTTTTAATTCAGTTAAGTTTGATGAGAATCGCAAAATTAAGTTTTTGCCTCGAATCATTCTTGAGCTAAGTTTTACAGCGTATATGTCTTTCCGTAGATATATAAATCAATCTTTAGTAGATGGCCAATGCTTACGTTCTTTTATTAAAGAATTTTGAGATTCGATTTTGTCTGTCCTGATAGCAAAGGATTGTCGTTGATTGATAAAAGAAAGGGTGATAAAACTAATCACTTCTGGTCGTGAAGTCGTGTAATGGCAGAAAAGACAAAACTAAGTCTGAAAAATTTTCTCCTCTTTGCACAGTATCTAGCATATCAAATATCTCCCAGTGTTGCCACCAGCACTAAAAAAAACACAACAAATGTCACCTACCACCGAAATAAAACTAGAAATTGCTTCTGTCCTTAATGAGGTAGAGAATAGGCAATTTACGTTCCTCGTCTTATGAATTACGTTCATAAAACGAAAGTTATACAGGGCTGCACTGAAACTGCAAACCCTTGTGATTGCTGACAAAATATGAGAGTGAAAGGGTAATTTATTTAATATCTTTTGTCGAATACAGTGAGATACAAGATATAATATAAGACAGAACTGGGGAAAATTCACTGATGTTTCAAAAGATCACCGAATTCAGGGATAAATCAACAGTGGCGGACTCGTGCCTTTAACCGCTTCATAGGACAAAGACTTAAAAAATTTTTTTTATGGAAATTGGCATATGAGCCATTCTGCTTCTAATTCCAAAAATAGTCAGGCTCTTCCCTCCTGACTGATTCACTGAAATGTGTCAAAAACACTATTAAAAACTTACCTCGCTCTTATCAGAAAATAGTCATCATATGCCGAATAAACAAACATGGAGGAGAAAATAGAAGTTCGAATTATCATCAAAAGAGCTAGATTATTCTGTCAGTTGAAGGAAATTCAATAAAGAAAAAATCTCAAGGTTTTCTTTTGATGTAATTTCAAGCATAAATAATTTTTACTTTAAAGCCTAAACACTACATCCTGTAAAGTTCCCAAAAGTGTCAAAAACTAAAGGATAAAAACTATTGAAAAAGAAAAGACCATAACCAGTCCTATTGACAACTCACTGTGCGTGAAAAGTTTATCTTTGTGTCAGCAACACAATAAAAAAAAGTTTGCGGTAAAAAATTTTGTTTCTGTGCCATAGATTTCGAGCACTGCTCAAAATTGATTCTTTTTTCATTGCTCATCCGTTAATTTGGTTTTCTAGAATACTTGAGCCATGCTATGTGTATGCGTTCTGTTCAATCAGGATATGAGCAATGTGCTTCTATATATCAGGACCAAGTTCATTCTGTGAATTCTTTTGATGAGTTTGACGCGTATGATGAAGATACTATTCAAACTACTTGGAAGCTTTGCTGGTAGGTTGTTCGGATTATACTTGAGTCCTTTTGATAATTAGTCAGTTTTTAGTCGTACTGATAATTAGTCAATTTTGTCATTGAAACAAAGAAGGAAATTGAAAAGAACTGGGTTAGCTTTGAATTTAATGTGCCATAATCCCAGGGGACACGATAGTCCAAATTGCTGTTAGCACATGGTTATAATTACAAGCATGGACCATGTTAAGTTTATTTTGGTGCGACTTTGTCAAATTCGGCTTTGAAAAATGTACGGATCAGGCTACCCATTTTTTTAAACAGTTCGTGATACTGTAGTAAGGACCGACCCGGCTCAATAGTAATCAAAACTTTATAAAACGGAGCTTATACCAATAGTTACATCAAAAGAATTGCATTCTAATGCTGATTTTAAAAATATAAGTTTCTTCAAGTTTATTCTTACCCATCAAAATTTACGAGCCTGAGAAAATTAGTCTTATTTTAGAAAATGGGGGAAAACACCCCCTAAAAGTCTTAGAGAAAATCACACCATTATTTGGGATTTTTGTGATTCTTTTGATTTCCATTAAGATTTAAAATCTTAACGAAAATCACACCACTCGATTCAGCGTATCAGAGAACCCTATTGTAGAAGTTTCAAGCTCCTATCAACAAAAATGCGGAATCTTGTATTTTTTGCCAGAAGACAAATCACGGATGCGTGTTTATTTTTTTTTTTTTAGGGGTGATCGTATCGACCCAGTTGTCCTAGAATTTCGCGAGTGGGCTCATTCTAACGGAAATTGAAAGTTCTAGTGCCCTTTTTAAGTCACCAAAAAATTGGAGGGCAACTAGGCCCCCACCATCGCACATTTCCCCCCCAAAGTCACCGGATCAAAATTTTGAGTTAGCCATTCTGTTCAACTTACTCGAAGACCTAATAATTATGTCTTTGGGGATGACTTAATCCCCCCCCCGTCCCTGGGTGGGGGCTGCAAGTTACAAGCTTTGACCATTGTTTACATATTATTGTTAATTATGAAGTGTACAGACGTTTTCAGGGGGACTTTTTCGCGTTGGGGTGGGTGAGGGTCGCGGGGAGGAAGTTACGTGGGAGGATCTTTCCATGGAGGAATTTTTCATGAGAGAAGAGAATTTCTATGAAGGGGGCGCAGGATTTCCTAGCATTTAAAAAAAAAACAATGTGAATATAAATAATTTTTTTCAACTGGAAGTAATGAGCAGCGTTAAAACTTAAGACGAACATAAAATATTTCGTATATAAGAGGGTTCGTCTCCTCCACAATACCTTGCTCTTTCCGCTAAAGTATTTTTAGTAATTTCAACTATTTATTCTAAGGCCTTTGTGATTCAGGGGTCATTCTTACAGATTTGGGACAAAATTCATTCTTTAGTGTAAAGAACGAGGTATTGACGAGGGGGTGAACCTCCTCATATACGTAATAAAAATATACAAACATTGAAGTTCGTTGCGTAAGTTAATTCATAAGGTAGGTATGCTTATTACGAAAAAAATAAAAAAAATCTAGTTGCATTTTAAAGTAGCCAGAAGTTGGAGGGTAACTAGGCCTCCTCGCCCACCCTTTTTTTTCAAAATTGTCCGATCAAAACTATGAGAAAGCCATTTAGCCCAAAAAAAATAAATGCAAATTTCGTTTTAATTATTAATATGCTGCGAGCCAAAATCAAAACATGCATTAATTAAAAAACGTTCAGAAATTAGATAAAAAAACAAAACAAGTTTTTTGAACTGCATGTAAGGTGCGACATTAAAACTTAAAGCGAACAAAAATTATTCCATATATAAAAGGGGTTGACCCCTCCTCAACGCTTTGCTCTTTAAGCTAAAGTTTTTTATTGTTTTAAAAAGTAAAGATGTGAGAAAGAATCAAACTTTAGCTTAAAGAGCGGGGCGTTGAGGAGTGGTCAAGTTTAATCGAATGGTATCGAATTAATCGAAATTTAATCGAATTTACAGCGTATATGTCTTTGCGTAGACATATAAATCGATCTTTAGTAGATGACCAATGCTTACGTTCTTTTATTAAAGGATTTTGGGATTCGATTTTGTCTGTTCTGATAGCAAAGGATTGTCGTTGATTGATAAAAGAAATGGTGATAAAACTAATCACTTCTGGTCGTGAAGTCGTGTAATGGCAGAAAAGACAAAACTAAGTCTAAAAAATTCTCTCCTCTTTGCACAGTATCTAGCATATCAAATATCTCCCAGTGTTGCCACCAGCACTAAAAAAAACACAACAAATGTCACGAATACCACCGAAATAAAACTGGAAATTGCTTCTGTCCTTAATGAGGTAGAGAATAGGCAATTTACGTTCCTTGTCTTATGAATTACGTTCATAAACGAAAGTTATACAGGGCTGCACTGAAACTGCAAACCCTTGTGATTGCTGACAAAATATGAGAGTGAAAGGGTAATTTATTTAATATCTTTTGTCGAATACAGTGAGGTACAAGATTTTATATAAGACAGAACTGGGGATCATTATTTTCTTGTCGGTTTTTTTTAACTGTGTAAAAGTGTCTGTCAGGAGGTTAATGCCCGATTTTGAAACATGCTTTTTGTGAGTTTTATCTTTTAACGAATATTGTTGTCCGAGATCCCTATTGAAGGCATTTCTCCATGCACAAACTTTCTTGGAATCACTGACGCAACATGTGTCATTCTTTTTTAATACATATTTGTCTAATAATACGGAATGAACCGGGATGCGTAAATGAATTAAGCGTAAATAAATTAAGTATAATATTAATCAATTTTGAAAAAGTTGATTTCTTCTCTTTCGAGCCTTTTTTCATAGTATGTGACCATATTTATCATTTTTGGTACAATGTTTTGTTATGTTTTGCACATTCTACGTTTCTGATTTGCATATTTCTTTTTTGTAGTCCTTTTCAGTGTTTCCTAATGGTTAAATTGGTGCTAGCCATTTGTGTTACAGGTAAAAACAAGCATTACCTATTAAGGACTTACCCTTGTTTACCCTATTAAGGACTTTACCCCTTGTTCGACTCTTTAACCGTACTTTCGTTCATCGTCGTATTTGGATGGTCCCCCTGATCGTAAAATCCCCTGATTTTGCTGGTTTGCTCAGTTATTCAATAGATAGGCAAATTGGTTATAATTTGCCGAGAGAGTTCAATGTTGGTTCATAGATTCCTCAGATTTGTTTTTGACCGACAAATTGAAATTTAGGACTAAAAACGAGATTTGTAATTACTTTACTATCAATAAACGTGCAATATAGAGACTTGGCAACTAGATAAATTTTAAACGGGTCATAAACCCCTAAGATATTTTTTTTGAAGTGAGTTTTGGATGGAAGTCTCGAATTGATGCATACTAACCTCAGTTTCTCATCTAAACTGAAAATAAAAATAGTTGCATGACTATTTTTTTCTTTTTGTTGTTCGAGTTATCTAAGTTTTTTCTTTATATTTTAATCTCGTTTTTGTCTGCTGTTCCGAATACTAGCATAAAACATATTTTTTTATATATATATCCTTTTTTCAGTTCCTTCAGGACCTATATTGAATGTTCTCAGCAGCACGTGTTTGCAAGGTGTGGTCATGAGACCTCCGTTTTTACAGGATCATTCCTTGACAAAATGGCTGGGTCATTAGTGCATGTAAGTTATTTTTCAAAGATTTCTCATTTCCTACATAGGTATTTTTAGAAGTCTTATTCATGCCATTTATTATGGTTTAGCGGGTTGGCTAGTTTCTATTTTTAAAGACCATGTATATTGACAGTGCTTTGAGTTAGAATGGATTGCTAATTATCGAAAGGAAACACGCCTGAAAAAACAACGCCAGCTAGACCAAAACTGGTTGGCTTTCGATTGCTGGGACTAGTAAGCTATACCCTAAGTGTTCCAGGCTCTGCTTGAATGGTGTTATTGATATTTTGGGTAGATACATGAAGTTTATAATGAAAAAAGAAATCACCAATGCAACAGCACAAACACGTAAAAAAAAGACAGAAGGAGAAAAGGAAGGAGAAAAAGAAGACAGAAGGAGAAAAAAAACTAGTTATAGAGCAACATTTGCAGGAATATTTATTGGAAGAGAATCAGTCCCTAACAATTATTTGATCCTCCTTTTTTAAATTACCACTTCAGGCTTTAAAACTATTTATGACATTTCTTGGCTACAATTCCTGTTGATGCTCGAGAGTAACTAATTTATTTTCTTTTTTTCTTAACTTTATAATTTTTATAATTCTATTTTTTTATAATTCAAATACCATAAATGAGGGGTTTTTTTCGTCCTTTGAAATGTATACTTTTGAACTTCCACCAGGAACACCCTTTAGAAAACACATAAAGATCTAAATATCGGGCCCTAAAAGTTCCTCTGTTTTGTAGAAGGACTTAATCTCCCTAAAATATGGACCAAGATTGTTCATTGTATGCTGTTCCTCAGTGTTACAATCAACAGTGTTTATTGGCATGGACAAAATAAATCAAAGAGTAAGATGGATGCAGAGACAGGAGGCCCCATTTCCATAAGGTGTAAACTTGTAAAAAGTCAAAACTGAGTAATGTTCGAAAAAATTTGTCACTTATCTGGTAAAATTTTTTGCTGGGCTGTTGAAAGTGTAAGCCATTCAGCCATTGTAAGCCATTCATTTGGTGGTGTCCCTCAGTATTACAATCAATAGTGTTTATTGGCATGGACAAAATAAATCAAAGTGAAAGATGGATGCACAGATAGGAGGTCCCATTTGTATAAGATGGAAACATGTAAAAAGTCACAAGTGAGTAATGTTCGAAAAAATTGGTCACTTATCTGGTAAAATGTTTTGCCGGGCTGTTGAAAGTATAAGCCATCCAGAAAGGGATGTTTACCATGAATTAATAAAATCAGGAGTGACAAAAGAATTTGAAAAATAGGTTCGAGAACATGTGAAATAAATTCATGAGGTAGAAAATATGGAAGAAAACAATTGCAAATGCAGAATAGGGAGGAGTCGTTGATAGAGCTGTGGATGCTACGGATGATTTGGTAAACGCAAATAGAACAATTTTGGATGGTGAGACGGAAGTTAGGTTAAAAAATGACTATGAGTTGCTGAACACTGATCAAAAGAGAATTGTTGACAAAATTGTGAACTGTGTTACCAGAAGTGAAGCTGCCACATCCCTAAAAATGGCTGTATCAGGATTTGGTGGTACCATAAAATTGGTGGTTTCGGTGTCGTGAGGACACTACTTTGTAACAACTTGAAGAAAGAACATTGTCCTGCTGCAGTAATAGTACCTACTATTATTGCTACTTATAGCATAAATGGTATAGCAATACATCGCTGCTTCAGTTTATTTGTTGATTAGGAAACAACAGCAAAATACACACCGTCCACCACTAAATAACTGATGTCGTCGCTTCTTTAGATGTGTATTCACTTGACACTAATTGAAATAGGATCAGCTGACTTACCAATGGGTATAGCTAACCATGTGGTTTACGAAGTGAAAACCTGAATAGCCTTCACAAGAGAAACATCGCGAAATCTTGCAGAGCTACAACTGATGAAATTGTACATCTTTGCTTAAAACTAGCTGTAGAGGGAAAAACTCTCGTCATTCTGATGCCTAGCAATGAAGATTGTATGACTTGTTAATGGGTTGCTTCTTCAAAAATATAACTCAGATTATGTTTCACCTGTTACGGCTGATTTACTGGCTATAGTTGTCAAAGACAAAAGAATTGAAGAAGAAGAAGTGAAGAGTGTGTCAAACTTCGGCAACGCCAGAAAAAGAACAGCAGATACCTTGACGAATCAATACTTGTAGTAGGTGCACATGTGACGCTCCGAAAAAGTATTTCTGTTTATAAAGGGCTCGTCAGTGGATCAATGGGTTATGGATTTGAATCACTACCAAACGGTGAAATAAGTGGTATTCTGGTCAAGTTTGACGGATGGGAAGCAAGTGAATTAGATAAGAAGACAGATTCCACTTGAACTTACGGCTTCTTGGGAAAAATTGTATCTTACTTTAGTCAAATCACTCTTGATTCTTCTCGGGAACACTAGAGTTTTCAATTTTCAACCGAATCAATCCTCTCAGAAGTTTTGGTAATTACTCTTGCATAAGAAGGGGGCGGGTGAAAAAGAGATGCAGAGAGCCCAGATCGTTTCTTGTTAAGTGCCCCCAACTAGTGGCACTTACTTTAAGAAAGTTGTCACACGGCAAGAAAATCAATTTCGTGCTAAGATAGATACAATTTTCTATTTAAAGCTGATCAATGCTTCTTGAAAGCCAGATGAATTTATACATCACTTTACTTATGCAAAACTTCTTTTATAAGATCCATCATTCTTAAAATTTCGAAGGGCGGGTAACCTCTTCTTTGTGGTACACACCAAGAAAAATTAAATAATTACTCTGCTCGGTCCAAATGACTCCGCAGGACTCGGTCCAAAAAACATAAAGGCCATAATTGGGTCCGTGGACTCTGGCGCCCCATCAGAAGCATGCAAGGATACTTAATTTGTATTGTGGAGTGCATACACTGGGCCTTTGGTATCTCCAATATACGTCTACTCTTTTTACTGTCAAACTCCTTTCACAAAGCAGAACTACTGGCAGAATGCACATCGTCTGCACTAGAATTACAAAAGGATTTTCAATTTTACAATCGGAGAGCTAAAATGGTAAGAGAAAGCAAGACATATGAAGAAATTATGTATAGGAATTCTTGCAAATTTCCCCAGTGTAAAAATTTCCTCTTAAATGTTCACCCTCTGGAAATTTCCCTCTCCATACGAAATTGTCCCCTTGAAAAATCCCCCCATTAGAAAAATCGTCCTCCCCTATCCTCCTGAAAAATGTATGCACACTTCCCAATAACAAATACTATGCATAAACAATGGGCAAATTTTATAACTTAAAGACCTTTCCCCGGGGTTGTGGGGGGACATGTGATCTCAAAAAGATATAGTTATTGGCCTTTCAACTATGTTGAACAAAATATCTATCTCAACATTTTGATCGGACGATTTTGGGGGGAAAGTGGCGTGGAAGGGGACCTAGTTGCCCTCCAACTGTTTGGCTACTTCTAGGCCCACTGTGTCGATGGAATCACCCCTGGAAAAAAAAAAATAAATACGCATCTGTATTTTTTTTCTGGCAAAAATTAAAAATTCCACATTTTTGCAGATAGGACCTTGAAACTTCAACAGTAGGGTTCTTTCACATGCTGAATCTGATGGTGTGATTTTCATTAAAAATATATGACCTCTAGGGGGCCTTGCCCCCTTTTTTAAATTTAGACAATTTTTATCAGGCTAGTTAAAGGGGCTGTAGTCCCCCCCCCTCAAGAAAAAAATTAAATTATGTTTTTAAACCTTATATAATCTGATCGGTTTTATCATTCATTCCTTAGTCCCTACTCAAAACTTGCATTCAAAAAGCTAAAAAAAAAACTTAAAGTAATCCCTTAAAAAACAGTTTTTTTCAAGTTAATTTTTAAAGCTTTTGTTGGTTGGCCCAAGGAACCCCAGTCAGCCCTCCTACCTATAAAACTCAAATAAAAAATAAATCTTCAAGGAAAACATATACCTGCAATATTGGTAAAATGCAAGTTTGTTCAATTGGGTGGAAATTTGTCTTTCGAAACAATTGTCAGGCTAAAAAATAACGCGATGGATTTATGTCAGAAAGTCATAATATGCCTCACTGACCTTGAACATTTCCAAATTAGACAGAAAACGTTGCTATATCGTTATTTATACTAAGTAAAATAAAAACAGTTTACTATTATTTCATGTTACGATAACTGTCCCTTCATAGATTATAGTTTTCTGTAATAATTTTCTATAATCCTACAAACATAGGGAAATATCACCAGTTGATTTATTTGCACTAGTTTTATTAATATATGTTAGATAGAATGGGAAGTAATAATTTTGGTTTATTTTAAGGTTCAACTTCACTCTTTACTTCCCTCGAAAAAACTTTGTTTTTTCAAATTAATTTTTTTTTTCAGAAACAATCACTCAAGTCTATAACAATCGAACACCAAAAGGTGTCTTTTTATTGTTATTGTACTAAGGGGGTTGTTTACTCTGGTTTCGTTGTCTGGCATATTGTCACATACGAAATATTTTTTTCATTAAACACTTGTCAATCTTTTCTGCGTCATTTTACGCGCTGAAAATCGTTTCAAAGGTGGGAAAATTGTTCCTCCTTTGGCCTGAGCCATAAGAGTACCACATTGACTGATAAAAATAAAAATGAAAAAAAATCTTCTTATTTGGTAATTTCGGAGAGTTTTAACCATTAGATCACACTAGCAGAAGATACCTTTTCTCAGTTTTGCTCCTCTATTTCCCATTATAAATTTTGAATTCTTTAAACAACTTTTTTCTTAAGACTACTCAGCCATTTTACAAATATGTAGCACCTTGCTTCCTTCACCAATATTCCTAGTAATATCCCTAGGTTCTAGCACAGTCAGCCTGCTACTCCATGTCCCTTGGTGAAATTAGTTACATATTGAGGACAGAATAAATTAAGTAAGAAAAAGTTTTCCTTTTAATTAACTACCATTGCCAAGAAAAAAAAATAGAAATATATTCGTTTTGCCATTGAATAGAAAATACACTCTAAGGCGCAAAATAAAATACCACAAGGCTCCGTGACGTATTTTTATGATGCTTCACAAATTCTTATGCTACTACTACTACTAACAACTCACCGCAGCACCAAGCTGTCTGAGGCCAACACACCTACCCACGCTCCTCTTCCAACCCAATCTATTCAAAGCCTCCCCCTTTACACCCTCCCAGGAAGCTCTGATTTCCCTTAAATCTTTCTTTACGACATTCTCCGACCCCATCCACGTGCGACCTGCTTTCCGTCTTGCTCTAGATGTTTGGCCAAAAAGGACAATCTTCAGTAATTTGTTATCCTTCATCCACAGAACGTGCCCTATCCATCTCAACCTTTCTCTCATCTTAGCCCTAGAAAGCAGGACTGAACCACACTTTTCGTAGTTTCCTATACTTCTCTTATAACGGCCCTGTTCTTTATGTTTACGGATTTTTTTTCCGTCCTCTAAAAGTTCCTGTTCATGCGCCTGATACTATTTGTAAATCAAGGCCATATCAACACCTGGGCTTAGTGAGTGGTTGCCAAAAGGCATGTCAAGGATAGTAGGTCCACAAATAAGGAGACCTGTTCCAAGTTGTATTTTAAATAATTAAACAGACGTTTAGTATTCCATCCGTATCAACTGTAGGTTTTTGTCATTAATGTGTTTTTCATTTAATTGTGCTTGTTTATCCTTGTCTTACTATAAGATTTGAATACATTTTTTTGCATCGTCAATATCATGACAAACAGAAAAATAGACTACCATTTTTGAAGTACTGTATTTACGCGGCCTTACTTTTGCACGGAACAGTCAAACAGTTCGTGGTAACGAACTGTAGTAAGGAGCGACCCGGTTCAATAGTAACCAAAACTCTAAAAAATAGAATTTCGATACCAATAGTTACATCAAAAGAGTCGCATGTTAATACTGATTTTAAATATATAAATTTCATCTAGATTAGTCTTACCCGTCAAAAGCTACGAGCCTGAGAAAATTTGCATCATTTTAGAAAATAGGGGGAAACACCCCCTTAAAAGTCATACAATCTTAACGAAAATCACACCATTAGATTCAGCGTATCGAAGAACCTTATTGTAGAAGTTTCAAGCTCCTATCTACAAAAACGTGGAATTTTGCATTTTTTGTCAGAAGACATATCACGGATGCGTGTTTATTTGTTTTTGTTTTTTTTCCAGGGGTAATTGTATCAATTCAGTGGTCCTAGAATGTCGCGAGAGGGTTCATTCTAATGGAAATTAAAAGTTTTAGTGTTCTCTTTAAGTGACAATAAAAATTGGAGGGCACCTAGGCCCCCTCCCACGCTCATTTTTCCCAAAATCACCGGATCAAAATTCTGAGATAGCCATTTTATCATAGTCGAAAAACCTAATAACTATGTCTTTGGGTATGACTTACTCCCCCACAGTCCCCGTGGGAGGGGCTGCAAGTTACAAACTTTGACCTGTGTTTGCATATACATATAGTAATGGTAATTGGGAAGTGTATAGACGTTTTCAGCAGTATTTTTTTGGTTTGGGGGGAGGGAGAGTTGAGGGAGATTATGTGGAAGGATCTTGACATAGAGGAATTTGTCATGGGAGAAGAGAATTTCCAATGAAGGGGGCGCAGGATTTTCCAGAATTAAAAAAAAAAACAATGAAAAAAACTACAGCATTAAAACTTCAAACGAACAGAAATTATTACGCATATGAGGGGTTTACCTCCTCGTAATACCTCTTTCTTTACGCTAAAGTATTTTTAGTAATTTCAACTATTTATTCTACGGCCTTTGTGATTCAGGGTTCATTCTTAAGGAATTGGGACACAATTTAAGCTTTATTGTAAAGAGCGAGGTATCGACGAGGGGTGAACCCCCCTCATATACGCAATAAAAACATACGAATATAGAAGTTCCTTACGTAAGTTCATTCGTAAGTTAAGAAATGTATATTTTCTACTAATGAAAACGTTTGTAAAAAATTGAAAGTTCTTGTTGCCATTTTGAGGAATCAAAAGGTTGGAGGGCAACTAGGCCTCCTCCCTCGCTCCTTTTTTTCTTAAAATCTCCCGATTAAAACTATGAGAAAGCCATTTAGCAAAAAAAATATTAATATGCAAATTTTTTTTATTATTTATGTGCGGAAAGCCAAGATCAAAACATGCATTAATTAAAAAACGTCCAGAAATTAAATTAAAAACAAGTTTTTTTTAACTGAAAGTAAGAAGTGACATTAAAACTTTAAACGAACAGAAATTACTCCGTATATGAAAGGGGTTTTTCCTCTTCAACGCCCTGCTCTTTACGCTAAGATTTTTTACAGTTTTAAAAAGTAGAGTTAAGAGAAAGAGTCAAACTTTAGCGTAAAGAGCGGGGCGTTGATGAAGAGGCAGACCCTTTCATATACGAAGCAATTTCTGTTCGTTTTAATTTTTAATGTCACTTCTTACTTTCAGTTAAAAAAAAACTTTTTTTTAATTTAATTTCTGGACGTTTTGAATTAATGCATGTTTTGATCTTGGCTCTCCGCACATAAATAATTAAATCAAAATCGGCATATTAATAATTTTTTTTTTTGCTAAATGGCTTTCTCAGTTTCTAGTGTATGTTCATCTTAATTTTTAATGTCGCTTCTTACTTTCAGTTAAGAAAAAACTTGTTTTTTTTAGTTAATTTCCATAAGGCATGACTTCTTTGGCAAGCAAGAATTGTAATCCTTTTGGGCTTGTCTAAGAATCTTTTGCGCACTATAGCTTAAAGCGATAAATTAATCAAAGTTATTCCTTGGTGAATACCCTGTTTGAGGCCAAACGTTCTGTAAGTCGTAGTTAAAGACGCTAGTTAAGTAGTTTGGTTTTATAACAAAACGAGAGCTAAAAATAAATATAGACGTACGTCAAAGCTTTTTGCTGGTCCAGGAGATTAGAATTATGAAAGTAAACTTTTTATCCCATAAGAAGACATTTTGAAACTTCTAATTTTAAGAAGATAGAAAATATTGCTTGTCACTGGACTACAAAATTAAATAAACTGTAACCCTGGCAACTTGGCACGGATATCAAATCGTTCAAGGAGGAATCTGGACTTTCATATGTAAAAAGTAAAAACTTTTTATGTATTTTTTTCTTTTTATAAACACAATAAGAATTTGCCTTTCAATTTTTACTTTCAATACTTTTCAATATCTTTCAATACTTCTCATTACTTTTCAATACTTTAAATGCTTTTCAAAGTTTTTCAATAGTTTTCAATACTTTTCATTATTTTTCAATACTTTTCAATACTTTCTGATACTTTTCAATGCTTTTCAATACTTTTCATTACTTTTCATTACTTTTCAATAGCTTTCAATACTTTTCAATACTTTTCATTACTTTTCAATACTTTTCATTACTTTTCATTACTTTTCAATACTTTTTATTGCTTTTCATTACTTTTCAATGCTTTCAGCACTTTTCAATACTTTTCATTTCTTTTTAATACTTTTCAATGCTTTTCAACTTTTCAATACTTTTCATTACTTTGAATACTTTTCAATACCTTTCAATACTTTGAATACTTTTCAATACCTTTCAATACTTTCAATACTTTCCAAAAATATCACTGAATACTGTAGCAACAGCTTGGACAATTAAATATAAAAAAAAACGTTTTTTTTTTTAAATTGAAAGTAAGGAGCAACATTGAACCTTATAACGAACAGACATTATTACGTATATGAGGGGGTTCGGCCACTCCTCAATGCCTCGCGGTTTACGCTAAAGTATTTTTAATAATTTCAAAAGAGCTTTTTATTCTAATTAAACGACCTTTGTGATTCAGGGGTAATTCTTAAGGGGACAACACGCTATATTTTGTTATTGTTTCAAACAGTAAAGTTGTGAGAAAGAGTCGAACTTTAGCACAAAGAGGGGGGCTTTGAAGAGGGGACAGCCCCTTTCATATACGTAATGATTTCTGTTCATTTTAAGTTTTAATGCTGCTCCATACTTTCAATTGAAAAAACTTTTTCATATTTATTTTTCCATTTTTTGTAAATGCTAGAAAATCCTGCGCTCCCTTCATGGAAATTCTCTTCTTCCATTACAAATTCCTCCTTGGTAATTTCCCCCTACATAACCCCCTCCTCTCAACCCTTTCCCCCAACCAAAAAAATCCCTCTGAAAATGTCTGTACACTTTCTAATAACCATTACTATATGTAAACACTGGTCAAAGATTGTAACTTGCAGCCCCTCCCATGGAGACTGTGGGGGAGTAAGTCGTCCCCAAAGACATAGTTATTAGGTTTTTCGGTTATGCTGAATAAAATGGCTATCTCAGAATTTCGATCCGGTGACTTTTGGAAAAAATGAGCATGAGAGCATGCCCTCTAATTTTTTTTGGTCACTTAAAAAGGGCACTAGAACTTTTAATTTCCGTCAGAATGAGCCCTCTCATTGCATTCTAGGAGCACTGGGTCGATACGATCACCCCTGGGGAAAAAAACAAACAAAAAAACAAATAAACACGCATCCATGTTCTGTCTTGCGGCAAAAAATACAAAATTCCACATTTTCCCAGATAGGAGCTTCAAACCTCTACAGTAGGGAACTCTAATACGCTGAATCTGATGGTGTGATTTTCATTAAGATTCTATGACTTTAAGGGGGATGTTTTCCCCTTTTTTTCAAAACAAGGAAAATTTTCTCAGGCTCGTAATTGTTTATGGGTAAGATTAAACTTGATTAAACAAAATCAGCATAAAAATATAATTCTTTTGATGCATCTATTGGTATCAAAATTCTGTTTTCAGAGTTTTGGCTATTATTGAGTTGGGTCGCTCCTTACTTATAGTTCGTTACCACGAACTATTTGATAACTTCTATACCATTATGTCAAATAGCGCTCCAGGATGAGACAAATTGTTATTTCTTCCTATTTTGTTTGATTAAACTCCAAGTCCTACTATGAGAATCTAGGTTTTGTAAAAGTTTTCATAATAAATTATTTCCATTTCTTTGGGGATTTTCGTTAGTAAATTCTTTAAGTTTTAAAAGATGCTTTATCTGTTTCAGTGGGAAGCTTTATTATCATTTTATATAAAACCATTTTTTTCTAATCAATAGGTCCCATAGGTTAATAGGGCCAATAGGTCAATAGGAATTTTGATTATTCAAGGTTTTTATGATTTGAGCTCTTGCTTCTCCAATTAATATAGCAACAAAATAGATTAATCTTAATGGCGAAAAATTATCTAATGATTGGTTTAACTCTTTTTCATCTGTTATAGGAATCAATTCAACGTCGCCGAGCTCTTGTCATAATTTTTGCCAAGTTTTCATGTGAAACTCCTCTAGATTTTGTTTGACCCTTGTCACTATGCGGAAAAACAATATGAAAATCAGACATAGTTAAATGATGATCAGGTGAGTCAACAGAAAGAACAGACTTACTGAAAAAGCCATTGAGAATTAAAAAATATCATCAGTGAGCGAATCTGACTTGTACACTTACCTAGTTTAAAGCCTGCCGAGCTAATGAATAAGATAGTGGGCATTCTAAATGCTATAAAGTATTTTCATCCACTCTAAGTTGCAGGTTAAATTTTACTTAAATCAACATTAAAGTCTTTCATCAGTAAAAAAAAGAATTAAAACAAGCTGTCTTGCCAGAAATTTTTCAAAATAATTTTCATCTTCATCTAGCTTAATTAAGGACTGAGGTAAATAACTACAACTAAAAGCTTTTGATTATTTGGAACAACAATTTAACTTACGCGAAACTCAAATATCCTTTCGAAATCTAATGGCAGGACTCTCGCCGCTAGTGTACTGGTGTGCAGTTTTGACCACGACATCTCTACTATCTTGCTTTTTTCGGCTCTGGCCAACATGGAAAGATTGGTAATATTTCTCATGGATATTTTTAATAAAGTAAAAAAGTTTCCCAATGGCCAAGTCTGCCTCAAACCATGAAACATATACAATCTATATTATTCTAGAATTGCAGCTTATTCACACTAAGGCTACTTATGTGTCTAGCATTTATCAATTGTTTCCTACATTTATTTAAGTCAAGAACTATTTGATTGAAAGACCATCACCGAGTTACTGCCACATAAGCACTTTAATAATAATTGCAAAATCACCTCGCTGTGTTACACTATTATTGATACCCCCCCGCCCAAAAACCCCCGCCTCTCAAAAAATTACCCCCCAAAAATTCACCCAGAAAATTCATACCACGGAAAATGCCTCCAGTAGATAGTTCTCCCCAGAAAATTCCATCCCCTTTATTCCTCCTGAATAATTTCAGATGTTCATTGGAAAGAAAATAGAAAATTCTACTCACCTGTTTAAGTCAGAGGCAAAACTATAGCGTTGCCTCTAGTAATTTTTCCCAAAGGCACTTCATATGAAAGGGGTGGTAGAATAAACTTTGGAGGAGGTTCATTCCATTGGATATTGAAAGTTCTATCTCCATTGTTAACAATCAAAAGTGACCAAAAGACAACCATCCCGCCCTTTTTCCCCCACTTGCATCCGATAAAAATTATGAGATATCTATTTTATTCAAAATAGTCCCAAGGTTAAATAATCATACCTCTGGGATTGACAAGCTGCCTTTGAAGAAGGTTTAGGGGCATTTTAAACTAAATCAAAAGGCGCTATGTTCATCCAGATTACAAAAAAAGTTGATCTGTTCTATTTTAAGAACGGCTGAGGTTTTAAGTTTAAACTTTCAGGACATCTTGAGGGAGATTTTTGAAGTGGCTGTAAAGCTGTCAGTTCTCCTCCCATGTCCTCTTTAGCTACAATCTCTCCAATAACATCAAATAAAAATTTTCAAATGACTATCTTGTTCAAAATAGTCTAAAAGCTAATTAACTATTCCTATGGGGATAGGATAACCCTCCAAATCCTTGGAGAGGAATTCCAAATACAATCACAACATACTATTTGCATGCTAGCCTTCAAAAGGGCCTATCAGCAACATCTAAGGTACGACTGGGACATTAAGTTGAAACTTACACGGTGTGTCAAAAAGTATTTGGAGAGTTACAAGCCCCCCTAACCCTTCTTCCTTTTTAAATGCCACCTCCCCCTAACACTGATCAAAATTTCGAATTTTGCAAAATTATTTTTGGGCTAAAATCCCCCTCCCTTTACTCTTTTTAGATTTCTCCCATCAATACTGATCAAAATTTTGAAAAGTGATTTTGTTCAAAATAGGCAAAAGGTCTAGTAACTATGCCTCCAGGGATGCAATCTCCCCGAAAGCTCTGGGGCAAGGATTGTGAATAATACATAAAGTGTTTAACCTTCTTTAACTGCTCTTATCCTCTCCCTATAGATTAACTTACTGCCGTCCTTAATAATACACCTTCGTACTGTGAATCAAATCCCTTCAGCTAAACAAAGCATTACAATGTGTGCCAAAATATTTCTGTGCTATAAGAAGGGAGGTGTCACCCTGCGGCCCCCTTGTAGATATTCTCTGCATTTTTCCACCGAAAAATCCGTTTTTCATATAATTTGATCCCCGTTGAAAAAATTTCTCTATCTAAACTAAAAGAATTCAAAGAACTCTAAAAAGAAACTAAAAAGAATTCTGTTGATGAATTCAGGGAAATTGTTCCCAGAAAATTTCCCCACCGAAAGTTCTCCCCCAGTAAATTCCCCTCCCTCTACATAAAACTCCTCCGCAAAAATGTCTATATGTTTCCCAATAACAAACACTATATGTAAACAATGGACAAATTGCTAAGCTTACAGCCCTTTCCCTAGGGGCTGTGGGGGGTCAAGACATCTGCAGAAGCATATTTATTAGACCTTTCAGTTATGATGAACCAAATGTCTACCTTAAAATTTCATACGGCTGTCTTTGGGGAAAGGGGCATGAGGAGGTGGTTAGTTACCCTCCTTTCTGTTTCTTCGCTTAAAAAGGAACTTAAAATCATAATTTTTGTTGGAATGAGCCCTCTCCCGATCTTCTACGACCCTTGTTTTGATAAGATCATCCCTGGGAAGAACGAAAAAAACTACAAACAACACACATTCATAATCCTTAAGCCACAACGAAGACCAAACTGCCTTTCCATCATAAAAACAACAGAGTTGGGACTTGTTTTAATCCTTGTTTTAATTTTTCAAAACACAGCTCCAAATATTTGTGTATGAGATGCTTGAGACCACTACAGTGGGCTCAACTCTGATTGTTTTGCAGTTAAGGAGGGGGAAGGTGCCTCAAAGGGTGCATTTGAATGCCAAAACATCTTAACTCTCATTAAGCCTTCAGATAAATACGGAACTAGTTCTAAGGAAGAGGGGGATAGAGGTACAAAATGAGATATAATCCCTCTTGAATTGTGGGAATATTTCTGGTCTAGGCTCTTATTATGAAAGTAAAGAATAACCTTAAACCCCAAAATGAGCTGAATTTATTCTGCATTAGAGGGGGCTGCTCCCTCCTAATTCTCAACCTTTCCTTCGTGGTCATGGCAAATTTGGAGGATGCTCATTCAATTTAGAGTTGCGAGTTCTAATCCTTTTTTAAATCTGAAAGTGATTGGAGACCAACCAGCTCTGTCATAGGACAGTTTTCCACCGGAAGGAATTTCCCAGGGGGAACGCTGGCTCCCATTGATAACTTGCAAAACCTTTGCATGAAGACAAGTTTTGCTACCCTAAAGTTTGTCTGAAATTAATAAAAGGTAGACCAATCAGTTCAAATAAGTGCTCCAGGATCTGTAAGGATGAACAAGCCTTATGATTCCTGCTTGTATGTCCCTCCTTATGATAGAGGAGAAATCGCTAAGTATTGTGATTTTAAAGTCTAATTGTGATTGGGCTGTAAGGCATAATAGTCTAAATTACGTTGATTAGTGCCACTTTGGCTGTAGGTAAAATTTGGCTGTAAAATTTGCTACCAAATTTTAAGTGAATACGAACACTTAAGTGAGGAAGATAGGTGTTACTCAGAAGTAGTAGCTACTACTACTAACAACGTACTGCAACACCAAGCCAACTGAGGCCAACACAGCTGCAAATGCTTCACCTCCATGCCCATCTATTTAAAGACCTATTGATATCTACCGAAGAAGTCTGCGATTGGTTATCTCCTAAATTGCCATTTTTGTCCTATTTGGGACAACATTAGAGTTTTTTGGTACGAAGTAACATAACATAGCACTTTTCTCATTCGCGATCTATCGTCTAGCTTACAAAGGCAGACAAGTCAATGCAAATTATGGTTTGGACAATGGCGATTTCAATTGTGAAGTTTTTACTTCAATTTTACGTCCTCTTTGGTGGACCTGGGGCTATTTTTTGAATTTTCAGCAACTTACTTTCACAATTACAATTTAATGTCCTACTAAGTCTTAACAGACATTCACACTTGTAGCTTTGTTGTAAGTGTCTTTTTAAGTTTGTGTTACAATGGGGCGAGCTTCCGCCCCGTACTAGGTTGCAGCTGCCGCTTTAACCGCAATTTCAATTTCTTATGTACCTAAGATGCACCTTAAGTAGTAGCTAAGCTGTTTCTAAGCTTGGTTTTAATCGCCTTTATCTGGCAAATCTGTACAACACTCTTGCTCTCCCCCACATCCTCTACATTGCACCCTTGTGGAGGATTCTTACAAATGCTGGTAAACCGAAAATCTGCTCCAGTTTCTTCCGTTTTGCAAAATGCATACTGGAATATCTAAGTTGGACACCCAGTTCACTGCTCATCAATACTCTTCACATAGCAGATCTTACTATAGCTGTTGCTAAACTTAAAGAGAAACAGAACTGAAAGATTTAAATAAATGCTTGGAACCAACTTCTTCTAGAATAGTCATATTGTCATAGTTGTATAGTGCTCTTTTGCTTTTTCTGTAGGGCTCCGTCATTTTCTTTTTGTATGAAGACGGGTTTTCTATAAATAATCATGATAATAATAATAATAAGTAGCAGTCTTGGCAACTCAGCAAGTATATTTATTTCAATTAATTTTCCACTTTGAATGGTCCAAAAAAGCTCTTTTATCTTCAGGTAACATTTTGATTTAAGACGTTCTCTTTTCTACAGTAAGCGACTCAAGGGAGGTGAGCTCTTTTTTCTTTTCTTTTTTTATAATAAGAAACAAAGCTGTCTGTCTTCGTGACATGTACAAGATGGAAAAGAAACAAGCAGTGACACTCTTTTTCATTAGTACAATAACTTTTTACTTCTTGATTTAAATTCTAGGGTTACTGTTTGGCTTTTGACCTGTCACAAGGCTGCAACAAAGAAGAAGAAGTGTCAGAGTATGATAATATCTTATCTAGAGAAGAGTCTTTAGAAGTACGGGACGAGGTTACTAAATCTAATTGCTGTGGACTAAAATCACTTCCCCTGGTGATAATTTTTTGGTGGTTTATATCTACTTTCATCAGGTAGATCTTTTTAAAGGCTGTGTTGGACAAAGCCTACTTATTGTGATTTTTGTTCTCTCTTGTACAATAAAGCTCATATTTATTCCTTAGCATTGTATTTTTATAAATGGATCTTTCTGTAAGTTATGTATGCTTGATATTTATTGTTTAGCCTAACAAGCCATATCCTTGATAGCCTAGTACTTTTTGTGTTGTAAGATTCATAGCGTCATCAGTTGCTTAATGATGTACATCTACTCTTGGAAGTTCAATAATAACCAGCTGCGTGGAGGCCAACCGTAAAATGAAATTCTACCACCACTACTGCCAACAACTCATTCCAGCACTACACCGTCTGAGGATGACATATCTGTGCACGCTCTTCTTCCATTCTAATATATCCAAAGCTTCCCTCTCTAGCCCTTCCTGTGAAGTCTCAATTTCTTTAAAAATCTTTCCTTACAACCTCTTTTCACTCCATTCAAGGAAAACCTTGGAAGACCTCGTTTGTACAGAGATCGATGGAAAAATAGGACGATCTTCGGCAGTCTAAGATGAGCTAACTTTTGACTTACTTTGGCTTAAAGCTCTTGCTCGGCACCATCACCAACGTACAGGGAACCATATGTCAGTGCCATTAGTCTTCTCCAGAGTGGCCTATTTAGGGCGAGTGTACAAGCTATATTGTGATCGTTGGGGTCGATGCACCGCGCACTGAGTCAACCTCGGACGATATCTTCCCATGTCATGCGTAGTCTACCTCTGGGGCGTTTCTAGTCCTTTGCAGTTGAATGAAAGTTAAAGATAAGTCGGACAGGTCTTTGAACAGGAAGGTGAAGTAAATGACTCTGCGACCGGGATTTAAGCTATTCGGACAGGGGTGGTAATTTGAGGTACCGGAGGATCTCCATATTCCGTACCATATTCCAACATCCAACAGAAATCTTCCTGCAAAATCAATACCAAACGGATACGCCAGCAGACGAAATTTATTTTTTGCATGCTTACCAAGCGGTCAGCATGCGAAAAATTCATTGCCTGATTCATTGTCTTCGGCTGGGAGTGCAATGCGTATTAGGTGCGAATCATCCGACACTCTGTGGTTTTCCCTCCAATTTTTCCAGGTACCCATTTACAGCCGGGTCGATTCTGCCTGACCTTACAGACTCACGCCATTGACCGCCATTCCAAACCAAATAACCAACGACACCAGAACTCATATATATATATATATATATATATATATATATATATATATATATATATATATATATATATATATATATATATATATATATATTATATATATATATATATATATTATATCAAAAAACACAAAAAACAATACAAAAAAGAAAAAAAATTGCCGAAACGCCGTATGGCTTGTGTAGCCATTCTCAAGACTACAAAACGATTAAGATGATTCTCCATTTTCACAAGGGGTTACAATAATTCAAAAACCTTAAAAAAGAAAATCAAATGTTTGAAGCTTAGTACATATAGTTGTTAGAAATCCAAAAATCAAATATCTTCGAACAGACTTAGTATGAATAGACATTAAATTGCGCAAAGAGCATAAAACAGGTAATTGATAAAAATATTTGTATATATTTAACAAGGGATTATAGCAATTCAAAAACCTTAAAAAAGAAAACCAAAAATTTGAAGCTTAGTATATATCGTTGTTAGAAATCGGACTTGCTTTAATAATCAAATATCTTTGAAAGATCAGTATGGAAAGACAGCAAATTGTCTGTGGTAATTAAAAAACGTGGTCGCCTGTAATTAAAAAAATATTTGTTGATATATTAACAAGAAATTACAACAGGTTAAAAATCTTAAAAAAGACAAACAAAAATTTGAAGCGTAATAGATATCGTTGTTAGAAATCGGTCTTGCTTTAATAATCAAATATCTTTGAAAAGACTCAACATGAAAAAACAGCAAATTGTCTAAAATTGTTAGCAGTTAGAAGACAAGCGACAATGAGAATCCATATATAGAAGCCTGTTGCGTGCCGAGTGCCGGGTTTTTAGGTAAAAAACGAGAGGACACCCTATTTAAGTGAAATTCTCAGCCATTTTGTTCAAAAAAGGATCCATTTTTGCCCTAAGAGGATCAAAATGTCGAGGATTGTAAATTATAAGATACCCATTTGATTAGTTATGGGATGAAATCATTCACTGGAGGTTTGATTAGTTATGGGATGAAATCATTTACTGGAGGTTTTCAACACCTCCATCCCTTATGAAAAACGTATCTGCAGTAGGCGGATCAAGCTCTCCAGTATGGTGTGAATGCCGCAGCGAGTTTCATGTTTATTCGTAAACTGTCAGCTGATAATGGCATTTAGTTACTACATTTTTTGATAAATCATTAGCAGATAATTACATTTCTAAGTAAGAATAGATGTCTTACCTGGTAGGTACGCAGGGTGGGGCCTCCGGGTCCAGGCTTCCCGAAATCTCATGATTTTTATTTTTATTTTTCTGTAATTTTCAAATACTTGTCACAGAATGAATTTGAAAGATTTGTCCCCCCCCCCCCCGAAACGAATTCCCCCATACCTTTCTGGATCCTACTACAAGAAAGTGACGTTCCCTACCTTTCTGTGCCACAAAACATCATGTTTTTGCTGAAAGAAAGTTAATTCCAGGGTCAGTATTGTTTCTAATTTATGCATATTGTTTCTAATCTAAATTGCCTGGACACAATATGAGACGGCCTAGTCTTTTTCTGAGCGATTAGAATAAGATCTTTTTTATAACTGAAATATTTCCCACCCCCACTCCCTCTTCTTGTCTCCTCTTTTACTTGTTGCTAATAAGCCATTACTTAAATAGCAGCCTATATGTATCTTCCCTGTCCTTCACAGACAGCGTAGCCCTTGTGAGGATTAGTGGCTTGATTTTATTTATATCTTATCTATCTATCCATCTATTATCTGCTACGTGACCAAAAAGTATTACAAAATCCGATGGGAATGGGTAAGCATAAGAAAAAAGCTAAACCCGGGGCTTAAACGACACCGTGACTACGTGAGTGAATAGGAACTTTTAGGTAAACGGTGATGAAACCTAAGAGGGCTCAACCTTCTGTCAGCTGTATTCAGTATTTTTTTTTTTTTTTATAAAAAAAAGATATTCAATGTTTTTTTTTCTGTTCAAATAGAATAATTTTCCTTCTATTTTAGGATACACTTTTGAGCTAATTCCGGTTAATAGGAATATTAATTTGATGCAATTATTTGTGGGTTCTTTGCAAGGCCTTATCCATGGGAGGAGGAGGGGTAAGAGAGTTTGACCCCTCCCCCCGAAATATTTGTCCGACCCGTAAAAACGTCATGAAAATGAGTATAAACAAATTTTTTATGCGTTTTCTAGTTTTTTTGTAGCCCCCCCCCCCCGAAAAAATCTATTGTAACCCCCTCCCAGGAAAAAAATCTGGATACGGCCCTGATTCTTAGCGTCAGAAACTAGTCAATACACTTTAATGTCATGTATGATGAAAGTTTGATTTTCTTCGTATGTTGCTGATATTCAGTATGTCGAAGAAACGACGAACTAATAATAATAAATGACGCAAACCCTTCATTTATGTATTATGCAACGATCACTTTGCTTTTATGCAAATTCTTATTTCAAATTGTAAATAGCTAATTTAAATTTCAAAATGAAATGTTTACGGCGGGGGGTTTATCCTTCTTGCACATAATCTGTTGAGGAGTATTCGACCAATCAGTGATAGGATTTGGAGGGTGTGTTTCTGTGCCTTAACAACTGAACTTCAACATCCTTCGTCAGTTTGATACGCTAGAAAGGAAGATGAAAGTATCTGTGAAAATTGGAGATGATTGGCTGCAAGTGCCATGTCATGATGGTAAGAAGCCTTTCTTAACAAAGTTTGGGAACAGCCTATGCTTCAGACGGCGAGAGCTAGATTAGCCTGAAAAAAAATTTAATATTATACCGTTGTATTTTTGGAAATACTGTTTGGGAATATATCCGCCCAAAAGTTCCCCCATAAAAGTAGTAGTTCAGTTTTTTTTTTATTCTTAGCTGTTGTGAATCGAAGCGCAAATTCAGCTTTTCTTTTTAGCGTTTGCTAAAGTTTTTCTGCAGTAAATTGCTTTTCTATATCACTAAATGCTCAATCACAGTGAGATTTTATTAGCGCCGAAATTTTGCTAGCTCGACTTCAGTGGTGGCTCTGGCCTCTCTTGCGCCCAGGACAAAATTTTCTATCTGTCTCCCCAAAAACTTTCAGGGCAAAATTTAACCAAATTTTCAATCATTAATTTTTTTCAATTTATATATTGATTGATCATTTTTTTATAATTTTTAAATTTATTACTTAAATTATTAAACTATTATTAATTACTTTAATGTAATTATTTCAAATATTATGTTTTAATTATTTTTTTATTTATCAATTACTTAATAATATATTTATTATTTTCATTTAGTAACTGCGCCCTCTACTTTGTTCTATAAAAATGAAATCTGTAAAATTACAAAATTATTATAACCATCAGATTCTTTATTTGAAATTTTGCACCCTAAAATTTCTGTGCCCTGAGTAGGTGCCCCGTCTGCCCCAATAAAGCTGCCTCTGTTCTACTTTGAGACATTACTTTGTGAAGCAGGTTTTCTTAACCATTTTTGTTCTCCGAACATGTTTGCATTGAGTTTAAGAGTTAGGATCTTTACTGAAGGAGGGAGATTACCATTTATCTTCAAACACAAAGAGTAGATAACCAGTAAAAATTCCGCTGTATAACACAGTAATATGCCGCTTTTCTAGTTATGTTGAAAATTTTTCGATGGGATTTTTTTCCCATTCCAGAAAAAAAACGTTAAACACGTAAATCTTAAAAATATTTTTAAAGACATAGTTGAAATAAGAAGAATTTTACTGTTTTACAGACAGCTAAGCAGTCCTCGGAGCCGTGGCTCAGTCCTCGCCCCCCTACCCCGCTGGAGAGGACTTAATTAACTTGGAATCCTCTCCAAGTGAATGTTTACATAGGATGTACAGAAACAATGGCTGATAAAGTATTGATACAACCTAAACGGAGCTGTGACGAAAAAAAAACCAATTCCTATTGAAAAGGACAACCTTTCCTCTTTAGCTACCCAAAGAAACTAGAAAATTCTCCTGGTTAAAGCGTTTGAAGAGAGAGAGCGTGGGAGTTTTCGATTCTTTTTTGTTGCCAGCATATTTTTAGGTTAAAAGTGTATTAGCATTTTGTATTTTGTCCACAGGAATTTATTTCAGGAGGGAGGAGAGGGAGCTGAATTAGAAAAAGAACAAGACAGAAATACGTGATTTATATGTACAATAATAGAATAAATATAGAAAACTCCTACCGATCTTGCGATTAGGGGTATCTGAAGGCACCTTGATTCTGCGCAATTCTCTCGGCCAGACACCATGGATTTATCTTGTCTGCACTAGCACGCTGTCAGTATAACGTAGTTTCTGTTTCTGTGATTCTGTTTAAGCCAGGATACGACCAAATTGCTTGTTACAACTTATATACTTTTCTCAGTTTCTTCGAAGAAGATGCAAAAAGAATGCTGGAAAACCACTCAAAGATAGGATTATCGCTTATTCCACTAATTCTTAATTTGGACACTTACTGAAAAGGAGGCTTCTTCTTTTGTTCTTCTTCTTCTTCTACTATCTGTTGTCTACATTTTCTCGAACATCACTGTCGATCTCAATTACAAATTAGTATTTGTGCGTTAGTCTATTGGGTGAAACAAATGTCAAACAAACCAAAGTTGCGTGAAAGTAACAGTAAATTAAGAGTAGATTGAGCCATGAAAAAGGTAATGAATAAATTTAGATAGTTTCGAAGAACTTCACCACTTTCAAGTGAAAACAGGAGATGTGTATTGAAGGAACACATTTTTTTTTGTCAAATGAAAGTAAACGATACATTAAAAGTAAAACGAACATACGTAAATAAAATGAAATAAAATGTATAAGTAATGGGTAAAATTTCTAGCTAATACAGTTATATGGTAAAGACTACTTAAATATTTCGGCTTAATGTCTGGAAACACTTATCAACCTAATAAAAAAGAAATGTAAGACGAAACAGATAAAATATGCTGAAAATTATCGTAAACAGATAAAATAAAAACACACACAGCATACACAACATACGACAAAAAAGAACTGATGGAAAATTCATATACGAAATATTGCATTTGCTGTTGTGTGAAAGTCTTAGATAACTCAAACATGGTGAAAAAAAAACTACACAAATCCGATCAAAATTATGGTTCAGTACATAACTTGTAAATCTGAAATGTTCATGTTAATTACTGTCTTCTAACACGATTAAACAGTTCGTGGTAACGATGTGTAAGTAGGGAGCGACTCGGGTCAATAGTAACCGAAACTCTAGAAATCGGAACCTTAATATCAATAGATATATCAAAAGAATCAACTTATTATGCTGATTCCGAATATATAAGATTCATCAAGTTTAATGTTGCCCATAGAAAGTTACAAGCATGAGATAAATGGCCTGATTTTTAAAATAGGGATGGAATCCCCTAAAATGGAAGGAATCTTAATGAAAATCACGCCGTCATATTCAGCGCACCAGAGAACCCTACTGTAGAAATTTCAAGCTTCTATATGCAAAAATGTGGAATTTTGCTATTTTTGCCAGAAGACAGGTCACGGATGCGTCTTTATTTGTTTTTTTTTTCCAGGGGTGATTGTATAGAAATAATAGTCTTAGAAGATCAGGAGAGGGTGCATTCAAACGAAAATTAAAAGTTCTAGTGCCCTTTTCAAGTGACCAAAAAGGTTTGAGGGCAACTGGGACCCCCCCACGCCAATTTTCTCCCAAGCTATCGGATCAAAATTTTGAGATAGCCAAATTGTTCAGTATAGTTTAAAGATCCAGTAACTATGTCTTTAGGTGTAAAATGACCGTAATGGTTTCTATAACTATCTTAGTTCTATGACTATCTACCTTAATTCTGCCCTAGGAGTGACGCATGGACGGATGATAGATATACTTATCTAATAACAAATGAACTGACATCATTTTTATACAATCCTAATAAGGGCTTATGCTAGATTTGCCTCTCACTCAATTGGACTATCTATCTTGGCTTTTTTTACAATTAGCCATGGCTTGATGCCCACAACTACTTGATCCTAACTCAAAACATAAAATGACTTAAATGACTTATTGAGAGGTATACAGTTATTTTTCGGGGGGGGGGGAGGGTGTGCTTGGGATGGATTTCTATTGGAAGAATCTTATTTAGGGAGGAAAATTTCGGGGGGATGAATTTTGCATTGGGAATATTACACTGGGGGATTTGACAGAATTACGGTACGAAATTCTTTTTAATTGTATTACATTCTCATTACCAACTTTTCCAGGGGCTATTTTCCCTGGAATTATCCAGGGGCTATTTTCAGCATATTTTGATTTCTCGAAAATAATTTTTACGAAAGTGGGCATTTTTGACTGATCGAGCAACTGATTAGAGATTAGGATCTTTTTCAAATGAAAAAGTGCTAAGGAGAATTTTTATGGCTGAATCTTCAACAGGCAATTTTATGGGGAGGGGGATTTTCAGCGAGGATGGAACTGTCTGGAGGGAATATGACAGGAGGGGAAGTACTGTACATTGGATGAAATTTTTACGGAGGAATTTTCCGTGAGGGGATGGGGTATATTTTATGGAGGGTGATTTGAAAAACTATTAGAAATTAAATAAAATAGATAAGTTTTTTAACTGGAAGTAAGGGGCAACGTTAAAATTCAAAACTAACAGAAATTATTCCATATGTGAATGGTTTTCCCCTCTTCAATCCCTTGCTCTTTACGCTAAAGTTTGACTGTTTGTCCCAAGTTCTTAAGAGCAGCTACTGAAACATGGGGGCCGTTTATTTAGAATAGGAAGCTTTTTTAAAAGTGCTAACACCTTTAGCGTAAAGTGCAAGGTATTGAGGAGATGGCAACCCTTCATATTCAAAATAAATCTACCAAAAATAATATGCAAATTTTGTTTTTCATTTTCGTATTTTTTCGAATGGTGAACCAAATTTGAACTAGCTTTAGTTGAAAAACTTTCAGAAATTAAATAAAAAAATAAGTTATTTTAAATGAAAGTAAGGAGCGACATTGAAACTTAAAACGAACAGAAACTATTCCGTATATGACAGGGGCTGTCCCCTCTGCAAAGCCTTGCTCTTTACGCTAGAGTTTGACTCTTTGTCAAAACTCTACTTTTTAAAGTAATAAAACTTTGGCGTAAAGAGCGGGGTGTTGAGAAGGTGACAGCCCCTTTCATATTCGGAATAATTTCTATTCGTTTTAAGTTTTAAAACGTGGCTCCATATTTTCAGTTTAAAAAAATTGCATATTTATTTAATATTCTAACAAAGTAAACGTATCTTTCAATAAAACATTTTACGCATAACCTAGGTCAATACAAATAAAATTAGTTAAGATAAGAATAGGTCAAATGTCTTTTAATATAAATCTGTTTGAAATTTTGAATGATTGTTTTTTATTTGGAAATCTGGCAGATATAAGATGACTCTCCAAATTATGATTTATATTCCCAGAAGGTTTTTTGGCCATGTTAACCTTTAAAGTAAATTCAAACTGGTTGAGTTTTCAAAAAATCATTTTCTTTTTCAGTGATTAGAATCATATGCAGATATAGATTGTTTTCTAATAAAAGTACAGGCAAACTAGAGTTTGACCCCCCCAAAAAAATGCAGCAGAAATGATTTTTACATCTTGTTGTAGAGAAATAAAGCTGAAAAACATATCCAAAGTTGCACATTCTAGGTCGACACAAAACTAGTTTTTTTCGTATCATGCCAGTTTTCTCACTTTCCTAACAAAAAAAATTAAGTTCCGGTAAGTGTTTGTTTTTGTTGAACTGAATTATTATTCCGATGTAAAAAGATGAGATGAGTGGAAAAATGGACTCAAATTTGGTACGCGGAATATAAAAAAAGTTTCGTAATCTTCATTTGAGATTTTTACGCTTTTCGTCGTCGTGACCGCCGTTTTTTCGCCAGGCCATCTTTTGCTGGTTAAATTGTCGGTTTTGAGATCTAATAATTAGTTAGCCTGAATCTGATCGTCGATGGCTCCATCGCATGATGGGTCGGCCTAAAAACAACGACTGCAAGATGTTTATTAAAACATGAAAAATATTATAAAAGGAAAATCATCTATGAAATTGTTTCCAACGGCTGACATTTAAAATCCCTCTTAGAATAAACTATTATCAACACACTCACTAGTCTTCACAACTGATATGATTATCGAATCAACTTCTTGAACATTTGAAAGGCAGAGTCAAACTCCTACTAGTATTCAAAACTAATCCTTTTGATTCAGATATCTAACTTTGACGTTCTCCTCATTGTTATGACTTTCGATTCTTAGAGAGTCAGAACACGATGTCCCTTTGCACGTTTTACACGCTGCAGTGCAAGCTAAGCCGTTTTTAAATCAGGTACATCTCGTTGAGCTACATTCCAGCTGACAGGAGCACTTAACAATTTTCAGAAGCAGACGAGAGGCTGATGGGACGTCAGCAGTCAATGGATACAAGAAGTAACCTTTATTTTTCAACCCCATTCCTCGGCTTTAAGTTCAGAATCAGGATCTCCTCTCCATACCTGAACTTGATAGAAAACACTGTAACCGTGGAATGTAGCCGCGTCAGAAGTTGGGGGTAACTGTTCTGGGAGGAAGAACGTGCTAGAAGTAGTCACCTTATTTTTGAAAACTTCCCTGCGGAGCTCATTCAGGTTTCCTCCTTTTGATGAGCCATTTATCATGAGCAGAGTGTCTTCTCTAGCAATCCTTACTGCCTCCTTCAAAGCTGACTCCAGCATGAAAACTGCAGCTGATGTACGAAAATCGGCATCTGCCATTAGCTTCTTCAGAGCAAGGATTTTTCTCACACGGTGAATACGTGAAGTAGAGTCACAGCTTAATGTGGCGCAAGCAAAAAGAGTCAGATGGCATGTGTCTTAGCCCAGCTTCTCCTTCAATTTGTGAATATTCCATATTCAGGGAGCTTTGTTTGACGTGCAAAGAATAGTTTCTTGCTTGATAGGTCACCACGACAACACAATAGAACCAAAATATCAGTATCATCTCCAGTGACGGCAGTGTCGTAATACCGGGAAGAATCAACAGCAGCTTGAACGCTTGGAACATCTGCATCACCTGGTGCCTGGACTACGATGAAGCCCGTTGATCAGAGATAAACAGCCAACGCGCAGACAAATCTGGCTTTGTTTTCTTGCAGGACAAGAACTCATACTTTTTTATCTTCAGTTGTATATCTGCTGTTAAAAAGATCTCACGGTCGATTATACGACTTCTCTTCGACTGGGCCATATTCTTTCTGGTAGCTCCGCCATCGTAGCCGTCGAAAACAAAAGTGACAGATGGGTAGTTTTGGGTCATGTAAGTAGCATAATGGTCGAGGATTTCGGAGTATTGGTCTTTTTTAGCCAATGGAATTCTGTTCAGAAGAGTTCCACCGTCGATTATATGTCAACTGCCTTTGGGAAGGGGAGTAAAGCGCACCTCAAGATTGCAAGCCTGTGCCATAGCCTTGGCAGGCTCTGGCTTGTTCGGAGACCTTAACATGCAAGAGCTGTCAAAAAGTAATACCAGGTAGGAACACAATCGCTGTTGAAAGTACACAGATTTCATGAGATTTATCCTCTTTGCTAGCGTGATGAACCACTGAAAAAGGAGAGTGTAATCTTTTGCAATCTCCACCTGGGTTTTCCTTTTTAGTAATTTGAACTGCCTATTGTTTTCGTCGAAACATAGAATCAGTGACCAGCTTTCCAGACATGGAGTCAATGATTTTTAGGCCTAAATCTCTAGCAGAATTAACGTTGGCAGATTTGTAGGCTTTCAGACATTTGGTGATCCTTCTTGAGTAAGCCGTCTCTAAAGACATAGTTGTTAGGTTTTTCGAATATGTTAAACAAAATGGCTATCTCAAAATTTTGGTCTGGTGACTTTGGAAACAAAATTTGGGGTTACTTAACAAGGGCACTAGAACTTATAATTTACGTTAGAATGAACCCTTTTGCGACATTCTAGGACCACTGAGTCGATACGATCACCCCTGGAAAAAGACAAATAAACTCGTAATCGGTCTTCTGGCAAAGAATATGTAATTCCACATTTTTGTAGAAAGGAGCTAGAAACTTCTACAACAGGGTTCTCTGATACGCTGAATGCAACGTGTGATTTTCATTAAGATTCTATGACTTATAGGGGGTTTTTCCTCCTATTTTCTAAAATAAGGTTAATTATCTCAGGCTCGTTCTTTTGATGGGTAAGACTAAATTTTGATGGAACTTATATATTTAAAATCAGCATAAAAATCCGAATCTTTTGATGTATGTATTAGTATCAAAATTCCATTTTTTAGAGTTTCGTTTACCATTGAGCCGGGTCACTCCTTAGTACAGCTCGTTACCACGAACTGTTTGAAAAAAATCACTTGGATAGGATGATTTGACTAGGATAAATAATGGTTATTATTCGATGCCTTATAGAAAATTATTAAAAGAGAGAAACTTATTTTTTTCTAATCTATTTTAAGAACTACCCCCCCCCCCCCAGAATTATCAGTTTCGAAATCCATATAATTCCAAATCATTGACAGTGCAATTGCACTGCCAAAGTAAAAGTGAACTCGGCACAATAAATTTATTTTTCACCGTGACACTGCGAATGGAAGAGTTGTTGTAGAAATTTCGTAAGGGGGTCATTCGATTGGAAATTGAAAGTTCTAGTGGCCTTTTAAAAATCAAAAGTGAGCGGAGGGCAACCAAATTCCCCTCTCACGTACCTCTGTCTCCAAAAATTTTGAGATAGCCATCTTGTAATACTACTGCTAATAATAATACAACCTCTGCTATTACTACTACAACTATTATGACTTCTCCTACTTCTATGGCAAAGGCAAGAAGGTGAAAATTTCAGAGAATATTGAGGAGAAGACTCTGTGCAAGCAAGTTGTTAGAAGACAGAAATTACAATAAATAACCGAGTCAAACTCAAAACGAGAAAAACTATGGGGATTAGGGATGACCCCCCCCCCCCGTTGAATTCTGAAGTACAAAACAGAACTTGCTGATAACACTTTACTGATAACAAAATACATTTTAAGGGTTTTCTCATCTCTTGATTTCAACAAATTATTAAGACTTTCAGGTATGAAATTCAGTGTATATATTGAACTGTCAATCGACGTTAATTCATTTTCTTTTTTCAAATTTTTCAAATTCAAATCTGATCATTTTCTTTTTTCAATTCATTTCTTTCATTTTCAAATCTTGGTTATAATGGTGATTATTGTTTCTTTTTTTCGATACTATGAGAAATAAAAACACACAGCCTGAAACTGGGACGGTTTTCAGTAACATCTTCAGCAATTTTGAAGATTAAACGTTAACTAAACCTTAGGAATGAGGAGAAGTATCTCTGTGTTGCAGTGAATCACTGAGAGAAAGAATCACTGAGAGAAAGAATGGATCACTGAGAGCTCGGCAGAATATGGGAAGATGATTTCAAGAAAAATAAGTATATGTGTAAAGGGGTTAGAGGTGTTAGTATTTTTTTTTTTTAGCATTTCTTTTTTCCTTTTCATGTAACCATGGCTCATGTGCCCCTATAGTTGAATAAACCGTGTCAAATGTGTACATGGATTGTGCATCAAAGTATTTTTGCCCTGATTTTTGCAAATATTTCTATATATTTTCAAATGATTTATTAATGATTATGAATTTTTAACCTAAGAAATTACTAAAAATAATAGTGGCTTAAGGAAATTTTCAACCTCCGATCTTATTAGATGGTGACTTAGGGCTTTTCCTCCTCAACGCCCCGCTCTTTACGCTAAACTTTTTTACTATTTTAAAAAGTAGAGTTAAGAGAAAGAGTCAAACCTTAGCGTAAAGAGCAGGGCGTTGAGGAGGAAAAGTCCTTTTCATATACGGAGTTATTTCTGTTCGTTTTAAGTTTTAATGTCGCTCCTTACTTTTAGTTAAAAAAAACTTGTTTTTTATTTAATTTAGGTAAGCTTGACCTCTCCTCTCTCAAGTAATGTACTGGCTGTATTCATATTTTTTTGTTTATTTATTGCAGGGAAAAAGCCAGTGCAGTGGCTTGGCGAAGAAGCAACACGAAGATACTATCGGAACTCCAATCCCAATTTACCAGCTAATCAAAATCTTCCAGACACGAAAGAAATCCGGCGAAAAAATGGTAACTGTCTTCTTGACCCTCACGACCACATAGTTGACGTTTTAGATGACAATGATTTTGTTGTTGTTACCCATGCTACTCCTTGCCAGAAAAATAATCATAACGACGAATGTGATGAGGACTATATTTATTTGGATGGCGAACAGCTAACTCCGTCGCAGCTTTATTCTTTGGGCTACGGGAATCGTAAAATAGGTCTTAAGAAAATTGCGGAGGAAAGAGTTCAAGCAGCAAGAGATATCGTCGAGACAATCCTACGAGAAAGCCGTGTTGTTTATGGAATAACTACTGGATTTGGGAAGTTTGCCAGAACAGTAATACCAAAGGATAAACTACTGTAAGTTTCTCCCTATTGATAGTTGACTGATAGATCAGATGATTGAGATAGATTGACAGTTGAATAGGTAAACTTGAAAATATAATGTGCTGAGAAACAACAAAAGCTTGGTACAAATTTGTGTCAATCCTAATACTTTGTTGAAACTGTCCCTCTTCTTATAACAGGTACATAAACTGATGCAGTAGTTACTTTGAAGGGTAGCCAGCACATCGGTGGGGGTACCAATTCAGAAAAGCGCAAAAACATGGTAAGTTATATGAAAAGTAGAATAGGATACGGGAAGAACCATAAAATGGCTGCAATTCCAGGAAGGGGAGCAAAGTCCCATTACCCTTAGTATGTCTGAGGCATGATTATATGTGGATTTGTGAATTTGGAATTTCTGGATACTACAGACTTACAGCCTCTAATAAGACCCTTTCTAAATATGGGGCTCCTAATAGGTGTGTAAAAATGGTGCTAGACACATTCCTTCAAAGAAAATACCACCCTATGAAAAATTCCCCCTAAAAGTATCCTCTGATTCCCCTCTGGAAAATCCTCTCCTGCAGAAAATTTCCACCAATAGCTCCCCTACAAGTGGAAAACCCTACTCCCATAGCCAAAACTGAGCAGCAACAAAGAAAGTATTGCAAATAAAAATAATGAAGAAACGAAGGAATTTCAGAATATTCCACCAATATTCCAAATATTGGCAAAATATGGGATATAGTACGTTTCATAATATTTTTATTACCTTTTTATTGCATCGTAATTCTTTTTAGTGTTACTGGGGCTTAAGTTACTATTGCAGGGTAAGATAAAGTTTAACTTTGGGGCTGTGGGGGTGATATCAACCCCAAAGACAAACTTATTACACATTTCAAAGTTTTTAAACAGAAAAGTTATATCAAAATTTGGTTCCATATCATAGGGTTAGAGGAAGACAAGATAGCGAAAAAAGAACCAAGACAGAGGCTGACTTCCTCCATTAGCTTTTAGACTTTATAAGGATACAAGAACTTTCAGTTTTCTATCGAATGATCCCCATCCCAAGTTTTTAAAATATCTTCTTTCCCTTTGAACAGGTGGGGAAAACGGTTTTACCACTTTTCTGGCCCTTTTTTCCAAAAATACTTTCAAAATAGTCATTACTTACAAAATAGCCATTACTACATCATTACTTGAAGGAAGTTCAACCAGGAGTCCTAGTTGAACTGCTTTCAAGTAATGATGCTAGAGCTGTTTTGAAAATATTCAAGTTTTAAAGATTATATCATAAGTTTTATTAGAATTATATTTTAAGTTTTATTAGAAAATATTAAGTTTTAAAGATTAATATGAGTTCGTTTATATTCATTTTTTTCCTTTGTTTTACTGAGGGCTGCCATTGGAAATTGGACCAAGATAAGCATTCCAAGTTGCATTCCACTGTCTTATAAATTTCCGTATTGTTCTACTTGTTGCTGTTTGTGATGGAAAGGCAGTGTGGTCTTCTTTGCTATTTATATAATAGTAATGATTTATTGTTACCTTCTGTACACAACAAAAATGCGCTGAAGAGGAGTACAAGAAAATGAAAAGAAACTAGACACTTGAGCTGCCTGTCCCCTGCAATTTAAGACCTATAAACCGGCCGGTTTCTATACGGCTTTTTCCACTCACTCCCGCTCTCTTCTCTACATTCCATATATGATACTGAATCAACCCTTTTTCCAATATCTTCTCAAAGATTTAGTACATGGGTCAAACATTATAGGATTTTACATCTAGCTATGCTTACTAATCTGTTGCAGCGGTCAGCAGACCTGCGTGACAGTTTGTCCATTTTTGATAAATCTCAAAAACACCGTACCATCGGAAAATTTAACTATTACGAGTCCAGATGGGGATACTAAGAAAATACTTTCATAATCTAAAGAACAGCGATCGGATTTGCTGTTTATCAGATGCAGAGGAAAATTTCCAAAAAGGTGTCTAAAACAACACATGTGGTACAAAAAACGCATTATATAGCCAGCCAAGGGTTGTCTTATCAAATTGACCCCTTACGCTGGCGAGAAGACCATAAGATTTCCTTAGTTTTTCTTTCAAAAAATCAATTATAAGCTGCCTAGTGGATCTAATTGAAGTTCCTAATGAAATGCCTAAATACTTAAGTGAACTGGAAGATGAGATTGTAGTGGGACCAACTAGGATTGTATTATTTGAGGTGATCTCCAGTCCGAAGACAAGAGCCTCGGTTTCGGAAGTAGCAACTGAAAAGAAGTACTTTGAAGAATTGCAAACAACATTGGAAATTTTAATATCCGCATATAGCAGCCGTGAGAAAACAGAAATGCGTACCGTACGTACCTGGAAGGATAAGAAATTACAAAAAGTATAAAAAAAGCAAAAAAAAAGAGATACTAAGAGGGAAACGTGAAAAATGAGAAACTTCCAACTAAAGTAGGTGAATAGGTGAGCATGCTATTAAAGCCAAAGCAATAGCTTTTTTTTAATGAAGTTAGTAATTCTAATCCATTGCCAAGTTTTCATATTAGATACTACTTTCGTGGTTGAAGGTAATAAGGGTACGTAAGAGAGAAGAATGTTTGTATATAAGAGATGAATGTGATCTAACTTTTTGTACTTTATTTTAGTATTTTAGCCGTTGCATCCTTCATAAATATTATTGAAGCAGTGCAAGTGCGACATTCTTCTTGGTATTTGTTAGGTTTACCAAAACGTTTGCCATTTTGAGCAAACAGCTCTGTTGATTTTATAAATCTAGAGTTAAAAAAAAAAGAAAAACAAAATCTGTTGTACTAGTATAATGACTACAAAACACTATGAAAATTTTGCAAACAATTGTTGGATTTTTTTACACTCATATAAAGACAGCCCGAGAACAAGACCGGATCCCGGGAGGGGAGTTTATTGGGTTTGACTCCCCCTTCACTGAAATTGTTGTTCAACTCGTTTAAAAATGTAACAAAAGTGACTATAAACAAATTTTGATTTGTTTTTAAAGTTTCTTGAACCCCCGCTTCCCCCAAGAAATAGTCCTCTCAAACAAAACCCTGAAAACACCCTCACCGGAGAGTATATTATTGTTGTTTTGAATGTCTTTGGTTTCTGCTGTACTAGCATAATGGCTGCAAAAACACTTTGAATAATTTGCTAACAATTGTCCAAAATTTTAGCATTCGTATAAAGAAAACCTGAGAACAAGACCGGATCCTGGAAGGTTTGGGGGTATTGAGTTTGAACCCATTCCCCCTCTTAAATTTTTGTTCGACTTGTAAAAATGCAACAAAAGTGACCATAAATAGATTTTTATTTGTTTTTAAAGTGTTTAGTACCCCTCCTCGTCCCCCCAAAAACAGCCCCCACAAACAAAATCCTGAGTACACCCTTTCCTGAGAATATATTACTGTCGTTTTGATTGTCTTAGCTGTTATTTTTTCAATATACTTTCTTCCTAAGCTTAGGATTTGTGCCTTTACCTTTTAACTTCCCATAAACTGCATTTTGAATCGGTGCTGTCTATTGCAACAGATTAAGATGAATCATGTTTGGCTGATAGTGACAGACTACTTCTAAGAGATATATTGCAACTTTGTTGAGAATCTAAATTGATTGATTAATCAGCTGGCATCGAAAGCCTAACATATTTACTTTGATGTATCCTGGCTCTTATTAACATAAAATATGAAAAACAAGTTTTTTTTTAACTGAAAGTAAGGAGCGACATTAAAATTTAGAAAGAACAGAAACTATTCCGTATATGAAAGGGGCTGTCCCCTCCTCAACGCCTCGTTCTTTACGCTAAAGGCTTTTACTATTTTAAAAAGTAGGGTTGTGAGAAAGAATCAAACTTTAGCGCGAAGAGCGAGGCATTGAGGAGGGGATAGACCCTTTCATATACGGAATAATTTCTGTTCGTTTTAAGTTTTAATGTCGCTCCTTAATTTCAGTTAAAAAAGTATGTTTTTTGCTTTAATTTCTGATCTTTTCTCAAATAATACCGGTAAATCTGGCTCACCCTCCATGAAATATATCCTCCCTTCGCAGGAAACTGATCTCTGCAAATTTCATCCAGCGTATAGTGAACCCCCTCCGTCAAGTTCCTTCGAGACAGTTCCATCCTCGCTGAAAATCCCCCCTTCCGCATAAAATGTTTTGCAGACGATTCAGCATTAAAAATTTCTACTTAGTATACTTTCATCTGTAAAAAGACTTTAATTTCTAATCGGTTTTCAATCACTCCGGAGATACTTCCTTCCATTAAAACTTTTTCAGAAACCAAAACACGCGGAAAATGACCCGCGGAACCTCTCCACGTGCAAAATCGAGTTGGCAAAGAGAGTGTAAGACAGTTAAAAAGAATTTAGTATAGGAATTTTTTCAAACAACCCAAGTGAAAAATTTCCCCGGAAAATTCACTCCCTGGAAACTTCCCTCCCCATGGGAAATTATCCCCGTTATAAAACCCACCACCAGAAAATGTATACGACCAAAGAAATACTGTAAATATCAGTAAATACCACCAAATACAGCAAATACCACCAAAAAATGTATGCATACTTCCCAATAACAAATACTATATGTAAACACTGGGTAAATTTTGTAACTTAAAGAACTTTCCCCAGGCGATGTGGGGGTCATGATATCTCCAAAGGCATAGTTATTAGGCCTTTCAATTATGGTGAACAAAATGGCTATAAAAAAATTTTGATCGGACGATTTTGAGAAAAAATGGGCGGGGAGGGGGCCTAGTTGCCCTTCACTTTTTTAGGTCACTTAAAAAGGGCACTAGAACTTATAATTTATGTTTAAACGAACCTTCCACCAATATTATAGCACTACTGGGTCGATATGACCATTCCTGGAAAAAAAAAAAAAAACAAAGCAAAAAAAACACGCATCCGTGATCTTTCTTTTGGCTAAAAGTACGAAATTCCACATTTTTGTAGATAGGAGCTTGAAACATCTACAGTAGGGCTCTCTGATACGCTGAATCTGATGGTGTAATTTTCAATAAGATTCTATGGCTTTTGGGGGATGTTTACCCTTTTTTCAAAAATAAAGCAAATCTTCTCAGGATCGTAACTCGTAACCTTTGATGGGTAAGACTAAACCTAGTGAAACTTATATTTTTTAAGTCAGCATAAGAATCTGATTATTTTGATACATGAATTGGTATCAAAAATTCATATTTTACAGTTTCCGGTACTATTAAGCCAGGTCGCTTCTTACTTACATTTCGTTACCACGAACTGTTTAATTTTAATGAAAATATCAGATTCACATTGGAACCACTTATTTTTTGTAAGTTTATTATTTTGTAATTTTATTTTACTTATTTTTTATTTTGTTTCCTTTTGAGTGTGGATCGACATGACTTTTGTATTATGGAACAAGGATGGCGAAGTTATCGTTTTAAATTTAGTGAAATATATTTGAAGCAGAAATTATTGATTCTTAATTTTAGGTTATAGGTGACATTCGTCTATGTTTCTAGAGAACTAGTAAATTATTATTTTCAGGGAACTTCAAGAGAATTTGATTCGTTCACATTCAGCTGGAGTGGGTGATCCTTTGACTCCAGAACGTACAAAAATGCTATTGGCCTTGAGAATCAATGTCCTCGCAAAAGGTCATAGTGGAATATCACTAGAAACTCTAAAGCAGCTCGTGCAGGCCTTTAATGGTAACATTTTATTTCACTATTTACTTTCATATTACAGGTCAGAAGTGACGAAGGTCAAAGTGAAGCAAATGTATAGGTACAGATCAGCTCTGATTTGATAAAAGGGAAACTGTTTAAAGTGTGTCTCCAGTAGAAATGGGGTGCTGTAATCAAATATATGATTTGCCTTGAATTTCTAAACTTTAGATAGCTTGAACCTCCATCAACACTTCCATAAAATACGTCCACGTCTTAGGCCAACCACCAGACGCTTGACTATGACTAATATACGTTCCCCCCCAGTTCCCACATTCCGTCAATGGCATTTGCAACTCTTGAACGACCAACTGAAATTTTGGGAGCTTTCCATTATCTTATTTGATACTCATTTTACTATTAAAACATAATTACAGAGAAATATTAAACAGGCATTTTTGTGTCTGATTTAGTAGCACACTTGAGGATAAGAAACACCAATCTGCTTACTGTATAGTTTAAATGAATCTAAATTGACTAATTATGATGAGATAAAGGGTATTTGACCTTTTATTTTAGCCTTTGGTTGGTACTTCGTATAAAAAAAAGGAAGCTAATCATTGAAAATTGCGGGTCGGCGACGATTTAACCTGTTTTAAGTTATTGTTTCCCTGTGAATTTTCCTATTATTAATTCGTTGCTATTGTACATGTCTTCTTTAGCAAAGTCTAATTTCTAGCTAATCTATTTCAGAAACATGCGCATGATGAATTTTTATATTCCAGCTTCGTGTTTGTCATTTGTTCCAGAGCAGGGAACTGTCGGTGCTAGTGGGGATCTTGCTCCGCTTGCTCACCTCGCACTTGGCCTTATTGGAGAAGGAAAGATGTGGAGTCCTCAGACAGGCTGGGCAGATGCCTCAGAGGTAATGTGATCTATCTTTTAGTTGAACACTATTTTTTCTAATGCTCTGATTTAATCTTCCTTTTATTTTAAAATGCAACCAAAATCGTCATTACTTCCTCTTAAATGAAAGTAAAGAGCAACGTTAGAACTTAGAACAAAATGGACTTATGGGCACCACAGAGGACGAGCAGAGAGTGGTGTCAAATTTAAAATGCATTCCTAGTTGATAACTTTCCTGTTTTCCAAAGGAGAGGGGTGCTCAGCAACTGATTGGTCTTAGAACACTTTCCACGTATGTGCTTGTAAGCATACGAATGCAACCTTATATTTCAAACCTACTGTGACATTAACAAGAGGCAATTTTCACCCCGCAGCACTATTTTAAATTCTTACCTCCAACATATTACTACAAATGAGGAGGTGGGGGAGGGTTAAAAGCATAAATTCCCCCTAGTGATTAACCAAAAGAACCTTCACTAACGCTTTAAAATTTTGGCTGGTAATATACTTTTCATTCATCGGCCCCCAACCACTAAAGGAAGATCTACTGAATTCACCCTATTGTGTCACATCTTTCAGCCTCCCCGCCAAAAAAACAAACTTACGTACGTGACTAGAGGAAAAATCTCCGAAAAAATCTTGTCATTAAGGTACACCTCCGCCCATCAAGTTTTTATTTTGCGCTGTAGATATTTCTATAAAAAGAGAGAAGTTGTCAGCCTCATCGATTATATAGCATGCTTAGCCAGAATATATTCCTCCAAATTAAAGAAATCCTCATCTTCATAATAACATGAACAGCCTCTTATGGAAAGTTGTAAAATATGTGCAAAAAAGGAGCTTTTGATGCATGTTTCCTTCCCTTCCCTCCGCTCTTCCTCGCAGAAAGATCTACTGACCTCTCCCTGACAGGTGGTTTAAAATGACACAATAATGTGCATACTGTAACTGCACTAAACATCAGATGAAGCAATATCTTATATTGGCTGTATGTATGTCTATGGATGTATGCAACAGCATGTGGCAGAATTCTTTTTGATGAAAATGCGAGATTTTACATTTTTGTAGCTATGGGTTTTTGTCTATCCCATCTCTCAAATATGGAGAATCGGATGGTGCTATTTTTAGTAAGAACGCATCTTTTTTCGCCAATAAATATTTCAATCAATAACTAAAAATATAATCTTTCAATTGCTTTAAACAGATTGGCTATCTAAGAATATTAGTTTTAAAACATTCGGTACTATTCAAGAGAAGCTTGTCGTTATGTTAAACAAAGTCTCATTTTTGAAAAGTAGCGTAGTCACCGTTGTTGCTTAGAAAAAGGCAACAGTACTTGAATTTTTGCTCGGACTAGTCCTTGCCCTATATTTTGCAACCAATAAGTATAAATAATTACTCCTGTGGAAAAAATAAAGTAAATAAACACGTAGTTACTGCCACCCTTCCTGGGAAAAATGCAAGATTTCATATTTTTGTAACTACGGGTATTCTGTCCTTTTCTCAGACATTGAAGAATTGGATGACATATCATCTTATTCTCAAGGAAAAACTATTACCAAGTAAATTTAAGATTAATGTATCAGGAATCAATATGAAAAACAGATTCTTTTTATGTACATATCGTATTCAAATTATTACTAGTGAAGTTCCAGTTTGTAGCGAGAGTGCATTTTTTTTAATTATTGTTAGAGTCAAATTAATTAATTCTTTTTCGAAAGTCCTTGCACTGTTGTGTTGCTTTGAATAATTTAAACACGAATAAACCCAACTAATTAGGTAAGTTCAAGCTGAACTAGCAATTAGGTGTAAAGGTACCAATCTGAAAGGAAATTCATATTATAGATTCTTATACCAAAAAAGGAATAAATGTTATAAATTTTTGCGCTTACGAAAAGCAAGGATTATCAAATAAATATTATCTACTTGCTACTTAAATTCCTTCTGGGAAACTAAGAAAAATAAGCTAATAGGGGTTATGAGTACTCTTTAAGATAAAATGTCTTTGAAATACTTTTGGGCTGTTATTTGTTTTCTTTGTTTTTAATCATCCAAAATTAACGTAAAATAAAATATGAAGGCATATTACAATGAAAATTTCCTATTATGGCAGTTCCGCACAATTAGTGTTATTTCTTTGAGGAGCAAAACTTTTTATAAATAAATGATAGACTGATTAAAATTGGGTGCATTTATCCCTTATTAATCAGAAATTTGTTAAACGAAGCACAAAATATAGTAGGCAAGCCCTTAGGCAGTATATTGCCGAGCTGTTTCGCGCAAATTGATACTCAACTTTCATCCGTTTGAAGAAAAATCTCAGGTAGTGTAGCATACCGTTTCTTGTCAGCTTTCGAAGTTGGACACAACACTTTTTCCTAGATGGCGGAAGGATATGTTTCTTTTCCATCCATTATTAGTAAATATTAATTTCTTTATGGTGAGCTCTAGCAAACGTATACAAATCTTGGTCTGTAAAAGCAGTATAGTCTTCACATTTTAAGAATGGCGTACTTGAAAGAAAATGGGATTTATCATAGACACGGACGTATTCTAATGCTCTTTGCTGATTTATTACAACCGTAATTATATTTTGTTTTCTCGACTTTCTTTTGCTGTCTTTGAGAAAGGCGTGACTTTCGAGTAAAATTATCGTATTCTGTAATAAGCGAAATTTTTAGAGAATCTTTTGAAATTTAGCATAAATTATACTGCTCTTGCGAATCAAGTTCTGGTGCTTAGCACTAGGAAATTCAGTTTCATCCTAATTGAATGGTCAGCATTTTTTCTGAGAATGCAATTACTCTATCCCGCTTTTTTTTTCACTATCATTAACAGCTGAACGGTATAAAAAAGTAGCTAACCTAATCTTTATCCGGACTAAGGAGGGTTCGAAAGGTAGTGATCAAAATCTTGTAACTGCATTTTTCTCGGAATTAGTTTTGAGCAGAGTAAGACAATTTTTTCTCAGGTCACTGAAGAAGAGCTTGATGGATTTAAAGAACACAACCGAAAAATGTTCAGCTAAGCTTTTCTGCTTGAAAAATAGCTTAAGCAGTAATATTTTTTCAGGCAAAAAAAAATAGTTTCGAAATCTTGGGAACCCCTTTTTCATATGTTACTGAAGTCATCATTCTACTGAACATTATTTAGCATTCAAAAACTAGCCTATCCCCCTGCGTACTTACCTACTAGATGGACACAAGAATAATGGTCTTGGAGAAATAAAATTACCCCGTAATAAAACAAGATTGGGTGTTAAAACTTCTTAGAAAACGACTGCCTACTTACATAAAAAATCGTGTAAATGTTCGAAATACCTGAGTCAAACATTAACCTATCTTGTGCTCTTCATTGTACAGCTACAATTTTAAACAATGACAATAATGGACGCACTGTCGCGATCACCTTTTTTGGTTGTATATATAATTTTAAGATTCGAAAAGAAAGAAAAAAAACAGAACTTCAAGTCTAAAGCAGTATATCAAAAAAATATCAAAAATCCTCAAAATCGTATTAAAATTGCAAGAGTGTAAGCATTGACCCTATAATACATATCTTTTCAGGCAACTATTAGTCTACAAATGATAATGCCTTTTAGGTTTCAGTTACTCTTTCCAGTCGAAAAAAGGTAAATACGAGGGTGATTTCCTTACAAAAGAGAAATCAACATTTTTTTTTCGCTGAGAGATTTTGGCAAACTTCCCCAGCTTGGTTTTGGAAAGCCATGCCTTATTCTGGCAAGCTATTCAATGCAAACAATATTTTTATCATATTATGGCTCATTGTTCTGATAGATAAATAAAAGTGAAAACGATTGAAAAAATTGCCCTCCTTTTTACAAAATGCAATGTCTTCAGGTAGTTGTAGGATACGTTCAGCTTTTGATGTACAGTAACCGTACTTACTTCTGCCCAGGTACTCAAATTACATGATTTAACACCTATAAAGCTGAAAGCTAAAGAAGGTCTGGCACTCATAAATGGGACCCAGCTGATCACAGGTCTTGGTGCAGAAGCAGTCGAAAGGTCGAAGCGAATAGCACGTCAAGCTGATGTTGTTGCTGCAATGACCCTTGAAGTACTAAAAGGAACATCACGTGCTTTTGATCCTGGTAGGTTGAGGATATTTTGGATTTGATTTATATCTGTCATTGCTTCTATGCCTAAAGGTCATAATTTACATGTTTCTGGAACCCAAGCTCGCTAAAAATACTACTCTACAGCTCATTAACTAAAATTTGTATCTGAACGATCCATTAACACCCTGAAGAGGTGCGTATGTTTTCACTCGTTGTAACTCTTCCTGAGTTCAAATTCAATCATTTTATTATTCACATATACACGTATATATTTGACATAAGCCCATGGGGAGACAAACTCGAAAAATTAGGCCTAGACAAAGACAAAATAACAAATAACGCTACAATTCCTAGACAAACACGACGGCAAAGATAAAAATAACACAACCATAATATGAAAGTAGTAACTAGCTCAGGATTCATAAATAAATATAAAGATTATAATATTACTAAATATAAATTGATACTAGAAGATAGCCGAGAGGTCCACATTCACCCAAAGCAACAAACCGTACAAATCTTATTAAATAGACGCTAAATTAAAGAGAATGTTGAACTAAATGAGATTTCAGATTCCTTTTTATCCAACGTTCAATAATTTTATTGCAGTTTATTTTGTACTTTTTAGGGTTCAATGGCCAATTAGAATAATTGAATTACGGTCAAAAGCACTTATTGAAGCCTACTGCTAGTAATTTTTGCTTATTGTACTCCAGAGGTCTAAAAAGCTGCAATTCATCCTTTTACAGCTAGAAAATTCTTGGAACATTCATATATTAGTATATGCTAACAATATTTTTGGTTAGTTTCAAAGGTTTGTGATATTTCGACAGCGTTCAGTAGAACACAATAAAACACTTATTCAATAAGTTTTTGAAATTAATTGCAATAAAATCTGGTGAACGTGGGGGAACTTATGAGCATTCTTAAACATAAGAGTTTCGACCTTCAGATGAAGATATAATTACATTTCTATTGCCTTTATGAGTAAAATTACAGTAAAAAATGTTTTATGTAGCTATTCATAATTTTTGATATATTTAACGACATCAGATGCAATTGACTGGTCGAAAAATTTGTATTTGTTCCTTTTACTGATATTTTGTGAGTAATTTAGAGTTTACTGACAATTTTTATTACATTTAATGTTTTATGGAAATGGTTTCTCATACTGTATTTATATAATTATGATTCTGTTATGGTATTATAGAATTATTGACGGATTGGTTGGTAGTAATATTGTTTGAATTTAATGATAAACTATTAGTAGCACATGGTCTCTCTTGGCGAATAGTTTCTTATTGCATTCTTGTTTAGCCATTTATGCAGTTTGTTAAAACAGGAAATAAATGTATATTTAGTGTGTATACGGGTGATAAAACTTACTGGTTTTCATTTAACTATATCTTCTAATATATATTAGGCCGTGGATAATAATCAGTATTTTGGCGGGTGGGGAGGAGGAGAGCAAAGATTTTGAGGAGCAGTGAAATAGTAAAAAAAATCTTTAAGGATCTTTTCGAAATTTCAAAGATTTTGAGACTTTAACGGTGAAACATTGGATTGGCTTGTTACGTTACATACTCGTTAAAAAAAAGGTCTTTCAAAGGGATGCAAATGCACCAAAATACAAAATAAAATTATAATGAATGATCAATAGTTTGCTTAGTCTTTTTGAATTAGGCTTTCCTTGTCTTGCATCAGGGGTCACCCTATGAGAACATGTTGATTTACACCGTTCAATTTAAGCTGTTTGTATCCATAGCATATATTTTTAGGTATTGGATGTCCGTACTCGTTTTTGATTTTACCTTATCATTAGCAAGGGGCACAAACAGCTCAAGGGGTACGTCAAGAAGGGATTCCTAGGAAGTGGTACCTCAAAAAGCTTTTTGGGTCAAACCTCGAACACTCAGGGTGGAATGGTGGCAACCCCTCATATTTCAAGCTGTGTTTATCCATTGTACATCTATTTAAACTTTTTAGCATTGGGTTTTCTATCAATGTTCTTAGCTTGTTGTTCAAATGTAAGAAAATTTTATCTTCAATGAGATACATTAGCAAATTGTATTCTAAATACTTTCCCCTTCAAGTCAATGCAGCAATATAAACCAATTCAGCCCTTTCTTTCCTTTGCTACCCATTTCCTGTGACCGTTTTTTACTAATTTTTTCCTCTCAGAACAAAATTAAAAATCATTCAGTTTAATTTCTTTTGTAAAACATTAAAAAACTAATAAAATAGTGCATATAACTTGGACGTGCTTTCATCTTATTAGAATGAAAAGGTTTTTTTGTAATTGTAATGCCACTCCTTCAATGACACAATCTTAATTTTACAGTTATAAGATATTTTGAATTGAGCTGGATTTTATTTGACTGAGAATAATAATATTGAAAAAAAAAAATATGCCGTAGGCTCTAGAAGCTTACACTTACCAGCCACACCACCCATGCCCACACTAAAAACAACCATGTAAGTTGCATAAAACACAGAATGAAAAAATTGTGTACGCTTCTCTTACCTTGGTTCTTTATGCTTACTTTTTAGAATTGTACAGAGCGTATAACGCACAATTAATGTCAATATTTAATCTCTTTATATTTCCTTTTTTTCATTTTTTCTTCTTTTCTTGTTAATTTTCTTATTATTTTATATAATATAACAACTGTTGATATTATCAACAGAAAAAATTTGATTTTCTTTACCAGAGCCTCCATCAATATGTGATTTTCGAAAATATAGATGATAGACAATACAACAAATATAACTTACAATAAATTCTGGTAAGACATAGCATGATCTTTTAATGTCTATAAAAGACCAAAATATCACAAAAAGCTTTGAACTTGACCTTTTGCTTTCTGAAAAAGGTACCTTAGCCACCACACAATGGTAACTGTGACATCCTCTTAGCACTAAAACATCGACCCCTTTCCCTTTGGGCAAAAGAAATATTAAGACAGATGGGGTCTCGGCTGAATCTGCTTAAAGTAGCCTTGTTGTATTTTGGAATGGATTCATTATATTATATTTATAATATAAATATAATGTATTTATTATTTGTTATTGATTATTATTTATTATAATATATTCATTATAATTTAATATAATATATTTAAAATATAATTTAATGGATTCATTATATATTGTATCGTTTTTCTTTTTAGAGGTGCACAGACTGCGTCCACATCCTGGACAGAACAAAGTAGCCAAGCGTCTTAGATCTCTCTTACATTCGGATACGTATCCTTCGGAGATTGCAGGTTTGTTTATATTTCACATTAATTTCAAAAACTTTTCTTGAAAAGTGTTCAAAGAAAATTAGAGAGGGAGAATAAAAACTACACAAAGAGGAATAAGGTCATAATATAAGTCGAAACTAAAACTAACCTAAATTACTACGAATAGAAATTATACTACAAATATCAATAATTAAAAACCAAGTCATACTTTAAATGTAGGTAAATACTACAAATTGGATTGGGCTATTGGAATAGGTGACAATCTGACTAGGTTTCTGATAATAGATTGGTGGCAGTTTGTCGGTGAAGAGCCCACCAGCTCAGTGCCTTTAATCACGTAGGGTGAAAATCCTTGTACTATTTAATTCAAATAATGCGTTTAGGCTAAAAAGTTTCTGATAGACCGGAAGGCTGGGGTTTAGGGGCTTCTACGTCACCTTTACTCTCCAATCATCTTTTGCGTTATTCCAGTTCAAACAAGTTGCAACACACCCTCATTTCTGATGCCCATCGAGCATTCCTCAGCTTAGACATGGAGATCGTTATTACACTGAGCGAAGACTTGGGTGATTTTCCTACAGTTTTCCAAAATTGCAAAGCCTGGAATTAGATTAATTTTGCACCAAGTCAGGAGATAGCTTTTGCCTTAAATCGGGACTTTTTATGTCAAGCACCGAATCAGGTCCTACCTTGTTTTCCATATTGAAGCCAAAAAATTTCGCGGCTTGAACTTGAGCTATCTAATGTTGAATCATTGAATTATCTATTTGGATTGAATCAAGAGTTGGCTCATTTACGCTTACCCATGATTTATCTCGATTTTTCAATATGTCATTGAAATTCTCAGCTTGAATTTATATAGCTGTTGTAATAAAAAAGAAAATAAAAAAAAAGGTAGAGAATGCGGCGTTGGACTTTACAGTCCCTACCGTCGGTGCTGATTTCCGTTTCTTGGTCCTCTGCCTCGGGAATCAATTTTTCTTTGCAGAAAATTTGTTTTAATTTATTTATATTGATCATTGCACCACATGAATAAGAGCTAGGTCAAATAACTAAAAACATAGTACAACCTAATTCTTCCTGGCTACCACTTTAGTTCAAAAGTAAAAGTTCAAAATTAAGCCAAGAATATAATGATTGCGAGTCAAATAGGATACTTTAGCACAGAAAATATCCAAGTTCTGTTCTTTTCCTTTACAAGACTGACTTATTCACAATCTACTCATGGGTAAATTCCAAAGTCGACTGAATTATGCAGTGGTGTGGAAATTCCCCTTCATCCAAACATATAGCTTTGGAAGATCGGTCTTTAAATGCATTATATCAAATTATCTGTGGGCATTTGCTGTTCGATGTTTTGGTTGACCTTTAAAGGCTGTTTAGTTGCGAATGACTTTCCCAAGTGCTCTAGAATCTTCGAAGTTTTGTAATGACAAACGGTATTGGTTTAAACACAATATTTTAAATTTTTTGACTGTTTAAAATCTGACTGTTTGGACTAATTGTCTGTGAAACAAAAGAATAATGTGCAAAATTACACCCGTATTTACTTTAAAAAAACATATTGGACTTAGGTCTTTATATTGAATATGAATTATCCTCTGTAATGCTAATACACCATGAAAAAAGAATTGGTAAAATTATTTTTCTTGAACCTTCACTCTTTAACTGCTAAATTTGTGCGTTCACTTTTACCAAGTTTTTTTTTTAACTTCTTTTCTTAATGCTTGGCTGATAAATAATTTAATAGTGTTGTTACATCATTAATAACAGCTTTTTTGTTGCAGAAAGTCACCGATTTTGTGATAGAGTTCAAGACGCATACACTCTTCGATGCACACCACAGGTCCATGGGATATCACACGATACAATCAAATTTGTTTCACGCATCATCACGACGGAAATGAATAGTGCGACTGACAATCCAGTAAGACATCTTTAAAGATTTTTTACAATGCGTTATTGCAATGGTTGAGCTACGTAGTCACACCTGTTGATAAAAAGCCAAAATTAATTTATATGTGCTTTTCTTGATGCAGTGATACATTTACATTCAGTGACGTCATTAAGGGGGAGAAGGGGGGCAGTTGCCCCCATTAATTTGAAAAAAAACTATAATTTATTAAGTAGCTTGAAAACTATTGCTCGTTTTAAGTGTAAAATTTGCTCTTTACTTTGAACATATTATTTTTTTTTCAAACTAACCCATAATCGTTTTTAAGATATTCCATTACATTTCATAATATGTTCCATTTTAATATTTTTCCAAATATACAGCCTTTGAAACCTTATCATCAACAAAAACCTTATCATCTTTTTATAATGATATTCATACTATACCTAAATAGGTCAAATCAGTTGTAGTTTGGTCATGGAACTTGGTAGAGGGGGATCCGCTCCAGGAATTATTTCATTTTTTTAATTTTTATTTCCAGTTTTTAATTGAAAATCGCTCCAAATACTTTTATTTCTAATTGATATGCCTAATAAAAGCTGATAACGTCCGATTTCTTTTGTTTGGGATTCACTTACTAACCCATAAATTTAGAACTGTCCCCATGTATGATACTATGCTCACTTCACTTTTTAATTAATTTAAGGTTTTCTGTCGCAATGATGCCAAGAATTGCTCAGATTTTCTGGGTATTCTTTTTCAAACAATACCCAACGGATAAGTTGATAATTATAGCTTTATTTTTTGAATACTTTCAAATTTGAAATGTGGTCACTATTTAAATGTGGTTAATATGTTACGAAATAATGTTACACAATCTGTGGTAATACTTTGACTTATCTTGTATCTTTCAAACAGTTCGTGGCAACGAACTGTAGTAAGGAGTGACCCGGCTCAATAGTAAACGAAACTCTAAAAAACGGAATTTTGATGCTAAAATATACATCAAAAGAATCAGATTTTCATGTTGATTTTAAATATATAAGTTTCATCAAATTTAGTCTTTTTCATCAAAAGTTACGTGCCTGAAAAAATTTGCCTTATTTTAGAAAATAGGGGAAAACACCCCCTAAAAGTCACAGAATCTTAACGAAAATCACACCATCGCTTTCGGCGTATCAGGGAATCCTATAGCAAAATTTTCAAGCTCCTATCTACAAAAATGTGGAATTTCGTATTTTTTGCCAGAAGACAAATCACGGGTGCGTGTTTATTTGTTTGTTTGTTTTTTGTTGTTTTTTTTTTTCTTTTCCCCAGGGGTCATCGTATCGACCAAGTGGTCTTAGAATGTCGCAAGAGGGCAGATTCTAACGTAAATGAAAAGTTCTAGTGCCCTTTTTAAGTGACCAAAAAAATTGGAGGGCACCTAGGCCCCCTCCCACGCTCATTTTTTCTCCAAAGTCAACAGATCAAAATTTTGAGATAGCCATTTTGTTCCGCATAGTCGAAAACAATAATAACTATGTCTTTGGGAATGACTTACTCCCCCACAGTCCCTGGGGGAGGGGCTGCAAGTTACAAACTTCGACCAGTGTTTACATATAATAATGGTTATTGGGAAGTGTACAGTCGTTTTCAGGGGATTTTTTTTTGGTTTTGGGGATGGGGTTGAGGGGAGGGGGCTGTGTGGGAGGATCTCTCCTTTGAGAAATATGTCATGGGGGAACAGAAATTCAAAGAAAAGGGCGCAGGATTTTCTAAGATTACTATAAAAAAACAATGAAAAAATAAACACGGAAAAGTTTTTTCAATTGAAAGTAAAGAGTAGCATTGAAAATTAAAACGAACAGAGATTATTACGCATATGAGGGGTTCTAAAATACTTTAGCATAAAGAGCGAGGTATTTAGGAGGAGATAAATACCTCGCTCTTTATGCTATAGTATTTTTAGTAATTTCAACTATTCATTCTACGGCCTTTCTGATTCAGGGGTCATTCTTAAAGAATTGGGACAAAACTTACGATTTAGTGTAAAGAACGAGGTATTAACGAGGGTACAAACCCCCTCATATACATAATAAAAATTAAAGAATATAAAAGTTTGTTACGTAAGTTAATTCTTAAGTTACGTATATTTTTTACTAATAAAAATATTCGTTAAAAATTAAAATTTGTAGTTGCCTTTTTATGTAACCGAAAAATTGCATGGCAACTAGGCCTCCTTCCCCATCCCTTATTTCTCAAAATCGTCTGATCAAAACTAAGAGAAAGCCATTTAGCCAAAAAAGGAATTAATATGCAAATTTCATTTTAATAATTTATGTGTGGAGAGCCAAAATCAAACATGCACTAGTTCAAAAACGTTCAGAAATTGCATAAGAAAAACTAGTTTTTTTTTAACTGAAAGTAAGGAGCGACATTAAAACTTAAAACGAACAGAAATTACTCCGTATATGAAATGGGTTGTCCCCTCCGCAATCCCTCGCTCTTTACCCCAAAGTTTGACTCTTTGCCACAATTCTGCTTTTTAAAACAATTAAAAGCTTTAGCGTAAAGAGAGAGGGATTGCGGAGGGGACAACCCATTTCATATACGGAGTAATTTCTGTTCGTTTTAAGTTTTAATGTCGCTCCTTACTTTCAGTTAAAAAAAACTAGTTTTTTTATGTAATACTTATACAGCGCTATTGCGCTGCGTATGATTTTCGTTTGACTTTATGTGGCCCGCCGATATCAATGCCATTTATTAATATAAGTTGGTGAACCCACAAACAACTCAATTTAATAAAAAATGATAAGTAGTATTCCAATAAATTACGTATACTAAAAGTTTAGTACAACAAATTAAATCTTACAGAATCAAAATCCATTCAAAATAACGAGCAAATGAATAGCCGGATCTTGATTCAGTTATGAGATTGAACATCCTGTGCTGGGCGTGGGGGTTGGGAAAGGTAGAGGGGGATATGTACTGCAGCGCTAGTGCTGAATCTGCCAGAAAAGACCTAAGTGTATATGACATCCACCTTCACCCACCTCGAGCCTTGTTTACGGTATACTATTATCGTTTGCAGTAGCGCATTGATGACAGTTTTAGTAAAAGCCGAGCACCAGCACTTATATTTATAATTGTTTAAGGTGTATTTATTGTTTATAATGTATTGCGTAATGTTTTTAAGTTCACCAAGAAGCGTGTTTTCTAAATAGTTACTTTTCATCCCCACCACTTAAACAATACCTACTTCAATAGCACCCCCTTTTACCCTCCGAATGAAAATATTCGAGCTACGCCCCTGCTTACATTACGAAATGAGGAAAAAATTGGTATGAAAAGCCCCTGCCACCTCTAATTTATTCCAAGGCACTTTGTACTAATACGGTGTCTTTGTATATTTTGTCATGTTTCTCATACAAATAGAACAATTGCTGTTCCAAGCCTACATTTTTTATATTTTCAAAAATAATAATCTTTAGCCTGATTGCTTATAATTAATGCTCAGACTTCTTATAATTTATAATTCATGGAGAGAATGACCACAAAAAAAAAAGGCAAAGTATATTAGAAATTAAGAAAATTGGAGACAAGTTAAATGAAATTTAAGATCTGGAGGTGGATTAACATCATGGGTGGCACGAGTCCCAATAATTTGTCTATTTTTACTTTAATATAATTTATCTATATATTGGTGCTTTTTTTTAGGTTTCATGCACTTAACTAGAATAATCTTATGAAACCAGAGGATTTGATTGGCTTCTGTTAACTCCTTGGATTGGAGGAGTAGATTGGGTTTTTCCTTTTGTTAACTATTTAAGTTATGGGTATGAGAAAGTTTAGCCTAAACAGTGTATGATTGAGGAGGGGGAAGACCCCCTCATATACGGAATAATATCTGGTGGTTTTAACTTTTAATATTGCCCCTTACTTTCAGTTTATTTTTGGAAATCGGCCTCCCACGTCTGTGAAAATTTCCCAAGGAAAGTTCCATCGCCAAAAATTCAAAGAACAAACTTTTCTTTTTGCTGAAAAATATATTTATTTTTTCACGGTATATTTTCAAGATTTAGGGGGGGGGGGATATGTTGTCTTCTTCAATTTTCTTCAATAAAAATAGCCAGAAAAGACATTTTCAATGAAATTACCTAAACAACGCAATTTGAAACAAGAAAGGAGGGATGGCAAATGTTTCACACAAAGCAACACAGTACTTTGGTCAGACAAATATTTTATCTTTATTTTCTTCTACTTTACCCGTCTAAATTTTAGTTTTACACAAAATTTAAAAATTGAGACTCATCAAGCTCGTTTACTTAATTTATTATTAAATTATTATTATTTTATTATTAAATTTATTATTAATTTATTATATTTTAATAACATACCACTGAGCCAAGCTCTAAGACATTCTTATTATTACGCTAATGTCACCTGTTTTTTTGTTTGCTGATGTTACGCCCTTGTCTCCTGTTATTTGTCTGGTTTAGACATAAATAAAATCCTTTAAATTAAATCATATAATTTGTATTCCTCCTGGACCATCTGTTGCATTTATCTTTGATTGCAATATTGTCATTACTCTTTTCCAGATTGTCTTGCCAAGCAGAGGAGAGATAATTTCGGCTGGACATTTTCATGGGGAATATCCAGCCAAAGCTCTGGACTATTTAGCTATTGGCGTGCACGAGCTGGCAGCAATGAGTGAGCGACGCATTGAAAGACTTGTAAATCCGTCTTTAAGTGAACTCCCCGCTTTCTTGGTTAAAGATGGAGGTCTTAACTCTGGATTTATGATTGCACATTGCACTGCTGCATCTCTTGGTAAGCCAATCTATTGAACTAACCAAAGATCCTTTAGGACAACAGGCACAAAAAGGGGAAAAACATGGCGTATGCTGTTTTATGAGGACAAGAGAAAATAGAGTTTTCCCAACCCCCCAAATTCTCAGTCCCCTACCCCTCCCCCTAAAAAAACAAATTATGTAAGTCTCAATTCCATCTTACACCTGTGAGACAAACATGGTAAACTTACCAAAATCGCGCATGCAATTTTTCACCTGTTAATGAAACTTACCGAATATATTCAATTTATTTAATAAGATATTTTTGCTTACGATAGAGTTCAGGCTCAGACATAAAAGGACAAAAAAATGCATGTTATCTTGTGAACATCAGAACACAAACTGAACACGACTAAGATTGTGAAAGTACTCAGGAGAAGCATAGGAAACAATCATAACATGATTGTTTTCGAATAAGCGTTTGAACTAATGTTGACTGCATGGGAACTAAAATTAATTGTTCGTTATGTTGTTAAAGTACTACTTTTGACTCAATATTAAAAGAGGACTTCTTCTACCTCTCTATAGTACTGCTAGATCCTGCAGATGCGATTTTCAGTTAATAAATAAAGCTCAAGCTCATTTCTTTTTCCTATCTTTTATTGAAAATATTGATTTTGTTGTTAATTAAATAAAAAACATTTTTTTAACTGAAAGTAAGGAGCGACATTAACATTTACAGCACAAAGAAATTATTCCGTATATGAAAGGGGCTGTCCCCGCCTCAACGGCCACTCCTTACGATAAAGTTTCAATCTTTCTCACAACTCTATTTTTTAAAACAATAAAAACTTTAGCATAAAAATCGGGACGTTGAGGAGGAGACAGCCCCTTTCATATATGGAATAATTTCTGTTCGTTTTAAGTTTTAATGTTATTCCTTACTTTCAGTTGGAAAAAACCTGTTCTTTTATTTAAATATAACCACAAGTCGAAGACATACAATATTTTTAGTTTATTATCACATAAAAATCGTAGTTATGATAGTTTTCACGATTTAAGATAAAATTATATACCAAGATTGGCCGGAAAATAACACAAACAAATTATTGCTTAAATCGGCCATTACTTAACAAAATTCGAACTTTAGCGTAAAGAGCAGGGCGTTGAGGAGGGGACAGACCCTTCCATATAAGGAATAATTTATGTTCGTTATAAGTTTCAATGTTACACCTTACTTTCAGTTGGAAAAAACCTATTTTTTATTTAATAACAACCATAAGCCGAAGACATACAATATTTTTGGTTTATTATCACACAAAAATCGTAGTTATGAAGCTGCTTAAGATGAAATTATGTGCTAAGATTGGCCGGAAATAACACAAACAAATTATTGCTTATATCGGCCATTACTTAACAAAATTTGAATTTCAGCGTAAAGAGCGGGGTGTTGAGGAGGGGACAGCCCCTTTTTTATACGGAATAATTTCTGTTGGTTTTAAGTTTAATGTTACTCGTTACTTCCAGTTGGAAAAAAAACTATTTTTTTTTGTTTAAGAACAACCACAAGCCAAAGACATACAATGCTTTTTGTTTATTATCAAATAAAAATCGTAGTTATGAAGCTGCTTAAGGTAAATTTATATGGAAGATTGGCCGGAAAATAACTCAAACAAATTATTGCTTATACTGGCCATTATTTAACAAAATTCAAACTTTAGCGTAAAGAGCGAGGCATTGACGAGGGGGTGAACCTCCTTATATAAGCAATATCAGGGGGTTTGCCCCTCGTGAATGCCTCGCTCTTCACGCTAAAGTTTGAATTTTGTTCCAACTCTTTAAAAATGACCCCTGAATCGCAAAGGCCGTTTAATTAGTATGAATAGCTCTTTGGAAATTACTAAAAAATACTTTAGCTTAAAGAGCGAGGTAAAAAATTGAGCATGGGAGGGGACCCAATTGCCCTCAAATTCACCACTAGAACTTTTAATTTCCGTTCAAATGAGCCCTCTTGTAAAATTATAGGACCACTGGATCGATACGATCACCCCTGGAAAAAGAAAAAATAAACACGCATCCGTGATATTTCCTTTGGCAAAAATACAAAATTCCACACTTTTGCAGATAGGAGCTTGAAACCTCTACAGTAAAGTTTTCTGATACGCTGTATCTGAGGTTGTGATTTTCATTAAGGTTCTATGACTTTTAGGGGGTGTTTCCCCATATATTTGAAAATAAGGCAAATTTTCTCAGGCTCGTAGGTTTTAATGGGTACTAAACTTGATGAACTTATCAAACAGTTCGTGGCAACGAACTGTAGTAAGGAGCGACCCGGCTCAATAGTAAACGAAACTCTAAAAAATGGAATATTGATACCAATAGCTACATAAAAAAAATCGCATTTTAATGCTAATTTTAAATATATAACTTTCATCAAGTCGTTCATTGATCTTACCTATCAAAAGTTACGAGCCTGAGAAAATTTGCCTCATTTTGGAAAATAGGGAAAAACACCCCCTAAAAGTGATGCAATCTTAACGAAAATCACACCATCAGATTCAGCGTATCAGAGAACCTTATTGTAGAAATTTCAAGCTCCTATATACAAAAATGTGGAATTTTGCATTTTTTGCCAGAAGACAAATCACGGACGCGTGTTTATTTGTATTTTTGTGGTTTTTTTTCCAGGGGTGATCCTATCGACCCAGTGGTCATAGAATGTCGCAAGAGGGCTCATTCTAACAGAAATAAAAAGTTCTAGTGCCCTTTTTAAGTGACCAAAAAAATTGGAGGGCACCTAGTCCCCCTCCCACGCTCATTTTCCCCCAAAGTCACCGGATCAAAATTCTGAGATAGCCATTTTATTCACCATAGTCGAGAAACTTAATAACGATGTCTTTGGGGACGACTTGCTCCCCCGCAGTCCCCCTGGGAGGGGTTGCAAGTTACAAACTTTGACCTGTGTTTCAATATAGTATTGGTTACTGGGAAGTGTACGGAGGTTTTCAAGGGTATTTTTTGGTTTGGGGGGGGGGAGACTTGAGGTGGGAGGGGGGGGGGCTACGTGGGAGGATCTTTCCATGGAAAAAATTCTCATGGGGAAGAGACTTTCAATGAAGGGGGCACAGGATTTTCTAGCATTATTTAAAAAAACAATGAAAAAATATATATGAAAAGTTTTTTCTACTGAAAGTGAGGAGCAGCATTAAAACTTTCAACGAGCAGAAATTATTACACATATGAGGGGTCTACCTCCTCGTAATACCTTGCTCTTAACGCTAACGTATTTTTAGTAATTTCAACTATTTATTCTACGGCCTTTGTGATTCAAGGGTCATTCTTATGGAATTGGGACAAAATTTAAGCTTTAGTGTAAAGAGTGAGGTATCGACGAGGGGTTAACCCCCTCATATACGCAATAAAAACATATGAATATAGAAGTTCATTACGTAAGTTAATTCGTAAATTACATATATTTTTTACTAATGAAAATGTTCGTAAAAAATTAGAAGTTCTAGTTGCCTTTCTAAGTAATCAAGAAATTGGAGGGCAACTAGGCTTCCTCCCTCGCTCCTTTTTCTTAAAATCTTCCGATTAAACCTATGAGAAAGCCATTTAGCAAAAAAAAAATAATATACAAATTTCGTTTTAATTATTTATGTGCGGAGAGCCAAAATCAAAACATGCATTAATTAAAAAACGTCCAGAAATTAAATAAAAAACAAGTTTTTTTAAATGAAAGTAAGGAGCAACATTAAAACTCAAAACAAACAGAAATTACTCCGTCAACGAAAGGGGCTTTTCGTCTTGAACGCCCCGCTCTTTACGCTAAAGTTTTTTTACTGTTTTAAGAAGTAGAGTTAAGAGAAAGAGTCAAACTTTAGCGTAAAGAGCATGGCGTTCAAGAGGAAAAGCCCCTTTCATATACGGAGTAATTTCTGTTCGTTTTAAGTTTTAATGTCGCACCTTACTTTCATTTGAAAAAACTCGTTTTTTTTTTTTAATATATTTAGAATCAGCATAGAAATCTGATTCATTTGATGTATCTATTGGTATCAAAATTCCGTTTTATAGAGTTTCAGTTACTATTGAGCCGGGTCAAACTTACAGTTCATTACCACGAACTGATTGAAACACTAGATAGCTAATTCGGAAACCCACTTCAAATTCTACAGTTTTCTTCAAAAGAACTGTTTTCCTTCGCCACATGATTGTGCGAAGGTGCCACACAAATCGTAACACAATTTAAAAGAATTACTGGTAAACGAAAGTTGATGAGAAATGAATGTTTGCATTGCTTTTCCAAAGGAAAGCTTTTCAGCTCTTATGGAGTCTGATATTTTAGATGTCTCTTAATCTTGGAAAGTATGTTTTTCAAGGGTAACGTAATTCTTTTGTTGATTGATTTTTTTTTGGAAAAGGACCAAGAAAATATACGGTGTCAGTAAGAAACGAATTTTTAATACTCGGTTTTCTTTTAAAATCTACTAATCAACAAAAACCAGAGATAAACTGAAACTAAAATTCAAACAAAACAGAGAGCTAGGATGATATGTTCATTCAATGAGTCACCCATAGCATCTGACGACTAACCAATCTTATTGATTATGCAAACGGTAGATGCTACATAAATAAAGACACTAAACTTTCTACTTCCCTTATGAGCCTGTTCTGCCACTACCTCTTCCTATCATGTTTGATACAGGACTTAACACTTAAAGTTTTGGGAAAACTAATACAGGGAAGAAAAGTAGAACAATAGGGAAATTTTTTATATAAGACAGTTGAACGCAACTTTAAATGGATATTTCGACCCTGTATCCAAGGGTGTCCTCAGCAAAACAAGTGAAGAAAAAACGAATATAAAAGACCGCACATTAAAAAACAATCTGTAAAACTAAAATATTTTCAAAACAGCCCTAGCATCATTACTTCAAGGAAGTTCAACCAGGAAAAAACAAGTTTTTCCCCCGTGGTAGCTTTGTCCAAAATTTTACCGTTTACCAAAATTACATACGCAAGGTATCCCTTAAGGCCTATTGTAGCATGTACGAAAGCCCCTGCTTCCAGTATGTGAAAGTAGTTATGTACAGTCTTCAAACCTTTGCTCTATTCCCAAAAATCGTACATAAGTGATTCGGTAGATTTAGTGGAAAAACTTAAAATGCAAGCATTTCAGAAAATACAATAGCAGTAAGTAGTTTTGACATAGTTTCTATGCACACTAATATTTATGTAGCAATATCAGAGCAATTACTAAAAAACAGAATGGAATAAAATCATCACTTAATCGAAGATTCAACAACATAGATTGCGAGGTTTCAGATGGAATATTCTATGGAATAGATTGCGAGGTTTTAATGTCCCTAGTCAAAATTTATAATAGGTACTCAATGTATTTTCAGTTCCGTAATTCTTTTTATCAACAAATAAAGGGACTCCCCATGGGGGCACCTCCATCCCGGTTGTTAGCGAATATTTATGTAACATTAGGTAATAAAAAAAAAGGTAAAGGATGCGCACTAGAACCTTAAGGTCAAAACCGGCGGTGCTGATCTCCGTCTCAAGGCCTTTCAGCGAGGAAGTCCAAAGAGGGGATGAGGGCCAGCCGTCCTGTGCTTTTGCACACCCATCCTGTTAAATAATAATGTTATGTAGTGTAACACTCAAGACCTACAAGCCTGTTTCCGCTACCAGTAGTGTAAAAACCTCATATATACAGGCTTGAGATGGTAGACCTGCGATAAAGTTGTCACTATGAGAAGAGTACTCAATTTCATACGAAGAAATTGTTCAGGGGATTGCCCAGGATTTAAAACTCAACTGGAAGCCCCTTTGCTCAGCTATGATGCTATTGCATGAAGTGTATCTTGTTGAAGTGTTGGTGTAACCAACTGATGGACCATTCGTGCCAGGAAAGAGACTTCGAAGACTCTTCAGCATTACCAAAAATTGATCAAAACACACATTCTTTCAAGTTGAACGACTTTCTCCCAATCACTTTCCTGCGTTAGCTAGAAAGTAATCATCATACCGAAAAAAAATTTCTTGTCCAGCTTTTTGATCGTTATTATAATGGTCTTGGGTGTGGGAATTTACCCAGAAAGTCCTTCGAGTGGAGAGGTGAGTCAAACAGATGGTGGTAACAAACTGTAAATTCGACTCGGCTCAATAGCAACCGAAACTCTAAAAAAACAGAATTTTGATACCAATAGATACATCACAAGAATCAGATGTTTATGCTAATTTAAAATATACAAATTTCATCAAGTTTAGTCTAACTAATAAAGAGATACGAAACTGAGAAAATTTGCCTTTTTGGAAAAGGGGGAAAACACCCCCAAAAAGTCATGGTCTTAACGAAAATCACACCATCAGATTCAGCATATGAGAGAAATCTACTGTGGATGTTTCACGCTCGTATCTGCAAAAATGTAGAATTTTGTATTTTTTGCCGGTAAAAAGATCGCGGATACGTGCTTATTTGTTTTTTTCCAAGGGGTGATCTTATCGACCCAGTGGTACCAGTATATCATGAGAGGGCTCATTCGAACGGAAATTAAAAGTTCTAGTGCCCCTTTTGAGTGACGAAGATACTTGGAGGGTAATTAGGTCCCCTCCCATGCTCATTTTTTCCCAAAGTCACCCGATCAAAATTCGAGATAGCCAGTTCGGTAAGTATAGTTGAAAAATCTAATAACTATGTCTTTGAGAATGACTTTGAAAATGGCCTCACAGTCCCTGGAAGATGGGCTGCAAGTTATGAATTTTGCCCATTGTTTACATATAGTGTTGCTTATCGGGAAATACCCTGACGTTATCAGGGGAATTTTGTTCTGGTAGGGAGATAGGGGGTCACGTCAGAGGATCTTGCCATGGAGGAATTTTTCATGGGATAAGAGAATTTTCTATGAAGGGGGCACTGGATTTCTCAGCAATATTTAAAAAACGCTCAGAAATTAAATTTCTGAATTATTAATGACAGGAAACGACAGTAAAATGACAGAAATTATTTGTATATAAGGGGTTCGCCCCCTCGTTAATACCACGCTCTTTACACTAAAGGTTTTTACTTTCAAAAGAGCTATTTATTCTAATTAAACGGCCTTTGTGATTCAGGGGTCATTTTTAAAGAACTAAAACAAATTTCGAATTTTAGCGGAAAGAGCTAGGTATTGACGAGGGGGCGAATCCCCTCATATACGTACTAATTTCTGTTTATTTTGAGTTAAATGTTGCTCCTTACTACCAGTTGAGAAAACTTGTTTTTTAAACTTCATTTCACAACTATGATCCAAGTATACATAGAGTGCTACATAGTGTGCAGTTTCCACACTATGTGGAAGCTACGGTACATGATATTACTGGAGAAATCAAGATTTTTTGAACGGAAAAAACACTTATACACATTTCCAGTTGAAAAAAAATTTGTCTGAGGTAAACAAAAGAACTTGTTCACAATGAAAATGTTGCAAAATTTTGATTGGATTTGGAAAACAGGCAATTTTAAAAAAAAATAAAGGAAGATAAATAAAATGTCAAGAATTTTTGGATTTGAAGGATTGGATTTTGGATTTGAAGGATTTGAAGGATGTAATTTTAAAATTCAGTTTGCAATTTTTCTGTAAGATTTAAAATAAAACATGTGTTTCTGAGGCATTACACATTTCCAACAACCAAGTAAAACAATGTCTGTTAAGTAAGCAAAGTCTTTAGTCTACACCAGAAAAGGGGTTGCGAGCTCTGTTTTGAGTCTGATTTAAAAAAAAAATTAAGCTGAAAATATAAACTTAACTGGTTAAGATTGGTTTTTACTAGGTGGACTGAAGTTTGAACAGTTCACGTAGTCCATATCTGCTACTCCGCGGTTTTCTTTTATGAAAATGCTGAATCAGTTTTAATTTTTGTTTTTCAGTCATAATTTGTTTATTCTTTCGTTTTTATTCTATTTGTATCATTTATGTGTAACTGATTAATGCTGTTTCTTTTAAATGCAAATGAGTTTTAAATGAAAAAACATGATATTCTCTTAATGAAAGCTTAGAAAATGTTGATAAATATTTCCAAATTGGTGATTGAGCATCTTTACAGAATAAAATATAATAAAAAGTAACTTGAATCCGTTATACTTGTTTAATTTAGCTTTCTTTTTCGACGAGTTTATTCCTATCTATTTTTGTCTTTCATTTTATAGTATCGGAAAACAAGGTACTATGTCATCCATCGAGTGTTGATTCTCTAAGCACCAGTGCTGGGACAGAAGATCATGTTTCAATGGGTGGCTTTGCAGCCAGAAAAGTGCTTAAAATTATGAGCAACGTAGAGAGAGTGATTGCTGTTGAGTTGCTGGCTGCATGCCAAGCAATGGAATTTTTAAGGCCACTTAAGACCACAAAACCTTTGGAAGCTGTATATTCCCTTGTTCGTGAAACCGTACCGTAAGCTAACTTTTTTTTTAATTTTCTTGTTCTACTAAAAAAGGGCTTTTAGAGTCGGCTATCGAGCCTTTATTTCCAAAAATATAGGATTTATTTCCGAAACCTGAGTATCACAAAGTGGGCCGCATTCGCACTTTAGAGTTAACTTAAAAACAAACAGAAAAAAAAATGTTAAGATTGGCCCTGAAAAAAAAACAACATGTCAAAACATTAAAGCAAAAACTTGCATAATTCATATATGAATAAAACTGATTAATAAAACACAGAGACAATTGTGTTTTTGTGACTAAAAATACAAAACAACTTAGTTTAAAATTGACTATAGAAAGTATGTTCAAAATTAGTAAAATAAACTTTACTCAATAGGGTAGATAAAAGGATTAATTTTATTCTGGAAGAACAAAACTAAATTTGTGTGAAATTGCGGATTTTCGCTGGAGAAGAACGGACTTTACCCTAATTGGATATTATTCTTAGGCACCTTTTTGGGACATACTCTATCGTGTATATTCTATCGTATCGGACATACTACTACTACTATTACTAATAACTCACTGCAGCACCAAGCCGCCAAAGGCCAACACAGCTACGTACGCTCCTCCTCCAACCTGATCTATGTAAGGCCTCCCTCTTTACACCCTCCAAGGAAGCTCCCATTTCCTTTAAACTTTATTTATGACATCCTCCCAACCCAGACAAGGACGACCTGCTTTCCGTATAGCCCCAGACGGTTGGCCAAAAAAAGGCCAGAAAGTATCATATTACTCAGTAATTTGCTACCTACAGAGACCAGACTAATGCCTCGATAATTACTCACACTCACTCTTGTCATCTTTCTTATACAGTGGTTTAATTAAGGTTTTCCTAAAATCATTGGGTACTTCCCCTTTTTCAAAAATCATGTTCATAATCTTCAGTAGCTTATTGCTAACCTCAGAGCCACCATATTTAAGAAATTCATTAATCACACTATCAGCACCTGAAGCCTTATTATTTTTTAATTCTTTTAGTACTGTCGCTAATTCTTCTTCACTAAACAAATCTTCCTTCACATCTAAGGTATCACAAACTTCTTCATTTTCATCTATATCTTTTCCCGCAACTGTATCTCGGTTTAGCACATTCTCAAAATGTTCCACCCATCTTTCTTTAACTTTTTCCTTATCACTAATTGTGGCCCCATTTCTATCTTTAACCGGCACTAGTCCGGATTGGCTACTCCCTTTCAATTTATTAATGCCAGTATAATATTTTACTATTATGCCGTCTAGCCGTATCTTCCAGATCCTCAGGAATTTTATCCATGGCCTCCACTTCACATCTCCTTAGTTCATATTTTAATACTTTCTCCACTTTCTTTACATTCCTTGTTTTCATACGACCTATCACTCTGATAATTCTTGTACAAACCCCTTCTACTCTCTATTAAACCTAATGCTTTTTCACTAATATTCCTAGTTGCAGTCCTAGCACTCTTCCCTAAGACACCATCAGCAACTTCACAAATTGTTTTTCTGAAATCATTCCATCCATCTTCCACATTGTCAAATTTTAAACTCTCAAGTTTAGTAATCAACTGTTCCTGGAAGTTTTTTCTCAAATTTTCATCCTGGAGTCTACCAACATCACAACTTTCTGGGAGGTAGTTACCCTTCCGAAATTTCAGCTTTAAATTAACCTTAGACACTACTAGATGGTGATCTTTACTTTTAACATCAATAACAGCACTCTTCTGTTTACAATAACTTCTGTTTACAATAACATAATCAGTAAGGTTTGCTGTCTTACCATCACATGAATACCATGTCAACTTATGGGCCATTTTGTGACCAAACACCGTATTGGTTATAACTAGGTTGTTATACCTACAAAATTGCAAAAGTCTATAGCCATTACTGTTTTTTTTCCTACACCCAATTTACCTAGGCTATGATACCATCTATCCCTATTTCTACCAGCCTGCAAAAACACAATATTTCTACGTGGCACCCTGTCTATTTGCTCCTGTAACTGTAAGTAAAATTCATCTGAGTCACTAGTATCTCCATCAGTTGGTTCAACAGGGGCATATACTACTATAACTGATATCCTGAACTTTTTGGTCATAAAATGAGCAATTAGTATTCTATTATTAATACCTTTCCAGCCTAAACAAGACTTACCAGCTTCCTTATTCATTATGAGCCCTACTCCCTGTCTATGTACCCCATCCTCCCTGCTTGAGTAAACAAATTCTATGTCACCTAATTTCATGCTTCCTATCTCTGGGATATGAGTTTCTCAAACTCCTAATAAATCAGTTCAAACCGTTCAACCGGTTTAATTCGTATCGGACATCGTGTCCAAAAATTCCTTGGAGATGCTGGAAAGCCAAATAGGACAAGCGTGCTCAAGGGTTGGGCGTACGAGATTAAGGAAAATTCATAAACATTTAAAAATTTCCAAAACAATTTCTAAAACAACTCTAAATGTTCTAAAAATAATTTTTGATTTTTTAAAGGAATTGAAGCAAGTAAAACAGGTATTGGGCCGTTATTAAATATCATTAGTACGGTAATGCCATTTTAAATCCCTTGAATTAAACCATTTTAAATGCCAATTATTTTCATAATACAGTCGATATTTAAGGGGGAGAGGGCAAGTGACATAAAGGGATGTTTTAAATTTGATTGTTAAGTCTCTTGACTTTGAACGATTGATAGTCATATCATTAATTTTATTTCGCCTCTCTAAGACAGTTCGCTGACAAATTTCAATCTATCCTAGAGATAAACACCAAGGCTGGTTATCATTGCAAAGAATACAATTTTGGGCCTAACTGGGCTCCGTAGGTCATATCAGTGTAAATTGGGAAGAGTTAGTATATATATTTAGGCATTTGACTACTTGTGTTCTATTGATCAGGGAAGACGCAATTGCTTCCATCTAAATAGGCTTCAGCTTGAATTCTACCGCTATAATATTGAGCCAGGAAATAGATTTTTTTTTAATTTGTTACATGCTAGGCCCAAAAGCAGAGCAAGATAGTAGATGGTGAAAATGAAACATAAGTTTCCGAGTTGCCTAATGTCAAAAATTTGGGATCTTCTTTATTTTCAACCGCTCAATTAAAAACTATCATGTGATTTAGATAAAACGAGAATAAGTATAACTGGTTGTACTCTTTCATAATCTTTCTTTGTACCTTTCTTTTTCACAGGAGTACTAATGAAACCGAATTTCTGATAGTTTGCGAACTTGCCAGTAGAGGAAATTTCCTTAAAGAGCAAGGACAAAGGTCTTCAAATAGTGTCATTAATGGTGTTATTAGTTCAATTGGGAAGTCTAGCTGACAGTTGCTGCACTTCAGTATGTTCATAGTTGTTGTCTACACGTCTAAGAGCAAAATAGCGGGAACGTTGAGGGGCATTAGATAACAAAGAGTAGCTAGAGAGAGAAGAGACCGAGACTTTGTACTATGGAGAAAAAGAAATTGTTTAGATCATTGGCTGTATTTAAGGGCTCTTTTCAGGGATGGACACCAATATTGTTTTGGGTTTTTCCAAAAACATTTTTTATTCCATTACACCAATGTTTTGGCTTAGTAGGAAAAAAAACGTGATCTATTTTTTGCAATATGAAGGAATGATTTTATTTATTTCTTTCTTTTTATGTAGTCTACGCAGCGTATTATCTTAGGATGTTTTACCATGTTTAAGTAGATTTATTTAATTTCTAAGTATTGTTTTGAATTGATCGTCAATGGATGGTATATAATTTGAACAGTTTTTTTTTCATAATAGTCAATCATTAACTATGATTAAGTAATAAGGCTTTTTGGATAGTGTTATTGGTATTAATTGAATTTCAGGGCCTTGGATCAAGACCGCTTTATGTCACCAGACATTGAAAATGTTGCCAAACTTCTCAAAGAAAACAAAGTTTGGATGACTGTAAAGGATCTACTTCAAATATCAGAGAAAATCCCAGTAAGTCCCTCTTAGTCACACTGTCTATTGTTATAGCTTTCTTACTGTCTTCTTAAGTTGAATCAAACTTTAGATTCTGTGTTAATGGGATCTTGCCGCATTTGTAGATAAGGTTAAGAGATTTCACAGAATGCCCAAAATCAAATTTTAGTTCCTATCATAATGAGGTCTTTGCATATTCTTGGATCCGACAAGGATCTTTCTTAGGATACCGGGTGCGCTCACCACAGATCTCTCACTATCGATTCTTTGGTTTTAATAGGCTGCTTAAAAGACAAAGACCTATTAAAATTGGCTTGTGATGATAAGTCAACTGACACTACACAATCTGAATCGCAGCTAGTGAAAGAGAATGTCAAACGGGTAGCGCTGTAAGCTGTACCTGAATTGCAGAGAATGTTAGTTTTAAAAACAAGTTTTGGCAAGAAAATTAGTTTTTTGCAGATCTGACCATATAAAACGTAATTAAATTCAAACTGTTTAATAATTGTATAATGTATGAATTCATTTTAAATAGCTATTTATTGAATAACATACAAACGTTTATAAATACCTAGCATAAATATTATATACTATTATAAATATTATAAATAGTTAGAAATAACTTATAAATAACTTAATCAGATTAAGTTATTTATCATTTATTAAATAAATTATGGCAACGACTTTTTATTCATTTGTTCAGCTTGGTGCTCAACAAATAAATTTAATCTTGTTCATAGTTTGCTGTAGAATGTTGTCCACCTGTTCTTCCGAAATTTGCTGTAATTTTAATAAAAGTTTTTTATTTCAATTTAGCATAACTCTTTACTTTAAATTTCTATTTTTTGATGTTTATTTGTTGAAAAATAGAAACTTATCTTTATTAATTTTGTCTTAAGCAATATAATATTAACAATTTATGTATGCATAAACTCAAGAGCCATGTAAGTGTTTTCATTTTTCGTTCTTCTTGCAGTTATTTTTCAAACTGAATAACAGCTTCTTCCGACGTTCTTGGACAAAAAAATACTTCCACGTAATACAGGCTTCTAGGATACATGTGGCCACAAAAATTGTTCTTGCAGATTTGGGGGGTAGAACGGGGTAAGGTATAATAACAAGGTCGTACTTTTAGTGGTGTTCCTCAATGGAGTCTTGCAAAATTTCACAGTTGCTAAAAAATTTTACATAATAGCTGAAGGGGGAAGTGGTGACACTTCCATGCAGTGGCCTGTACAAGTAATCGCTATTATGAGTTCATTAAGAGTATATTCTAATGAGGAATGTCTTTTACAGATGGTTTCGAGGCCTGATTCACCAACTGCTGCATCGCTTCAAGAACCGATGTCACCTACTACGGTTGTTGAGAACACAATCCTCTTCAGCCGTCAAGACTCCGATGATTCTGATAACAGTCCCCTTAAAAAGAGACATTGCTCTAACCATGGCGAAGACACGTCATCTAACTAATTGCTTTGTTATTATTATATTTGTATATTTGTTGGTATTGGTGCGTGATAAGGGATGCTTTGAAATATTTTAAACATTTGAATATATTAAACAGTGAACCAGTCATTGATAAATTGTAACGTAGAAACTTTGTTTACAACAACATCATTCAAGATTTGAAATAGGATGGTTCCTTAAAGGCTGCAAAACGTTTAGATTCTTTTTGTTGCTTTTTAAAGATTCCCTTAGAAACAAATCATAATTGGGAAAAAAAATTCTTAATTAACAGCAAACTAGGAAATTACAATTTTTTTAGAAACATTTGTCAATTAGTTCATCATAACAAGCTTCGATCCCATATATTTTGTAACCAAGTGGAAAATAAAGGGTTTTCAAACTACACAGCAGTATATATAAATATATATAATTTACCAAAATGGGGAATTCAGTTTCGAAGAAAAAAGACAGTTGTAAATTTTTTTATTGTAGCGGGTGCAAAATTTAAAAAAGAAACGTAGGGGCGATACCTGCAAATAGTCACCTGATGAATATTGGCAGAAACAATTTAAAAACTTGTGATCTTTTGGACGTTTAGTGGGAACACATTGTTACTTTTGAATTACAGCGGAGACAATCGTTGTAAAACTCAATTAATTCGTTTTGCTTATTTATTGTCACAGTTCAATGTTGCAACATAGTTCAATGTTTCAAAATTGACGAGCCACGCCAAAAATTGACGAGTCAATTTTTGAAAGATTTTTTTGCCAGAAAATCTAGGAATGCGTACGGTTTACTAACTGTCGTATCTTAGCTAGCGTTTATAATCCACTTGCTGTTCCACATCTACTGACCTTTGCATCATTTTGGTCTCTTCTTACCGCTTCAAATATTAGGAATATACAGAGGTGTTTCTACAAGTATGCAAAATATTTGTTAATTAAGGTTAAAAAACCTCGGGGTATGGAGTGGTCCAGTGTCCACGGTGCGGCAAAGAAACGAGAGATATGGGAGGCAGATTATTGGTGAAAGCACCTCTCTCTTCGTTGTATGGAGTTGCTGCTCCACAGTCCACAGTGCAGAAAAGAAACGAGAGATATCGGAGGAAGATCATTGGTGAAAGTACCTTTGTTCGTTGGTAATGTGTCTGGTCTTACATATAATTGCCCTTATTTGTATTTTTTTTCTTTTTCTTTTTTTTCCTGTCAGTTCTTCTTTGTTCTGTTCTCTTATGTATTTGTCAGAATTTATTTGTTTCTTTTCCTTTTCTTTCTTTATACTCCATCAATGTAATATTCTATTTATGATGGGCATTAAGTTGATACATTCGTACATACATTGAGGCATAATCCTGTCTAATTACTATTACCCGTCTAATAATTGATCATAAAATAATGTAAAATGGACTGAAAATGATATAAATTGAATGGATGAGTTAGGTACTCCAGAGCCCCTATTTTCTATATTACTTACACAGTTTACCTACTTTTTTTCCTGATAGGCAAGCTCTCTATGCTTAAAGTTTCTGGTGAAAACTCTAGACTAATAACAATCTTATTAATTGTATTACTCACTATCGTTTGCTGCATCTGACTATTTTATTTATCCCAAAAAGACACAATGATTTTTGTTTGTTCTTTATATGCATGTTTGTTAGTGACTTCAGCATACAACCTATAAACTATTTCAGCTTTTCTAAAACTCATTCATGTCTTTCTGCAACTTTTAGAATTTCAGAATTCCTTTGTCTGACACTACATTGAATTGAAATTGATGGGTGGTTACCATAACAATTGATGCATTTGTATTATCATATTTTATTTTGCAGATTGTTGCTCTTCATTTGACACAGTCCAGATGCATGCTTTCCAGCACATTGTAGCCAAATTTCTTCTTCAGCTGAACAATATCTCTTTACATGTCCATATCTTTGGCACTTAGGACATTGTAGCAACTTTCCCTTATATGTGTACAATCCACCTCCTCCTCCCCCCCATCCAGACCACTGGAGGAAGGAAATTATTTTCACATGTTATCAATATTGCTAGACTGTCTTCTATATTCCTAGTCTCTCTGTTAAATCTTTTTTTGCCTTTTGGTCCTAATTATTGCAATTGGGACATCTAAACTATCTAAAATATCATCCTCTGAAACTTCAAGGGGTAGTTTCTTTATTATCCCTCTTACTGTCCCACTTCTTCTCTTGGCCTCTATTACCAAACTACACATTTGGCTTTGCTTCCAGATTTTCTCAGCTGTCTCCTCATTTTTCATAAAAATATCCATTTTCCTTCTTTCAGCAAAAACTTTGAACTCAAACTTGTTTTCCTCTAATAGTTCTTTCATGCACTTTTGAGAGTGTGAAATCTTCTGGGAATCTTTTTATTTCCTCTTCCTCCTTTACTTAAATGACCATTCCAATCTTGAAAAGTTCTTCTTCTGGTATCTCAAATCCTCATTGATATTTAATTTTGTTGATACCCACTGCCCCTAGTTTGGCTTTATATTTATCCTTTTCTTTCATCTTTTGGAACTTGGGAAGAGAGTCCACCATTATTCAGTAAATTATGCTTTTTCATTAGAGGTTTTTGACACTCCATATCTGTAGCTATTTTTGTTGTCTACTTCAGTATTCATACTTTCTGCAATATAGGGGTTAACACGATCAAACACGTCTATTTCCTGTTCACTATATGCTTCTCCGCTTCTTGGTAAGGGTGGATGCTCCTGATCTAGTTGTTGGCTATATCTATTTTGCATTGATACCATTGGTACATAAGTTGAAACACTGGGGCAAGCACATTTTATTAGGGCTATTAGAAGTTGGATTGGTGTAAACATTTGCCTATACTGGTTAGCTACAGGCACTGTTGTTAATCCTGGTGTATTTTGGAAGTCATTGGGAATTTTGACTGGAGCCCCAGATTGATCCATTATTGTCCACTTTCCTCTTCTTGCAAAATATATTCTTTAAATCTTTCCAAACTAACGTTATTTTATCTCCTTCCACACTACAACTCTAGTTTGTCCTTTTTAACTCTGCGGCGATTGAATTGGACAACTTTAAAGTGTCTAAAATCCATATTCAATAATTTGCTTTTATCTTTTCTCCTGAACTTTTAAATCTTACCAAAAAAATGATTTTCTTAAGAATGTATTTCGAATCTTCTGGTAAATACTAAAAGAAAAAAAAAATTAATTCCACGGATTTCTTCTTTAAATATTAAGCCAAATGACGGGAAACGGAGATCAAATATGATTGCAGGTCGGCATTCTGGCATATTTACAGAATCTACCAAATGGAGACGCGCTTTAACGCACAAATGCGGCGCTATCCAACGTTCATGACCACTAAATAACAAAGAAAATCGATAACTTGCCATGACCAGAAAATCACGCAAGCATACCCTAGATCGAAGTCCAAGGTAAAATTTAAATTCTAGCTTATCAAAATTCTGGCTGATATAATCTCTGGTTAGTATTTGTAGCATCACGTTATGTCTCTTAAGCTATTTATTGTCTGGTTAAATCTTAACAAAACTCTAACTGATGCAAAATATTGATAATGATTTCAAGCAATCTTAGGTTTTACTTTTGCTATGACTTTACTTCTGCTCATTTTAGTCTTTGATGCTACCCTTTTTTTCTCAGAATTTGTTGGAAAGTTTCTTTCAAAACTGATGTTTTGTCAGATGTTCAGTCAGTTACTGAGAGGGGTTGTATCTAAGACAACTTTAATGTGCTGTTAATATAAACATTTAAAATGATGCACAGTAGTCAATTAGTCAGCTAACAACAATCCTCAAGTCAACAAAAAAAACTTTACAATTACCCAGGTCAAACTAATTACTGTGATTCTCATATTAGTTTGAACAGTGGATTAGCTTGAAAAAGTTGTTTTTTTCACAGAGTGAAGGAACGTTTTCAGTCTAATACTGGTCCTGTATATTTCAAGTCCGTTCAAACCCTGTATTCAGTTGACTGTTTGACATTAGTCATGTCAACTGTAGTCAACTACCATATTCCGTAGTTGTTGTTCGTATTTCCGTCTACGCAGGTTGTGTCTGTTGTTGTTGGCAGGGTAGTTATGACTAAAAGAAAGCACATTTTAAAATCTTGTCGCATGACTTTTCAATATTGGAAATGTCTGTGAAAGATTTGGCAATACAAGCAACAAATGACGATGCTACAATATGTAAAGCCTGTGCTGTGAACCTTGGCTATTGGAAAGATGATTTTCTTCAATATTTTATCAAAGGAAAAGTTAGCCGTAAAAGTCCAGAGATAAATCGAGGCTACTATGCAAGAGTCAGAGCAGTGTACCTTGCTGCAAAGCAGTTTGTGAAGGTGAAATTAGGTGTAGAACTCTGGGATGAAAGGCTTCTTTCTGTCTTAAAAAGGAGCTGAATTAGGGTAATAGGTAAAATTCTAGTTTAGCCACTTTTTGCTACCTTGGAAAGGTGTCAAGTTAGGAAAATGAAACTTTCAGTGATAAATCCAGGGCCAAAAACATAGGTAAAATTCTAGTTTAATGACTTTTTGCTACCTTGGAAAGGGGTCAAGTTAGGAAAATGAAACTTTCAGTAATAAATCCAGGGCCTAAAACATAGGTAAATTTCTAGTTTAGCAACTTCTTGCTATCTTGGAAAGGAGTTAGGTTAGGAAAAATGAAACTTTCAGGGATGGGTCTACAGGCTAAATTATGTCCTGGAAAGGTATTTTGAAGTACCTACCTTATCCCTCTCCCTCTAAAGGGTCCTGACCTTTGATGATCTTTAAAAATATGTGTGTTATAGCCTAAAAGTGAAACCTTGCAAAATAGATCATCTGCTTGAATAAAGTACAACAAAATTGTTTTCAGCTTCACAACTTTTCTCAATCCCAATTTATAAGGTTTTAAAGATATACAAATACATTTTCTAAATTTTGAAAAAAAAACATTGATATGGTTGAAAATTATACTCAAATAACAGGAATTGCATTTTCAGAACTAAAAGCAGAGAAAAAGCAACTTGTAACTGAAAATGAAGGTAAAATGTTGTTTTGTCAAAATATCAATAGGTATAGACCTGTCATGTAGGCAAGTTTCAGGGCCCTCTAGAGGAAGAAGGAGTAGAGGTGGGTACTTTAAAATACCTTCTTGGGATATACTTAGCCTGTAGACCCATCCATGAAAGTTTCATTTTCCTAACATAACCCCTTTCTGAGATAGCAAGAAGTCACTAAACTAGAATTTTACCAAAACATGCTCAGGGAAGGTATTGTCAAGCTTCCATGGTAACCCTCTTCTGATTTCTAAGTCTTAGAAACTTGTCTACTTCATGGGTCTATGCCTATTCAAATTTTGACAAAACAACATCTTACCATATTTTTCAGGTGTCAGTTTTTTTCTCTGGTTTTAGTTCTTAAAATACAATTCCTTTTATGCTATTTGAGTAGATTTTAAGCCATATTGATGGGTTTTCCTAAACCTAGCAAATATATTTGCAGATCTTTGAAACCTCATAAATTGGGTTTGAACAAAGTTTCAAAACTGAAAACAGTTTTGTTGTAGGCAACTTTGTTTAAGCAGAAGATCTTGGCTATTTTTCATGGTTTCACTTTTGTAACACAACAATTTTAAATGCTATCAAAGGTCAGGGCCCTCTAGAGAGAGAAAAAATAGAGATGGGTACTTCAAAATACCTTCCCAGAGCATACTTAATCTATAGACCCATTACTGAAAGTTTCATTTTCCTAACCTAACCCCTTTTCAAGATACCAAAAAGTTGCAGAACTAGAATTTTACCAGTTAGTAAAACTTACAGGAATGAGTCCAGAGTGTCAGTGATGTCACAGAAGGTCTTTGAAGTAACTAGCTACCTCCACTCCCTTTTCCTTCAAATGGCACTAACCTTTTACAAGTTAGAGCAATAGGTAAATTTAGGTCATGAGGTAGAAATTCAATAAAACAACAAAATAAATCTTTTGTCAACTCATTAAATGCTCTTTCCTTTGACTACATAATTGCCACTATCCTACCATTATAGTTCTATTCTATCTCCACTCACTTGCTAATAAAGCTTGATATTGCCCTTGGCTGTCTATAAAAGTTTCTTGTAAATATCAGTTTTTTTTTCAATACTTTTCATTACTTTTGTCTTATGAACCTATTCATATATTTATGCCCTTCACAAATAGCCCATTTTATTTGCCTCATTTTTAAATTTTATTTTGAGTCCTTAAAGAGACACCTTGTTCATTGGTTAGTAGGAAATGGTTACCAAAAACCCTGATAAATTTTTTGAAAAAATCACAAATACTTGTTAAACATAATAAAACAGTAAATATTGAGAGTCCAACATACAAATAAAGTGAACATACCACTTGATGCTGTTTTTTTATTTTGTCTGAATGTAATAATTGCTTTTGGTACAAATTCAATTTTAAGCCCTTTACAAACTCAAAAAGATGGTCAAGAATCAAAAAACACACAGGGAATGTATAATATGGGCTATATATAAAATTGAATTTGCATCAACAGAAATTATTATACTCCAGAAGAGCATAAAAAAGGCATCAGTTGGCATTTTCACTTTATTTGTAGGTTAGAGATGTGGACTGCTCACTATTTACCAATAAAAGTGCATTACTTTGCTTAACAAAATTTCTTCCCCCTAATGCATAAACATACTGCCCACTATAAGTATTCATATTGCTTAAATAGCATGACTTTTCTTCATATTATCAAATTATTAGCATTCATAGTGAAATAATAAAGAAAAAACAGTAGCATGTCCAGTCTTGAAAATTGTAAAGTATAGCAGTGAAAAATAAAGTTGAATACAAAGACTGGTCTGTATATTTATCCATTAGAATGAAGAGTATAGAGTAAAGTAAAATACGTTGAGGAATGAGATAAATAGGTATTACGTTTTAAGGTGGTTTTTAAAATTCATAATAGCTAGGTTTTAATAGAGTTTACCTTTAAGAGTTCCTTAAATGGCTCAAAGTAAAATTTGCAAAGATAGCAATCAGCATATTAGGATTGAGGAAGATTAGATGCATTTTTTGTCAAATTTACCTTCTGCCTAGCTATGTAATGTAAAAAACTTCAAATTCACTCAGTCTGTTTATTTTCTAAGATTTCAGGATGATAGAATTTTACTGTCTTAGAAATTAGTTGACTTAAGGTAATGCTACATTCAGAAATGGATCCACATTCTTAAGCATAGTCTAGAAATGCCTTTTGAATTATGTTGTTCACTTTTTCTCTCTGACAAACTGATTTGTATGACCTTAATTTGCACTTTGGTGCAAAATTAAGGTCCAAATTGGATGTATTGTACTCCATTTCAATGATGCCAAAATTTAGGTGGGGTTAATATCAGTAGATGGTTCAATGGGTCATAATTCCATAAATTTTTGTTTGATTTATTGTCAAGTCTGGACTTGAAAGATGCAATTGTGGATAAACTCATATCTTCAGATTAGAGTCTGTATTAAAAGGATGTTTGATCAGCCTGTGACCTGAATTGTTAGTAGAGGGGGTCATTTTGTTGTTGGTTGCACTTTTAGGTTAGCATCATGTCTCCATGGCAGTGTCTAAAGATGAGGGTTGGCAGCTGCATGTATACCAGTCTCTTTTTGTGTGAAAGATCTTGTAGGCCAGCTATACAGTTTTTTTCATGCCTCTGAACTTCTCCAATTAGCCTAGGACCCTTCTTAAAAGAAAGGGAGGCAAGACAAGTTCCAAAATCTAAAACAGGTCCAACTATAGCATGTTGGCATAAATAGCTACAGGAGTAGCTATTTAAGCACTGTTTGAGGAGACTAAGGCTTGAAGTTGCTTTCGAAATTACTTGTTGACAGTTCCTATAGAACTTTAATTGTTCATTGATTAGTGGATCTCTATCTTTAGGATTTGCCTTTAGTACTGAGTCTGACAGTGAATTAGGATTGAACATGGTAAATTGGTGACAGGGATTGTTGCTCTCCAGGGTAAGGATACTGCACTGCAATGTGTTATATTCAAGCAGCCAATCCTGTGCAGATGTTTGGATCTTGTGAAGGTCACTCAGTAGACTTTTGTTGATTTGCAGGCCCAAATACCTTAGAATTTTTGGCAAACAGATTGATATGATTTTCTGTTTTGTTCACCATATACAATAAATAGGATACAACCTAAAACTGTGCCTTGGGGGACTCTGCTTGCAACAACACATGGCTCAGAGAAAATCTTGTTGCCATTTGCTGGAAAGAGTTGAACCTACTGACTCTGACCAGTCTCAAAATCCATGAACCAGGTAATCACATTTACATGAATACCTACTGTGGAAATTTTAAGTCTGGGCTGGTTCCGTGGGACCTTGTTGAAAGCCTTCACATATAGTGTAGTGTAATATATAGTAATGGTGTAGTTCCTTATTGAAAGCCTATAATTTATAATGTTCAAACTCTTAAAAACATAACTTTCTTGTAACTTTTGATAGGAAAGGTCCTTTTAAAGGCAGGGTGCCTTTATTTGGATATCAAGAGCAGTACTTGGAAGGGGGAGGGGGCAGTTTTTGCCCGTATATTTTGAAAAATATCTTTTTATGTAATCTTGTTAAAATTTACCCCTCCAGTTTCTATTAGGCACCTTTTTTGTACCTTAATCAAAAATTTGAAAACCAACTCCTCCTTTCTAAGTTTTAATGAATAGGAATGCTTTTTTGCTTTTATAGTATAAAAAGCCAGGCATTCAAAAAAATTGAGTTGATTTGGGTGGAATTTGATCTTTTCTATCAAGGAATTTTGAATGACACTTTGCTTTCACCCAAGAAAATAAATGATTAAATTGATCTATATTCACCTTTTGTAAGCAGAACCACAGAGAATGTAGAAGAATGAAACAATCATGTGCATATAATACAATGGGTTCATCTGATCAAGTTCTACTAAGGTGTGCCTAAGCTTGATTTATGTCTGTCATTGGTTTGGATGTAATTTAGAATACCTTGGAGAAAAAAAGTAATTAATACTTTTTTTTTGCAAAACCTAGATAAACAGGACAAAGAGATATTGTCTCTGGACTTAATTTATAACTTACTTTTTATCCAGATATAAGTCACCACATATTAAATACTCATACAGCAAAGCAGACATAATCAATTTCAGAACATGGCTAACTGGAGAGTTGACTCTTTCTGCCATCTTGATTTCATTACAAGGGTATCTGTGATTTCCCAATAACTTGGATCAGGAATCACTCTTCTGTCATGCACAGTTTTCAGTCAGAAAAAGTTTACTGATTGAGTCTATCAATCTTTCTAATATAATTTCTATTGACTTTTCTAATAATATTTATATTCACAATTTTATTGTTATTACTCAAATAAAGCTAAATTTCATTGGATTTGAAATAGTAGAAACTCATATTAACAAGAAAGAATGTCATTCAATATAACAATGAAATGTATTTATACAGTTGTATGCTGGACCTCAGAAGGGAAGGAGGGCTACAGTGTTAAAAAAGTGACCATGATGCTGGAAATAGCCTAGAATAAAATTGGAAATTACAGCTTAACTAATCTTCCCTCCTCCTCAATGCTTGGGCATAGCCTTAGTTATACCAAAAATTAGCTCTTATTTTGTGACTATCATCTGTTTGTAATCCCTTATAAAAAACAAGGGTACTTGCTCATGGTTCAGAAAACACCAAAAATTTGATTTGCAATACTATGCAATGTCCAGTTTATTCCTGTTGGTACTTGGAGAAAATTAGCTTCGGCTTAGCGGGAAGCTACACTGGAGCTATATTTTAATTAAAAATTTAGTTGGTATTTTGGTTAGGTGACATTTTGTATTCAGGCCTGCTTCACTTAACCCCCAACTTCCCCTAATTTGCAAATATACAGCCCAAGTTATATGTATCCTATCTATCTCCCAAACATCTGTTGTTTTAACAGATGTACCTGTAAATTGAATCAACTTGAGTATTTTCTGAATAATGGACAGGTACCACAATAAGTTTTGCTTATAACATGATATTATGTCTAATGATTTAGAAGTGTGTGGGGTTTTTACCCAAAGAACAATACATTTATCATCTTATAATCATATGTTTAAAAATTAATTGGAAAGAAAATAGCTTCTATTATTATTTACCTATGCTTTTACTGTATTTTTTTTTCCTGACTTCGGCTTGCTTCTTTTCTACATAATTTTAATACAACATTTGACTGAACAAGATTCTACTTGTACCAGTTGTTGACTGTAGACAAAATAGTGCAAAATCTGTTTACTTTCTTACTTCATTGTAGAAGATAATCTCACAAAAGAAAATGTTACCCTAACTTTTTATGTGAGTAAGCAAAACGGGTATTTTCTCATCCTAATAACTAATAACTCCTAATTGTGTGATAATATTCAACAATCACCTTGTGAAAGAATGTTGATGCTCATGTTAGTGCAATTATGCCAGGAACAACAGAAGTTTTTCATGGAAAATAAATAGATTTCTCAGAAGTTGGGCAACTTGTTCATTATTCAAAAGCTTAACATAACTGTAACATAAATTGAAAAAGTAACTAAAATGTAAATTTTTTAGGACTGTAACATAAAAACTATCCTCATTCTTAAAATGTATTTAAGTTATTCTTAAAATGCAATAAAAATCTTAAAAATGTAACCTACATGGCAAACCTGGTCTCTACTGATCTACCTGGCTGAAAGCTGTGTTGGTCCAGAGACAGTAAGGAGATGAGTCAGGAGTTCAGCATTCATAATCAACTCAGTGGTTTTTACCACAATCAAGGTTAGGCTGATGGGTATGTAGTTGTGGCTTTAGTATTGCCACCCATTTTGAATATTGTGGTAACATAGGGCAACTTCCAGTCTTTTAATTGTTTATCTCATCATTTGCAACAAAGGCATAGTAAAGATTATTTGCAGGCAGTCTTTTTTCTTTTTCTTTAAAAACAAGAGCTAAGAGCTCATATGGCACTTGTGACGAGGCGAGAAGAGCCAAGAGATCATATGGTATGAGCTCTAACAAAATTCTATGAATCAATAGATTGATTTAAAAAGGAAAATAAGAGGCTTAATTCTGGTCAAGATTTAAAATAAGAGCTCTGAGTCACAAAGTCCTTCTAAATATCAAAATTCATTAAGATCCGATCACCCACTCGTAAGTTATAAACACCTAATTATTTCTAATTTTTCCTCTCCTTTTTGCCCCCCCAGATGGTCGAATCTGGGAAAACGACTTTATCAAGTCAAATTGTGCAGCTTCCTGACACGCCTACCAATTTTCATCGCCCTAGCACGTCCAGAAGCACCGAACTCGCCAAATCACTAAACCCCTCCCCCAAAATCCCCCAAAGAGAGCGAATCCAGTACGATTCTGTCAATCACGTATCAAGGACATTTGTTTATTCTATCCACCAAGCTTCATCCCAATTCCTACACTCCAAGTGTTTTTCCAAGATTTCCCCCTCCAAATCCCCACAAGGTCAAAAGATCTGGTCGGGATTTGAAATAAGAGCTCTGAGACATGAATTCCTTCTAAAAATCAAATTTCATTACGATCCGATCATCTATTCGTAAGATATAAATACTCCAATTTTCATGTTTTCCAAGAATTCCGGTTCCCCCCCTCCAACTCCCCCGAATGTCACAGGATCTGGTCGGAATTTGAAATTAGAACTTTAAAGCACAAGATCCTTCTAAATATCAAATTTCATTAAGATCTGGTCACCCTTTCGTAAGTTACAAATACCTCAATTTTCAAAATTACCCCCCCCCCCCCCCCAATTCCACCAAAGAGAGCAGATCCGGTCCAGTTATGTCAGTCACGTATCTTAGACAGGTTTCTATTCTTCCCATCCAGTTTCATCCTGATCTCACCGCTCTACATATAATCTAAGATTTCCGGTCCCCTCAACTGCCCCCCCCAATTACGCTTTATCCGGTTGAGATTTAAAATAAGATATCGGAGTTACGAGGTCCTTCTAAATATGAAGTTTCATGAAGATCCGATCACTCCTTCGTAAGTTAAAAATACGTCATTTTTCTTATTTTTCAGAATTAACCCCCCCCCCGCAATTGAGCGGATACGTTCCAATTATGTAAATCACGTATGCAAGACTTCTGCTTATTTTTCCAGCCAAGTTTCATCCCAATCCCTCCAATCTAAGCGTTTCCCATCATTTTAGGTCTCCCCACCCCAAACTTCCCCCAATGTCACCAGATCCAGTCAGGATTTAAAATAAGAGCTTTGAGACATGATATCCTTCTAAAAATCAAATTTCGTGGAGATCCAATCACCCGTTCGTAAGTTAAAAATACCTCATTTTTTCTAATTTTTCAGAATTAACCCCCCCCCCAACTACCCCAAAGAGAGCGGATCCGTTCTGTTTATGTCAATCATGTATCTAGGACTCGTGTTTTTTTTCCACCAAGTTTCATCCCGATCCCTCCACTCTAAGTGTTTTCCAATTTTTAGGTTTCTCCCTCCCCCCCCCCAATTTCACCAGATCCGGTCGGTTTTAAAATAAGAGCTCTGAGCCACGATATCCTTCTAAATATCAAATTTCATTGAGATCCGATCACCCGTTCGTAAGTTAAAAATACCTCATTTTTTTATTTTTTCAGAAATACCCCCCCCCCCCCCCCAACTACCCAAAAGAGAGCAGATCCGTTCCGTTTATGTCAATCATCTATCTAGGACTTGTGTTTATTTTTCCCATCACGTTTCATCCCGATCCCTCCACTCTAAGTGTTTTCCAAGTTTTAGGTTTCCCCCTCCCAACTCCCCGCCCCCATCACCAGATCCGGTCGGGATTTAAAATAAGAGCTCTAAGACACGATATCCTTCTAAACATCAAATTTCATTGAGATCCCATCACCCGTTCGTAAGTTGAAAATACCTCATTTTTTTAATTTTTAAGAATTACTCCCCCCCCAACTACCCCAAAGAGAGCAAATCAGTTCCGATTATGTCAATCATGTATCTGGGACTTGCGCTTATTTTTCCCATCAAGTTTCATCCCGATCCCTCTACTCTAAGTGTTTTCCAAGATTTTAGGTTTCCCCCCTCCAACTCCCCCCAATGTCATCAGACCCAGTCGGGATTTAAAATAAGAGCTCTGAGACACAATATCATTCCAAATATCAAATTTCATTAAGATCCAATCACCCGCTCATAAGTTAAAAATACTTCATTTTTTTATTTTTTCCGAATTAACCGGCCCCTACCCCCCCCCCCAGATGGTCAAATCGGGAAAACGACTATTTCGAATTTAATCTGGTCCGGTCCCTGATACGCTTGCCAAATTTCGTCGTCCTAGCTTACCTGGAAGTGCCTAAAGTAGCAAAACCGGGACTTTAGGTTTTCCCCCTCCAACTCCCCCCAATGTCATCAAATCCGGTCGGGATTTAAAATAAGAGCTCTGAGACACAATATCATTCCAAACATCAAATTTAATTAAGATCCAATCACCCGCTGATAAGTTAAAAATACTTCATTTTTTCTATTTTTTGCGAATTAACCGGGCCCCTACTCCCCCTCAGATGGTCAAATCGGGAAAACGGCTATTTCTAATTTAATCTGGTCCGGTCCCTGATACGCTCGCCAAATTTCATCGTCCTAGCTTACCTGGAAGTGCCTAAAGTAGCAAAACCGGGACCGACAGACAGACCAACAGAATTGGCGACTGCTATATGTCACTTGGTTAATACCAAGTGCCATAAAAACTTAGTGATATAGCACATTTTGTTTTCCTAATGACTAGCTAAGACAAAATTTTAGGAAGGGAGTCTTTTGTCCTGCTTTACTGGAGAAAAATATTTTTGCTTTGTTGTAGAGTTTTTCTTTGCATTTTAATGTGAACTATTTGACCCTATCTATTTTCAAGTCCAAGTTTTTTTCCAGAATCTCTTCAGATTTTTTGGTATATATATCATTTGTTACTCTCCTTAGATCTAAAAGTTGTTATGTCTGACTCCTTGGAATTCCTCTTGATGAAAATTTGTGTTACAAATTACACATTAATGCAATAAGGTTGAGATTGCCAGGTATCTGGGTATCTTTGTAGTAGACGTCATAGTAATAGTTGTTGTAGTGGTAGTTGTAATAGTACTAGTCATAGCGTTAGTAGTTGTACTGGTCATGGCAGTAGTAGTATTACTAATGGTAGTACTCATAATAGTAGGAGTAGTAGTATGCACATAGTGTATTTTAATTATTTCAACATTGCCCTCATCATGCCCTGAAAGTTTCAACTTTATACCCTTAGCATTTTGGAGACATAGTATGAAACATGTCCCCCTTTCCTAATAATAAAACCTTTACATAAGCAATGGGCAACTTGCAGAATTTACTCCTAGGGTTGTGAGGGGTCATATTGCCTTCAAAGGTGTAGTTATCAGTCCTTTTAACTATTTTGAACAAAATGGCTAGGTATCTCAAAATTCTTATAAGATGTCTTTTTGGGGATGGTGGATAAAAAGGGCGTGTGAGGGACTGTCTGCCTTCAATCACTTCTGACTTTTAAAAATGGCTGTAAAACTTGTGATCTCCAATCAAATAACCCAAACATATCTTCATATCATACACAGGGGATAAAGATGAATTCATCCATAAAATCTGTTGACACTGGAAGAGTTTGGCATGAAAATGAGGTAAATTCTGTTCAGACCTTGTTTGTGGTCATGTCTACAAAACTGTATCTTTCATCTGTTATCACAATATGTGGTTCATGGATAGAATTTTAAAATTCTTGGGCTTGCTATTTTTTTGTTAAAAAAATGGGTGAATCATATTGGTACTTTATAAATTTCATGTGATCCCACAACTAAGATAGGTCCCTTATCTGTCTTTTTGATTTTATTTAATTTTTTTTTAAACCATTTCAGAAATTTGAAAAGGAATGCCAAATTGTCAGTATTGGCTGTGGCTTTGACACACTTTTTTGGAGGCTGAAGAGTGAAGGATGGGAACCAAAAAGCTATGTTGAAGTTGATTTTATTGACATTGTAAGGAAAAAGATTTCAGTGCTTAAGAAGTGTCCAATGTTAATGTCACCGCTTGTGGCCTCAGGTACCTCATTTTTATTTACGTATTCAAATATTTAGTGTCTTGTATAAATCCACTTGAGCTTTATATATTGTTAAACTTTTGTGCTTGTACTGCAGGCCTTGTAGCTTAATTGACTACTCAATCATATATTGCAGATGGCTATGCTTGTCATTCTAGTCTCTCTCAGGTAAGGTTAAAAATTTCAAGAACTATGATGCAAAACTGTTTTCATTCCTAATATCATGCAATCTTCATGATTTCTAGGAAATATCTTGATAAACTAAACTCTTTAACCATGACAATGTGTTATTGGTACTAACAAAATACCTTTTAAAACATATATAGAGAAACCATACAATATAACTCTTTAACCATGGCAATGTGTTATTGGTACTAACAAAATACCTTTTAAAACATATATAGAGAAGACATATATTTTAAAACATATATATATGTTTTAAAAACATATATCCTTTTAAAACATATATATAGAGCTCTAAATGGGTACCTGGAGAAATCTGGGGAAGGTAAACAGTAAGGGTGTGCGAAAGCACAGTATGGCTGGCCCCCAACCCCCCATTGCACTTCCTGGCTGAAGGGCCAAGAAACGGAGATCAGCACCGCCGGTACGGACTGTAAAGTCTAATGCCGTATCCTTTACCTTTACCTTATACAATATAACCTTTGATGGAAATAACTTGTGGAACATAACAGTTATGGCACTGGAATGCAAAGAACATCATGTACAGTATTACTTGTCCTGTGCAACAAATTCTAGCTGAGCCATGCTTTGTATCTTCAAATGAAACCAGCTTTTAAGTTTCAAATGTTTTTCAGAATATCTGTTTGATTAGACATTGTATCTTCAAATGAAAATAGCTTTCAAGTTTAAAACATTTTCCAGTACATCTGTTTGATTAGAAATTGTAGCTTTCAAATGAAAGTAGCTTTCAAGTTTAAACCATTTTCCAGAATATCTGTTGGATTAGAAATTGTATCTTCAAATGAAAGCAGCTTTCAGTTTTAAAACATTTTCCAGAATATCAGTTTGATTAGAAATTGTATCTTCAAGTGAAAGCAGCTTTCAAGTTTAATACATTTTCCAGAATATCTGTTTGATTAGAAATTGTATCTTCAAATGAAAGCAGCTTTCAGTTTTAAAACATTTTCCAGAATATCAGTTTGATTAGAAATTGTATCTTCAAATGAAAGCAGCTTTCAAGCTTAATACATTTTCCAGAATATTAGTTTATTTAGAAACTGTGTCTTCAAATGAAAGTAGCTTTCAAGTTTAAAACATTTTCCAGGATATCTGTTTGATTAGAAATTGCATCTTCTAATGAAAGCAGCTTTCAAGTTTAAAACATTTTCCAGAATATCAGTTTATTTAGAAATATGAAAGAGACTTTCTAAACAAAGCAGGAAAAAGACTCACCCTCAGGCGAAATTTTCTGATTAGGACAGATGCTGTGCCAATATTGCCCCCCCCCCTTTTTTGCTTACACTGATCTTGAGCATTGCTGTTGGTTTAAGAGTTGGTAATTCTATATGCACTAGCACAAGTAAACTTGCCTCAACTATCAATATTTTTCTGTTAAATTCGGAGTCTTACAATGATGCATCCACCTCTGGATTTTGGAATGCATATGGGTAGTTCCAAAAAACTCTCCTGTATATGACTTGTTAATTGTTATTTGTATTTTTCCTGTTCTGAGTTCTTAAATGCCCATAGACATAATTTTATCTTTAGATGATGAAATATGTTCAGATGGCAAATCGCTCCATTCAGGTTTATATCATCTAGTAGCTGCCGATCTGCGACAAGTGGATCAAGTCTCAAGAGAGATGGCTGGGTGCAAACTTTCCAGCTCACTGCCAACACTTTTCATCGCTGAATGTGTTCTAGTCTATTTAAAACCTGCCGAATCTCTTCCTTTGCTGAAATTTTTGGCAGGAATGTTTGAAACATGTATATTTCTAAACTATGAACAAGTAAGTAAACACTGCTCTTTGCATTGGTGTAAACGTATTAACATAAGAGGTTTGGTACCATAGTGTTTTGTAAGAGTTAATGCCAAAAGGCTTGCGGCCAAAGAACGCAAAACCGCGCAGTTAGATGAAAATCAACCTGGACAGCGAGAGTCAAAACGTATCAAAACTGAAAATGATAGTGATGATGATTGGGTTTGGGATTTTGACTTGGATAAGGTCATCAATGTCTACCAAATTTTAGTTAAAAAACAAAGGTTCGGCGATATGTATTTCATAGTGACGAAATAAAAAAAACGACGTTGAAAGGACTATCGGTTCCCAGTTGCAACATCTTTTCCACAAAAATAATAATTTAGCGCTTCTATTCAAAACAGCAATCGAATTGATGTCTACTGATACACAACTATCAACGAAGTGGCAATCGTTATGGTCGGTGATCAGTTCTTACCTCGAGATAATATTCTTTATAGGCGAAACAATGAATTGCTTAAACTCATCGATGCTACGATGCCCTACAATATCCTATCATTTTTTGGGATGGAGCCGATGGCTGTCACTTTAATATTAAATTAATAAATCCAGCCACTAACAAAGAAATGGATAAGAAATGCTGCGCAATGAAATATTATGCCTATAGATTAATGATTCGTCATTTATTACATTTACATATAATCCATTTTGGGATTAGATACAGCAGCTTTTACATCCTGGACAATCGCCGGTTCATAGAGATGACATTACGGCCCGTGTCTTCCGGCAAAAGTTCCTCTCCTTCATTTCCTATAGAGTTATGGGAAAAGTACAAATCGCAAATGGCCGAGAATATACTCCACCGAATACGGCTAGAAAGGTCAGATATGACCTTGGACTTTACAATAGAAATTTATAATTGCACATCAGTTATGATTTACGATTTGTGCTTATCTATTGCAAACAAACTTCTCAAGCATTTGGGAATGCCTTCACCTAATCGTACTGCTTCTATTTCTACATGTGTAGAATTGGATCGTGAACAAAGTTACAATACAATTGATCTATTGTCGTATGTTACAGACCGGAACACCGGGACACAAGGAATATAAATGACGACAGGGACACTCAAAGAGAAATTACAGACTGGGACACCGGGACACAAATGACAAGCGGGACACAGGGAATATAAATGACGACCGGGACCCTCAAAGAGAAATTACAGACCGAGACACCGGGACACAAATGACGACCGGGACACAGGGAATATAAATGACGACACGGGACAGAGGGACACCACTACAACGGGGACGCCGAAGGGCACATGGGGGATATATAAATGACGACGGGGACACAGGGAATATTCGATTAGCAATTACTATCAACAAAGCCCAAGGGCAATCATTAGAAAATTGCGGTATACGGATTGTTTTCCCATGGACAATTATATGTTGCATGTTCAAGAGTCGGTAAACCTGACAATCTATTTATATGCACAGACAATGGGACAGCGAAGAATATTATATATTCGCAAGTTTTACGTAGTTAAAAACATATATATATATATATATATATATATATATATATATATATATATATATATATATATATATATATATATATATATATATATCTATATTCACAGGTGGGATACAGGGACACAACTACAATGGCGCGTAACTAATATGGCCCGTAACGACTTACGCGCGCGGGGGGCTTGGGGGGGGGGCGAAGCGCCCCCTCCAACTAGGTGTTGGTGTGTGTGTATATATAGGTGTTGGTGGTGGTGTATAGGTGTTGGTGTATAGGTCTAGGTGTTGTATATATATATATATATATATATATATATATATATATATATATATATATATATATATATATATATATATATATATATATATATATATAAGACAGCGTTTCCAAACTTCTTAATGTATTTTTCACTATACCCAACATATTATTCTGTAAAATCACGATGCCTTCATGGGATAACGGAAACATTTATCATTCTCAGAATATTAAGGGGATACAATACCATAAATAATCAGCCTATCATGTCCATTGTAAACTTTATTAGTTTGTGTGACCAAACTATTTATAATTGATTGGGTGGTCTTGCTATAACATGTGGAGCTTGGATAAGCGGTCTGAATAAACGGCAGAAAACAAAAAACCAACATCTACTTTTCCTGAAAACTTAGAAAACCTTGTAACTTCTCTCGTTTTGTGCTGTAGATAAGCATATCTAGTTTTAGGGAAACCACATATCATTAGGAAGCATAATTTTTTTTCTATCAAACAGAGCAGAATTTTCTTTTTAAAATTCAGGAAAGGGTTGCCCTTAGAATCTTCTAATATTCTAATATTTCCCCTGCTCTTTTTGACAACTCAGTTTCTGCTGCTCGATACTCTGTCGAGTGCACGTGTATTTATGGTGGAATCGATGTTTTTTTATTTACCTACACTGATGATATTTTGAATCTAAGTTGCGCCTTTTTGGGAAGCAAGAGAACTTTTCCAAAAACTCCAGCATCAATACTAGCAAATCGGTCTGAATTTTTATGTCGATAAAACCATAGCAATCGCTTTCAATCTTGAGAGTAATTCTCACAAACAACTTAAACTTTCTGAAACATCTATTTCACTTTATGATAGCTTTGTTTATCTTAGTATGCCCATTGGAAGAAGTATTAAAGAAACCATTATGCTTGTAATTCAAAACTTCGCTAAAAAGATTCGGATCGCACATGCTTCTCTTTCATCTAATATCATAAATCTTAGTCGGTTTCACCTTTCCAAACTTTATAACAGTCTAACTGTGTTTTATCTTTTTGCTATATCCCCCATTTGCACTTTGTTCTGCTTCAAACGAAAAAATATTAACCAAATCGACTTTAAGTTCGCCAAGTATCTGCTGCATCTGCCTCCTTGGACCAGTAATTCGCCCCTGTTACAAAAACTTAAATTGATTCTGCCTGCAAATATTATTGATAAAAGAATGGAAGATTTCAAATCCTCCGCTAGAAAACTCAACCACCACTGGTCTTCCCTCTTCGTATAGTATGTAGTTATGTTTGTGTTTGATGATTGTAATATCTCTTTTTCGTTGTTGTTTATTTTCTCTTTTTGTTCCTCCTTTGTTTTGTTGATGGGTCAGAAATAAACTGATTGATTGATTGATATACCTGCTAGGAAAATGCCCAAAACCAGCCGAAAAGAAATGTCATTTGATCAGTTTGACAGCTCTTCGAATTTTCTGTGGTCCAACCCGCTTTTATTGAAAACTTTGCCAACAGAATTTAATTGTCTTTTCAATCAAATTAAATAAAAAAAAAACTAGTTTTTTTAACTGAAAGTAAGGAGCGACATTAAAACTTAAAACGAACAGAAATTACTCCGTATATGAAATGGGTTGTCCCCTCCGCAGTCCCACGCTCTTTACGCTAAAGTTTGACTCTTTGCCACAATTCTACTTTTTAAAACAATGAAAAACTTTAGCGTAAAGAGCGTGGGACTGCGGAGGGGACAACCCATTTCATATACGGAGTAATTTCTGTTCGTTTTAAGTTTTAATGTCGCTCCTTACTTTCAGTTAAAAAAACTAGTTTTTTTTTATTTAATTTCTGAACGTTTTTGAATTAATGCATGTTTGATTTTGGCTCTCCGCACATAAATTATTGAAATGAAATTAGTATATTAATTTTTTTTGGCTAAATGGCTTTCTCTTAGTTTTGATCAGACGATTTTGAGAAATAAGGGGTGGGGAAGGAGGCCTTGCTGCCCTCCAATTTTTCGGTTACTTAAAAAGGCTACTAGAACTTTTAATATTCAACGAACGTTTTTATTAGTAAAAAATATACGTAACTTAAGAATTAACTTACGTAACAAACTTTTATATTCTTATATTTTTATTATGTGTACGAGGGGGTTTGTACCCTCGTTAATACCTCGCTCTTTACACTAAATCGTAAGTTTTGTCCCAATTCTTTAAGAATGACCCCTGAATCAAAAAGGCCGTAGAATAAATAGTTGAAATCACTAAAAATATTTTAGCATCAAGAGCGAGGTATCTATCTCCTCCTAAATACCTCGCTCTTTATTCTAAAGTATTTTTAGAACCCCTCATATGCGTAATAATCTCTGTTCGTTTTAAATTTCAATGCTATTCCTTACTTTCATTTGAAAAAACGTTTTCATGTTTATTTTTTCACTGTTTTTTTTTTTTATAGTAATGCTAGAAAATCCTGCGCCCTTTTCATTGAATTTTTCTTCCCCCGTGACATATTCCTCAAAGGAAAGATCCTCCCACAAAGCCCTCTCCCATCAACCCCACCCCCCAAACCAAAAAATCCCCATGAAAACGTCTGTACACTTCCCAATAACCATTACTATATGTAAACACTGGTCAAAGTTTGTAACTTGCAGCCCCTCCCTCAGGGATTGTGGGGGAGTAAGTCATTCCCAAAGACATAGTTATTATGGTTTTCGACTATGCTGAACAAAATGGCTATCTTAAAATTTTAATCTGTTGACTTTTGGAAAAAAATGAGCATGGGAGGGGGCCTATTTGCCCTCCATTTTTTCGGTCACTTAAAAAGGGCACTAGAACTTTTCCTTTCCGTTAGAATGAGCCCTCTCGCGACATCCTAGGACCACTTGGTCGATAAGATGACCCCTGGGAAAAAACAAAAAAAACAAACAAACAAATAAATAAACACGCACCCGTGATTTGTCTTCTGGCAAAAAATACAAAATTCCACATTTTTTAGATTGGAGCTTGAAATTTTTGCTATAGAGTTCTCTGATATACCGAATGCGATAGTGTGATTTTCGTTAAGATTCTATGACTTTTAATGGATGTTTCCCCCTTTTTTCCAAAATAGGGCAAATTTTCTCAGGCTCGTAACTTTTGATGACAAAGACTAAATTGATTGAAACTTAATATTTAGAATCAGCGTAAAAATTCGAATCTTTTGATGTATCTTTTAGTATCAAAATTCCGTTTTTTAGAGTTTCGTTTACTATTGAGCCGGGTCGCCCCTTACTACAGTTCCTTACCACGAACTGTTTGAAAAGAAAATAATTCGGTATTTCGGGGCTTCTGACATTATTACTCCTTTGCGGAAGTTAGGCTCAAAATTGAAAAAGGATTATAGTTTTTCTCTGGGCCCCTTCCACCTCTTAGTTCGTTTATTTTCCCGTTAGTTTTCACCTGTTTTCGCTTTATAGTTGTGTTATCTCTTAGCAGTAGTTATGGTTGTGGTATATATGTTTTATCGCTCGTATAGTTGTGTTATTTTCAAATTATACTCCATAATAGAGAGGCTCCGAACACCCAGCATTGTATATTAAGCTCTTAATTTGACGTTTTTTTTCTAACGTGACCAGATTCGTCCTGCGCCCTTTTCATTGAATTTTTTCCCCCATGGCATATTTCTCCAAGGAAAGATCCTCCCACATAGCCCCCTCCCTCAACCCTACCCCCAAAACCAAAAAAATCCCCCTGAAAACGTCTGTACACTTTCCAATAACCATTATTATATGTAAAGACTGGTTGAAGTTTGTAACTTGCAACCCCTCCCCCAGGGACTGTGGGGGAGTAAGTCATCCCCAAAAACATAGTTATTATGATTTTCGACTATGCTAAACAAAATGGCTATCTCAAAATTTTGATCCGTTGACTTTGGGAAAAAAATGAGCGTGGGAGGGGGCCTAGATGCCCTCCAATTTTTTTGGTCACTTAAAAAGGGCACTAGAACTTTTCATTTCCGTTAGAATGAGCCCTCTTGCGACATTCTAGGACCACTTGGTCGATACGATGACCCCTGGGAAAAAAAAAAAAAAAAAAAAAAACAAACAAACAAATAAACACGCACCCGTGATTTGTCTTCGGGCAAAAAATGCAAAATTCCACATTTTTGTAGATAGGAGCTTGAAACTTCTACAGTAGGGTTCTCTGATACGCTGAATCTGATGGTTTCATTTTCGTCAAGATCCTACGACTTTTAGGGGGTGTTTCCCCCTATTTTCCTAAATTTTCTCAGGCTCGTAAATTTTGATGGCTAAGACTAAACTTGATGAAACTTATATATTCAAAATCAGCATTAAAATGCGATTCTTTTGATGTAGCTATTGATATCAAAATTCAATTTTTTAGAGTTTTGGTTACTATTGAGCCGGATCGCTCCTTACTACAGTTCGTTACCACGAACTGTTTGATCATAAATTCTCAATAGTTTCAATAACAAGTAATCCCATAGGAGAATTTGCTTCCCATAGGAGGCAGATGGTCCAGCCTTTGAGATAGTCAACTGACGTTGAGGCTCACAAAATGATATTTAAATATCCTCTCAACACTTGATCTGGCAAACCACGGGCCTAACGAGTTAAATTTTAACTTTTAAAATAATTTCTTAAAAATTTTGCATTGTTTTGGGTCTGAATTTTTAATAGGATAGCAGGCTGATTATGTTGTAGCAAGTTAAGAATTTAACGCTACTTTGCTGGTTTATATTATACCACCAGTAAGTTTTAATTCAATTTGACTATAAATAAAGTATCATACTTTGACATAGGAGGAGGCTTAGGCATTACCGAAAAATTCAGAAAATGTTTGTTTTTAACTGCCTAGTTTTGGGTTTCAACTCGCCCTGTAACCAAAGTGTTCTCGCATTGAAATTATTCTGATGAAGAGAGTTTGGCTGCATGTACATGCTAATTAGGGTGTATAATAGATTGTTGCTCAGATTTTTCCTGAAAGGTTTTAATTGTTCATTTTTTAAATTTATTACGTTCAAATATAGGTTTTCACTTTTCATTATTTAGATTTATTATGTGAAAATATAGGTTTTGACTTTTCATTATTTAGATTTGTTATAATAAAATATAGGTTTTGATTTTATATTATTTACGTTTATTATGTTCAAATATAGGATTTGATTTTTATTATTTACATTTATTATGTTCAAATATATGTTTTAATTTTTCACTATTTAGATTTATTATGTTCAAATATAGGTTTTAATTTTTAATATTTTTATTTATTATGTTCATATATAGGTTTTGATTTTATATTATGTAGAATTATTATGTTCAAATATAGGTTTTAATTTTTCATTATTTAGATTTATTCTATTCAAATATAGGTTTTGATTTTTTATAATTTAGATTTATTATGTTCAATTATAAGTTTAGATTTTTTATTATTTAGATTTATTATGTTTAAATATAGGTTTTGATTTTTTTATTATTTAGATTTATTATGTTCAATTATAGGTTTTGATTTTACATTATTGAGATTTATTATGTTCAAATATAGGTTTTGATTTTATATTATTTATATTTATTACGTTTAAATATAGGTTTTAATTTGTTATTATTTAGATTTATTATGTTCAAATGTAGGTTTTGATTATATATTTTATATTATTTAGATTTATTATGTTCAAATATAGGTTTTGATTTTATATTATTTAGATTTATTATGTTTAAATATAGGTTTTGATTTTTTATTATTTGTATTTATTATGTTCAAATATAGGTTTTAATTTTTTTTATTGTTTAGATTTATTCTGTTCAAATATGGTTTTCATTTTTTATTATATAGATTTACCATGTTCAAATTAATCAGTTCATGCCCAAGAATTCTATGTTGTTAATTCTATGTTGAATGACCAAAGAAAAAGTTTTCTTCCCCTTTTCTTATTGCAGGTTGCATCTTTAAATTTGCGTTCATCTTGTTCTGTTATAAATAAATCTCTTCATAACGGAATAATTAAGAAGCAAATGCAATGTTTATTTGTTAAAAAATAAAGTTCTTTTTTTTGTCAAGCTATAATATTTGTTGAGACCCAGATGATAGAAGTAAGAAAATTTGACTTTATGCCAATATGCTATGAATGGATAAAAGGCAAGTCTTTTAATTCTCCAATTAAAGAAAACTCGATTTTTACAATAATTTTACCTTAAATCTTCAAAATAGTATGCGAGAGGCTTACAATAGCTCAATCAATCATTTCATTCATACTAAACTTCAAAAAACTAATTTCGTGAATATATATTCGTATTCATCTGTCTCATCTATGTCTCTATCCCCTCTACCTCTCTCTGTCTCTCTCTATTTCCCCTTTCTCTTTCAAACCTGTTTTATAAAAATCCTTTTTTGCTGTATATTTGGTGAAAAAGGATTTAAGCTCTGAATTGGACTCGAAATATTCAGATTTGAAATCACCTTTGTGGTAATAAAATTCTAATTGTTTTTAAGATACACACTTAAAAAACTATTATAATAAATAACATAAAAAGAAAGAAAGAACCATTAACCCTAAAGCAAATGCTAATAAAATCTATTGACCACTGAAAAACAAAAAGATTAAAATAGGGAAAGAATTCGTCATTTTCTATATTAAATATGGTCTTAGAAACTGTTTGCTCGGATCATATGCAGCTATTTTTGTCAGTCATAATTGTTTTTTTTTTTTTAGAAAAGGATTGCAAACAATCGTAGAGAGGTGTCAAAATAACTTTCTTGGAATAAACTCGGCTGGGAAGTCGTTTCCTATGTAAACTAATCGTTGAAGAAAATATGGGTCTTCAGTAGTTGCATTATAGTCGCAGCTAACTTTTATATCAACGTTTAAAATGATATATTGAACGAACAATTTTCGAACAAAGACAACAATGACTTAATATAATAGCTGTTGTCTTATTAGAAATCTGACTATATTTTAATCTTCTTTTTTCTTAGATTAATATGGGCGATCGATTCGGCCAAATTATGCTTGAAAATTTAGAGGTAAGGGGATGTCCACTTGCTGGAGTAGAAGTATGCATGACAAAAGAAACCCACGAAAGAAGGTAAATTTCGTTCTATTTTCCTCTCGATTGTCTTATCTAAGTTAATCTAGAACTCTCAAATTTAATGATGCTATCTAGCAGAGTTTTATTTATAGTCATCAAAGAGCTCTGCTGCAAGATGTTAATTGTTATAAAAAAAAACCGATACTGAATCTTTTAAAGTTAGTTTTTTCGTTGTGTAAAGTAAATCCATTCCCTATCTCCATGAGTCAATGTTTTCTTTGTTTTTATTCTTCTCTTTCTATTTTTCTTTCTTTCTTCCTTTCTTTCTTTCTTTCTTTCTTCCTCTGTGCTCCGTGAGAGTTAATGAAGCGTAGTTTTTTTTCCTTTTATTACTAAAGGAGACGTACGATTTACCTCTCTTTCTCCTTTGTACCAATTTCGTTTTTGTTAATTATTTTAATGAGTTAAATGTTTATTGTACTTTTGGTTGAGAAAGTCAAGTCAGCCGTGCTCTATGTAAATTTTTGTGTGACATCAAGAACCATGTGCCTCCCGTATATTATCATTTCATTTTGTGACCACTTCTATGTAAGCCTAGATCGCAGAAACTACAATTTCAAGTGGCCTTTCTACGGGCTGAAGATAGTTGGAGGGTGACCAGCCTCCCTTCTAGTCCCTTTTTTTTACTGCGATAACTTCCGTGACGCCCATAATATTGAATCAAAATTTGAGATAGCCATTTCGTTCAGAATTGGCGAGAAGCCTAATAAATATGTTTTCAGGGTCAATATGACCCTCTGCAGCCCTAGTGACACTGGCCCTGAATTATGTAACTTAATAATACTTCACAGATAGGTTTTAGTAGAGGCGGACGTTTTCCTCTTGGTTACCTGAACAGCACTCTTTAAAGAATGACTCGGGGATAGAGTTGAACTTTTAAATCTTTAATGGGGACCAAGCAAACCTCGAAATTTGACTTTGAGAAGATGGTTATATAAATTGAAAGACGTTGTATGTATCCGTGTTATCAAAATAGTGTATCTGAATGTCTATGGAATGGTTTTGGAGACTCTTTCAGGGAGTGTTGGACGGTGGAGAGTTGTCGAATTTTGTACTGGGGGAGTGGATTTGTTTAAAAAAATTTGTCCCCGATCCGTCTGAACCTCTTTGCCCTATATATTTGTTTTGGACTGAGAACTTATTCGCGATTTTGTAGTGAGGTAAATCGAAAGACGCTATGTTTTCTAAAGTTATCAAAGGATTGTAACCAAAATATTTCAGGAACGGCTTGAGCGATTGAGGTCAAAGAGAATTTTGTCTCCAATTTGCTTAAAAGTTTTTACAGTATTAGCCCTAGTGGAACTTAAAATATATTCAGAGTGAAGTAGTGAGGTGATTTGAAAGAGAGTTATCAAAATAGAATACCTGCAATATCTTGAGAACAACTTAGGGAGTTAATTTGGAGTTTTCAGGGAGCGTTTATGAGCCAAGTGGACCTCGAAATTCGACACTTAGGAGGTAGCAGAGAAAATAAAATACAGATGTGTACAGGTTCTCAAAATAGCATATCTCTAGCGTCTCTGAACAACCAATGGGATCGAACTGGAACTTTCAAATTGTTGGGAGGAGAGGTGGAATAGTGACTACAGATTTTATATTTTGGGGAAAGGGATTGCCCCAAATGGGACTATAGATTTAGTTTCTTCGCTTAGCTCGAAAGTTATATTGGTAATTTCTTAGCTGAGGTGGACCATGCAGAAGAAAATTGAAAATAATACTGTTGTTCTTTACTTTTCTTTCAGTATTTTTCAAACTATTTAACATCATTCGAATATTCTCGATGATTCTATTGACAAGCATCAATTCAAATTGCAAAGTTTTCTGTAAATTTTGATTCATCGTTAGCCTGAGTTGAGTATCATCTTTTAGCCTATTCATCATTTTACTCTTTTAGCCGTCCTGGCCGAGTGAGTTGGTGCGCTGGATTCGGGATCCCTTGTCTGAGAGGACGCGGGTTCGAATCCCAGTGTACCCAATTCTTCAGTTTGGGACGGGGGTCAGTGGCGTGACTCTGTAAGCTTAGCCAGAGTTGACCCAGCTCTAAATGGGTACCTGGAGAAATCTGGGGAAGGTAAACAGGAAGGGTGTGCGAAAGCACAGGATGGCTGGCCCCCAACCCCCCATTGCACTTCCTGGCTGAAGGGCCAAGAAACGGAGATCGGCACCGCCGGTACGGACTGTAAAGTCTAATGCCGTATCCTTTACCTTTTTTTTTTTCAAATAGTAAGAAAATAATCTGATGGTGGTAAACCACGTGATCTTGAAGACCAATGGAAAGCTTTATTTTAGACCCTTCACACCTATAAAATATCGATCGTAAAAATGTTACGAACTCTCGATTTGTATGACATATAAAAATGCTTTTCGAGGTACTCATGAAAATAATTTAGTTTGGATCATTCCCTCAAATGTTATCAAGACATGATATGGTCAAACTAGTGTAGTTCACCAACTGTAAGCCTACTACATCATTGGTATTGTATTAATTCTCAATTTCTGTCAGCATTTTGGAAAATAATGGGTCTAATAAATTTGTTTGTCTAAAAGATCACCGAGCTATGAATGTTTGCAGGTTTAAGGTTCTTCTAATATTTATTTAATAGTTACCATTAATGTGTTACCGATTTGGTTCATTGTGTTTCTAGAATCTCTTGAAATTTGAAACAGTGCTTTGAAAATTAGTTGAAATTTTCAAAAGCTCATTCGGTATTGGTCGACGAAGTCACGTTTAACGATGCATGGCTTTAAGTACTGTTGTACTGCATCATTCGTTAATAAAAAAAAATGAACTTGAAAAGAACTCTGGATAGTTCTGTTTAATAAAAAAAAAGAAGCTGTACCAAACAGGAACGGTACAGACTAAAAATATTCTTTAGTAATTGAATGACCGCTGGTATTAGCTACTATCTCAATATATGGGGTAAAATACTTTTTTTTGCCATGCTTTTAGCTTTGTATTGTCACAAGGATGCTCCCTTTGACTTATTGATCTGTGATAGATTAGAAACAGTTTGTGTTTTGACGAGCTCCTCGGACTTTTTCTTTCCTATAACCAGGAAAGGTTTTCTAATGCCCCATTCACAATTACATTTTACTAATACTGAGATTCAGCTAGCGCTAATTTAAACCAATCAGAAAGTTCTGATTGCTTTAGATTAGCCCTAGCTAAACTCCGGTGCTAGTAAAATTTCATTGTGAATTGGCCTTTAGTTGTTCAAAGCAGTTGTTGTTAATGGGGCTTAAGTTCGTTTTTTTATTACTTACTTAATCGCTACGGTTCCGGTCGCTACCGGTGGATCGCCACCGATGCCCGGTGGGTGTTTACCTGCCTCCGTATTGCAATGCTTTTTCTATTTTATCTTGTATCTATATAGGAAATTAATCTACGAATACTCCCTAAACTATGAAATAGTGCCAAAAATGACAAGATTGTTGTGGCTATCAAACACGACCTAATCTTGTGAAAGTCGAAGTCCACTTTACGACGCACTAACGTGTTTTCTTGTTTTTTTCTTACTTTTTCTTCATTGATAAGGTAATACTGGTCTCCTAACGGCTCAGATATGCCTAAAAAATAAGCGTTGGAGATTGCCTTCTGTGTGCTGTTAGCTGCGATTATAGGCGCTCACGGCCATAATTTGTGAAATTCGGTCAATGTTTAGATGATTCCTAAAATCCTGTTTTTAGGGAATAAAGATCTAGCTATGCCTTTTTTGCTTTCACATGAAGTTTTGCCGATGGTCTCCATCTATCGCACGTTAATACATGTAACCAAGGTTCGCGTCGACCAATTCTTAATAACTAGACGTCGGATCTTTTTGGTTTAATTTTTTTTTTCATTTTTCAAGCAAAAGTAAAGAGTCATAATAAACTTGAGAACAGTAGACATGAAGCCCTATAGCAATTCAAATTAAAAACGAACAGAAATCAATGGTCGTATCAAACATAAAGATAACTGATACTGATATAAATGAATAAATACATTTTAAAGTATATCCTAGTCAAAGTTAGAAGTTAATTTCTGTTCGTTTTTTATTGCTAGAATTTTTTATTGGTTAATATACTGAATATCTCTCAGTTTTCACGTTTTGGGCTTAAGAGTTAAAATATTCAGTTCTAATTTATTAGTTCTAATTAGTGTCTTTTGATCTATTTCAACATCCTCCTTAACATTCTCTGAAATTTTCAAATAAATGCCATTAGCTGTTCCTGAGATATTGTAGATACGATCTTTGGATAACCAAGAGGCACATTTTGTCTTTTAATGGAGTAACATCCACCTCAATAATCCCTGAAAGTTTCAGCTTAATACCCTATCTGCTCCTAAGATATTCTACCTATTTCACACACTATTTTATATAGATGGAAGACATAGTATCTTTTGATCTAGTTCAGCATCCCCTGAAAGTCTTAACTAATACTGTTAGCCGATTCTGATATATTGCACCTACGCCCTATTGAGCAACGGGGTGCACATAGTTGTATATTGATTAAGTTCAATATTTTCCTTAATGTTTTCCGAAAGTTTCAACTTAATGCCCTTTACGCTTCTTGAGATATTGCAGATGTGCTGTTTTGAAAATTTGGGTGCGTATTGTATCTTTTGATTTTATTTAACATCCCCCTGGCATTTCATGGAAGTTCAACCTAGTACCCGTAGCCGTTCCTGAGATTAACATAGATACGTCCAGATGTGCCCTTTTGAACATGTCCTGCAAGTTTAAACTTAATTCCCTCAGTCATTCCTGAAATATTGTTAATGCGCCCTTCTAACAGTTGGCGTGCACATAGTGTGTTTTGATTTTGCTCAACATTCCCTGAAAATAGTGATGAAAATGGAGATGTAGTAGCAGTTGGATGCAGTTGTAAGTTGTCGCAGTCGAAAGTAGTCACAATTGGAGTCGTAACCAGTCGCGCTTGCAGCCGCAGTGTATACGTAGTGTCTTTTGATTTAGTTTTGCATCCCCTAACATTTATCGAAGTTTCACCTTGACACCCTTAGCTTTTTTGGACAAACCCACTATCAAATCTTCCCCTTTTCGTAATTATAAATCTTGTTTTTTAACAATGGGCAAATTGCCTAATTTACAATCCGTGCGTCGAAGGCAGTGGTATCTACAGAAGTATAGTCAGTAGACTTTTGACTATTTTGAATAAATATTTTTTCAAAATTCCGACTAGTGCTGGGAAGGAGACATCTAAATATGGGAAATGGGGGAGGGGGCTACTATACTCTGACCACTTTTTGAATATCCTCCTAAGCATGTCTTGAAATTTTGGCTTAATACACTAACCTATCCCTGAGATGTTGCTGATGCTCCCTTTTGACAACCAGTGTGCAAATAGTGTGTTTTGATTTTGTTTAAAATCCCTCTCGACATTTCTAAAAATAGTCGAAAATTTTGAGTTTTGATTTTACCCCTAGTGTGCTTTGATTTTGTTCAATACTCCCCTCAGGAATTCCTGAAGGTAATCGTAAGTAAAAGTAATCATAGTCAAAATAATTGCAGTCACTGTCTCGAGTAGTCGCAGTCTTATTTGTTAATATCTGACAACAATAACAAGTAAGGTTATACAACGATAACAATAAATAACAATAACTATAACAAATAAGGTACATTCAGGAAATTTCAACTTACATTTAGGCAATATTAAAGAAGAAATTTACAATTCAAGACTTAGGATGAACGGGAAATGCAATGAATGGGGAACGCATGTGTCCAAAAGAAGGAAACAGAAATAATAAAATCATGTCTTTAATTTCGTTAAATCGTGGGGGATATTTGCGGTCATTTATCCAGAATGGATAACGTGGAAGATATTAGTGTCTCAAATATATCTATATACCTCAGGATCTATTCAAAAAATTAAATTGAAAAAATTGAAGACTAATTACTTCGAGCCTCTTTTCAATTTTTCCTTAAAAAATTTGGAATTTTGTCAAGTCCTAGGGGCATTTTATTCTCAGTATCTATGAGAAGTTCAATACAAAAGATACCGTTGTTTATGAAATACTGTCCCACATGAAAATATATAGAAATTTTAGAAAACTAAAGGTTAAACAGCCATAAAACTAACAAAAATACTAAGAATTTATGGTACAAGCTTTGTCCAAGAAAAACTAAACTATTTATTAAAAATTTGAAAATAAATCAGTTTAAATTTAATGAAGAACAGATTTATGATGTTTTCAGATTTCTTGACAGCTGTAAGTAAAGGTATTTGTTTTTAAGCTTTAAAGCAGACTCTAGCTACGATTAACTATAATAGTAAGATTCCTTGTTCCATCCCTAAGTAAAATAGCAGCTTAAACAAAAATACCAATTGAAGATAAAAACTTAGAATCATCATGTTGGGCCCCTGGACCCAAAGATGCATGACATAATGTTTTTAAAAATGTTGATAAATGCTATTTAAGACCATTTCTTTCCTTGTTCCTTTTTTCCGCGAGAACCTTTTGACTTCTTTGTTTGAATAAGCTAGTTAATTAAGTTGAAAAGAATTCACACCCAGACTTTGAGTCATCCGTTAGTCCAGACAGCTTTTCCTGTCTTTTGGATGATTTTGTAATTGGCCGATTCATTTAGTAAAGTCAGCTATTTACCGCGTATCGTGACGGGCCCTGGCTTGTTCAGAATGACAAAGGTCACAGCTATCTTAGAGGTTAGCAAGAGTTTTTGTTCTTTTTTCAGTTCATTTTGTACTTCTGAAGAAATAATAGGTCTTTCCAGATTTATTGGGTCCATACATTTTTCCTAGCCTAGGCCCAGGTTATGAGAGTTTTAGTTGGGACTCTGTTGTGGAAGGATCAATCTCCTAAATTGAGACAGTTATATCTTATTAAGTGGAGATATCTCCGAAGTACAGCTTTATAGATTAAGCCGGTTTTTTAGTATAGACAGAAATTCCCATTTGGCTGTAGATATAGGGTATCCCCTCCCCAACCCAGCGCCATGTGTGGCAGTCTGAGGTGGCTATTGAGTAACATCGGCTCGGGGAGATCCATGGGTGAGGTTTTTGCCAGGAAAGTTTTCTTTAGGCTATAAGGAAATAGCTTACAAGTCGTAATCGATACTATTTCACATTAGGAGTGGAGTCCAAGCATTAGCAATGCTATTGCCCCCTCCAACTTCTTAATACATGGTATAACCTGAAGTTTAATAAAAAAAAAAACTGCAAGAAGTCTTGTAACTGGGAATCTTACTCAGACTGAACGTGCACATTCAATAGCTAAACACTAATTAACTTCCCTTATGTCAAAAATATTACGATAATAGCATCATCTCTAAAACAAATTTTACAAAATTCACAAGAAATGACGGGTTGAACTCGGTCTATTTGGTTCTTCTTCTTGTCGCTAAATGTATAAATAAGGCAGTAAAGTTAATCCTCTTTATGAACCTGACCTCTATTCGAGTCCAAAATTTACTTTGTGTTATAAACTGACGAATTCGAATTATGAAAAAATCACAATTATTACAACCCAAACTTGGGCTATGAAGCAGTGAAGACTCCGAGGTGAGCTTATTTACTCTGCAATAGTGATTTCTTTTTCATCACCGCGTGACTCATCCAGCCATTTTTCGGAATTGTGGTTATTTTGTGGTTAAGTGGTAGTCACTAGCCAAAACTCAAATGGATGGATTTTGGTCGCAAAAATAACATAGGAGTAACCCTGTTGGTACGAGTTGCACAATTACTGGAAAAGAATAAGAAGTAACGACTATATTGAATCACCTCTTTACTCCAACTTTTTTTTGTATCGGTAGCTTATACACGGAATAAATGGCATCGTTTTTACGTAGGGACAATTAAGTTTTCGAAAATTTTCACTTGTCCTTAATACGTATGTCTTAACTAGAATTACGCCTAATGGTGAATTATTTATTAATCACTGCTCACATTTCTGAGAATTTTACCTTTTACAGTATCAAATACTGCACTAATCTTAGTTCTATATTATTTTTTGAACAATTATTAGTAGAGGGACACACCACTAGGCTGATATCTAGATTTAAATTGAAATATTTTTAGGTTTGAAGAAGCTGGATGGGATAAAGCCAATGTATGGACAATGAATGAGGTGTACCATTTATTCGCCGCTTCTGAACGCCGAGAAATGGAAAATATCGAGTTTTTTGATGAAATTGAACTCCTGACTCAATTGCTTGAGCATTATTGCATTACAATTGCTTGGAAAGATCCCAAAAATATCGGACTGGAAAATTTAGTTCAGTTCTGTACACCAATGTAATGTTTTGGTTTCCATTTTATTCTTTCTCCGTTTCTGAATAGACTCCGTTATATGTTTTAAACATTTAATTGTTCGTTTTATGGTCTTTATACTGCTCATATATGCGTCATATATGCTCATATGAGGAGGGGTATGGAGTTAAATCCTTCGGATAAAAGTTAGTTTTCTGAAAATTATGGGTTAAAAATACTGTTGTTGGTGTTTTTGACCCCCCCCCCCGGTTCTCCTGGTATGAAACTCACTCTGATCTTGACTATGCCTAAGTGTTTGCTTTAGAAAGCCTCTTTGCTCCTTGATGTAATATAGTCATTGGAATGACAGAACAAGGGGTGTAATGCCAGTGCCGGTTTTTTGGAAATGGTATCTTACCAACCGGTACCACAATTGCCCTTGTTTATTCAGGCAGATACGCATATTTTATTTTATTTTTATAGTCTACATAAACGACTGTCTTATCTAATAGGTTTGCTCGCAGTCGTTTAAAAAGTCTTTGTTTTCCTAGCTTAATCCAAAAACGTAATAGTTTTTTAACTTTGCGTTTGTTATATAATGCCTTTTTTACACTTTTATTAATCTTTTATCTTTGGCAGCAAATGTTAGGTATTAATACTTTTATTAATTTATGACTGCATTCTAGTGATGCTTTTTTCTCACAAAATATTTTAATCTTAATATAGTACTTTCCCAAGTTAAGTTTATGTTTTGGATGTTGAAAGGAAAACAATATCTTTTTTTATGGTTCTTTAAATTCAATTTAATCATTATGTAAAAATCTGAATAATTCTGGAGGGTTTTTAGAATAGTTTGGCTTCAAATAGGGGGGTAATTTCTGTATTTCAATTGGGTGGCGGGGGATTAAGAGGGGGTCCATGTCTAGGGGGGTCTGGGAAACCCCTCAGTAGAAGAGAATTTTCGGGGAATGTCCCCAGGAAACTTTTTAAAAAACACAAGCCTGTTGTCTGGAAACTTGTTTAGTGAAATTATTTCATAAGAGGTACCGAACACCGCGCAGTAAAAAGTAAAGGGGGTATGGCCCGGCCTTAAGTTTTTAATAGCATATTTTTCTTCAAGTGGTAACGAAGAAAAGCTACTTTTTAGCAAAGTTGCTAGGCTAGTTGCTTAGGCTAGTTGCTTACAGGCTAGTTAAAAACAAATTTTACAGAGTACACAATAAACTATAAACAAACATTAAATTAAGTTGGGAGTCGTGCTTCCGTGTCCGTTCGGTGTGGAAGCTCACTGGTGGATCCCTGGTGTCCAGCTGGCGAGCGTGAGCCACAGGTGATCCAGCCCTTAACAGCCCCTGGGTGAGAATTATGGCTGCGTGGCAGAAGGGTGACAGCCACTCTGTCAACCTATCCTTTGACAGATGCTACCTAACTCGCAGAAGAGGTACCGTCTGGGATTGGGGACCAGAAGGTACACGGGAAAACATATTCCCGTGAACCATATTAACATGGATGACAATACTAATGGAAGTCTTACATTTACGTCATCCGTTCCAAGCGATGCACCGGAGGTTGAGTTCGGTGAACGGTCAGCAAGCCAACCCTCTATTTGAACGCCAACAATCCCTCATTAGAGGATGCTAGAATGTTTGCTCAATGAAGTGATCGGAAACAACATTTATTGCTGGAGAATCCAAACGCTACGACATATGGCCTGTCAGAAAAGAAAGTATACGAAACCGTCACAAATGAACTTGTCTTTACTCCTGATGGACAGAATCTCTTTCACTTTTTTAGTACCTGGTTCAGACGATGGTGTTGGTCAACTTTGTGTAAGACTGCTACAATATAGCAGAGTCCAAATCAGGCTCCTGGAATGGCAAACCATCTCCTCGAGATTGGGTGTAACCTGTTTTAAGAGCCACTTATTCAACATCACTATTATTGTCGCATATGCTCCCACGACAATCACTGGAGAATTCGTAATAGACGAGCTCTTTGATAAGCCAACAGATGTATTTGCATCCATACCAAGGTGTGACCTTCTGATCGTTGTAGGCGTTTTCAACGCCTACATCGACAGCCATGAAGCTAAAAGGGGAGGACCTGTAAGCAAATTTGGATTCAATAATAGATTTGAGCCAGGGAGAAGACTCAAAGGAGTTTGCTCAACTGCGCAACCTAGTAATAGTCAATACTCTGTTCGTTCAAAACTATTGCACAGGAATGCCTGGAGATCCAGAGGTGAAAGAACACGGTCTGATATTGACTTCATTCTAAGATATTTTAAAACATGGGCGTTGCAGAAGCTCTAGTTCAGGCGTTGCTGAATCGTAGAGCTTTTAGAGGCGCTGACATTGGCTCCAAAATTGGGTCCGACCATGCACTAGTGAAGTCTATCCTAGCCCTCAAACTAGAAGCTTGAATAAGAGTTATTCCCCGCCTCCTCTCCTAAAGACTGATGTAGGACCTCGAAAGACTTAACCTCGGCACTATTTCAGTTTTTCAGAAATAGGGAAAAATAGATAAAAAAAAAAGAAAGTTTTGTTTCAGTTTTGTTTTTGCTTATCTTCATCTTTTTTAAGGCATTCTGGCATCTATACTAGGCAAAATTATACGCTGTAATTCCCAAGCTAGTGTAAAGAAACCGCCTTGAAATCCTCCCAAATCTACTTATTGATCTCTTGTTTAATCGACCACGTCTGTATACGATTCGACCCTGACTGCACAGGTGATTCTAAAACCTATTAGAGGACCTGGGCACATCACGACTTTGTTCTTGCTACCTAAAGATGTTGAACAAAAGAGTATAAGGTAAAGCAACGAATTTTTTTTTCCAATACAAAAGCCCAGCAGCTTCAAATCAAATGGAGGACAATTTGCACTATGATTCACTACTAACTTCCATCCTGTATTGAGCAATACATTTTATATCCAACCAGTTTTGAGGTTCAAACTTTTTCCTAAGTACCTAGTTCGAACTTTGAACTTGTCACTTAGAAAAAATCTTGTTTAAAGGGTTCTGTCAGTTTTACTCGCATATATCTTGCAAACAAAGTAGTCAGCCACACTAAACGCCTGTTCATACTCGTGCCAGGGACCGCGAGATGATCGAGAGCATATGCTGTGAGTTCTGAGATGTGATTCTGACTCTAAAAGTAGGAAGAATGAGTTCACTAAAAGAACAAGTCTGGTATTTGGCGTGGCGGAAGGTTGTAAAAGCGCTTTGAACTGGCGCTATTGATCTCAATTTACAAAACAGGCACTAACTGTAAACGGAAATTTTTCAAAGAGCCCTCAATCGTCTCTCTACGACTATCCAGTGACTCATGGGCGGTTGGGGGAAAAAAGAAGAAGCAAAATAAGATACAGGAGACATCAGTACTATCAAACGGATAAAATCCGACCTTCTTTGCTCTTTAGGATGGTGGACTGCATTTCTCCGGTTAGGGGTTTTCCAACTTTTTGGAAAATCAAGACCTGTTTAATGAGGGTGAAAGTATTTTTAGTGGGGGTAAAAATTCGTCTTTGCAACAATGTTTCAGTTAAAGTAGGCTTATATTTGGCTGTTTTAAATCGGGTGCGAAAAATCAATCTGTGAATTATTTTTCCCGGGTTTTAAATGTAATATAAGCTTTATGTTGTTGAGGTGCGTAAAGACCCATGATAAGAAGTATTTCTCTGAACATTAGGAGCAAGTACTGATGTTCCTAAACAAGAGATAAGATATTCAGGTACTTGCTTTAATCTTAAGACTTTAATAGTAAACAAAAGAAGATAAGAAGAAAAATAATTTGATTTAGAGATGCAGAATTAGTTTTAAATCTCACTAACATGACAAAGGTTTCATTTATACTTGTGTGGTACATCCGATTGGTCCACTGTCAATACTTGATAAATGTTTCAAACTTGAATGACAATTTTTATGATGAATCCGAGTCATTTGTTAATATATCTGTTTCAGTTAACGACACTGGATTGCTGCCTGTCCCGTCGAAGTTCACTTTAAACATAAGTAGTAGTAATCCAATCGTGTTCAAGGTTTTAAATGAAACAATTGAGTACGACCACAATGATGTTAAATACGAATATTCTAAATTAGTTAAAGTTGCAACGAGTGTGATAGGTATATCAGATACAGAGTTTATCTTGCTAAATGAAGATTCCCTGGTCTTAGCAAAAGAGTCTTTGCTGATAACTGTGGTGAGAAAAAGTGTTACAATAGATGTTGCATTTACATCTATTCTAGCTCTTTTAATTTTCATCGCAACCACATTTATGGGTTGTGGGCTTGAGCTGAAGATTGTCAAATCAAATTTAATCCGCCCTTTGGGACCTGCTGTTGGCTTTATCTGCCAATTCCTGTTTATGCCATTGGTAAGATTCAGTTTATTTCTTATTATATCTTAGTATCAGCGAGAAATTCTTCGACAAAATACATGGACACAACTATGGATCAACTATGATATATAAATTTAGGTTTACATTCTTCTAATCTTCACAGGTTTATATCAGCGGTCCAAAATAAAAAGTTCATAGGCCCGAATTTAGGTAGACTCGTGTCGGTACTAGTCAAGTCCAATGGGAAGCTTTGATAGTAATCGTAGCTGAATAAATTAAAAGGAGTACCAGGCACGTACGCAGGATTTTTTTCGGGGGGGGGGCAAAACCTGAGAAACTGCAGATATAAAGTAGCACTTTTTTATTTAGTAATGCAAAAAGCACGTATATCAGAAAATACAAATTAGCTTTAATCTGTAGTATTGTAGTGGATGGGGGGAAGAAGACTGAAGCCTGAAAAGTACGTTTTAGGCTCAGGTTATGTTCATAGCGATTTAGAACCAGTGATTAATCTATTATTTCCCACTGAAAGGGAAATTTTAGGGTTAACAGTGCAATATGGGTGCTGTGGGGGGTAGTTCTTCTATTGCAAAAACGTAGATTTTAATGAAAAATGATAGTTTCCAAAATTGATCCATTAAAAGCTGTACTTTGTCCTGAAAAGGGGGGATAAACGCCCTAATATCAAGGATAATTCTATTTTGTTGTGGAAAGCAAACTCTCCTTACAAAAAAAAATAGTAACAGTACAATTGCTAATTACTTCAAAGAGGGTAAAAAGTTAGACAGAAAATGGGTTAATAATTGAGCAGTGACTTGACCGGATAATTGCATGTTGTAAAATCTCCCAAAAAAGGCTTCACATATGTATCTAGATCCTTAATAAATGTCCTACTTTTGCCAGAAATCCCAAGAAAACATGGGGAAATTAAACATTTCCCAAAATGTGGGGGGGGCCCAAAGGCCTCCCCCCCTGCGTACGTGCCAGAGGAGTACTGACCTTTAAATTCTGTATATTGGCTTCATGAATCCTTGTGTTTATTAATAAAAATCAAATTCTTTTTAACTGAAAGTAAAGAGCGACATTAAAACTTAAAACGAACAGAAATTACTTCGTATATGAAAGGGGCTGCTTCCTCATCAACGCCCCGCTCTTTACGCTAAAGTTTGACACTTTCTCTCAACTCTTCTTTTTAAAACAGTAAAAAAAATTTAGCGTAAAGAGCGGGGCGTTGATGAGGAAGCAGCCCCTTTCATATACGAAGTAATTTCTGTTCGTTTTAAGTTTTAATATCGCTCCTTCCTTTCAGTTTAAAAAAAAATGTTTTTTTATTTAATTTCTGAACATTTTTGAATCAATGCATGTTCTGATTTTGGCTCTCCGCAGAAGAATAATTAAAACGAAATTTGTATATTTTTTTTTGGCTAAATGGCTTTCTCATAGCTTTGATCGAATGATTTTGAGAAAAAAAAGAGCGGGGGAGGAAGCTTAGTTGCCCTCCGATTTTTTGATTACTTAAAAAGGCAAATAGAACTTTTAATTTTTTACGAATGTTTTTATTAGTAAAAGATATACAAACTTATAAATTAGCCTACGTAACGAACTGTTGTATTCTGATGTTTCTATTACATATATGAGGGGATTCACCCCCTCGTCAGTACCTCGCTCTTTACACCAAAGCGTAAATTTTGTCCCAATCCATTAAGAATTACCCCTGAATCACAAAATCCGTAGAATACGGTTTTTGTAATTTTGGAAAAACACTGCTATTATAGTATCTTATGGATACTATAATAGCTCTATATATTATAGTATCTCCCTTATGGAGATACTATCAGTGTTTTTGAAAAACACTGCTGATCCCGCTTTCTTAGCTGCTTAATTTTTGAAAAACACTGCTTCGATGCTGATAATATCGCCTGAAATGCTGATAATAGTGCCCAAAAACAGTAATATTAGACTTCGTAGTTAAAATATGTACAATGATCTATGCAAGGCTCATTTCTTACGGGAAAATCCGCAGTTGTAGCTAATTTAAATTTCCTGGAGCAATAGGGGGTAATCTTTTCCCCTATTTGTAAAACACAGAAAATAAGTGAAAAGTTTATAAACCATAGATTATTAATATTTAGTTGGCCCAAAAGGAAAAATATCTCAAAATGACTACAGCTGTAATGCTGGGCATCTTATTCTGAGGGAACATCACTAAATTGATTGAAAATTTTAAAGTTCAAGTTCAAGTTCTATTTATTTTCATAAAATAACAATAACAAAAACAATATCCCAAAGGGGTCAATGGCCCGTTATTTGGGAAACGGCATACAAAAAATAAAGAATCATAAAAACTTGTCATAAACATACTAAACAACATCTAAATATAAATATGTAAGGAAAAGAAATCAACTCACCGGTAGTCCCCACGAAACAGCAACCCTCACATCACCCGATAATAAAATACAAATTAAAATTCTCGCGTCATCGAGGATACAACACCAACAAAACAACAACCCAAAAAAAGGAAAAAAAATAATAAATAAACCATAAGAAACATTTAATAAGAAGCCTTTAATAAGAAACTTTTCATCTGTCTCTTAAAGGAGCCAAGTGTTCGTGACTGCCGGATCTCAGCGGGAACCAAGTTCCAAGCACGTCCCACAGTCACAGCCAGGCCGAAGTCTGAACGAACCGAGGGACTAGCTGGAATCATCACATCCTCCCGGTTACGAACGATATATAAATTTACTTCCCCTACTAGTTTAAGCAGTCCCGAAAAACAACATGGGAGATCTCCCTGGAAATATTGATATGCCAACGAAGATAGAGATAAAACATAAATATCTTTAATTTTGAGGAGGTCAAGAGGAGTGTGTGTAGCCGACTGGAGAATTCTTGCCGCTTTCTCATAAAGATTGTGAATAGGAGCAAGTACCGAGGGAAATGTGGACATCCACACAGACGAACAGTAACATATATAAGGGTAAATCAGAGAAAAGTATAAAAGACGGAGGATAGGGAAAGGGAATAAACGCTTTAATTTTCGGATGATCCCAAGTCCACGGGAAATTTTCACTCTTATTATTTGAACATGCCGCTTAAATGATAAATTTTCATCCAAAAGAACTCCCAGGAATCGCACATATCGATCCGGGGGACGACTTATGGAGCCTCTTGCTTATGAAGAGGTGTATGAAGCTCAGTAATTGTGGGGCAGCTCACACCTTTACGAGAAAAAATAAGAAGGTAGGACTTTTTTACATTTAAAGTTAGTTGATTTATGTCAAACCAAAAGAGTATTTTCTCAGTCATTGCTTGAAGCTTTAGAATAAGGGATGATTTATCCGGAGCTGCAGCACCTAAAGTAGTGTCATCTGCAAATGCTATTAATTCTTCTTGACTATTAGGTGTGAACACCAACGTACTCTGAGAGTAAGATTTGTGACACAACCCACAGCAAACATTGTTAATCGGGGTGTTAAAAAGTCGGTAGAGATCGTTCACATATATGAGGAAGAGGGTTGGCCCAAGAATAGAACCTTGGGGTACTCCGTATTCAATTGGAACTTTTTCGTCTGTAACTTCTGTGGCGATAGATCTGTCAGTTAGGTATGACGAGAACCAAGACAATGCTTCCCCACGGACACCAAAATGACAAAGTTTACCAATGAGAATCTTATGTGTAAGGCTGTCAAAAGCTTTCTTTACATCAAGAAAAATGGCTGCAGGAATAAGATTAGAGTCTAAAGATCGTCGTATAAACTGAAGAAGTCTATTACAAGCATGTTCTGTAGAATACTTTGCGCGAAAACCCAAACTGATGCTGATGGAAAAAAAATTTAGCTTCAAGAAATCTCACCAGACGTTTGAGCATTGCTCTTTCAAATATCTTAGAGAACACTGACAGAAGAGAGATCGGTCTGTAGTTCCCAGGATCCTTTCTGTCACCTCCTTTAAAGAGAGCTATAACACGAGCAAGTTTAAGACGTTGGGGAAATACTCCTAGTTCAAATGACCTATTAATCAAGTGGTAAATTGGGATGATAATCGATGGAAGAATATGTTTAATTACTTTAGCAGAAATTTGGTCGAAACCTGCTGAAGAATTTTTTAAAGACAGAACAATATTTCTAATTTCCTGCACCGTAACCTCCCCAAGAACCATTGATTTCAAGCACGAGGGACCTAAGAACTGCTTCCAAGACTGTGACACAGAGGAATAAGAAACGCTATTAGCAGTTTTTTCCCCTATATCCGCAAAGAATCTATTCATATGATGTCGAATTTGGCCTTTTTCTGTTACAAGTTGATCTTCTACAATGAGAGACTTAGGGAGACCTTCTGGTTTCATGGACGGCCGACTAACTTCCTTAATCACGTCCCACGTCTTTTTTATATTTTTACCGCAATCAACAAATCTTTTTGTAAAATATACTGTTTTAGCTCTGCGAATAATTGATTTCAGAAAATTACGGTACAACTTAAATGCTTCTAACTTGGCCTTATTTGGTCTTTTTTGTACTCCTTCCAAAGGTTCTGCTTCCTTTTTATTGATTTTAGGACTCCAGATGTTAACCATGGGGCTACAGGTGTTGATCTTTTTGATCGAGGATTTTTTAAAGGAGCTTTTAGACAATAAGACGTGAATTTTTCCTTAACAGTGTCATAAAACCGGCCAAATATGTCATTATAATTGCCTAAAATAATTTTTTCTGGTAGAGAAAAGTCCCATTTATATTTACCAAGATCTTCTTTCAGTCTATCCAGCTCCACTGGTGAGCAGCAAAATCTCGGTTTATCCTGGGGGACTAATCTTTGTGGATTTTGGAGGACTTGAAACAGGGCTGAAACTGGCAAATGGTCGGAAATGTCAGAAAGCAGTACTTCATTCCTAATGGAGTGTACCGATGAAAAAATATTGTCAATTAATGTTGCTGACTGGTTTGAAATCCTTGTCGGTATGTTTATACAAGGAGCCAATCCGTACGAAATTAGTAAAGACAAGAGATTAGAAGCCTGTTTAGACGACGATTTCGTAAGGTCAAGGTTAAAGTCACCCATCAATATAACTTCATATTTTTCAACAAGAACTTTCCTAAGAACGTCATCTAATGTTTCAAGAAATTCAGTCACAGATCCGCTTGGAGAACGATATACTTCGCCAATTATTACCCTTTTCTTAGCGTTAATTGGGATTTCAATAAAAAGTGACACAAATATTTTTTCATTATTTATGCATAAATCATGTCTTAGTACAGCCTGAAAATTATTTTGGATGTAAAATCCGAGTCCACCTTTTTTGCCCATCTTACGGTTAAGAAAAATCGACATATAACCGTACCTGATTATTCTCATTCAAAAATGTTTCACAGAGACCTATAATTGCTGGGCACGAATCCCTACATAATAATTGAATATCGTCGAATGAAGAATGTAGGCCCTGAATGTTACGATGCACAACAGGGAAAACATCGCCCCACCGAGCTCCAGAGCCCCAAAATCTCAGCTCCTCCACAAACACGCTATCAATAATATTCACAAAATTTTCATCGAAACTCGTATTGGGGGCTTTACCAACCGGATTATTTATAATTTCATTAAAATTAACTCTCTTAATTTCATTAATTAATCTCTTAATAATCTCTTCAATAATTTCATCATTTAATCTCTCTAATGTTATGTTGGCGTTAATCCCCAACGGAGAATCAAAATTAACCATAATTACTTACCGATACAGGTGATCGAGAGTCATGCTGTAGTCGCGTGAACACCAGTGACGTCAACTGCTTAACATTCCCAAGTAAAAAGGCTAAGACACGAACTTGATTATTTTGATCTGAAACAAAAAAAAAATGACAAGTAAAATAGCACAGGAAGGTGTAAACACTGAGGGAAAAGAATGAAAAATAAAAGGGAAAAATACAATTAGACAAACAACAATAAAGAACAGCACATTTTTTTGATATATAATATATAGAGTGGAAGCGAGCACTCGCTAATGATCATGCGTCAGAATCATCATCAGTATTGGCCGAGGGGGAAACTAGGGTAAACGGGTCGTAGCATGCGTCATCAACCTTGATCCAGTTGGAACTAGGAGTCTTTTTGGATTCTAGCCATAATCTAGTCCCCCTTTGAACCACCTTGGTGTGAAACACTTTATCGGAGGGAGCTTTACAATTTCTTAAATTATAAGCCGTACTCAGAAGCTCTTTCCGACGTTTAGCCAATTCGAATGGAAGGTCAATACTGACTCTTTTTCCCGTATTTCTTAGATTACCAACACTAGCCATAATATTATCCTTATGTCGAAGATTTAAAACAGATACAAGAATAGGGTCCGATGCCGGGCGCGAGTTTTGTCTGATGGGACGTTTAGCCTTACTTCTAAGTCTATAGATGGTCGTAAACTTAATATCCCTGTAGTTCCGTATCGACATTTCTGATAAAAAATCATTAACAGTTTCTTCAATTTTTTCATTTTCCTTGTTGGGTATCCCATGGATAAGAAGATTCTTGCACTTGGCGTACAATTTGGTTCTTAAACACTGGTCTTTAACTGCAACAAGTGCAGATTTCAAGTCAGTGTTTTCTTTTTTTTAACGCTGCATTCTCCCTACGAATAATTTCAATCAATTGCTTCAAGTCGTCAATACGCTCATCGAAATACTTTTTCGAGACAGACATCGATAATTATATTATATCGGTAATTAATATATTGCTAAATATACAGTACGCTCGCTTCTTTCCTCAACTCATCAAACTGACATATCAAAGAAAGTTACAGGCATGGGCCCCTTTCTTCATAAATCCAAATATGAGGGGCCCCGGAATTAACAATGCAGTAATTGATGTAAAACAGGCCAGAGTTAAGAGAAATATCACGAAGTAACTTGCCGTCATATCTCCCATCAGCTCGGCTGTCATAATAAAATTGCATTTTTTGTAATTTCCACAGGTGATGTAATTATAGCATTTTATGACTGTTGTGTGTGCACATAAAAAAATTTACATAACTTGAATATGCCTCTTGTATCTGAGTAATGAGGATAGATATGCACATTTTTATTGCATTCATCGATTCTCTGTGCTCAGTTCACCAATGCACAATTGTGCAAGTAACCAGCGTTTCCACTTTTTTCAATAAGTCTGTAATATCGGCAATTTTCTGGTAGATTAGTTTTGAAATCTGGAAGAATTTTCGGTAGAACTGTTTTCCATTTTACGCTTTGTTTTTGGAGCAATTTGTGAGTAAAGTACAACATTCTCAAAGTTTAGAGAGCAGATCTACATGAGCAAGATATGACTTGGAAAGAAAGCAGGCTTTTGTCGATTGATTTTTATCAAAGTTTCTAAGGGAACTTCGAAAGCAACTATAATTTTGAAGATTAATAAAATGACCTCAATGTTGAGATTATAAGCAGTTGTATTTCCTTGGCATTTTAAAGCTATTTTAACTTAAGAAATTTTGTTTCATTTAATATTTCTTTCGCCCACCCTTTCAGGCTTCACATAACATTAGCCTGAGTCTGGGATGTTAATAGAAAAATCCAAACGAATTCCTGGGACCAGGTCTTCAACCATTGATTTTTAGTTACAGCACTACGCTTTTTTGTAATGCCATCTTCATTCAGTTATTAACGAACAATAAAGTAAAAATAATTATTAGCTCATTAATTTACGTATAACCACAGAAGAACATAACAATTTACGCAATTGACAAACACTTACACTTCATCTCACATAGCAAATCAAGGAAGGAATACCTGCCATCCTCTCCTAATGTTGTTTAAAACCCTAAAAAATTGTTTAAAATCAATCAATGAAAACGGTAAAATTGTACTCCAAAGACTGGCGGAAAGCCAAACAAAGCTTCACCCTCTCTTCGTCGTTTTGCTAATTTGGTAAACACCAGGAGAAGAATACAACAGATACGAAGGGCTTAAACATTTTGCTCTGAGAAATTAAAAGGAAAGACTACATGCGAAGGAGATTAGCCATGACATAGATGGCAAAAATGAATGCAACTGATTTGTTTTATCTCATGGTTTTTCTGAACACATTCCATTTTGATAATGCTGTAACTCAGCTTTACTGGCGGACGCTGCAACACCTCTTTTTAATGGGCTGGTCAACTATCATTGTATATACATTAATCAGACTAATATTGAGGCTAACAGAATTTTCGAAAACTTGTCTGAAAATGTCCCTTTCTAAAAGACATTTACGATCTTTGCTAAAAAAAAAACAAAACAATAGAAGCCTTATTTTGAAAAAGAAATGGGACAAAGCATAAAGTTTTACATTTATATGGATATATAAATGAATAATGGCTGCTTTTTAGGTTCTGGTGTCAAAATATACATAAGGAATAGTAGATGGGCGGGGCATGAATTTCTTAAGGTCCAACGTTTCATTGCTTATAAGAGCAAGTATTTCTAATTTCTCCTTTTAAAAGGATCACTCTAGCGCGATAGTTTTCAAAAATATAGTAATTAAGGAAACTTAGATGTGTTTTTTTTTTTAGGCAAAGGCTTTTAATTCTTGACATTTTAAACATGCAACAAAGAAAATTTCTCATAGAACAAATGTTGAAAAAATGTTAATAGATTTGGTAGCATTTAGAAAGGTTGTTAGGTAGGGAAGGGAGGGTAACAATTAACAACCGTAACACAAATGGCGAAAACTAATGCAGCTAGCTAGTTTTTGTCACACAGCTTTTTCTCCACACATTCCGATTCGATTACGCTGTAACTCAGCTCTAGTGGTAACACTACAACTCCTTTTGCCTCTTTCAAGGCATTGGTCAACTGTCAGTGTGTCTGCTGTAACTCCAGCTCGTTTCGTTTCAATTTTTGATTGAATCGTGGAAGCCAGAGTTACTGCTGCCAATCTATTCTTTGCGTCTGCCTTAACTTCCTTGAAAAGTCTAAACAGTTCAGAAGGTACGTTCGAAAATGGCAAGGAGAAGAAGTATTGCACAAATTTACTAAGCTTAGAAGCTGTTTGTTTCCCAAGTGGTTTCTCGCACTCAAAAGCCGATTTCCAGCAATCCAGGGCTGTCAGAGTCACATTGTCACTGACACTCTTATAGTTCCCGTCACTCTTTGTCAATGGTACTTCTTGACCGCCCTGACAACGAGTACATCTTAGGTATTAGGTTGGGTGGGTCTAGTGACCGAGCATTTTAGGGCTGAGCAAAACTTAATACCTTATATATTTCATCGTCAAAACTGAATCGTTTTTTTATTTCCCATCATTTTTTATGTGTATAAAACTCATGAGCTTTGCAAATAGTTTTTTTTTTCAGTCTCAGCTTTTAGTTCCTCCTTTTTGTCGTCTGGCTGATCGGTAATTTGTGCGTCACTGATAAACACGGTAATATCTTCTATTTTATCTAGACCAAGATAAATACTTTTCAGATGGGGGTACTTCGAGCTATTTTCGAGATCAACTATCATTCCCTTTTTTTTAAATACTTGGCAGTCGTTAAATTTCGCGAAAAAGTCTCACTGTTTACAAGTTTCACCGTCTATTCTTTCATAAGATAGAATAGTGAGTTTATGCTTGGAATGTCGTGTTAAACTCTGTTAATTCCCCAAGAATGTAGTCCGTCAATAACTCCACTGCTTTAACAAGCGGATCTTGTAATTTATTCAAAACAAACTCATTTCTATGCGTAGTGTCCTCAAATTCCAAATTCCTGAAATAAAGCTTCAGGGGTTCCCATAACGTAAGAATTCGCCTATACACGCGTGAACAGAAAACCATCTTGCTTGTCCAGGTGCAAGGATTTTCAGCCGGTTTATATTGCATAAATCCTGAAACTCTCCAATTAAATCTTCCATATTTTGGAAGCTTTTTACATGCATAAAGTGGCACAGGACGGATCTGATGACAACTTCAGTTTAAAATAGTAATTCATGGGGTATCTTCCTTTTAAGTGAAGAAATAGGGTCATGGGCCCCTATCATGACACATGCAGTGTCGGTGCAGAAACCATAATGATTAAATCCACCTTTGTTTCCAGATTCTTGTTAGAGAATATCAAAGATGGTCAACTGTTTGGCAGTTGCAACTTCACTCGTCTTGTCAATTATTATTGAAAAAGACTTTGCTTGCATATACTCCACCAGCACGTTCTTGTAATATTTCAAGATTTTGGTGGCGTACTAGGTTTGTCAATTTCTCCCTTATCAATTTTACTAGATCTGTAACATTCTTACGAGGCATTTGTTTTAGGAATGGAACAAACTGATCAACCACCGCAAATGGCAAGTTGTTTTCAATAAAAGTTTTGCAATTTTCCCCTCTGTCGCTTGTACTGCATCATTTGATGCACACCCCAGAAACTGAAGTACTGGCTTGGGAGCTGAATTTGAAGCTTCCAGGTTCTTCTTGTGCTTCTCAGACTCGGAATGTTTTCTCAGAGCTATCTTTCCTATTCAGTATGGCAGCGGGACCGAGTATACCGAGCACCGTCTTAATATACACGTACTGGCTTGGAAGCTGAATTTGAAGCTTCCAGGTTCTTCTTGTGCTTCTCAGACTCGAAATGTTTTCTCAGAGCTATCTTTCCTATTCAGTATGGCAGCGGGACCGAGTATACCGAGCACCGTCTTAATATACACGTACTGGCTTGGGAGCTGAATTTGAAGCTTCCAGGTTCTTCTTGTGCTTCTCAGACTCGGAATGTCAGACACCGTCTTAATATACACGCACTGGCTTGGGAGCTGAATTTGAAGCTTCCAGGTTCTTCTTGTGCTTCTCAGACTCGGAATGTTTTCTCAGAGCTATCTTTCCTATTCAGTATGGCAGCGGGACCGAGTATACCGAGCACCGTCTTAATATACACGTACTGGCTTGGGAGCTGAATTTGAAGCTTCCAGGTTCTTCTTGTGCTTCTCAGACTCGGAATGTTTTCTCAGAGCTATCTTTCCTATTCAGTATGGCAGTGGGACCGAGTATACCGAGCACCGTCCTAATCTTTCCTAAGTTTTGTTTGTTTCTTTCTCGTTTTCCCATTCTTTTACATAATTCTGTTAGTATTTCTTTTTCCTTTTCGCAGTGTCATCTATCGAACCTCTTCTTCTTATTTTATGTGTATCATTCGAATCTGCAAATCTTATTTTGAATCCATTATACACACCCTAATTACACATAGCACCGTCCTAGTTCTTCATTAGGTTTTTTTTTTCGTTTTCCCATTCTTTTACACAATTCTGCTAGTATTTCTTTTTCAATTTTGCAGTATCATCTATCGAACCTCTTCTTCATTTTATGTATATCATTGGAATATGCAAGTCATATTTTAATCCACTATACACCACACCTAAAAAATGGGTAAGAGTAAAAAAGAGAGAAGTATGTGAAAACTTATTAGATTTTAATTAGACCCTTTTTAATTAGGAGCTTTGATTTCAGTAATTTTTAATCGTTGTATTTAAAACCTAAACATCGTCTACAATTTATTTCAACATCACAGAGCCCTATTTTAGAGGCCATGATGGCTTCAGTGTGGTAGAAGATAGAAAAGTCAAGCAGAATTTTCACTTGTATGAAAAAAAAACAACGAATCTCTCAGTCCACGCGAAAACTCTGTAATAAAAATATTTTGAGAACTTATTTACCAAAACTACTGTTCATCGACATTTTTGACCAAATCTTCAAATGTCATCCAAAGTCTTAGTTAAAATCCAACACTTTAGTTTTTAAGCTGAAATACTGAAAAAGCGGGACATTACCAATTAATTTACAGGTAATGATATATACAGTTATACAGTAAGAAATCGAGGACTTCCGAGGCCGGTACCCCATATCCTATTTTGGTTAGGCACGGCCATCATGCCATGATTTGGAAAAGAACCATAAATTTTATCAAAAATATCAGCAGAAAGTATGGAGCAACATCAATACTCAAAACGGACAAAATTATTCCGTATATGAGGGTGGCTACCCCTCCTCAACCCCTCGTTCCTTACGCTGAAGTTTGACTTGTTGTACCAATTCTTTAAGAATGACTGCTCAAACGGAAGAGCAGTTGAATTTAAATGCGAAGTGTTTTTAAAGCACGATACAACTTTAGCGTAAAGAGCAGGGGGTTGAGGAGGGGCAGTCCCCGTCATACACGTAATACTTTGTGTTCATTTTAGGTTTTAATTGTTGTTCTGTACCTTCAGTTGGAACAACCTTTTTTTCTTATTTATAATCAGGAAAGATTAATTCAGAAAAAGACACATATTACCACAAAACTGAATAAGGCTACTAAACTAACTTTAACGATGGTTAAGAAAACGAAAGCAAAGGGAAAACAAACTTCTCTTACTGAAATCTAGCCCCAAGTCGTCCAAACTTCAAATTAATAGCGAATCTACAGTCGGCCAAGTGAGGGAACCTCACATTATTTCACCCAATATTTTTAACAGACTAGATACAAGCTATCTTAACCTTATCATTATTACTATTCAGTATATCCTTTTTTGTCCTTCTTATATCCTTTTATTCTTTTACTGTTCACTTTTACTTATTATTTCAGTATTACTCAGTGTATCCTTTTATCCTTCAGCATTACTTATTACTGTATCAGTATATCCACTAAGACACTGACAGAAAACCACTTGTTTTTGCTTCCTATACATTTGAGTTTTCCATGTAGCACTACAAAAAGAACAAAAAAAAAGAAATGAAAAAAAGAAAGAACTTATCACATTTGAAAACACTAGGATGATTGTGCCTTGTCTGCTTTTGTCTACCTGTTTCAACCCAACCAAGACGCTGAAAGAATTGTTGCTTACCAATTGCGAGTGAAGGAGAATTCAAATATATTTTTTAAATTCAGTTCATAAAACTGCACAATCATTCAAACAGGAGGGTGTAGATGATGAACTGTTATTCCAAGCATAATACAGGACGGTAGTAACGACGCAGTTGTATTTGACGCAATAAATATTATTCTGGCGTTTTAAATGAAAAGCCTTCGATTGTTGTGTCTTACTTAATATGAACACATGTGGTTTGAATAGTTTTAGTAGCATCCAAGAATTGTCTTCTGGCTGACTTAGGTAAACAGTTTATGATGTAATACTAATACCTTACCTATGATTACGAAATGTACCTAAATAGTCTTATAAAATTTAATATATTTAACTCGTTTTTATAACTCACATTCTTCTTTTAGATTTCACTTGGCCTTGGCTATGCATTCTATGACAGTAATTTATTACGACTAGGACTTTTTATCATTGGCTGCTCGCCAGGTGGCTCTTCTTCCAATTTTTGGACTATTTTGTTTGACGGTGATGTAAATTTAAGCATAACTATGACGTTTGTCTCATCAATAGCTGCGATTGGTAAGCTTCGACTTTCTTTTCTTTTTTTTATATATTACATTATGTGATTTAACGAGCAATAATTTTTTTATTATTCTATTTAAAAGAGCAGTAATTGTGTATTTTTTTTCCCAAAAATGGCTCCATGTTTTTTTTGAGAAAATGGGCATCCTGGGATTTTCTAGCATAAAAAAAAAACTATCTAAACAGGCAACGAGTTTGAGAAAATTCTATAAGAGCCTTAATTTTGGAAAAAATCTCTCGTGAGTGCCGTCATATTATGGGGACATTTCTAGAGAATAAATTATATCATTCCCTCTCCCCCTCCCCCAGGAGGAAACGTTGGGTTTTTATATCTATGAATATCTATGACGTATGCAATATTACAAAAGGAACATTGCTACATATATAATACCAAGTTTAATTAGTCTATTTACAAAAGGCGTTTTAAGGAGTTTCACAATGCCCGGAGGACAAATGAAGAACCTAGACCATAAAATAGGACAAGACCAATCCGAGCAGGTAAGGTAAAGGGTATTTAAAAATGTCTAAAAGTAATGTCTAAAGTAAGGATCAGTAATGATTTACAGTTATAATACTTACGTTAGCGGCAATTACAACGACTCAAAAACAAAATTGAAGAAAAAAAACATCTGGTTAGAAGATAAACGGCAGCACGAATAAGAACGAGTCAAAAACAAAAATGAAGAACAAAAAATATGCAGTTAAAAGATATGCCACAGCGTAAAAAAAAGAAATATGTGGTTAGAGGGTAAGCGGCAGTAAAAGATGAAAGTGAAGAAGAAAGAAACATTACTTTAGAAGAAAAACACCATCACAATATTCGGTGCCAACCAAATGTTGCGCAAAATCCAGTTCAAACCTACAAAGATGCCATAAACTACACAACTGGTGATTATAAATCATTGGGACCCTTCAACATTATATGTATTCCCTTGGGAGCTCTTCATTTTCTCGAGGAAAAAGTAGCAAACAAAGATGGTTCATTTGGAGGTTGCTAATTATAACGAGAATCAATATATACAAGCCTGCCACATGCCGACCGCCCGGATCCGGCCTCAAAATCGACTAAATATTTTTTTCTTAAAACTGATATATTGACGCTTCTGGCTGCACAAATGATCAAAAATTCAGAGCTTTAAAGATGAATTTGTATTTTTCACAGGTTGGTTGCACTGAACCAATGGTGATGTCACGACATCAAAAAGATACTTACATTGTCTGCGGTTATAAGACGAGTGACGAAGTGAATTAATACATACAAACTTGCTACGTAGCCATACTGTGGCCCGGCATCGAAATCAACTACATAATTTGTTTTTCTTGAAAGTAGTATCCCCTCCATGGTTTTCATGACACCCCTATCCCTGCTTTTAAACGCACCCCTATCCCACCACTTCATGACAACCATATCCCGTCATTCTAACGACAGCCAGCAGGTGCATGTTATGTAATAGGGAATGTTTCTAAGAGATGCTGGTGCTTGATATTCATATTCAATGTCTCTGACCCACTCTGTGATGATTTAAAAAAAAAGTGATTTTCAGACAAGACTCTTCCCAGCCATTAAACTTAAGGAAAGGTATGAAGTTGCCCTTGTTGATTGTAATCTTAAAAATATATAAAATACCATGAGAAAGTATCGTACATATGTTACATAAGTAAGACCAAACGATTGGCCGGCGTATGGTCAGGAAGAGGAATGGATAAAATCACTTAACTCTGATATATACCCGCATCTGACCTTAAAATACAAAGAATATCGTAGTATGACTGATTTGTGTTGTGCTATAAATAGTAAAACTCTGCTCATAAAAGTGGTGGATTCACATTCAAGTATTCAATGGAACAGATGAGAATGTACATTAGCTCTCCAATCGATAATGAGATGATGTATCTAAACGATAATCTGATAGATGTTCTTGGTTTTAAATGGAATAAAATCATGGGTAAAAGTGTCGGATGCTTTAGTGGTATGGAACGCGGTATTTTGCACACTATCCCCCCGGCTTCTCATCTGACAATTGTATATTTCTTTACGCATCCTTTGTCGAGACACCGAAAGCTGGTAATACCAATGTTCCCCCCCCCCCTGCGTGTTCTTGAACCAAAAACCACTAATGAACACATTCACCATTACAATGTAAAGTACCTTCAATATATTCCAGTCAACGCTTCGTATTTGGAACTCTGTCAGTTAACATTAAGAAGCAAATTGGGCGATCCCTTAGCAGTAGCAAAAGGTTTGGCTGTAATGGCATGTCATTTTGACCTATTCAGTGGGATGGCTAACAGAAAATTACCATTGTTAGTCCTGATATTGATTGTTATGTTTTTACTCTTGGATTACGACAATTGGGCTATGGAATCGACTATTACAGGGGTCATTCTTCAATGTCCCATGACGGTCTCGGCAATTGGTTTGCTAAGCTGTCTCACTTTGCTCTGCTGCTTGCTAAAATACACCGGCTGCCGCAGATTTTGCGTCCTGTACACTATACTATGAGGGGTATGGGAAGGATTCTAAAGAAAGTGTTTCACGAAATCTTAGGTCTGGTGGAAGATCCTTTGGAGAGCGAATAAAATCACAACAAAGGGGAAAAGGTTTAAAAACGGCAAGAAACACCACATCACTCATCAGTCTCAACTTAGTTTGGAACCACAAAACATCGTTCTTGTCAAAGAAGACAAAGAAACCAAAATCTCATCCTTTAGTCAACGCATCTCTAAATCTTTTCAATGTGGAAAATTTTGATGTGAGTGGAAAACATGGTTACTATGAACAACTTTATCCACAAAAACCGTCCTCTGAAACGTATATTTTCAAATTTAATCCAGTGAAACTTATATCATAGATTTGACTTCCACATTTATAGATTTGCATGTCATTATAAAAAAATCTAACAAATCCAAGGGTTTATCCTATGAAAATAGTGTACTATACAATTTGTTTAGACAAATCAGTGTGTACATAAATGGGACATTGGTGAGCACAAGCAAGATTTTTTCAAAGTATGCAAGTTATATACAAATCATGTTGATGACTCCAATGTAATATAAGAAAATGAGAGGTATGGCTATTGTATATGAATGTAAAACTGACACCTACACTACCAGTATACTTAGAGATGCGAGAACTAAAGATTTACACTTGGTTGGGAAGATAAATCATGAAATATTTAATATACCTCGATGGTTGCTCCCTCCCCCCCCCCAATATCAAGATTATTATAAAGCTACAACTTGCTCCGTCCAATTTTTTTGCGAAAAGTAGTTCGCACTGCACCCGATGAGGCAGTCTCTCCATCTCGGCAATAGTTCATGTACGAAAACAACTGATAGTGAGTTCTGTTGCTTTAGCAATTGAAAAATTAAGAGCTAGTGGAAATAATATAAAGTTGCTTGTTCCTCATACAATCACGAATCCACGACATATTGATACAGGTACATGTACCTACATCGACTCTCTATTTATTAATGGTGAAATTCCTTCAAAACTTGCTTTGGCTTTTGTAAAAACTGCTTGTGCCGTTGGAACATGGACAAAGTCTCCAAATAAATTTGAAAAGTTTGGACTTTCGTCTCTTGTGTGCAAAGTAAATGGAATTCCATTCTATAATTTATCCTTTGATAAGTCCTACATGACCCTATATGAATTGACAATGGAATCCCTAGATGGATATTCATAATTATTTGAAAATGATATAACCAAAGAATTGTTTGTGAAAACTCATGGTATCACTGTATTGAATTTGCCCGGTACTCAAGATATGACTATTGTCCAAACGGGCGCAGTACGTATAGAGTGTACCTTTGCCGAGTCATTGAAGGTGAGTATTGTGTTACCCTCACTAAATCAAATTTTAGTCTTTTGGGACGTTACCCCTGATGGCAGTGTTCTATTAGACTTGGCACGATGAACATAAATCAAATGATCAATGCATTCAATTTGGATTCCTACATGTCCAAATCAAATATTATTGCATACTCTCAGATTTCCAAGATCATATTCAAAGCGTTAACAATACTCTTATCCTTGTTAATTGTAGCCAATCACCTGCAAAAACGCTGTTGTTTTCATGCGCTAATATATTTTATTTTCCGGAGTCACAGATGTACTTACAGTGAATTTCTTAGCATTTATGGCGACAATTCTCGATTGAACTACTTTCTAGATGAAAATACTCTTTCCTACCTGTATAATATAAATTTCAGTACCCTAAGAGTGAAATGCTTTGAAAATGTCTGTAAATTTGTTTATTAATAAAACTTGTATGTGCAAAACTCTTTGTCTTTTAGATTTCTTCTTCCACGTATTGGTAACCATCGGAAACGATAAGTGGCGGATGATCATCGGGAAGCAAATTTTATTTATCTTGGCCCGCATAGTCGGGGTTACATTTTCTTCAATATAGTGTAGCTTCATTTTCATTATATTTTTTCGTAAAGTCAATAATATTGTTCTAATTCATATTATAAAATTTCATTTGTTTGAATTTGTTTATTTTAAGCAATGTCACACACGCAATTCTCATATGAAGAATCACTTTCTGTAACAGCCAAATAAAGTCAGTAGGTCCAAAACCATAGTAGCCAGTATCTTCACAGCTATTTCATAAAAACCAGGCTCTCTTATTATTCCAGCAATTGAAACGTAGACCAGGTTCTTCCTCCCAAAGCAATTTGAAACCGCAAAGTTACCAGTCTCATGGATTTATGTTTAGGGTTTTTGTAATCATACCAGGGTAAATATTTTCCCGTTAATTCCATTTCTCATAGTGACAATTAGAGCATAGGAAACCTCATGTATGAGAGTCACAAATCTCTTCAAGAAGGAATTACAGTCTTTTAATATACACTGCGTATCCTCAATGCAATTTACATGGATTTTTTAATCTACATTTTTCATTGTAGTCATCAATAATAGTACAATGCTCACAGGATGACCAGCTGCTAAATGTATACAAACATAATGGACATACATAAAATATTTTCAATGTTGACTGTCTCACTTCAACAAAGAAACTGACTAGGGAAAATGAATGTCTTCTAGGAGGAGGAGCAATCGAGTGACGTCACAAAACTTGTTTAGACAAGATTTTCGACTTATTCGTTTTTGCCTTGCAAAATAGCCGTCTAGTTAGTGGTTAAAAGCGAAACCACAATATAATTTTGTTTTGTTTTGATTAATGTATCTATAAATTGAGTAAATGCATCTGGATGACCGCATAAAAGTTTCATACAATAGTCCAAAGATGGAGACTCATTTCTCGTTATATCGCGTTAAGTATTCTTTGGGGAAATCTTTTCCTTTTAAGAAATAACTTTAGAAAAATATTATCTAGAATCAAACGTTTTTCCAAAGTAACTAGATTTTCTATGATTTATTCTCCAATCCATTCATTTTTAATCCTGACACTCTCACAACCGCTTTTAGACAAACAATATATTTTCACCGCAATATAAGCTTTGCATATTTTTACCCTCGCATGTAAATATTGGACCCAGATCAATTTTTATTTACAACCGGGACTTCTCCAATTCACTAACGGACTCTAACAAGTCCTATTATGTAACAAACATATCCTACAACGTACCAACCAAAGAAATCCTGGAATGAGGAAGCCCTAAAAAATTTTGAAGAATCAATGAAACTATATAGTAAATAACACATGCATCGTTTAGGAAACAATCCTATGACGTAAATTGCACCTTCATCACTTTGAAATCATTCCCTTTGATAGAACAACCAAAGAAATTCTTGTTTGATGGTACCCCTCATAGTTTTTTAAAGAATCAAAGAAACTATTAAGTAACCAGCTATGACATAACAAGCACTTGCATCTCTTAGAAAATATTCCCTATTAGATAACATGCACCTGATGGTTTTCGTCGGAACGACGGGATATGGGTGTCATGGAATGGTGGGATAGGGATGCGTTTAAAAGTAAGGATAAGAATGGAGGGGATACTACTCTTGAAACTGACACATTGACATTTCTAGCCACAAAAACGATCTAAATAGGTCATAACTTTAAGGCAAAATTCGTGTTTTTTCTAAGGTGGTTGTTTCGAACCTATGGTGACGTCATGGCATTAAGAAGAGGCTCACATTGTCTGCGGTTAAAAGGCTTGCGACAGTGAGAATCCGTGCATAGAAGCCTGCCGCGTAGCGTGTCAAGGTCTGGTGGCAAAGCAGCCGTGCTCCCTGTACTATGTACATATGTATTTTGTTTCGAAAACAACTTCATATTTTTTGGGGTGAAAATTGGCATCCTAGGATTTTTTAGCCTAAAAAAAGAGCTATATAGATGACGACTCTCAGAAAATTCGTTAATAACCTTAATTTTGGAAAAGAAAATCTCCTGGGTGGTGTCATTTTATAAGCACATTTCAAGAGCATACAGACATCGTACTTTGTTCACTAGTAGTTGTATCGGTTTTAGTGTCTATGATGCAGGCAGAGTTATACAAGAAACTTAGCTAAAAATAAAATACCAACAGTTACAACGAGTCAAATCTTAAAGTGAAGAACAAAGAAATATCCAGTTAAAAGAAATATGTGGTTAGAAGGGATACAAAAAAAGAGTCACATCGAATCGCAAAAGAAAATTATGCATAACAAAATTTCACAACGGAGTTTTTGGGTAAAAACCAAGTGACAGTGAGAATCACACCGAATCTCAAACGAAAATACTGCACAACAAAACCAGTGTTTGGATAAGAATCAACAGCGGATCACAAACAAAATAATACACAAGGAAATATTCGGTTAGAAGACTTGTGGCAGCAAGTATCACAAACAATTACAAAACGAAATTGATATGAAACGAAAATGCAGTTAGAAGGCATGCGACAATGAGCATGACTATTCGAATAGGAAGTATTCGCAAAGTAATCAAATTACTTTACTTTTTTACTTTCGGCGGGGACCAGATGATGATCCATCCTGCCCGGCTCCAATGGACTATGGGATGACTGACGTAGTCCGATACGATCAGTCAGTAGCAGCCTCTTCTGCAATCTTCATCCAGCCCTTATCCTAACGACGTCCGTGTCGGCGGAAGCCACTCCATGGATCCAGGTCATTCTTGAATGTCAGCCAGAGATTCTTTCTTTGGCTGCCTGGTCTCTGTTTCCAAGTTGGAAGGGGATCACAGGTGAAGACGTCGCAAGACATGGTTCAAGCTGGCAGTTGTAGTGTTTGTTCCAGGAATATCAGTCGTCGTTGTTTTGTGATTACCGAGAGGGGTGCCTTCTGGGCAAAACGCCTTCGAACCTCAGCGTTTGAGATATGAGACCATCGGCTGACCCGTAGTATGTGTCTCATGCAGCGGTGGTTGAATACTTCTAGTGAACGTGTTTCTTCGGCCTTTAAAGGCCAAGTTTCACAGGTGTACAGCAGGATCGATCGAACAGTTGTCTTGTAGACGTTAATCTTTGATTTGATGCCAATTTCATGTCAATTCCAAAGTGACTTCTTCCTGCTTATGAAGACACCCCATGCCTTTTCTATTCGAGCTCCAACATCAGCTTCTGCACCTCCGTTCGAAAGTAATCAAATGAAGGAAGTAAAACTAATGTCGACATTGTCGATCACCTCCCAGATTATTAGAAATCCTATAAAGGCTATGATTTTGTGATGGGTTAACTGAAAGAAGGGATTGAATTCTTACTATAGGTTTTTAACTCATTTGATATTAGTCTACTGATTTACCATTCAGCAGTTTCTATAGTAAATATGTTACAATTTGGGAAAGTCAACATCGTGAATCGTTACCAGCTCCCTTTTCGAGCTCAGCTCCCTGTTGGCTCTATTTAATTATTTGTGTTTGTTTGTTTTATGTGGAATAAGAATCTTGAATCTATCACGAAAATGCTTTGGTTACTGTCATTAACTATAGTTAATTTTCAAAATATCATCATCACAAAACAAACAAGAATGTGTGCAAGAATCTATCATTAATGAAGGAAACGTGCACTTATCAGAAAAAAAAATTGTACCTTGCCATGTTTTTGAAAATAAAAACTTTTCTGTTTTTGTAAAGCTTGAAAACTAATGAACTTACAATCCTGCAAATCCTCAGTCCTGAAATCAAATCTTGTCCTGAAATCAAACACAAAAATTTGAAAGTCGTGATTCAGCTCCGTTGGTCAAAATAAAAGAAGGAGAAATCAAAACTGACATTCGTACGGTTCTTGCCATAATTAAATTAAAAACAATTGTGTTTCTAATAAAAGTAAAGATTAACGCTAGAAGTTAAAACAAATAGTAATTACTCCATTTATGTGGGGTCTACCCCCTCCTCAGTAACCCTTTCTCTCTTCGCGTTAAAGTTTTTAATGCTTTTATGAAAGGTTCTGATTCCAACCAAATGACCGTTGTGTTTCAGTAGGCGTTCTCAAAGAATTGGCGCAAAAGGTAGGCACTTACGATTGAAGAGCTGGGTTTTGAGGAGGGGGAAACCTCCTTTATATAAGGAATACTTTCTGTTCGTTTTAAATTTTAATGTTGCTCCTTACTTCCACTAGAAAAACCTTGTTTTTTTTTAGTTTCGGATCATTTTCGAAACAATCCTAGGAAATTCAACCCACCCCTCTGTGGAGATTCCCCCAATCCACGGAAATTCTTCCATGAAAATTTCCTCCTACGTAAAATCCTTCCCCTAGGTTAATGACCCCCGGACTTTTCCATCCTCGCTTCAAATTTCTTTCAGAAACTTTCTTGCGGACGTTACCGTCTGAAAAATACTCAATAGCAGGCTTTCATTTGAAAAAAATATAGTTTTTATGGCAGAACCCCACCCCCATATGTGGAAAACTTTTCCCGGAAATCTCCCTCCCCTAATGGAAAGTTTCTCCTATAGATCCCCATGGAGAATTTCTTCTGGTGAGAATTCCCCCATGGAGAGTTTGTCCCGTTGAAGTTCCCCCCACGTAAAAATCTCTCAGAGAATTCCAACTCCGTTGAAAATTTCCCACGGATAATTCCTTTTAACATCTTCACATCTAAAGTTGGGTTAGCATGGAGAAAATAAGACAAAAAAAATTTCGTATATAAATTTTTCCGAATTCTCCAATCTTTGTAATTCAACCTTATCTTTTCTGTGGTCCGGTCTTGTCTCGGAACCGTGATTTTCTAAAATATCCTTTTTTCAAAACTATGCAGTATTTAGTACGGTATCGCATTTTCCTTCGACGTTGTAATGTTGAATCGTAAAACTAAATAAGTAAGAGTAATTAATTAACTTTGACAACACTTTTCGTACATAAAATTTAGGAAATTAAACTAACTGCGGATTACTAAAGACACGTATAAATTCAAAGGTAAGCAAAACCTTTTGAAACTATTTGGTGCCATATACTTTTAACTTTTTTGACATTTTTAACGTTTTTAACGTTTTTGGCTTTTAACATTTTTAACCTTTAAATTTGTTTTTTTGCTGAGTTTTCTCACAAGAGGCTTTTTTTCTAATTTGACTTCCGCTACTATGAAAAACTGCTTAAACTGCATATAGAGAACTTATTCAAAAATTAATTCCCAATTTGTTCTACTTTTAAGACATATTTGGTTTATAAAGCTAGTAGTAGCAGTAGTAGTAGAAGTAACAGTAGTAGCAGTAGTAGTAGAATTAACAGTAGTAGCAGTAGTATTAATGACAATAGTAGCATGTAAATGTTGCCTTTTCAGTGGAACATCCCCTTCATGATACCCCGGAAGTTTCATCTTCATATGGTCTTCCCCGACTCAACCAAAACAGTTGGCCAAGCCAGCTATAAACTAAATTTGCTACTAATGTCGATATTTTTGATAATTTATATTACAGAAATCACTACTACTAATACTAACAACTTACTGCAGCACCTATCCACCTGAGGTCAAACACAGCTGCAGTGTGCATCAGTTCTTAAAAAGGGAATTTTTGAGAAGTAGGCAATTAGTTTTTTTTTACAATTAGTCTCTGACCTTATGTTACTACTTTGTAATGCCAGTATTCAACTGCAAGTACCCTGGTGAAACATGTGTGATGATTCTTTCATGTCACTGAGTGCAATAAAACTGATCAAAGACAATGGGATTTGATATCTTTGTTCATAAGGCTATTGAAAAGTATTCACTTTCATTATCGTACTAACTTAATTACACTTATTTTTTTGCTGAGTTTTCCCACAAGAGGCTTTTTTTCTAACTTGGTTTCCTCTACTATCAAAAACTGCATAAACTGCATATAGAGATCTACTTCATCCTCAAAAATTAACTCCCAATTTTTTCTATTTTTAAAACATATTTGGTTGTTAAGGCTTCCACTTAACCAATTCAAGCACTCAGATTTGTTTTCATTGTCCTTGGTGCTTTCAAAGTAATCTTATTCCTGTACTTCCCGGGAAAAGATTAGGTTGTACCCAACTTTTAGGGTTAAAACTACATTTATGCTTGCACTACGGGGAATAGATGAACCCCCCTCCCTCTCCTAGACTATTGTAAATGACCACCCTCCAGTGAGATAGCAATTTTTTTCTAAAATCCATTTTATTGATCAGGAAATAAAGGCACAGCTGCGGCCCAACTCGGAAATATGGGGAAACCAACGTTGAAATACTTGTTAGGTAATTGTTGGTCAAAGCTCGTTATTTTCTCTTAATAGTCGCTGATATGTGCTTAATATTTTGGCTATAAAAATGCTTTCTGATGAAAGTAAAGAGTTAAATTTACATTGATACGAACAAAAATTATTGCGTCCTTGTCTGTGCAACTTGCAGCTATAAGAATAGTTGAAATATGCACGACTTCTGATATTTCTATACATTTATAGGATTATTTGGAACCAGTATTTTACTGAAAGCACAAGACAGCATGAGATTTTGTGCAGTAGACGCATAAAGCGCATTAGATATTTTAAAGTAAAAAATAAATAAAGGATTTATTGGTTGGGTTGAACTCGCTTAAATTTGTATTACTTCTGCAAAATGAGCCCTATCCAATTGAAGGCTCTTTTTTTAGTTTTAAAATGGATAATATTTTATTATAATTCTGTAGACGGATACAGTGAAACTGTCTTTATAGCCGTGGCAAAATTGACAAAGTTCGAAAATTTGCATCGTGACTTGAAATTCTCTGTACTTTAGACAAAAATAACTAGATTTCTGGAGCTTGAATAATGGCTTACTATTACTTGATTTCGAGAAATAATAGGGGGTATTTCTGAGGTGTAAAATTTTATTTTATTTGTTGCCGTTATCAGCACTGGTGGGACAAAAAAGTCGCCTTGTTAAACAGTCGGTTTTCTATGTTTTTTACGCATAGTATAATAATCATTTTACTACTAAAATAGAATTTCTTTTTTTTTGGTTGAAATTTTACCATAATTAAGTTGCTTCCTATAATTTGTGGATATCATAGCTGAAATCTTTTATTTCCTACTGTATACAATATTTCCTGAGGCATAATTTTTCGCAGAAAATTAGAAAACATTAATGTACCTTCGTATATTAACGAAGAAAACGTTCTTTTTGTACATTAACTGAGTCTCGACTTGCTTACCACTGTATCTAAAAATAAACGGCTTTCAAACGGATTGTAAATAAATGGGCTTAGTGGCTTAGAGGGATGTGATTTTTTTAGGCCTCTTTAAAAGCTTCTTTTCCATAATGCGTCTATTCTTCATTAGTAATTTTCTTGCCCAATTGAAAAACACCATTTCCTCCTCAAGTAGGCTCCTTTGTACTTTTCCTACGTGAGCCTCGTTACGAAACAGACTCTGGAGAATGCATGATTAGATTTTCCAGAAGAAATGTTCATATTTTGTTTTTTAGTGGAACGATCGACCTCATACCTCGGCCTCGACCTCGTAGGCTTGACCTCGTACGGGTAAAATAGAAAAATCAACAAACTTGGTTACAGAGACCAAACGCATGGTTTGTCCATAAATGACCGATTAAATTTACAATTAGCTTGATCGATTTGATCCTTTACCTCCCCTCAATCATTTGTCCTCCTTAAACCGCTATATTTCTTTATGATTTGAATTTTGGCCATTGTTAGATGATTCTTTGAAACGGAAGTGCATGTAAACAATTCATATTCATAGGGTTGTTGCATTCTTAAGAATTAGAGGCACAAAAAGGGGGTAAGCCCAGCGATATGTGAGACTTTATGATACTTTATGAGGATGTTTGGGAAAATTTAATTGTCTTGCTATAGGCCCTTTTATCACATGCTTTCGTTTCCAAAAGTGGAACTTTAGCTCAAAATAGACATACGTTTGAATCACTCCTCTGTCAGTTTTCTTCTAATATTATTTTGGTACAGTTACCTACAGAGTAATAAAAAAAATAACGCTCTCTCGAAGTTAAGACACAATCTTCTTCTTTGTTTTGCTGTTGGTTGAAATTTTCGTCAGTGAGCTTATTGATAAGCTGAATTTGACTATACTGTGTTTTTTTTATAATCAGCTCCTGAATTTGCGATCTTTCTTTATTTGACTAATATTGTAAAAGCTTTTGTATACCTTAGCTTTAAACCCACTGCTGTAAGATCGATAAATGTTTCATACCTGCAATTAGCATAAAGTGCAATTAGTATTTTATTTATTCTATTATTCACAAAATACTATATTTCTATTTAACTCTTTTTTATCTTTCAAGGTATGATGCCATTGTGGGTGTATCTTGTTACACCGGCCATGGAATTGGAGAATGGAGTACGTATCCCCTACTTAAATCTAGTCATTTCAGTGGTGGCTCTTACCATTCCTTTGGGAATTGGTCTTCTAACAAGGAGGTACAAAAGAAGTTGGGCGGACTTCGCAGCGAAAAAACTTGTCAAGCCAACCTCATTTGTGATTATTGTTTTTGTAATATCGGTATGTTTAGAAGATTTTCTTTTTATTGGGTAGGTTTTTATAGCACCCGGGAAAGTACTCGAAATTCTCAGTTAAGCACAAATCTAAGTTTTGGGTGAGTATGAAACGCTTAGAGTTGACTTAAATATTTAACTAATTAGAATAATAATGACCATGACATGTTTGACAGATAACTTGAATGGTCTCCCCTCACCTCTCGAAGTCGATTTTAAATCTAGCTACATTTCGACAGTTAAAGACTTTTACTTTTAAAGCCTTAAGCATAGCCCCGAGTTCTATAGACTACGGTTTGAATATGGGCTGTACCATAAATTTTAAGGAAGCGCAGAATGTATTTCTTAGTTATTTCCAGAGGATAGTTTTCGTCCGTAAAGTTGCCTCATTCTTGAATTTTAAATTTCAATAATATTTGGAATGTCTTTTCGAAAAAAGGGAAAGAAGGAAATTACAAATAATAATTAATATCATATTTCTCTTTTAGGGTGGACTTTTAAACGGTATGTACCTATTCAAGATCTGGACATGGCAAATAGCATTAGGTGGATTATTTCTTGCATGGGCAGGCTTTATCTTTGGAGCATTCTTTGCATGGATAATGCGTCTTGATAAGCAGCAAGTCATCGCCATCTCTCTGGAAACAGCTTTACAAAATGGAAGCATAGGCTACCTTGTCTTGAAAGCTTCCCTACCTTCCCCATACTCAGACATGGCTGCTATGCCTGCAATATCGGCCTTATTTATGACTGGATTTACTCTGTACTTTGCTTATGGTTTTTATTTTGCCCTTAAAAGAATTAGAGACTGCTGTGACAGGAAAAGGGCTAGGAATAAGATAAGGCTAGATAAACCTGAAGAAAATCTGCGACTTCCTCTAAAAGCAGCTTTCCTCAGCGGACCAGTAGGAATTCCAGGAGGGATGCCTCTTCCTGGTGACATATCACCTCCTGAAATGTTTCCGTAAGCTTGTAAACGCTAGTTAATTTTGTATTTGTTTATATTCTTAAAAATTAAATGATATTATACCACGAAATAGTTTACGGTCTAGCTGAAATCTTTTATTTCTTCTATAGTGAGAAGCTAAACCTTAGTTTAAGTGGGAATAAAGCTTGTAATTAAATGATACAACTTACTATATTAAGAAATCGCCCAAAAGAAAAAAAAAGCCATCGACCAACCAAAGATAAGTGCTTTTTAGATTAGATTTTCTTCGGTAATATTATATTTACTTTCATCATTTACAAAAAAATTAGCTCGGTTAAATCTTGGTATTAGTAAAATCTCGTTGTAAACGGGCTTTACGCGCATATAACTTTATACGGGAGACAGGTTCAGCTTTTCATTCAGAGTTCGATGAAATATATCTGAAGATTTGTTTCAGCTATCTCATTAGTAATTTTACTCACATCTTCATAACAGAGAATAGATTTTGTTTACGAAAATTGTCTCCTCTTCATCTGACTATCCTTATTATTTGCTCTCTTGCGTGTTGAAATCAAACACTGAGATCCGGAGGTGGGCTATACCCTTCGGAACCACAAATCTGGCCTCGCATGAGTATTGTGAGAAAATGCAATCAAACAGAAAAAAAGAGAGACTCTGCTATGTGCTACGGACAATGCCGTATCTAAGGGATGTTCTATAGGGTTTTAACCCTCCCCCCTTCCATCTCGAAATTTATGCCTGACTTGTAAAAAATGTAACAAAAATACATACGAACAAATTTTTGATGTGTCCTTTAAAGTTGTTTTTTTTTTGTACATACTCCACCCTGAAAACGTCCTTGGTCAAGGAATAAAATACTAGGTTCACACCACGATAGAGGCTACATCCGAATAGGAAACATATATCGGTCGATTCTTCGCTGGCTTGATGGGAATATGGCATCCCTGTTAGTTCAAAATTAGTAAGCCAAAAATGCACAAAAATATCACTAATATGGCCACACAATGTAGTGAGATCTTAGAAACGGAGTCAAGAAGCCAGGATTTGGATATGAGGTTATTCCCTTGTCAATCCTAATGTTATTTTGTTGGTTTTACTTTGAATCTTAAATCGTGTATCATTGTCCATTGTTAAATTTTGTCATTGCATAGGACTGTCTTTGAAATTGTACAACATGCCAATTTCTCTATTTTGCTCGTTCCTTCATTTTTGAGGCACTGAGGATAAAAGTAAACCATGGAATTCAGTGTAATTTTCATTCAAGGATCTTTTTGGGCCCTTGGCCCTGTTTCTCAAATAAATGACTTTTTTTAACTTAACTTTATTTTTGTTTAATCTCAATTTCAAATCTGGGCCTAGATATTATTACGAAACGTCTGGAAAGAATCCAATTAGTTGGTGTCTGAGAGATGCAGGCAGCCTTTCACTCATAAAGGCATAAACCTTGCTTGCTAAAGCTGAGGGTAAGTTTTATGCTTGAATTTGAAAAGCCATTCATTGCCTTTAAGTCAGAGTTCGCAAACCTCCGCGCGGGAGGCAAGACTCGGTGTATTTTTGTTTCATTTTGTTTTTGTTCTTGATTTGAGTTTGACAGAAATAGTAAGCTTTGTTTTCTTCCTGCATTTAACATCTTTTTGGCTAGCCTAGGTAGAGTCTAGAGCAGTGACTTCCAACCAATTCTGGGTCATACCCCACCTAGGCATTTATAGAATCCTGAACCCCCTCCTTGTGACACATACATTTTTTTATTCATAATTTTAGGTGTATCCACCTAAAAAAAGCTGAAAAGGCAATTAACCTGGGATTTAAACGCCTTCCAAAGAATACATCATCCATGAGAGAGGAAAATGGAAAATAGCTAAATAAGCTGAGTTTCATAATATGTAATAGAGAACTGAAATGTAGAAATATTGACTATTTGAATGAAACATCATCCTGAAATACATTGATCGTTTTCATTACTTAACCAGCAATAATGAAGGTAAAAACTAGGCTTGCCTTAAAAAGAGATTCTAAAAGAGATGCGTCATGTCTGCGACATAGATCAAACAGTTCGTGGTAACGAACTTCAGTAAGGATCGAACCGGCTCAATAGTAACCGAAACTCTAAAAAATGGAATTTTGATACCAATAGTTACATCAAAATAATCGCATTTTAATGCTGATTTTAAATATACAAGTTTCATCAAGATCAATTATACCCATCAAAAGTCACGAGCCTGAGAAAATTTGCATCATTTCAGAAAATAGGGGAAAACACCCCCTTAGAGAACCTTATTGTAGAAGTTCCAAGCTCCTATCTACAAAAATGTGGAATTTCACATTTTTTGCCAGAAGACAGATCACGGATGCGTGTTTATTTGTTTTTTTGTTTGTTTTTTTTTCCCAGCGGTGATCGTATCGACCCAGTGGTCCTAGAATGTTGCGAGAGGGCTTTTTCTGACGGAAATGAAAAGTTCTAGTGTCCTTTTTAGTGACCCAAAAAATTGGAGGGCACTTAGGCCCCCTCCCACGCTCATTTTTCCCAAAAGTCACCGGATCAAAATTCTAAGATAGCCATTTTATTCACCTTAGTCGAAAAACCTAATAACTATGTCTTTAGGGACGACTTACTCCCCAGCAGTCCCGTGGGAGGGGCTGCAAGCTACAAACTTCGACCTGTGTTTACATATAGTAATGGTTACTGGGAAGTGTACAGACGTTTTCAGTTTTTTTTTTGTTTACGGGGAAATTCGAGGGGGGGATTACATGGGAGGATATTTCCATGGAGAAACTTGTCATGGGGGAAGAGAACTTCAATGAAGGGGCGCAGGGTTTTCTAGCATTGTTTGAAAAAAACAAACAATAAAAAAATAAATATAAAAGTTTTTGAGCAGCATTAAAACTTAAAACGAACAAAGATTATTACACATATGAGGGGTTCACCTCATCGTTATATATCACTCTTTACGCTAAAGTATTTTTAGTAATTTCAACTATTTATTCTACGACCTTTGTGATTCAGAGGTCATCCTTAAGGAATTGGGACAAAATTTAAGCTTTAGAGTAAAGAGCGAGGTATCGACGAGGGTTGAACCCCCTCATACACGCAATAAAAACATACGAATATAGAAGTTCGTTACGTAAATTAATTCGTAAGTTACGTATATTTTTTTACCAATGAAAACTTTTGTAAAAAATTAAAAGTTCTAGTTGCTTTTTTAAGTAATCAAAAAATTGGAGGGCAACTAGGCCTCCTCCCTCGCTCCTCTTTCTCAAAATTTTCCGATTAATTGCAATTAATTAATATGCAAAATTCGCTTTAATTATTTATGTGCGGAGAGCCAAGATCAAAAGATGCATTAATTCGAAAACGTCCAGAAATTAAATTAAAAAAACAAGTTTTTTTAAATGAAAGTAAGGAGCAACATTAAAACTTAAAACGAACAGAAATTACTCCGTATATGAAAGGGGCTTTTCCTCCTCAACGGCCCGCTCTTTACGCTAAAGTTTGACAATTTCTCTTAACTCTATTTTTAAAACAGTAAGAAACTTTAGCGTAAAGAGCGGGCCGTTGAGGAGGAAAAGCCCCTTTCATATACGGAGTAATTTCTGTTCGTTTTAAGTTTTAATGTTGCTCCTTACTTTCATTTAAAAAAACTTGTTTTTTTAATTTAATTTCTGGACGTTTTCGAATTAATGCATCTTTTGATCTTGGCTTTTCTCTTTGATTTGACAATTTCTCTTAACTCTATTTTTAAAACAGTAAGAAACTTTAGCGTAAAGAGCGGGCCGTTGAGGAGGAAAAGCCCCTTTCATATACGGAGTAATTTCTGTTCGTTTTAAGTTTTAATGTTGCTCCTTACTTTCATTTAAAAAAACTTTTTTTTTATTTAATTTTATATTAGGATCTAATTTAGTAAATTTTTAACTGACATTTTGCACTTCCTAGAGTTCATCTTGGTACTGTATACAAATGTCAGGTATATCTACTAGCAGGGCCGGATTTAAAGCTTTGACACATCTAGGCCCAACCATTATTGCCGCTCCGTTTTAGCAAGATTTTTGGGGAAATCCCGCCGAAAATTCAGGGATAGTGGAAGCACTGAACAGAAAGCAACTGATGAGCCAAAAGTAATGAAAGAGAAAGGTGATACCGAACTCTCAGCTGGCATTCTTGGGAGCAATCTGAAAGTTTTTAAGTGGCCCTGGAATTCAGGTATTGTTTTCACTTTCATGTGGATAGGCAGTGCGGTGGCGGAGTGCACTGGACACTTTTAATGTAAATCACATCTGTTCAGCTTTGATGAGAAAACAGTCACTCAGTGATAATTTATTGTCCCCCCTGACATTTTCCACCCCTTAGTCTGGGTCTAGTGAGCCTATTGGTAAACCGAGGCCTGTCCTTCAGTCTTAGCTGCGTTACCAATGAGGGAAAGTCAATTTTTTTAAATCAGAAAATCACTTCTTAAAATCAGAGATCATTATTTTCAAACGATACGTATTGAGAAGTACAGCAGCATTAGTTATCTCATATTTTCTTTGCCAGTAAAACTGGTAAAACATTTTGTAGGAAATATTTCTTTGACATGCCTCAATGAAAGTAAAAAAGGCAAATATCTTCACATTGAATCCAAAAAGAATTTTATTTGATTCTTCACGTTATTTATTCAACAGACTTAATTTCTCAAAAATATCAGTCACAAATGTTTCACCATCAACAGTCTTCGGGCGCTTTGTTTCAGGGCTGTCACTTAAAAGGTCACTAAGAACAGGTCCAAAAACCGAATAATTGGGTACGCTAGGATTCAAACCATCGGCCTCTCGGGCAAAGGATCCTAAATCTAGCGCACCAATTAAATTATGAATTAAATTATGAAAACACCGTGGCAGTACTAGCTATTCCTCAGTATAAGTTACTAAGTGGATTTATTTTATAGAAATAATTAAAGTTCCGTTTCACGCTCTGTTCCTGATGTTTTTGTAGAACTATCAGCCTCACACTGTTTCTTCTCAAGGTAATAAACATGCTTCAAAAACAGTAAAAGAGTTTCAGTTTCAAAAAACCTTGCTACTTTATAGTCAGGCTTAAAGCTACCAATAATCGCATTCACATTTTGTCGAAATATTCCTATTTTCAGTTGCCATGACCTAGCTTCATAAACTTGTTCATAAATAGCGGTTAAATTTTTGGAACTATCACTAGATGTCTCTTCCAGCGCTATTATTGACACTATCTGAGTAACATCTGGTATAGATGCGTTTGGTGGGATAGGTTCATTTCCTTGTTCTAGGCGTTTAAATATTGGAATAAGTAATGTTTCAAAGTTGAGGGCTAAATTAGTTTCACGTCTTCGCAGCATTTCCCACATGCTCTTAAAGTTGACGTTCTGAAAGAAAATATGAATTATGTTAGGGTTGTTTTACATTAGAAATAAAAATATCTTTTAATATAGACATGATAAAACTTGGTCAAATATTCAAAAAAATAAGCAGCTTTTGAAGTTAATTATTAGTTCTAATTAGAATAACCGTTAAAGGGTTAACCAGGTCTATGAAATTAGGCGATTAGTATAATTTCTTAACTTCTCTTCTATGTAATTTTACGCATTCTTAACAATTTATTGTGAGCATTAGACCTTAAATCCTTCACAAAAAGTATTCTTAAATTTATTCTCATATAGATAAGAAAAAGAATCGAACACAAAATTCATTTTGTCACACTGAATTTCGTAGCACTGCTAAAAAGGATTAAATCAATAACCAAAGGATGTCACCATGGTTGCAGTTGCAATCTAGCAAAGAGTAAAGAACAGACAATAGTAGCCAAAATTTAACAAATTTGTAATTAAAAGGTTTTAAATGACAAGTGTCAACGCCATTTTTGGAATATCAAACTTAAATTAAATTCAACTGAATAGTGTTTGTAATCGCAAGAGGTAATTTTGGTACCCTATGAATGATGTTCTGTTATAATCAAAATTCACCGTTAGAATATCCATTGTAAAGAACCCTCTTCTAAAGCTTTAAATTTAACTGGAGGGGCAAGAAAAACCCCATTCTGTACGTATTGCACTGAAGTGTCTCTTTTTTCCCAACGGATGATAATGTCAATTCAGTGGGCATAGACTAGTGAGAGAGAGCCAATTGAACAGTCTTTACCACAAACAGGCGTATCAAGCCAAGGGGGGGGGGGCACAATTGCCCCCTCTTCCCTATATTTTGAAAAATCTATTAATTTGGTATTATCAAAAAAATAATACCTATTTTGCATTTTCTTTTAGAGTTTGACAAATCAACATAATTCCCCCACTAGATTCTGAAAACAAATGTTCCCCTCCTCGTTATCCTACATTTTGATGGACTAGAAGAAAAAGTATTTTACTTTTATAGCTAAATTATGCCAAAGTCTACAAATAATAAGATTCTTGAGTCTGCGGGATTTCCTTAGAAACTAAAATTAAAGAAAATCAAGGAAGAAAAGTACGAAAAAAACTTACAGGTTTTAATGAACATAAGCCTTGGAGAACAGCATGAAATGAAAATATGTTTCCAATGTATGTTTTTAGATCCATAGCCACCAGAATCCATGTCCTTAGAAATACAAACTTATCTTCATCGGTTGAACATAAGCTGATCGTGCTAGCAACAAAGGAGCTAAGAAGCTGGAACCTAAAAGAGTAAAATAAGAGTGTGTTTATTGTGACAAGAATGCCAAAAAGGGAATATAATTATTCAATTTGGTTAAGTAAGAACTTTCAAAGCCATATACAAATTTCAAAATTAGGAGAACCTAGGAACAAAATTTCAAATAAAAACACCTTCATATGCAGTTATGTAGGTGCAACTTAGCAGGTGCCAAGTTTGAAAATAAGAAACGTGTATGAAAAATCGGCCGAAGTTCTGTGGTTTCACAGTGGGTTTGATCTCTACTTGGTAATACTGAGCCCAGAGCTTGGACCCAGCTGTGGCAACACGCTGCAGAGCCGACAGTTCTATATCTGAAACTTCTTATCATATGAGTTACGAAAAGTCACCTATAGTTAAAAAAAAGTAAATTCAATTTAAAATAATCAAAATTAAAATATTTAATATTATACAAAGCTACTGGAAAATATTAATACTAAAATTAAAATTTATTAAAAATAAAATCAGTTGTGTTAAAATCATAAATAATTAATGTTATCCTTATTCTCTGGCGTACATATAGTTTCCTCTTCCCGTTCTGCTTTGCCCCTCTTTTACCTCGTCGAACTAGGATTTTTGTAGTTCATTGTAGTCCGATTTTTGTAGTCCTAATAAGTCCTTGACTACAAAGACTTTTGTAGTCAAGAAGCGTCGTTAGCCCCATACAAAACAATACAAATCAGTAGAAAATGATTGAAAAAAAATGCAATGATTGCTATAGTAAACAACAGCCACTCCCATAAATTTAACTATGTGTTTAGATGGATATCATCAAAATTATTCAAAGTTAAACATTTCAAATCATTAGTTAATCAACTTACTTAAATCTTTTTTGAAAGAACAATTACCTATGTTATTCTGTTATATTTATCCTTTTAGTTGACTATTGATATACTACGGAATTTTTAATTTCTTGTGATTCAAAAAACATCACATGAATTACTTATTTTTTACACGTTTTCACTAGCTTAAATTTGTTCAATAGCCCTATTCAACATAACAGTTTCAACTTCCTATTGATTATTGCATTGATGAACAGTCAGATGATGATAAATTGGGTGTTTCAACAATTTGGAAGGGCTTGTTTGTAAATAAGAAAAGTTTCTGCTCGATTCTTTTCAAGATTTAGTGTGGTAACAAAGAATAGAATTTACGGAACAAGAAAAATCTTAATAATTTTGTAACAACCAAAGGAAAGATTGTCGAAAATCGCGATTTTCGTGTATGAACAGAACTAAGCTGGATTGGGAGGGGGAGGGATTTTTCACTTTGATGCCCTTAGCATTTTAACCTAACAATAGAGTTTGCCGTTCTGTTACACACCATTTTGGTTTATTTCCTTGCTGGGAGATAACACTCGAAACTATCTTGGGGGAACTGAGGGTGTGTGGCTTTTTTAATACTGCCCAGTTCTAATTGATATTTTACATAGTTTAAGCATTTTTGGCAGATGTTCAATAAACTGTGACGTTCTGAAAGGCAGAGAGTCATTACCACTAGCCCTCGTCGAAACAGTGCTGGTGTTGTCCGGTGGAGCTTCCTTTTATAATGTTTAGAATTGCTTTCACTTGCATCATAAAGGCCTGTTTTTCTAAATTCTTATGCTAATTTCATAGTTACCTAGACATTAAATGTCGTCGATACTTCCCGCCTTGTGGCAGAAGGATCAATTCGAAACCATCAAATACAGGAGATTCTTTACTCTCTTCAAGTAATCCAAACTCACCGAAGTCAACCAAAGTTAGGTTAAGAGCAATAAAACGAGGATTAAGGTTCTCAATGTACTGGAAGACATCTTCAAGTAACATGGAGTCGAATTCAGCTTCAGTTAAAACGTTTTCAATTAATTCGTTTTCCTGAAAAATAAATAACCAGCTATAAAAATCATGGAAGTGGAAGAAACAGAAGCCAATAACAAACAGAACGTCACATCATGTAAGCACTTGCAGAAGGAAGACCTCGTTTGGACTGCTCTAAAATGTGGAAGATAAAATATTAATTCTGCTTGAGATTGTTATTTTCACGGACAAAACTACTAATATCTAAAAATACTTAATTGCTATGCGTTTAAGAATACTTACGTTCTTTCCAAAAATATTTAAATAACTGCATATCATTTATATTAATACAAGTAATATCAAGAATGATCAATACTGAATGTAATTCAATATGTATAACTTTTTTAGTTCTATTATCCATTAAAACTAAATTGGTCGTTCTGAATATTTTTTATAGTGTGTTAAGGGCCACAAGACAACAAAATTCACGGTAGCTCAATCCATTTCTTGTGCGGATATTTTTCCTCCTAGTAAATAATATCTTATATAAACCAAGTTTTGCTTGATGAATAAATGATCTACGACATTATTTATGCCTGTATAAACAAAATATATGATTCCAGTAAGATTCATACTCTGATAATGTTAACACTATTAAATATATAGCATTATTCTTATAATGTATAAAAATATACATAATTACAATAAAATAATTACAGCGTATGTACAAGCACCGTGCTCAAGTTTATGTAAGTTTATTATTGCAAATTCACAAACAAATAAATAAATAGAACAACACTTTCGCGCTGGAGAAAACCTATGAGAATTTGTGGTCGTGCGAAAGTCCACGTAACTTATTACCTACTATCTCGACTATTTACTTAAACCTCAACTATTTAATTAACACTATTATAAATAAACCCCAAAAAAAGTATAACCTGTATGAATATATCTGTTACCAGGGGCTGATGCATGATAGAGCGAACTGTCTGGCTAGTTATGTGTTCCCTCCAATTAAAGTTCAGTATCCTGCGAAGACAGTTGTTCTCGAAAGCGAGAATCCTCTTTTCTTGCTGTTGGTTCAGTTTCCAGCATTCACAGCTATAGATGAGGGAGGAGAGAACAGCCTCAATTTCAGTTTCAGGGAATACTTTTTCGATCGTGAAACTGGCTTTAGTCGATTAAAAGCTTCACTGGCTTGTCCAATCCCAGACTGCAACTCCTTTTCGCTTGATCCAGTTCATTCGACTGTATTTCCAAGGTATCTGAGGTCCACAACCTGCTCTACTGAATTGTCTCCGTACTTCACTCCAAGTGGTGAGTCGCTCATATCGATCCAGTGGTCCTAGAGTGTCGTATGAGGACTCATTCTAACGGAAGTTAAAAGTTCTAGTGCCCTTTTTAAATGACCAAAACAATTGCAGGACATCTAGGCCCCCTCCCAAGCTCATTTTTTCTCAAAGTCACCGGATCAGAATTCTGAGATAGCCATTTTATTCAACATAGTCGAAAAACCTAAAAAATATGTTTTTGGGGACGCCTTACTCCCTCACAGTCCCAGTGGGAGGGGCTGTAAGTTACAAACTTTGACCAGTGTTTACACATAGTAATGATTACTGGGAAGTGTACAGACGCTTTCAGGGGGATTGTTTTTGGCCGGAGGGAGGGAATCAGGGAACGGGGCTATGTGGGGGGAACTTTCCATGGAGGAATTGGTCACGGGGGAAAAAAATTTCCATGGTGGGGGCAAAGGATTTTTTTGGATTTTTTCAAAGAGCAATGAAAAACTAAATATGAAATTTTTTTAACTGAAAGTAAGGAGAACCCTTAAAACTTAAAGCGAACATAAATTATTACGCATATGAGGGATTCACCTCCTCCTAATATCTTGCTCTTTACGTTAAAGTAATTTTATTAATTTCAACTATTTATTCTACGGCATTTGTGATTCAGGGGTCATTCTTAAGGAATTGGGACAAAATTTAAGCTTTAGTTTAAAGAGCGAGGTATCGACGAGGGATGAACCCCCTCATATACGCAATAAAAACATACGAATATAGAAGTTGGTTACGTAAGTTACGTATATTCTTTACTAATGAAAACGCTCGCAAAAAACTAAAAGTTCTAGTTGCCTTTATAAGTAGCCAAAAAATTGGAGGGCAGCTGGGCCTCCTTCCCCGCTCCTTTTTTCTCAAAATCGTTGGATCAAAACTATGAGAAAGCCATTTAGCCAAAAAAATAAATATGCAAATTTTGTTTTAATTATTCATGTGTGGTGAGCCAAAATCAGAACGTGCATTATTTCGAAAACGTTCAGAAATTAAATAAAAAATTTTTTTTTAACTGAAAGTAAGGAGCGAGAACAAAACTAAAACGAACAGAAATTACTCCGTATATGAAAGGGGCTGTTCCCTACTCAACGTCCCGCTCTTTACGCTAAATTATTTTACTGTTTTAAAAAGTAGAGTTGAGAGAAAGAGTCAAGCTTTTGCGTAAAGAGCGGGGCGTTGAGGAGGGAACAGTCCCTTTCATATACGGAGTAATTTTTGTTTGTTTTAAGATCTGATCTCGCTCCTTACTTTCAGTTAAAAAAACTTTTTTTTTTTATTTAATTTCAAATAAAGACGCATGAGATCAACATAGATGAGGTAGAGCAGCGGACTTAACACTGACCCTTGTGGTACTCCACATGTCACTGGAAATGCTGCTGAGAGCAAATCATTCAACACTACTTTGAGGGATTTCCCTTTCAAAATAACTTTCAAACTACTTTAAGCACTTTCCACGGACACCTAACGACACCTTAGTATTGTTTGAAAATCAACTGTATCTAATGCTTTGCGAATATCTATAAATACAGATAGTGGTGTTTCACCTCTGTCTATACCACTGTTAATTGATTCCATAAGTTGTCGCTGAGCTTTTGTCGTCAAGTGCCCTTTGTGGAATCCGAATTGGGTCTCACTCAGCAAACCGTTAGCCTGTAGGAAAATATATAGACGTTTGTGAACAACTTTTTTCTAATAATTTCAGAAACAATGGAAGGATCAAAATCGGTCTCCAATTCTCAATTTCCTTATTAGATATAGTTAAAGAAGTACAAGCTTAGGAAAAGTCAATTTCATAGCTGCAAAAAATGTATAATTTCTAGAGGTAATTGGAGATTTACTGAATCACCTCAACGAATTTTCAATTTTACTCCTCCAACAACATAGAATAAGAGAAACAAAATATTTAAAGTGAAACAAACGCAAAATTCAAGAAAATTTAATTTCAGAGCTGTTACAAACCTATTGAGAGGTCAAACTACAATCAAGTCTCCTTGCTATCAGTGGACTTATTAATTATCAAATCAAGTACGCAAGGAGAAACTAGGTCAGGAACGGGGACACTACAGCAGGGAACCAATTGTAGCAAGACTGTGTTATTTCAGAACAATTTCATTACGTGTAGCATTGTAGCACGTGCTTCAGGGTCGCCACCTGTAGCACGAAAGTGACATTTTTGAACTATGTTAGTACTATTACGGTCAATTTTCGACTCTAGCACCAAATATTGCTCTGTAGCACACAAATGTGGGATATTGTAGCACTTTAGGAACTAACCGTGGTGGCAACCCTGCCCCAAAGATAAAGCTTTTTAGAAATACCCTATTCCGAAACCACACCTCACCCCCTGTCCTCCAAAAGAATTAAAAATTGGAAATTATTCATAAGCATTCGATCAAATTTCAAAACTGGGCATTGTAATTAGAAAGAGCCTATGACCGATTTTGAATCCGAATGGCACTTAGCCAGCAGCAAAGGATTCATTTTCAAGAGAGCCTTCAGGGTGGTAATACTCTATTCAACTAAATGTCTGTGTCGCAATGTGTTTTAAAACACGAGAGAAAATCAGTTTTGTTACTATTGTTGTTATGTTTATAAGAGTTAACAAATTATTGAATATATAAAACCGAACTATTTTCGATAAAAGTATTCTAAAATTAGCGAAATATCTTACTTTATTTACGGTTGGATTCTCGTCATAAGATAGGTTCATATTTTCTGAATGAATATTTAAATCTCGGGCAGATCCTGACTTATGTACCACTCGGCTTTTTGGTGGCAAATCATCAATTCTAGGGTTTTCCTCTTGCGGTGTAGACACATTAGCATTGCTTTCATATTGGATTCCTGGCGCTATAAGACTATCCTTGTCTTCTAGTGATGTACTCAAGTCGGCTTCACCAGATTGACTGCTGGTTCTTAGACTATCTTTATCTGTTCCCACAAGATTGTTCACCAAATCCTCTAAGCTTTCGGATAGTATCTCACTGTCACTGTCACTAACTTCAGAATCTTCTAAAAAAAACGACAGAAAACGAGTTGTGCTAAAATGTTTAAAACTAATAAATACACTGGACTTACCACCAAACCCGATTATGAAGCATAAAAAAATGATAGATTTTACCTCCTTTAAAGTGCTAGTGTTTTCTTAGTAGCGTAGCTTCTACATTTTGTTGTTGGTAACCGGTGGTTACTCACACTCAGCACCGGTGAACGGTATTTCTGACTCAAATGGTATCTTAAACAGAGATGAATTTGCCAATTTGGCTAACAGTTTAAAAAAATTAAGATTAAATCCCCTAAACAATCTTTTGAATCAATGCAGCTTCCTAGAGCAAGAAGACATTCTTTTTCAGAGTTTACTGTTTTCCACAGAAAATTTCTTGGCAAGCTAAATATACTGGCGAGAAAATATATTTCCTATTTCTAATGGATAGAAAAGAGGAAATCAATCAGAATTAGCAATAAACTTCTCTTACCAGACAAAAAATGGTTTACTCGCAACGCTGCCAATATTTAATCAGTTGGTAGCACTGCTGCCATATAATATTTTCCCAAACCTCAAATACAATCAGCTAATGCAAAACGTAAGTACTGGATGAGCGCTAAAAATTTTACGAAACCGAGATAATTAAATAAAATATGATTATTTTGGCTCAATATTCTTTTGTTCGACTTTCAATATTTTTAGCTGTTTTTCATGAACATTCTATGATGATACAGTTTTAGTATGTGTGAGATACAAAAACCAAAATAACGTAGTAAAGCAGTATTTAGTGTTTCAGTACCAAGGGCGGGCTTCTTTAGATATAAAGGCTGGTCAGCAGCTCACAAGATTTGGTACCCAAGAAACTTTGGTGTCCAAAGTTTTTTTTTTAAATTATAATTTAAAAAAATGAAATTTAAATAAACTAAAAGTAAAATAAAGTTACTTAAATTTAATTTAACTAAATCAATTAAATTGAAATTTAACTATGTATAAAACAGAGTTGCCAATTACTAATTTCAGTGCTCCCAAAAATCAATTGAGGTATATAGATGGGACGATAGTACCAGTACGCGTACAGGGCAAGAGTTGGGTCATTAATTGTCAAAGGTATTAAGTTAGGAAAACAGAATTCAAAAGTAGAGATCAAAGAGAACAGGGAGAAAATTGTGTTTGTGCATTACTCCCCCTGCCCTCCCCTCAGAAATAAAAAATATAAAGTTATAAAAATTAAAATTTATTTTTACCAAAAAGTACCCATCATTGACTTATCTTATGTAGAGGCAAAAATTATAACACCATCTATTTCACTTGCTGGCTTCCCAGGGTGCTGCTATATCAACGCTAGAAGCTTCTGGGTAAAAAAAACCTGGTATGTTGCTACTCAAGGTTAAAATCCGACCTGGGTACCAAAGGTCCAACTTTAGTCTGAATCCTAAAGGCTGAGCTAGATTTCGGATTTTTAGCTAGTACTGCTACCAGGAAAGTGTAGACGATTTTGTTTGTAGGAGGGAGCATGGATTCATACAACTTATTTTACGGGGAAGAAGCAGGAAAAAAGATGACGGAATTTCACAAAGTTATTATTTAACCAAATCTTTCTCTATTGATTCTTCAGTATTTTCTGTAAGAAATTTGGAATGGAGGAATTTGTAAGGAATAAATAATTTGGAATAAGGAATGTAGGGTCTTTCCTGTAAATGGCAGAATAAGTTAAAGAACTTCTTATGCAATTTAAATGTGGTCTTACCTTGTGAATCTTCTTCTGGGAGATCTAAGAGTTCTGAATAATCTGAGTGATTATTTTTGGCAATTGTTGTCGCATGTTTCTTTTTCTTCTTTTTACGATTTTTTTCAGCTGCCCTTGTCAATGCTGTAGCTCTGCCAATAGGCCTTGCTATAACTGCTTGACTGATCGCAGATAGAGGTTTTGATGCAGTTTTATAAGCAGTGATTAAGTCCGATACTGTGTCAAAACATTCTTCCTCTAAACAGTATTTTGTAACTTCGTTAATGGTGCCAGGATAAAACAGTACCTGAATAAAAGAGATTTTACGACAACACGCCATTTAAGAACATTTAGTGTCTTCTGTATTTGAGGTAACATACGAGAAAGATATTGCTGAAAATACACAAGTTTAATAAGAACATATTCTAGAATCTTCAAAATTTTAATTGATTTCTCCTTAATATATACATGACAAATTACTCTAGAATTGTAGATATCTTTATTACAACTTATTAGTGTTATAACTGGTAAAATTGGTCACGGTAATATTGGGTACTTTATACGTATTTTAGCGTAATTTCAAGGACCCCCGTAAAATTGGTATTTTACCTAGTTTACGTAGTTTATGTATTTTACGTAATTTACGTATTACCTATTTTCCCCAAATTTTCCGTATTTTACCGGGTTCCTACATATATTATAGACATATTTTACGACGCCTTGCGATTTTCAGAGCAAAAAAGCGTGAAGAGGCTGGCAGAAAAAGGATTGAATATGATTTTGTTTTGTGTGTAGCTGTGTTCCCCCAGTTTTAAAGGCCATCTGCCTTACTGAGGTCTCTTGTAATCAGAACCATAAAGTGTATAATAGTGAAGGTAATTATAATTTTAAAATGGTGAAATATTAGCTGAAATAAAATTACATTAGTTGTGTGAATTGCTAAAAAGACTGCTATAAGCAGGATCAACATATGACAAACAAGAAAAAATAATAATAAAATTAAATAACCGAGAAAAAATGAGGGTAATGTCAGCCAGCCAGCGGAAAAAAAAGAAGTGAAAAAGATAAAGGCAGATATATCGTCAGGGACTTTCGCCCAGCTGTAATTAGTGCTAAAAAGAAAGAAGGAAAAATAAACTTTTTGATTAACTCTTAACTGAGCAAATGAACTCTGAACCAAACAAACCAAAAAACCAAGCCGGAATAAATAAAAGACTATTCACCAATTAGATTGGGCAAGGATTCTCTGTTTAGTGATTTAATTAGCTTGTCTATTGACCTAATTTTCATTAAAAGTGTAGTCAGATGATCTTAATTTAAACTAAAGAAAAATATTATTTGATCCCCTTTAATTTTAATTTATTGTAAATTGGGTTTATAGGAACTTCTCCAGTATCTCTACTTAAAGCAAGGTATCTATTTATTGATTTTTTTTTATTTCAATTGCATTCCTTAAAGAATGTAAGGAAGCCATTTGCTTCACATTAAAGTAACCTTATCAAAAAAAACTACATAATGTGGATTTTCAACAATGTTAGGGGCCAAAGCAGAATCAATATCATCATCCTTATTTTGAATTTCACATCTCAGAGAAATCTTGTATTCATGCCGTCTTTTCCCCGGTAGCCGGCGTTTACCCCCCCCCCTAGAAAATACCCCCACAAAATTTTCCCCTTCCTCGTGGAAAATTTCTCTCACAAAATATTCCCGCCTCCCCTGCGGAAAATTCCCCTTATATCCCCTTGAATAATTCCGGATTTTCATTAGAAGGGAAATTGAAATTCCTACTCTTCTGCTTAAGTCAGGCGCAATGGTACTGCATTACCTATAGTGAAGGCCCATAAAGGTTCAATGTATTAATTTGTGTTCATATTTCTTTTTTTTTTAGAGGCACTTCATGTGGAAGGGATGGTCGAATAAGCTTTAGAGGGGGCTCAGTCAATCGGAAATCAAAAGTTCCAGTGCCTTTTTTTAAGATTTAGCCTGCTTTTCAATTTCTAGCGAATGGTTTGTTACTGACTACAGTGTCTAAAAAAATTCTTATTCTAGTTTAACTCCCCTTGTGTTTCAGCAGTTGTTCTGAAAGAATCTTCAGAAAAATACAGAATTAGCTCTAGGGGAGAGACGGTGGAGGTAGAAATCAATACGTAACCCTCAGAGCCGTGTCCAGGACTTTTGTTTAGGGGGGGGGGCTTAGGAACAGGCACGGCCACCTGAATTCAAGTCTGAAAGAGAGGGGCTAAATTTACCAGCAAATTCTGTTGCAAACAATTTTCATGACAGTGAAAGCGACTGAATGTTCCACTATTGTGATCCAGTGTTTAGTTAATCAAAACTGTCAAAGTGTTACAAACCTCTTTTTTACTTTTTTCGATACTTTTATTAATAAATGAAGAATAACGTGTTTATGATATAAGGAATGTGGAAGAACACAGCTATTCAAATATGCAAGGTTGTTACGGTATCATTTCTTATGTTTAAATGTAGAAAAAATGACTAATATGATTTTACTCCCAAATAATAGTAAATTTTAGTTTTTATTTTATTCTATCTTTTTTTTTATCATATTTTTTACAAAATAGATGTCCGAAACCAGGGACTGCCCAATTGTCGAGGTTGCTGAGGCAAGTACAGAGGCCCATGACTGCAAATGACTCAATGAAATTCATAAGAAACTTTGGATCTTAATTTTTTTTGTTCTAAAAATAATTTATCACCTAAATTTCAATTAGGCTGCATGATATCAATTAGGCTATACTATTTGCTCTTAGATTCACAAAAATCGATACCAAATTGCAAATTCCACCTAAAAATGGTTCAATCAGCTGACAAACGCTCGTTTTGAAAATCTTCTTCTTTATAAAAGAGACGGTCATGGTAATAATTTAACAAAATGTAGATTATACAACTCATGAGAAGGGTCCTCATGTCCTAATTATGTAGAAGATATTTCTAATCTTCCTGCTTTCACTAAGGGGCAGAGAAGTTTCTTTTATCCCAAACATAAATTTGATGAGTTGACTGTTCTAGGTTGCCCTGTATTCAAATTATGTATTTGCAAATTATGCAAATTATGTACAATTTATGTATTTAAATTGTTTTTCTTATGTTCGTTTACTTTCCTTTTTTAGTAATTTAATTTGGCCAGATCTCTCTCATCTGCACTGCTGCCAAAATATTTGCCATAATCCTACAAAGTCGTTTTCGTATTCAGCACCACGTAAAGACAAGGCCCAATCAAGCAGAATTTCCCCCAGGCATGGGAACAATCGACCAACTATTCATCTTAAGACAAACCCTTGAACACAGGGCAAAACACCAGGAACCGACAGTGTCGGTTCATAGATTTTATTACAGCTTTTGATTCTGTTCTAAGGGATGGAATCTGGAAGGCCGTGACAGAGGATGGAGTACCAAGCAAGATAGTTAGACTTATCCAAGCAAACTACAAACTCGAGCCCAAATTCAGATCATGGGGAGCTCTCTTCGATATTCCAAATTGAGTTTGGTGTCCGACAGGGATGTATATTGTCTCCCGTCTTATTGAATTTCGTAATCGACTGGATTATGACCAGAGCAATGGTGATCTTCTCAGGCGTTGAAGTAAGACCCAACTTTGTGATCACCTATCTGGATCTCGCCGACGATATGTTCATATTAGCTGGATCTCGTTCAGAAGCCCAATCCATGCTATCGAAGGTAGCTGAAGAATCCTTTCTGTTCGGCCCGAAGATAAGCTCCTCGAAGACAAAAGTCATGGTGTCTGGTATATCAGCTCAAGACGCCCCCCCCCCAATTTTACTAGGACAGTCACCAATAGACGAGATTGATGAACTCAAATACTTAATAGACCCAATCTTTGATAGAGCCAATAGGAGGATGTACATCAGAAATTCAGTCGAAAATTGCTTCAGCGACTGGAGTCTTCACCCAGCTAAATTCTCTATGGAACCAGAAAAATGTTCATTTGAAGACAAGAACAAGGATATATCAGGCCCTTGTTCGGTCTAACTTACTATACGGCTGTGAGACGTGGGCTCACATCCGACATTCAAGCCCTCAACGAATTTGACCATTCATGTCTAAGGAGAACCATTGGCATTAAACTCCATGATCGAGTCAGCAATGACGAACTTCGTAAAATCTACCATTAGCGGTTTGATTTGACCACTTTAATTAAACAAAGAGGACTCCAACGGTTCGGCCATACAATTTGCCGCCCACACCAGACCTCCGTCAATAAATCCCTCAGATGTACACCAATTCCGGGATGGAAAAAGCGACATGGGGGGCAGAAGAAAACGTAAATCACCTGCATCTAGGCTGACCTAGACCCAGTCGGTGGCTTCAAGAAGTATGGCCGAAGATGGGAAAGGTCCTGGCTCAAATTGATTGAACCACTCACGAACGACCGAGCCTCTTGGCTTACTACAATGACGAAGCCACTGGACGCCAGGGAAAGCTGAGATGCTTGAGTCCTGAAACGAGTAAAGTACAAGAAGGTAGCTTGGCCTGTGGACATCTAGCAAATGTCATTGAATATCCATGTTTGACTTGTCCAGCTTCATTCCCTTTCCAGGAAATATGTCTACACTTTTATTTTAATAAATATACCTTTATTTATCTATAATAAAACCTTTGGCATATCATTTAAAAAAAAGTAGAGACACATGTACACAGGAAGGGATTAGAGTATAGAGGTTCCAGAATGTTGCTTAAACCTTTTTTTTTATTGATGTTCCATAAAAATTGGCTATTATACCCTTTTTAAAATATTTGAAGTTCTATCTGTTTCGTCGCGACTCATGGTGTTTAGATAAGATCTTCTTTAGATGAGACGTTACTTGGATCATAATATTAAAACTAAACAAACTATTTGAATCGTAACGACATCTGCGCATCTGCAGCTTTCCCTTGAAATAATTTTTCGTTTCTGTTTTGTTGACGTTGTCTTGTCTGTTTGGGAACATGGGCATGATTCTCTAAGCAATTTTTTTTGGTGCATTTGAACGCTTTTGACTCAAATCTCCAATTTATATTAAAGCTGGAAGATTTAGGGAAGCTCCCTTTCTCAGATTCTAATACTGAATTTTCTATCTAAGGGAAATCCACCCACAACGATCGTTATGTAAATTTCTTGTCAAACTGTAAAAAGAGGGGGTTGTAATCCCTTTAGTCGATCGAGTTCTAAGTATCTATTTACATTGTCATGTAGCCTATGAATTAAATTATGTTAAAGATGTCCTATTCTGTAATGGTTACCCCATTAAACTTATTGAGAATATAATGTATAGAGAAAATTAAAAAAGGTAGGACAAGGACAAGTGAAAAACTTGAAAAGTTTTTAAAGAAACATAATTTCTCTTTAAAAAACGAACTGAAGAAAAAATCAAGTCAGTAGGCAAGCTATGTTGGGCACTAAGCAGAGAGTTCTTCCCCAATCTAATTTTTAAATAGTCTTTCATTTATTCTGGCTTGGCCATTGTTTGTTTGATTCAGTGTTTCTTCTGCTGTGTTGGAGTTTACTTTCAAAAATGCAGTTTTAGGACTGAAGACAGCGTAGCGGAAGTCCTGGCTAAAATATCTGCTTTTGTCCTGTTCGTTTCTTTTCTGTCCACTGGATGACAATCACTACAGCACGCTGCACATGACAAAAAATGATTTTTGTAATAGTAATTTTTTCCTAATATTTGAGCATCTAAGTATAGTCCAATTAAGTAATTCAATTATTATACCACGTGGCGGGATAAAGCAAGATGTCTCTTATTCTCCCATTTTCTTATATTTATTTTTACTGTAAATGAAAATAGAGCATCGTCTAAGAAACTATTCAAAAAATTGAAAAATAAACCAATTGAAAGAACATTATGCTTACCTTCCTCACAATGTAATGGAGATTCTGACTTTTCCATCGACAGCTCACGACAAAATGCGGATCTACTGAAGATGTACCTGTTACTCTCACTAAGAAGTCTCCGTCATTTTTTAGCAGTTCTTCTGCTACGGGCCGTGGTAAGCTTCCGTGAAACCATGGCCATGATCTGGGATCATCCTTTGGCAACTGAAGTTCAAAATTAACGCATCTTAAAAATGTTTTTGACAATTATGGAAGTAGTTCTTTATATTTCGCAATCATATAGTTGAATCTTAATAGGTTTTAAACATTTTCTATTTTCATCTCGCAGATGAAAACGGACATAAAGATGAAAACGATTGCAAAATAATTTCTTGGAAATTTATTTGCAAATATAAATTAATTTAGGGACTGCATTATTTTTAGATACTATATTAAAAAGATGCATACAGAACTGAGGATCACCATTATCCTCCTTTTCAATTATGAAAGCACTCGTATATTTGAAATTATAATACAGATGTGATATTTATTTGAAGTATCGATAATACACAGTCTGAGAAGTGAAAAGTAAATTTTCCTTTAACTTTATTAGCATGATTTAACCATTATTATAATGAGTTTGTATGAAAATCTTCTTCGCTATATTACTATCTATCTATTAAAATGGAGAGATACTTTTATTTAGGGAGATATACTAAAAGAAGAAATAAATTGAGCTTTAATGGCTTGTGACGTCCAGCTTTTTTTGTGAAAAACAAAACAGAGCTTTTTTGTGGGTAATCATGACATGCATTTAATTCAAAACTTTAAAAGCAATGTTTTCAGGCAGTTGGATAAAATTTGAGTCGGTAAAATACTGGCTCGTATATTTTTTATCAGGGTAACGGGAAATGTATGACGTAAAATCAGGGAAAGGAGATCACTTTCGTAGGTAAAAGCAAAGAGAAACGAAGTAATTCAAATAACAGTTTTGTCCAAGTAAGCTGGTAAAAACACCCAGCCATCAATATCCACTGCCCCCTCAAAAACATCTTGGTTAGTGACACCTCAGGTCGGCACCAGACCAAGTCCAAGGGAAGTAATTACTGGTACTTCTTAGTCCATGCCTGTTATTTCTGTACACGTCCATGACAAGGAAACCCTTCAACAGTTGCGGCTAATTTCCTATTTTTAAATTGTTTTCTATAACCTTTATGATACCTTGCTATGGTAATTCAACTCCCCAAAACACGAAAAAGGAATTGAGATAAATAAAAATGTAAATATAAAATACCATGGGATATTCTAAGCCACATGTTCTGCCTATATTTTCCAATATTTCTTATTTTATTCGATATTGGCATTTGTCGTACCTTTTTGTATCTGCTCGATTTCTTATTTTTCCGCTGTGAGAATTTTTCACAGGGGGGGGGGGGATTTCCCGAGGGGAATGTACACAGAGAAATTTGACGGGAGGGGACGTTTTGCTGGGGATAATTATTTTGCTTTGGATACTCTTTCGGGGAGATTTTTCCTGGGCGGAATATTCCAGGGCAGGGAATTTGTCGGTGGGGTTTTTCAGTGGGAAACACCAGGCCCCCATACTATAATGGATCCTTCACTAAAGTTCGTCTATTCGTTGATTCAAATGCCTGTTCAAAATATGTAAAACTGACGACTAAAGAAACTTAATAATTGAGATGCTTGAGCAGTCATTAATCTAAGAGTGAAAATTTGGTCACATCCTTTCCTCGTCCTGAAACAACACGGCTCTTCTCTAAAATTTTTATTTACATCCTCTAATGGTTTAACAAGAATAATCGTAGTGATTGATTTGCCTTGCTTAGCGCTTCTTTATCAGTTTAGCACAACAAACTCGAACAATTTCTGAAGTCTAGCTTTTTTTTTCTCTAGCAGTAGGCCTACTTTTTGTAAGAGAGTGAATTTCGCTGTAAGTAAAATGGCAGTCCTGGTTTTGGGTATGAGGTAATACCTGTAGTTTATGCTTTCAACTTTTTAACTACACATTGTCAAGTCCTAATCTATAATTAGGTTTGCTTATCGGGGACAAGCCGTATTGTAAATCATTCAACTTCTTGCTGAAGAAACGCTTATTTAGGAATAGTAACTAAACCATTTACTTTTCAACTTTCTTACATAAGCAAAACAAGAAAACTTGACAAAATTCGTACCTATAGATATTTCAAAAATCTACAAGTATGAGGAAAATAAACTTGATCGAACTTAAGGACTTACAGCTTTCAGTTCCCAGGCAAGTAATTGCAGTTCTTTGTTTCTCTCCTTCACCTAAAAAGTAAAAAAGAGCAATTAAACTAGAAAAAAGTTGAGGCTGTCCTCAAGTCCAAACAATTCGTGTCCCACTCTCGAATTAGGTGTGATTTTTTTGGAAAAATAAACTAGGTGTGTATTATACTATATTTCCAATATGATTTTCACATTTTCACAGTAATTGTTTCACTTTAACTGTTTCAAAGCCCATTGATTTCATTTTTAGCCCTTCTCGGGAAAAAGCTAAAGTTGTATTAGGTTTTGTCAGGTTTCAACTTATTTCAGATATCTGCTGCCCAGACCTCTTCCCATTGGGGCTTGACTGTCAAATTGACAAACTTCAGTTCCCCCTAGTACGTACGACAAAGTACATTTTTGGCTTTCCTCTTCTTTGGGTTCCCTCTGGTTGCCACCCGAGTACCGTTCTGAGGAGTCTATCTTCCACCAGACGGAGACGTGTCCCAAGTAGCGCCATCTTCGTTGGTGTATGACATATGTTACCGGGGCTGATGCATGATAGAGCGAACTGTCTGGCTAGTTATGTGTTCCCTCCAGTTAATGTTCAGTATCCTGCGAAGGCAGTTGTTCTCGAAAGCGAGAATCCTCTTTTCTTGCTGTTGGTTCAGTTTCCAGCATTCACAGCTATAGATGAGGGAAGAGAGGACAGCCTCAATTTGAGTTTCACGGAATACTTTTTCGATCGCAAAACTTGCTTTAGTCGATTAATCCTTTTCGCTTGATCCAGTTCATTCGACTTTATTTCCGAGGTATCTGAGTTCCACAACCTGCTCTACTGAATTGTCTCCGCAATTCACTCCAAGTGGTGAGTCGCTCATTGCCATGCTTTTCGTCTTGTCCAAACTAATATTCAGTCCCAAAAGACTTGCTTTCCCCCGTATGACATCGAGAATCTCCTGGAGCCTGTCCTTATTTGCCTCAACCATGGTGATGTCATCGCCGAAATCAAGATGTGCTAGTCGTTTATTATCACATATTTGGATCCCAAATCGTGTACAATCTCGGAGCACTTAATCGACAACAATGAAAAAAAGCAGGGGGGAGAGGACAAATCCCTGTTTGACACCAGACATGATACTGAAATACATTGTATTGCCTTCGTGGGTCCGAACGCAGCATTGTGTGTTTTCGTACAGTGCAATGATCAGGGATTCAGTGAAATTCTAGTAAATAAACTGCATCAGTAAATATTTATTTAGTTGATTTTTAGAGACACTTTCAGATTAATAGCATTTTATCCCCAACCTCCCAAAGGCCATAGCATAGGCTGTATACAAAGTTTCAAGTAGCTGCTAATGAGAAACAGGTAAAAAAGTAATCAATGACTTTTTATATTTTTGAACTTAAAATTTCAATTGGCTTTTTTTTCTGCAAACGAATAAGTTATGCAAAAACATACTCCTGACACCAAGTGTTTATCGATAGATGTTAGGGGAAAAATCAGCATATGGGCAAATGTGAAACTGAATAATTGACAGTAACTGTAGTACTGGAACAATTCATTGCCCCATCACCGTTTCTTGCCTTATCCTCCTAAATTACAATCACAAGGGCTACTCCATTCGAATCTAATATGCTTTTTGGGAGCTGAGAGTGTCTTAAGGGTAGCTAGCATTTCTTTGCCATTTTGACCCAGAGTCTGATTGTGGCAAAATGATGCAAAACTGAAGGTTCAAATTTTTATTAAAATGGACAGGAATGAATGCCCTTAATGCTAATATTCCCAGGGGAAAGAGCCGAAGGCTATGGAAAAGCACTCATTAGATTCAATTTATAATTCATGAAGAAAATACCTATTAAGACTATTAAAGCAATATTTCACAAATATTGTACATATAGAATTTTACGTTTTTAAATAAACTTTTGAGAAATGTCGGACACTAAGCAAATGGCTCTTTTTATATCAAATAAACATCAACAGAAAGAAGAGCGTATTATTCCGTATTGAGACAAGACTTATTCATATGTAGTATTAGAGTTCCAACAATCTTCCCTGTTTTCTGCAAATAAAAGAGTTACTGGTGATCTGTGCCAAAAGCAACAGAAACTCTACGAGAAAAAATTATACCAACAAAAAGACCAAAGGAATACATTTCTTTCATGATTCCACATAATTTAAAGTTCATTAAATTTAATACTATCCGTCAAAAGCAAGAAACGACATCAAAAAGGTAGATGATGAAATTACATTGTTAAGGGCAGCGTGCCTGAAAACTCTGGAGTAAAAATTTCACGCCCCTATCATTGAAAATGTTAAATTTCGTATTCTCTTCTAGAAGCATGATTACGCTTGCAGGGTTCGCTGATATGCTAAATATAATGGTTGCGATTTTCTTTAAGATTGCTTGAATTTGGAGGGGGAGTCTCCCTTTTTCCGAAAATCAGACAATTTTCTTAGGCTCGTAACTTTGGTGAGCATCGGTAAAATTGATGACCTTTATATATTTAAAATCAGAAAAATTGAGTTCTTTTGATCTATTGTTATCAAAATTCCTATCTATTGTTATCAAAATTCCGTTTTTTAGAGTTTCGGCTACTATTAAACCGATTCGCTCCTTACTTACACGCTTGTATCAGCAATATGGGGGAGACGAAAACTAAATCAAGATAAAATGTTTTTCGAACTATAGTCAGCACAGTACCACTGCCTTATTACACGGTGAGGTGGCTTCTGTGTATTATTTTTTCTTTTCCCCAGACCACTTCGTATGGAACGGTGGTCGTAAAAACTTCTGAGGGGCATATTTGATTGGAAATCGAAACTTTGAGTCCCCTTTTAAGGATTTATAATTGATTGGAGGTAAAATAGTCTCCCAACCCTTTACCATCACCTTGTTTTGCTACCCTCATTCCAAGACATTCGATCAGAATTTTGAGATATCAATTTCAAAAGTCTTAAAATTTTATATGAGGGTGCACTAGATTGCAGGAACCATGAAATTTTAGTGTGCTTGGGCCCGGGAGATGGAGTTTTGCTAATCTCAAATGTGTAAAACACACGGATGTATTTTAGATATTTTTGTTTTTAGGGAATAGTATTACATTAAAATAGCATTAAAGTAAGAACTGCCACATCAAAATTAACCAATGAATAAAGACCATTTCATTCAAGGCAACTTTTATTACTTCCGACAACACCGTCTGAGTTACATTTTCTAGCTACATTGTTAATATGGGCATAACTGAGCTGAACGGGGTTGATTTGAAAGGGGGTGGAGTTAAATGGGGTTGAGTTACATGGGGATTGAATCCAATAGGATTGAATCAAACGATGGCTGAATTTCAGGGGGTTTAAGCTGCTTTGGGGATGAGCTAAATGAGGGTTAAACAGCGTGGGAGATAAGTTGAATAATGGATGAGTTACAGGGAAGTCTGAGTGGAATGGGCTTGAGTTGAATAGGGTTTGAGTTAAGCGGAAGTTCAGCCAAACGTGGTTTGAGCATAAGATGATATGAGTTTTATGAAGTATAGATTAAACGCGGGTTGATTTGAATGAGGGTTAAGTTAAATGGGTAAAGTTGAACGGGGTTGAGTTAAACGAGCATTCAGTTTCATGGAAACCGAGATGATGTGATTAAAGACGATTTAATGCTCTTTCAAAACCTGGTCAAATCTGTTGCACTACTTTTGATGGGATACACTTTAAAGTACAATAGAAAAACATTTCCATCACCATGGTTAAATGTTTAATGTCGGGGTTTCTTTGTTTCTCTGTTCTACATTTAACGTTAAATAAAGATGGATTTTAAAGGTACTCATCGCAATCAAAAGAGAAGAAATGTGGATCCTTTGGATGATACAATCTCTGAAAAATCCAGCTGTAAATGTGTAGATGTGAAGTACCTGCACTATAGCAAATAGAATATACAGCACCTACTATTACAGAATCGCGCAATAGAACATATCGAACTGTAGTTACGATACGTACTGTATAGGCTGTTGAATTATACGAAAGACATGACCTTTTGGAACAAAAGTACTACTTTTGCAAAGACATTACTTCCCCTTCATTTGCTCGAATTAAGTTCAGAAATACGTCGCTTAGGTCTGTTAAAACCTTGTGAAGTTTGCCGTGGGATATCATTGCCATGAAACAGGCTTACCACAGAGCTTCATACAAATGAAGCTCTGTCATTGGGCAAATTTGGCCAAAACTTTAGAAAGTTTTTTGTAACAGGCGGGTTCAAAATTCAAACCGAAGATATTAATGCAAGAATTTTCTCAAAGTCCCTTGGGCTTGTCTCGGGTAAAAAGGGAAAAGACCTGTAGACAGCAGACTTGTACTTCTATGTTTCCGACCAGTATGCATTAGTAACATATTTAGTCTTTTTTCACCTTATTACCTTTTCAGGATTTTATTTTGTATTTATATTTGTGATGAGGCCAACTCAGCTGAATTGGGCTAAACTGGTTGTTTAGCCCAACTCAGTGCCAATCGAAATTTTCGCTGTCATCAACTTTTCAGGATGCCTTATATTCATTATTTGGTTCTTAATTGGTACTAGAACGTCGATTCAGCAGTAACAAGGGCCTTATTCTGCTGCACTGTAGGATTGTCAAGAAGAATCCTTAAGGTCAGGGTGACGTGGGATACTGCATACCACGCATATGGGCAGGAATTAAATTTCAGGGTGTTGGGGCTCAGATGCTTCCAGTCCCGCCCATACAATAAAGATAAATCATAAAGATAATATATAAAAAAGTAGCCTGGACAATTCTGGGGATACGTATGGGCTAAATACACCCTTTCTCTTAACTATTCTGCTCTATATGTTATTTTATACTTTCAGAAAATGAGTATTAGACCATTAGATGACGTTCCACGACTTAATTATATCCCCAAGGCCTACTAAAGATTTTACAGGTCCTTTATTGTTAAAGACGAACATTAAAAGTCTTGCACTATACAAAGTTTAGATACTAATGCAAATTAAAGTAGCCTTTACCTTTTTGCTACTTCGGAAACGTAACCACATTTAATAATTCCTTTTAGAAAAAAGAACAATGCTTATCTGAGGCTTTTAAAACTTCTGAATATTAATACAAAGATTAGATTATGACAAGCTATATTTTTTTTCTTTCGTTACGTATAAAATGACGTATTGTGATAAGAATTGCGAATGATCATATATATATATATATATATATATATATATATATATATATATATATATATATATATATATATATATATATATATATATGTATGTATGTATTTGTATCATTCTTTCGAAGAAACAGTTATTTTGAATTATAATTAGGTAATAATAGGTAATGAAAATGGGTTTCTATTGGAAGACTATTTATCTGAAGTCATTATATTGGCTACTCATAAAATCCTTTCGGAATAGTTAATCGATTGCCTGAATCTTTCGAATAGATTAAATAAAAAAAAGTAAGGAATACAGCTCTGGACTTTAGGGTCCCTGCTGGCACTACTGGTCTCCGTTTCTTGGACCTTCAGTCAGGAAGTGCAATGGGGGGTTGGGGGCAAACCATCCTGTTCTTTCGCACAACCTTCCTGAGATTTCTCCAGGTACCCATTTAGAGCTGAATCGACTCTGGCTGAGCTTACAGAGTCACCAAATAATTGGAAATGCTAGGATTCGAACCTTCGTCCTTTCTGACAAAGGATCCTAAATCCAGCGCACTAATCCACTCAGCAAGGACAGCCGTCAGAATAAATAAATAATAAAAAAAACCATCAAGTTAGAAAAATAGAGACAATAAAACTTGCCTTTAAAATACTTCTTATTCCGGTTCAGCGACCCTAGAGATTTAGTAGTCAATCCCCAAGGATTTTGGACACAAAGTCAAACTTTACCGTAAAGAAGGGGGAAGTGAATATCAAAAGTCATGTACAGAATAGTTCCTTTTCAGTTGGAGTTATAATGTCGTCTATTTACTTTTATCTGAAAAAGAGTTTCTCTATAAAATTTTTGTTCGTTTTTAATAAAATGGCAGGAGGTGCTCTAAAAGTGAAGAGGGCTTACTAATCCCTAAATTATAGCTCTTAAAGTCAAAATTGAACCTTTGTCAAGGAATGCTTTAAGAAAAAGATTTGGTTTTCGAAATAAAGCATAATTATCCAAATTATCTCATTCCCACAATCATAAGGTCCCATACCGCATACTTTGTACTATGTACGATGAGCTTTCAATAAGTTACTTTATGAATCGCTATAGCTCAAAAATAATTTATTTAATCAATTTAAAACTTTAGCTACTTTTCAACACAGTCCCCAAAAATTTAGACACTTATCCTGTCTTTGTTGTACTTTGTGCAAACCTCTGGTGTGAAATTCTTTGGTTAGATCTCGATGCCACTTCTGCATCTGATTTTAATCTTTTTCATTACATCAAAAATATTTCTCCGTATGACCTCTTTAAGGGGTCAGGCTCTAATGAGCGAGGTCAACAAACCAGAGTCTGATGGGTGAGGTCAGGGCTGTAGGGGACATTTGGATCTGTTTTGAACTGTTTCTTGATTTAGCACTGCCGCATGTGGGCGTGCGTCGTTATCGTCATTTGGTTAAGAGTTCATGACGTTTCACTCGAATGACATTGCTTCCTTTTTCGCCAGCATATCACCGGAATGCTGGCTGTTGGTTGCTCAATAATCTTAAAGATAGTCACAATAGTTGTGATTGGATAGTTGCCCTGTGATTTCCAGAATGTTGTAAGCCTGACTCAAGAACTGTCATTTTAACAAAGGTTTGTGGACTCTTCACTAACAGATTAAATTTTCTTTCTTGCTTTCTAATCATCAAACTGTTTCTGCTTTCAAGTGGAAAGCTCCGTTCTAGCAGGCAAGTAGGTAGGCACCAGTTTCAAATTGAAGATGGACTAAAATCTGTAAGTGTTAAATATATGCGACAGTTACCCGGTCCCACAGCCAATATATCTCCTTTGAGTGAAAAATAGAAAAATATACAGAAACAAAAAAGTGCCATTTCCCATGTGTCCGAAAGTGCTGTCATCTATTGTTTCTACCCATTTCTATTCGTGATTTCAGCTGAGTTAATCATTCGGTTATTCGCACTTGGGAAATTTAAAGGGGTTGACAACTTTAGTAGTAAGGTACACACTGAAACCAAAACTAGGCTGATACCAATCGTGAGACATATAGGGGAGTCTTACGCAACAGTCGGCTGTTAGCTCATAATCATCTTCGGCAATGAGGGATTCGCAACTTTTGTGGTAAGACATGTAGGGGACTTGTCAAACAGTTCGCGGTAACGAACTGTAGAAAGGAGCGACCCAGCTCAATAGTAACCAAACTCTAAAAAACGGATATTTGACACCAATAGTTACATCAAAAGAATCACATTTTAATTCTGATTTTAAATATATAAGTTAATCAAGTTTAGTTTTACCTATCAAAAAATACGAGCCTGAGAAAATTTATCATATTTTAGAAAATAAACCCCCTAAAAGTCATAGAATTTCAACGAAAATCACACCATCAGATTCAGCGTATAATAGAACCCTAATGTAGAAGTTTCAAGCCTCTATCTACAAAAATGTGGAATTTTGTATTTTTTGCCAGAAGACTGATCACGGATGCGTGTTTATTTCTTTGTTTTTTTTTTCCCAGGGGTGATCGTATCGACCCAGTGGTCCTAGAACGTTGCGAGAGGGCTCATCCTAACGGAAATTAAAAGTTCTAGTGCCCTTTTTAAGTGACCGAAAAAATTGGAGGGCACCTAGGCCCCCTCCCATGCACATTTTTCCCCAAAGTCACCGGATCAAAATTTTGAGATAGCAATTCTGTTCAGCTTAATCGAAAACCTAATAACTATGTCTTTGGGGAATACTATATCCCCCAAAGTACCCGGGGGAAGGGCCGCAAGTTACAAACTTTGACCATTGTTTACATATGGTAATGGTTATTATAAAGTGTACAGACGTTTTCAGGGGGGCTTTTTCGCCTTGGGGTGGGAGTTGGTCAAGGGGTTACGAGGGAGGATCTTACCAAAGAGGAATTTATCATGAAGGAAGAGAATTCCCATGAAGGTGGCGCAGGATTTTCTAGCATTAGTTACAAAAAAAAAAACAATGTGAAAATAAATAAATAAAAAAAATCATCTGGAAGTAATGAGTAGCAAAACCTAAAACGAACTTAAAAAATTACGTATATAAGGAGGTTCGTCTCCTCCACAATACCTTGCTCTTTACGCTAAAGTATTTTTAGTAATTACAACCATTTATTCTACGGTGTTTGGGATTGAGGGGTCAGTCTTAAAGATCTGGGATAAAATTCAAGCTTTACTTTAAAGAGCGAGGCATTGACGATGGGGCCAACCCCCTCATATACGTAATAAAAATACACAAATATAGAAGTTCGTTACGTAAGTTAATTCCTATAGTACGTATGTGTATTACTAACAAAAACGTTCGTACAAAAAATAAAAAATGTCTAGTTGCATTTTTAAGTAACCAAAAATTTGAGGGTAACTAGGCCTCCTCCCCCACCTCTTTTTTGTCAAAATCAACCATTCAAAACTACGAGAAAGACATTTAGCAAAAAAAAAATAATATGCAAATTTCGTTTTAATTATTCATGTGCGGTGAGCCAAAATAAAAAAATGCATTAATTCAAAAACGTTCGGAAATTAAATAAAAAAACAAGTTTTTTTAACTGAAAGTAAGGAGCGACATTAAAAGTTAAAACGAACAGAAATTACTCCGTATATGAAAGGGGTTGCTCCCTCCTCAACGCCCCGCTCTTTACGCTAAAGTTGTTCAATTTTTTGAAAAGTAGAGTTGAGAGAGAGAGTCGAACTTTAGCGTAAAGAGCGGGGCGTTGAGGAGGGAACAGCCCCTTTCATATACGGAGTAATTTCTGTTCGTTTTAACTTTTAATGTCGCTCCTTACTTTCAGTTAAAAAAAAAACTTTTTTTATCTAATTTACTTTAAGACCCTTACAGATTAACAACTTCAGCGTTTAATCGAAGCGAGGAAACAAAACTAAAGTGTTGCTCTTTTAATACTTTGCTCGGCGAAGCCGAACAGACGCTACCGCAACACCTAACGTTACCCACGCAACGTAGATCTAGTTAATATTCGATAGGCATAGTATTTCAGAAATGAATATCATTCTCAAGGCATTTTCATTACGAATCTTGTTGTTTATTTCGTAAAGTATTATTGGTTAACGAATTGTTTTACGAACATTGTTTATTTCACTCTAATTCTGAGTCTGTAAAATGTATTAATTTTAAAACTACTCATTATAAGCTTATAGCATATGCAAAAACCAAGCTATCTCTATTTGGTATATTATTTAGCAAAGAAAATTAAGGCAAAAGTATAGCATTAAACATTCGTGTAAGTATACACCTAGAATTTTACATTTAATTTAGCCAAAGGAGTAAGATACATTAAATATCATATTGTTCATATGTCCCTTTTTGAAGCAAGAATAACATAATTAATTAATTTTATGCTTTGTCAGGTATAGCCGGATAGCCGGTGTATACATTTTCTTGCTGTGCTGAGAATCACAAAATCAATGAGCCTAATCCTGACACACTATTCTGCAATCAAATTCGCCTTAAAAGGGAAGCACATGAGATTTGAGCTTGTATGCTGTTTGATAGAAAAAAATTAAATAGAAAAATTGAAAAATACATCTTCTAAAAATGTATATAACGATTCTTATTATTTGAATTTGGATCATACTCGCGCTTGACTTGCTGAGCTTAGAAATGAATCTTAGTCTCTAATTTTTTGTGAAGAAGTTACTAATTAAATGCTAAATTTCCTTTGGACGGTACAGCCCCACTTCATAATCTTACCATTATCCTTTATCAGGCATTTTCGCACAGCTTCTTTAACAGACTGCTCTCTTTCTCCTTTCCACAAGAGGAGAAGAATCTTGGCTTGACGAGCATGCTCTGTTCCAGTGAGACCAAGGGGGGACTTTTCTATTAGGTCGATACTTTTGTTTAAATATCTATAAACGTTATTAGAGATTCATTAATCGCATAGGCATATAGAAGAGCTTTTAAGGGGCTACACGTATGTACAAAGAAATATACTTTCTGACAAATCGAGAGAGGGCGAATCAAAGATGCAGAGAGAGAGAGAGAGAGAGAGAGAGAGAGAGAGAGAGAGAGAGAGAGAGAGAGAGAGAGAGAGAGAGAGAAGAGAGAGGGAGAGAGAGAGAGAAAAAAGAAAGATTGAGAGAGAGGGGGAGAGAGAGAAACCTAGCTTGAAAATTGTTTGTGGTTGTCGATCGAATCAAGGGATTATTAAACAGTACTTAAGCTAGGTACATAAATACTACTGAATTTACATCAATAATGTATCTCATTTTGGGGTTACTTATTACCATAGTTTTCAACCCCAAACACAATCTGAAATTTGGAAGAGGTATGGTTTCGGAAGACCAAAGCACAGCTTAGATATACAATACAGTTATGAAAACTCGATTTATTTTTGGGACACAGTGTGCCGTAGCGATGCTACCGGCTGTAGACAGGAAACTGGCAGTCTGAATCTAAAAGATCGGAGCAATTGGACAAATAAAACAAAATTGCGTTCCCGCCTATGGTGTTGTAGTACGATCTAGGAGGCGCCAAGTTCAGAGCTCTGTACCAAAAGCTTCTTATGGGCAAGATATGAGTTTTCAGAACTGTATTGTATATCTAAGCTGTGGACCGAAGATACATAATATTACTAGAGGAAACGAAAAAAAAAAAACTCATTTTTTTCCAATTTTCGGAAACTGTTCCTTAAAAGTTGACCTGCTTAGTATGCACCTAGTGTTGCAACCGTCATGCTAGTGTGCTGTTTGTAGTAATATTTTATAAAATCGGGTAAGTCTTTTCCTGTGGTTTTTAATGATATTTTTATCCAATTGCGTGCGTGTTTATGTATTGGACATAAAAATAAATTTATGTCCGATTTTAGTTTCTACTTTACTATATGCTTTGTTACAGATTTCTAACACATGGTTAGACTTGGTTATTGGCTTTAGTCCTTAGTTCCATGCTCGTTATTGCTGCTATATTCCATTTTTGTTTAAAGACTCTTCCAAGTGATATAAACAAGGGCCCAAATTTGAATCTTATATTGAATTTTTTCTAATATATGTGATAATCCATTAGAGTGAGACAGTGATCCCCCACCCCTGAAGTTTTACCTTTGGCTGACAATGCTCCGGGAAATGGGGGTAGTTTAGATTTATTTGCTTTTGAATAAAAGACGGAATATTTTCTAAATAAGATAAAGGCTATTATCCCCATCAAGCTCCACTCCACTCCAATATTAGAAAACTAATATTTCCTATTAAAAAATAACGTTTCCTCAATAGGAGGGGATTTTTTGCAGTATATTTTTTTGTATTACAATTTTTTCTCTTAAAAGTATCTATGTTGTGTTTCAATTCTCCTTACGTTTAGCCACAATAGCACCCTGGGCCAAAAAGGCAAGAAAGAGCTTCCAGTTCCAGTCACTTTCAGCTAATAAAGCGAGCACTAAAACTCCAAAATTCCTTTCTTCTGGTATTTTTGGACCATTAGTCCGATAACTGTATCCTTGTGATTTTAGCTTCAGACTGATATAAGGAGGAAGGGAAAAAATTGGGCTCGAATTACCGAAAAGTCTTTTAAGAAACTAAAGACACTCTTGTTCAAGATATCTGTGTCCTGAGCTCAATTATTTATCATATACTTTCCTTTCTTCAAAGATTTGTTTTTGAATCCTTCTATGCAGAATGAGCAATTCTTCATAATTTTTGGTCTTTACCCAAAGGATTGTACGGGCTACGCATCTTTTGGGAAATATTTTATTCATGTTTCCACCTTTTTCGTTATAAACCAAAAAGGAAGGGGTTATAAACCCCTTCCTGAGCTCAATTATTTATCATATACTTTCCTTTCTTCAAAGATTTGTTTTTGAATCCTTCTATGCAGAATGAGCAATTCTTCATAATTTTTGGTCTTTACCCAAAGGATTGTACGGGCTACGCATCTTTTGGGAAATATTTTATTTACGTTTCCACCTTTTTGGTTATAAGGCAATTGTTTTGACTGGATATCTTGAGGCTACAAGCAATTTGATATGATAACGTGATCGAACGATCAAAAGAACCAAACTCTGGGCCAAGGGTGCCACCATCTGTGTCACAACTAATGTCTCTAGCTATCTTCTTTATATTTTCTGTCTGTATTTTTTCCATGTATTTGCGGTGCTCTCTTTCGGATATCTTTTCTCTTTATTCTCTTTCTTTTCTTTCTTCCTCCTAAATTCGTTCTCTAGCTATTCTTTCAGCCTCCTCCTTTTTGTCTGGCAATTTTGTCTCTCTTTCTTTCTCCGTCTATTCTATCATCCTCCTCTTTCTGCTCTATAGCTATTCTAACATTCTATTCTTAACATTCTGGCTATTCGAAAAGACTTTCATAACATTTTAACAGATTCCGTCTTTTCCCTGCATTTTTTTTATATGTAATCACAATAGGCTACTATGTAGGCTAAATTTAATCATCTCTTTGGAAAACATGGATTCTTTTACTGCAAGTGCTCCTGATAGCTCCTTTAGTCACTGCCACCAGTGTTTTAACTGGATACCTTGAGGCTACCAGCTATTTGATATGGAAACGTGATCGAAAGATCAAAAGGGCCAAACTCTAGGCCAACGGTGCAGCCACCTGTGTCACCACTAATATCTCTAGCTATCTCCTTGTAGGGTAAACGCCACCTATTGATGTACTAATTAGGGTATTTCTCACGAATTGTTTTCCAACCCCCCTGGGTCGTGGAACGTGCATCTATTAAATCTGAAACTAAACTAAAACAAAATTACCACTTCTGTACAAAGAACTTTGTTTAGGGGTGGACCTTAGATTGGCCCTGACCAATCCTATAAATCAGAGCTTTAACATTAAATACTTTTTGAATCCCATTAACTTTCAATGGCCAAGTCCAGGAAGACAAAAATAGATGTAGCTTGAAAGTTTACTTATTGCAAAACTACTAGCAGAGCAATGGGACTTTGACTTGTACTTGAAAATTTTATTATAGGCAAATCTAAGCAAATGTTATTATGAAAAGGAAAAGGTAAACAGCGAAGAAGGCCACACTGCGGAAGGCCACATTGCCCTTCCATATCAAATAAACATAACTTATATATATATATATATATATATATATATATATATATATATATATATATATATATATATATATATATATATATATATACATATACATATATATATATATATATATATATATATATATATATATATATATATATATATATGTATATACATATATATATAAACTTACATTGAAATTCAAACATTAAAACTAAAAATGTTTTCAAAAACTTTTTAAAGCAGTCCTAGTTTTCAACCAGGACTCCTGGTTGAACTTTGTTGAAGTACGGCAAAAGATTGTAGCTTATGTAAGTTACCTATTATTAGAATACAAGTTTTTTGTAGAATGAGTAGTCGTATTAATTTTGGAGGGGGCTCATTTGACTGGAAATTGAAACTATTAGTTGTTGTTTTTTTCACTAGTGATCAATGGGCAATTAGCTCATGCCCCACTTTCCTAAAGGGTATTTGGTCGAAACTTTTATATACCCATTCTGTTCAAACTGGGTCAAAGGCCAAATAAATATGCTTCCTGGTTTGAAACCTCCCCCCAGCCCCGGAGAAATGACTCTGAGTTACGGAACTTGCTTAGTGTTACTTTGATACTTTTTTTTTTACTTTGATACATTGTTTAATTAGCTGCTTTCTTCACTTTGATTCTTTGGTACTTTGATGAAAGTTTGATGTTAAAAAAAATTGATCAAACAGTTCGTGGTAACGAACTGTAGTAAGGAGCGATCCGGCTCAATAGTAAACGAAACTTTAAAAAATGGAATTTTGATACTAATAGATACATCAAAAGAATCCGATTTTTACGCTGATTTAAAATATATAGGTTTCATCAAATTTAGTCTTACTTATCAAAAGTTACGAGCCTGAGAAAATTTGCCTTATTTTGGAAAATAGGGTGAAACACCCCCTAAAAGTCATAGAATCTTAACGAAAATCACACCATCGCATTCAGTGTATCAGAGAACCCTACTGTAGAATTTTCAAGCTCCTATGTATAAAAATGTGGAATTTCGCATTTTTTGCCAGAAGACCGATCACGGGTGTGTGTTTATTTGTTGTTTTTTTCCCCCAGGGGTGATCGTATCGACCCAGTGGTCTTAAAATGCGAGAGGGATCTAGAAATTAAAAGTTCTAGTGCCCTTTTTAAGTGACCAAAAATATTGGAGGGCACCTACAACCCCTCCCTAGCTCATTTTTTCCCAAAGTCAACGGGTCAAAATTCTGAGATTCAGAATTGAGCAGAAAGTCTGCCCTTTTGTTCAGCATAGTCGAAAAATCTAATAACTATGTCTGTGGGGACGACTTACTCCCTCACAGTCCCCAGCGGAGGGGCTACAAGTTACAAACTTTGACCAGTGTTTACATATAGTAATGTTTATTAGGAAGTGTACAGACGTTTTCAGGGGAATTTTTTTCTTGGATAGGGAGGGGGTTGAGGGTAGGGGGTTACATGGGAGGATCCTTACATGGAGGAATTTGTCATGGGAGGAGAGAATTTCCATGAAGGGAGCGCAGGATTTTCTAATATTATTTAAAACAAATGACAATGAAAAGATAAATATGAAAAAGTTTTTTCAACTGAAAGTAAGGAGCAGCATTAAAACAAAACGAACGGAAATTATTAAGCATATGAGGGGTTCATCTCCTCCTAAATACCTGCTCTTTACGCTAAAGTGTTTTTAGTAATTTCAACTATTAAGAACAAAAATCTCTACAAACTAGAGTTTGAGTTTCATCTTTTTCTTTCATTGTAAAAGTCTAAAACCTATTGCGTCATTGGCGTTTTACTGAAAACTATATGTGTCTTGAACAGTCTTGGAAAGTACAAATACAATCAAACTGAATATTTGGTATATAATGATATCAATTGTTGAAAGATAAACATTTCAAGCTTTTATTTCGCTGTAACTTTTATTTCCATTTTCAATGCTTTAATAATTGCAAAAGAAAATATTTGTAATATAAATATAATTTGTTTTCAGTGAAGCGCCAATGACGGAGTAGACTTCAGCATTTTACATTTAAGGAAAGGGGCAAAATCCAAAATCTTGTTAATGGTGAAACTATATTTGTCTTCAATAGTCTTGGAAAGAACTAATAAAATTAAACCGAATATTTGATATATAATTATTTTAATTACCTAAAGATCACTGCTTCAAAATTTAAATGTTGTAATAACTGCAAAAGAAAATATTTTTATTATAATTTGTTTTAAGTAAAGCGCCAATGACGCAGTAAATTTTAGACTTTTACAGTGACAGAAGGGAAGGAGGCAAAACCCAAACTCTTGTTTGTAGTGATTTTTTGTTCGTTTTAAGCTTGATCTGCAAATTCAATCTAGGTTTCACTCGTTTTAATATTTATTTATTCATTTATATTAGTACCTATTGTATGTTTGTTTGCTATGATTGTTTATTTAATTTCTGTTCGTTTTGGGTTTCATTTATTCTTTAATTGTAATTTCTTCTAATTTATACATTTGTATTATTGCTTGTTGTATGTTTGTTTGCTAAGATTTTTTATTTAATTTCTGTTTGTTTTGGCTTTACTTTTCTTTGACAATTTTTTTTTCAGAAAGTTTTCTTAAATTAATTAGACAAAAATTAGATTAAATGGATAAAATTAGATAAACTAGCATTCATTCAAGGCAGCCACATTTCGCGAGCTCTGATAATAAATCTATATATATAAAAATAAGTTGTCTGTGTGTGGATCTGTGGATCAGGTGACGTCACACTAAATTATTTCACACTAATACAAAAGAAGAAAAAAACTAAAAAAGGTAAAAACTACAAAAAAAACTAAAAAGAAAAAAAAACTAAAAAAGCTAAAAAACTAAAAAAAAACTAAAAAAAGGTAAAAATCTAATAACTAAAAAAAAACTGAAAAAAATAAAAAAAAGGCAAAAACTACAAAAAAAATAAAAACTAATAAAAAAACTAAAAAAGCTAAAAAACTAAAAAAACTAAAAAAAACTAAAAAAAGGTAAAAAACTAAAAAAAACTAAAAACTAAAAAAGAAAAAAACTAAAAAAAAGGAAAAAACTGAAAAATAAAAGAGAAAAAGAAAACTAAAAAAATATGAATAAATATATATAAAAACTAGCTGTTGGGGTGGCGCTTCGCGCCACCCCAACACCTAGTTGGTGGGGGCGCTTCGCGCCCCCCCCAAGCCCCCCCGCGCGCGTAAGTCGTTACGCGCCATATTAGTTACGCGCCATTGTAGTTGTGTCCCTATGTCCCACCTGTGAATATAGATAGATATATATATATATATATATATATATATATATATATATATATATATATATATATATATATATATATATATATATATATATATATATATATATATATATGTTTTTAACTACGTAAAACTTGCGAATATACAACATTCTTTGCTGTCCCATTGTCTGTGCATATAAATAGATTTTCAGGTTTACCGACTCTTGAACATGCAACATATAATGGTCCATGGGAAAACAATCCGTATTCAGATCTATACCTCATGATTCTAATGATTGCCCTTGAGCTTTGTTGATGGTGATTGCTAATCGACCATTCCCTGAGTCGCCATCGTCATTTATATATCCCCCTGTGCACCCCGGCGTCCCCTTTGTAGTTATGTCCCTGTATCCCGGTCGTCATTTATATTCCCTGTGTCCCGGTCGTCATTTATGTTCCCTGTGTCCCGGTCGTCATTTGTGTCCCGGTGTTCCAGTCTGTGATTTCTCTTTGAGTGTCCCGGGCGTCATTTATATTCCTTGTGTCCCGGTGTCCCGGTCGTCATTTATATCCCCCTGTGCCCCCCGGCGTCCCCATTGTAGTTGTGTCCCTGTGTCCCGGTCGTCATTTATATTCCCTGTGTCCCGGTCGTCATTTGTATCCCGGTGTCCCGTATATACATTCGTTTTTTAGTTTTGTTTTTCTCCTTTATTTTTTTCCTTTTTTCTTTTTTTTCTTTTTTAGTTTATTTAGATTTTTAGATTTTTTAGTTTTTTTATTAGTTTTTAGTTTTTTTGTAGTTTTTACCATTTTTTTAGTTTTTTTAGTTTTTTTTTTTACTTATGTCCTGGTCGTCATTTATACTCCCTGTGTCCCGGTCGTCATTTGTGTCTCGGTGCTTTGTTGATTGCTAATTTATATTATATTTATATTTATATTTTTTATATTTATTGATATTTTTTTAGTTTTCTTTTTCTCTTATTTTTCAGTTTTTTCCTTTTTTTTAGTTTTTTCTTTTTTAGTTTTTAGTTTTTTTTTGTTTTTTACCTTTTTTTAGTTTTTTTAGTTTTTTTAGTTTTTTAGCTTTTTTAGTTTTTTTATTAGTTTTTAGTTTTTTTTTAGTTTTTGCCTTTTTTTAGTTTTTTAGTTTTTTTTAGTTTTTAGTTTTTTAACCTTTTTTAGTTTTTTTTTAGTTTTTTAGCTTTTTTTAGTTTTTTTTCTTTTTAGTTTTTTTTGTAGTTTTTACCTTTTTTAGTTTTTTTTCTTCTTTTGTATTAGTGTGAAATAATTCAGACGTCATATGCGGACAAACACGACGTCACTCGACAGACAGACAGACAGACATAACCCACAAACAACTTATTTTTATATATATTTATTCATATTTTTTTAGTTTTCTTTTTCTCTTTTATTTTTCAGTTTTTTCCTTTTTTTTAGTTTTTTTTCTTTTTTAGTTTTTAGTTTTTTTAGTTTTTTACCTTTTTTTAGTTTTTTTTAGTTTTTTTAGTTTTTTAGCTTTTTTAGTTTTTTTATTAGTTTTTATTTTTTTTTGTAGTTTTTGCCTTTTTTTATTTTTTTCAGTTTTTTTTTAGTTATTAGATTTTTACCTTTTTTTAGTTTTTTTTAGTTTTTTAGCTTTTTTAGTTTTTTTTCTTTTTAGTTTTTTTTGTAGTTTTTACCTTTTTTAGTTTTTTTCTTCTTTTGTATTAGTGTGAAATAATTTAGTGTGACGTCACCTGATCCACAGATCCACAGATCCACACACAGACAACTTATTTTTATTTTTTTAGTTATTAGATTTTTACCTTTTTTTAGTTTTTTTTAGTTTTTTAGCTTTTTTAGTTTTTTTTCTTTTTAGTTTTTTTTGTAGTTTTTACCTTTTTTAGTTTTTTTCTTCTTTTGTATTAGTGTGAAATAATTTAGTGTGACGTCACCTGATCCACAGATCCACACAACAGACAACTTATTTTTATATATATAGATAAGTTGTTTGTGGGTTATGTCTGTCTGTCAGTCTGTCGAGTGACGTCGTGTTTGTCCGCATATGACGTCTGAATTATTTCACACTAATACAAAAGAAGAAAAAAAACTAAAAAAGGTAAAAACTACAAAAAAAAACTAAAAAGAAAAAAACTAAAAAAGCTAAAAAACTAAAAAAAACTAAAAAAAGGTTAAAAAACTAAAAACTAAAAAAAACTGAAAAAACTAAAAAAAGGCAAAAACTAAAAAAAAAACTAAAAACTAATAAAAAAACTAAAAAAGCTAAAAAACTAAAAAAACTAAAAAAACTAAAAAAAAGGTAAAAAAAAACAAAAACTAAAAACTAAAAAAGAAAAAAAAAAAAAAAGGAAAAAACTGAAAAATAAGAGAAAAAGAAAACTAAAAAAATATTAATAAATATAAAAAATATAAATATAAATATAATATAAATTAGCAATCAACAAAGCACCGAGACACAAATGACGACCGGGACACAGGGAGTATAAATGACGACCAGGACATAAGTAAAAAAAAAAAACTAAAAAAACTAAAAAAATGGTAAAAACTACAAAAAAAACTAAAAACTAATAAAAAAACTAAAAAATCTAAAAATCTAAATAAACTAAAAAAGAAAAAAAAAGAAAAAAGGAAAAAATAAAGGAGAAAAACAAAACTAAAAAACGAATGTATATACAGACCGGGACACCGGGATACAAATGACGACCGGGACACAGGGAATATAAATGACGACCGGGACACAGGGACACAACTACAATGGGGACGCCGGGGGGCACAGGGGGATATAAATGACGACCGGGACACAAGGAATATAAATGACGCCCGGGACACTCAAAGAGAAATCACAGACTGGAACACCGGGACACAAATGACGACCGGGACACAGGGAATATAAATGACGACCGGGACACAGGGACTTAACTACAAAGGGGACGCCGGGGTGCACAGGGGGATATATAAATGACGATGGCGACTCAGGGAATGGTCGATTAGCAATCACCATCAACAAAGCTCAAGGGCAATCATTAGAATCATGAGGTATAGATCTGAATACGGATTGTTTTCCCATGGACCATTATATGTTGCATGTTCAAGAGTCGGTAAACCTGAAAATCTATTTATATGCACAGACAATGGGACAGCAAAGAATGTTGTATATTCGCAAGTTTTACGTAGTTAAAAACATATATATATATATATATATATATATATATATATATATATATATATATATATATATATATGTATATATATATATATATATATATATGTATATATATATATATATATATATATATATATATATATATATATATATATATATATATATCTATCTATATATATAAAAATAAGTTGTCTGTCTGTGGATGGGTCAGGTGACGTCACCTGAAAAAACTGGATCAGGTGACGTCAAAACTGAAAAAACTAAAAAAAGGCAAAAACTACAAAAAAAACTAAAAACTAATAAAAAAAATAAAAAAGCTAAAAAACTAAAAAAACTAAAAAAAGGCAAAAACTACAAAAAAAACTAAAAACTAATAAAAAAGCTAAAAAACTAAAAAAACTAAAAAAAGGCAAAAACTACAAAAAAAACTAAAAACTAATAAAAAAAATAAAAAGCTAAAAAACTAAAAAAACTAAAAAAACTAAAAAAAGATAAAAAACTAAAAAAACTAAAAACTAAAAAAAACTAAAAAAAAAGGAAAAAACTGAAAAATAAGCTAAAATAAAGGTAAAAACCAATAAAAAACTAAAAAAAAAACTGAAAAAACTAAAAAAAGGCAAAAACTACAAAAAAAAAACTAAAAACTAATAAAAAAAGTAAAAAAGCTAAAAAACTAAAAAAACTAAAAAAACTAAAAAAAGGTAAAAAACTAAAAAAAAATAAAAAATAAAAAAAAAATAAAAAAAAGGAAAAAACTGAAAAATAAGCTAAAATAAAGGTAAAAACCAATAAAAAACTAAAAAGAAAAAAAGGAAAAAACTAAAAAAAATTTTCATCTAAAAAACTAAAAAAAACTAAAAAAGGTAAAAACTAAAAGAAGACCAGGACATAAGTAAAAAAAAAAAACTATCTATATATATAAAAATAAGTTGTCTGTGGATCTGTGGATCGTGGATCAGGTGACGTCACCTGAAAAAACTGGATCAGGTGACGTCAAAACTGAAAAAACTAAAAAAAGGCAAAGACTACAAAAAAAACTAAAAACTAATAAAAAAAATAAAAAAGCTAAAAAACTAAAAGAACTAAAAAAAGGCAAAAACTACAAAAAAAACTAAAAACTAATAAAAAAGCTAAAAAACTAAAAAAACTAAAAAAAAGGCAAAAACTACAAAAAAACTAAAAACTAATAAAAAAAATAAAAAAGCTAAAAAACTAAAAAAACTAAAAAAACTAAAAAAAGTAAAAAACTAAAAAAACTAAAAACTAAAAAAAACTAAAAAAAGGAAAAAACTGAAAAATAAGCTAAAATAAAGGTAAAAACCAATAAAAAACTAAAAAAAAAACTGAAAAAACTAAAAAAAGGCAAAAACTACAAAAAAACTAAAAACTAATAAAAAAAGTAAAAAAGCTAAAAAACTAAAAAAACTAAAAAAACTAAAAAAACTAAAAAATCTAAAAATCTAAATAAACTAAAAAAGAAAAAAAAAGGAAAAAAATAAAGGAGAAAAACAAAACTAAAAAACGAATGTATATACAGACCGGTACACCGGGATACAAATGACGACCGGGACACAGGGAATATAAATGACGACCGGGACACAGGGACACAACTACAACGGGGACACCGGGGGAAACAGGGGGATATAAATGACGACCGGGACAAAAAAACTAAAAAGAAAAAAAACTAAAAACTAATAAAAAAACTAAAAAATCTAAAAATCTAAATAAGCTAAAAAAGAAAAAAAAAGGAAAAAAATAAAGGAGAAAAACAAAACTAAAAAACGAATGTATATACAGACCGGGACACCGGGATACAAATGACGACCGGGACACAGGGAATATAAATGACGACCGGGACACAGGGACACAACTACAACGGGGACACCGGGGGAAACAGGGGGGTGTAAATGACGACCGGGACACCGGGACAGGGAATGGTCGATTAGCAATCACCATCAACAAAGCTCAAGGGCAATCATTAGAATCATGAGGTATAGATCTGAATACAGATTGTTTTCCCATGGACCAAACTAAAAAAAGGTAAAAAACTAAAAAAAATAAAAAATTAAAAAAAACTAAAAAAAAGGAAAAAACTGAAAAATAAGCTAACATAAAGGTAAAAACCAATAAAAAACTAAAAAGAAAAAAAGGAAAAAACTAAAAAAAATTTTCATCTAAAAAACTAAAAAAAACTAAAAAAGGTAAAAACTAAAAGAACTAAAAAAGAAAAAAATAAATGACGACACTCAAAGAGAAAGCGACCAGGACAAAAGGAATGTTCGATTAGCAATCAACAAAGCACCGGGACACAGGGAGTATAAATGACGACCAGGACATAAGTAAAAAAAAAATTAACAAAACTAAAAAGAAGGTAAAAACTACAAAAAAACTAAAAAGAAAAAAAAACTAAAAACTAATAAAAAAACTAAAAAATCTAAAAATCTAAATAAACTAAAAAAGAAAAAAAAAGGAAAAAAATAAAGGAGAAAAACAAAACTAAAAAACGAATGTATATACAGACCGGTACACCGGGATACAAATGACGACCGGGACACAGGGAATATAAATGACGACCGGGACACAGGGACACAACTACAACGGGGACACCGGGGGAAACAGGGGGATATAAATGACGACCGGGACAAAAAAACTAAAAAGAAAAAAAACTAAAAACTAATAAAAAAACTAAAAAATCTAAAAATCTAAATAAGCTAAAAAAGAAAAAAAAAGGAAAAAAATAAAGGAGAAAAACAAAACTAAAAAACGAATGTATATACAGACCGGGACACCGGGATACAAATGACGACCGGGACACAGGGAATATAAATGACGACCGGGACACAGAGACACAACTACAACGGGGACACCGGGGGAAACAGGGGGATGTAAATGACGACCGGGACACCGGGACAGGGAATGGTCGATTAGCAATCACCATCAACAAAGCTCAAGGGCAATCATTAGAATCATGAGGTATAGATCTGAATACAGATTGTTTTCCCATGGACCAAACTAAAAAAGGTAAAAAACTAAAAAAAAACTAAAAAAAAGGAAAAAACTGAAAAATAAGCTAACATAAAGGTAAAAACCAATAAAAAACTAAAAAGAAAAAAAGGAAAAAACTAAAAAAAAATTTCATCTAAAAAACTAAAAAAAACTAAAAAAGGTAAAAACTAAAAGAACTAAAAAAGAAAAAAATAAATGACGACACTCAAAGAGAAAGCGACCAGGACAAAAGGAATGTTCGATTAGCAATCAACAAAGCACCGGGACACAGGGAGTATAAATGACGACCAGGACATAAGTAAAAAAAAAAATTAACAAAACTAAAAAGAAGGTAAAAACTACAAAAAAACTAAAAAGAAAAAAAAACTAAAAACTAATAAAAAAACTAAAAAATCTAAAAATCTAAATAAACTAAAAAAGAAAAAAAAAGGAAAAAAATAAAGGAGAAAAACAAAACTAAAAAACGAATGTATATACAGACCGGTACACCGGGATACAAATGACGACCGGGACACAGGGAATATAAATGACGACCGGGACACAGGGACACAACTACAACGGGGACACCGGGGGAAACAGGGGGATATAAATGACGACCGGGACAAAAAAACTAAAAAGAAAAAAAACTAAAAACTAATAAAAAAACTAAAAAATCTAAAAATCTAAATAAGCTAAAAAAGAAAAAAAAAGGAAAAAAATAAAGGAGAAAAACAAAACTAAAAAACGAATGTATATACAGACCGGGACACCGGGATACAAATGACGACCGGGACACAGGGAATATAAATGACGACCGGGACACAGGGACACAACTACAACGGGGACACCGGGGGAAACAGGGGGATGTAAATGACGACCGGGACACCGGGACAGGGAATGGTCGATTAGCAATCACCATCAACAAAGCTCAAGGGCAATCATTAGAATCATGAGGTATAGATCTGAATACAGATTGTTTTCCCATGGACCATTATATGTTGCATGTTCAAGAGTCGGTAAACCTGACAATCTATTTATATGCAAAGACAATGGGACAGCAAAGAATGTTGTATATTCGCAAGTTTTACGTAGTTAAAACCATATATATATATATATATATATATATATATATATATATATATATATATATATATATATATATATATATATATATATATATATATATATATATATATATATATCTATATTCACAGGTGGGACATAGGGACACAACTACAATGGCGCGTAACTATTATGGCGCGTAACGACTTACGCGCGCGGGGGGGCTTGGGGGGGGGGGGCGCGAAGCGCCCCCACCAACTAGGTGTTGGGGTGGCGCGAAGCGCCACCCCAACAGCTAGTATATATATATATATATATATATATATATATATATATATATATATATATATCTATATTCACAGGTGGGACATAGGGACACAACTACAATGGCGCGTAACTAATATGGCGCGTAACGACTTACGCGCGCGGGGGGGCTTGGGGGGGGGCGCGAAACGCCCCCACCAACTAGGTGTTGGGGTGGCGCGAAGCGCCACCCCAACAGCTAGTATATATATAAAAATAAGTTGTCTGTCTGTGTGTCTGTCAGGTGACGTCATGTTTCTGTGTCGACTGACGTCATGAAGTTAGTAGTCGTCATTTTTACTATGACGGTGACGTCATTAAAGATATTTAAGACATATATGTTCACGTAGGAATCTATTAATGTTTAAGTTTAAAATGACTGATGAACTTACAATGGCAAAAGCCGATGAAGATGCTCAAAGAGTCTATGCCAAAAAACTTGCTGCTGATAGAGAAAGTCAGAAAAGAAAGCGTGCCGAGGAATCAAAAGAACAGCAAGGAAACAGGCTTGAGGCTAAAGAACGCAAAACCACGCAGTTAGATGAAGATCCACCTGGACAGCGAGAGTCAAAACATATCAAAGCTGAAAATGATAGCGATGATGATTGGGTTTGGGATTTTGACTTGGATAAGGTCATCAATGCCTACCAGATTTTAGTTAAAAAAACAAAGGTTCGGCGATATGTATTTCATAGTGAAGCTGAAAAATAAAGAAGAAAAAGCAAACTGAAAAAAGAAAAAATGTAAAAAACTAAAAAATACTAAAAAGAAAAAAAACACTCAAAGAGAAATTACAGACCGGGACACAAATGACGACCGGGACAGAGGGAATATAAATAACGACCGGGACACTCAAAGAGAAATTACAGACTGGGATACCGGGACACAAATGACGACCGGGACACAGGGAATATAAATGACGACCAGGACACAGGTATTTAAGAATATCGTTCAAAGACAAATTTTTAATTGTAAGAAGACCGTTGAAAGAGAAATTTCTAATTGTAAAATGACTGAAGAACCTACAATGGCAACACCCGAGGAAGCTGCTCTGAGAGGGAAGTCGAAACCCTTTGGCAGCACATTAATATTGCTTGCGGGAGATTTCAGGCAAACATTACCTATAATACCTAGATCAACTCCTGCAGACGAAATGAATGCTTGCCTGAAAAATTCTAATTTATGGGCACACGTAAAAATATTAAAATTAACTACAAATATGCGTGTCCGATTGCAAAACGATGACTCTGGTCAAACATTTTCAGATCAATTGCTGGCAATTGGAAACGGAAAGCTCCCAGTAGACTCAATTTCAGGACGTATACAACTACCTGCTGATTTCTGTAATTTAGTGACGTCCAAAAATGAATTGATTGAAAAAGTATTTCCGAATATTCTAAAAAATTATAAAAATAATAAATGGCTAAGTGAAAGAGCGATTCTCGCACCCAAAAATATAGACGTCAACGAAATCAACAATATTGTTTTGACCAAGATTCGAGACCAGGCAGTCCTTTACAAGTCAGTCGACACAGTTTTGGAACCAAATGAAGCGGTTAATTATCCATCTGAATTTTTGAAATCCATAGATCTTTCAAGGTTTCCACCACACGTGCTACAACTAAAAATAGGCGTACCAATAATACTTTTAAGAAATATCAACCCACCAAAGCTTTGCACTGGCACGCGACTTGCCGTAAAAAAAAAAAAAAAACAATGGAAAACCTAATAGAGGCCACAATCTTGACAGGGCCTTTAGAGGGTGAGGCTGTTCTTATTCCTCGCATTCCCATGATTCCAACGGATCTGCCTTTTCAATTTAAAAGATTGCAATTCCCAATTCGATTAGCATTTGCAATCACCATTAACAAAGCTCAAGGTCAATCATTAGAAAAATGTGGTATAGATCTTAATACTGATTGTTTTTCCCATGGACAATTGTACGTTGCATGTTCGAGGGTCGGTAAACCTGACAATCTATTTATATGCAGCGACAATTGGACAGCGAAGAATGTTGTATATTCGCAAGTTTTACGCAATTAATTTGTATTGTATCTATCTATCTATCTATCTATCTATATAAAAACGAGTTGTGTGTATGCATGTTTGTTTGTTTGTAAAAAGAGCGTTTGCATATGACGTCATTATTAGTACATACGGCTTTGTATATGCACAGACAATGGGAAAGCCAAGAATGTTGTACATTCGCAGAATGTTGAAAGAATACAAGAAATGAATGAATACAAAGAATGTTGTATATTCGGGGTGGCGCGAAGCGCCACCCCAACAGCTAGTTAGTGATAATTATCTATGACATAACAATTATGAAATTATGACGTGTGAATTTGGCACGAGTATTTTGGATGCTCGGATATCCGGATATTTTTGAAGAGTACGGTGAAGAAATCACTTAGCAGGTCCTGCGTTTCACTGGATTACCTGTCAAACGGTGATTGCCACTGCTGACGTGGGCCTGCCCCACTAACAAGTACGAGTTTTTTTTGTCAACTGTTGTAAATTATTCTTAATAGATTGGAGCTACAGATAATAGCTAAACTTACTCCCGCCGTTTACCCGTGCCATTTAACCAAACTAATAAAAAAACTATAGGTTCAGTTATATCAATTAACAAATGAACTACCATCATTTTTCATAAATAAACGGAATTAAATGAAGTGGAATTTTGAATTAAAATTGAATAGTTGTGGGCATCAAGTCATGGCTAATTGTAGAAAAAGCCAAGACAGATAGTCCAATTGAGTGAGAGGCAATTCTGGCATATATTTTTATAAAAATTATAAAAATTTTGGCATATATATTTTGTAAAAAGATTTTATAAAAATGATTTTAGTTCATTTGTTCAGTATTCAGTATCTGACCCTAGCAAAGTCTCGAGAATTTCCTGATTGGTGAGTTCTTATTATTGGGATTTTGGATCCAAAGACTGCGATTTCAAAGTCTAGTGTTCAAGTATCTGGTATTCTGTTATGGGTTACATGACACGCAATTTGCTCTCGAGTCACAGCTTATGCAGTTTGAGGCAAATAAGGCTGAAGCTATGAGATCCTGTAGCAAGTGTGTAAAGGGAACATTTGAAGAGTCTATCCATCAACCAAACATTTATTTTGAGCTTTGCAAAGATAAACTGAAAACTCAAATTTCAATTCCTAAAATCAAGGAAGACACTTCCCACGGAGTCCCAGCGAAAAGTGACACGCTCTTCGAAGATAATCGAGGAGAACATCATAACTTTCAATTTGAGAAAGCGTCAATTTAAGAGTTAGCAAAAATTGCGAAGAATTTGAAGTCAAATGCTGCTGTATTGATAGTTTGAATCTGAAAGCATTCAAAGTGTTTCAGCGTATCGACAACCCTGTCTTCTTTACCTTGTTATCCTGTCATTTGAAGTCTGCCAATTCCCTGACACACAAAAAAAGCGACGGTCCTACCACTGTTCAAATCAGGCAATAAGCAAGATTTGACAAACTGGCGACCTGTAAGCTTGTTGCCACTATTCTCAAAGATATAAAAGAAAATAGTACATCGACGGCTGTATGAATATTTAGACAAGCTTGGAATATTAAGTGAGTCACAGTTCGGTTTCAGAACTAGACATTCAACTGTTCATGCGGCATACCATATAATGGAGCGTGTTGATAGGGCCCTAGAAAGGAATCTTATCCTTCTTACTGTGTTCATAGATTTTAGAAGTTTTTATCGATGTAATTCAAATTGTCACGATTATTCTACTAGAAACTCTGAACAGTTGACTGGTGATATCAGGCATATAACGCGATCTAGATTCATGGTTGAGCATGTAGTTGTTGACATTTGGAACTCAATCCCAGAAAGTGTTAGGTGGTATGAAAACCTTATGTTATTTAAAGGAAGAATAAAAAATATTTTTGGATAATTTGTAAACTATGGTGGTTAAAATTTATCCCTTTCTTTTTTTCTTTTTTTTTTCTTTCTTTTTATTTACGATGAGAGATGGCTGAATAGAGACACCATAGTTTTCCCTATGATTTTTTTCTTTTTTTGCGTATTTCTTTCATCTTGAATGAATAAGTTATTATTAATATGTTGTTATTTTGCTGCTTAACAGGGTCATCTTAGGTACCTAAACTGAGCAGTATAATGTTGATTGTAGCATTTTTTTTCTTAAATAAATGCATACCTACCTACCTAAATACCTACCTACCGACCCGGATATTAAAGACTCAATTTTAGTGAGAACATAACCTATATTTTCTTTTCGCATTAGGTTTTTTCCCCAACTATTTTACCTGTGCTCCCCTTGAAGCATACACCCTATCCAAAATGGACATACACGCATAAGCAAATTTTATGCCAGATGTCCAAAATTCACCATTTCTCGAACCAATAAAAAATATTCTTTTCTGTATCTTCAGCCAAGGTCAGCATAGTTACCTCTGTGGTTAGGTTGAATATACATCAGCTCGGAAAATTACGAAATAATTATTTGACATTTTATCAAGTAAAGATGTCACATTTTATATTGTCACAGCTCACAACTCTCCATCTTTTGAGCTAATACAGCATAAGCAATCCCTAATCTTCATCCATCGAAATGGTAGGGCATGGTTACTCTTGTGCAAAGAAAGGGCATGCGAGCCCAGAAAATCCCCAAACATTTATTCAAAATTCTATCAAGCAAACGTTATGTACAAGATTAGCACAGCATCTCTTTTATGGAATATCTGTTTAAACAGCGAAACTGTCATTGAAACTCATCAAAACTATGACATTATGTAGAAAATTAGGAAAATATCCATTTCCGGAATATAGGTGTAAAAAGCTAAGTCGTCATTGAAACTCATCAAAACAAATAACAAGCACATAGGACATTATTAAAAATGATAGTGAACGGCTGCAACATAAAAGTATGATATCTTTTTTACCCTACGTATTTTCCATGATTTATTTGTCTCGGAGTTAAGGATTCAAAGAAACATACTTGCTTCGATCCTAATTATAGTAAAAAAGCATGCATTTGAATATGAAGTTTTATTTAAATTCAAAAGTCAAGTAAACTAGGAAGAATTGAGTAAATAAATAACTCAAAAATTGATTTCAAGAAAATGAAGAAGAAGAAGATAATAAACAATAGACAGACTGATTCTGATTCTTTCATGATTCTGAAGGCCCATAATGAGTTGATTGTCCATTATAACAAAAAATAAAGGTTTTTGTTTCGTCTGTCATTTTCCCTTTTTGGGTGGAGGAGGGATACATCACGAAATTTCATGACCTTATTTTTCGAATGATTCGTATAAATGTAGCAAGTGAAGTCAATACAACGGTAAACTGCGTCAAACTCAAGGTCTAATGCTTGGATCCAACATTTGTTTCGTTTCAAAAGAATTTACAATTGGTTTACCGTATTTCGTCATTTGAATTGAAGAATGATCTACAAAAACTATCAGCAATAAAATCATTACGAGCCACACAAGCCATAAGATAGACGTTTAAAATAATCTATGCATATAATATTTGCGTTAATTTTTGGGCAAAAGCTACCCACTAGTCTGTTGCCGAGATGAAATTGGAATTTAGAATTAGTAGAACTAAATTAAGTTTCACAGACGTACCAATGTCTAAGGATTACCTTTTTTCTGCTTCCTCATTAGTTAGATTTTTTCTCTTTTTTCAAAATTAACGAAACAAGCACAGTTCAACATATATCTCATTTTCATTAACGCCAAAAATGATAATTTAGCCTTCAAAGGGGCTTAAAGAGATGGCAGCCCGAATCTTACCTGTGTTAGTTTCAAGATGTTCTTTTTAGTGTAACGATAGAAGTCATGTTTTAACATTCAGTTTTTAGTTTGATATGACTTTGAGTTATTCCAACGTCTTGAAAATCTTACTTCCTCAAAATGTTTTTCTTTTCTATAGGCTTCTTCTCCACGAAACTTGTAAATATTTTTTATAATGCGATAATAGAAGCCTGGGAATACGTAACCAAAATCGCAACTTTCTAGATTTATGTGGTTTTAGGTTAACCAAACGTCTTGAAAATTATATTCCCAGAAAATTGACCTTTCTTCTCTATAGGCTAGGTAATTTAGTATCTTTTTGACAGTACCTAGAAATTTGAGCTTAAAATCAGGAGACACGACCCTTTAAGATATGGAGCATGTATAGCTTTAAGCTCATGTATAAGGGAGCAAACATTCATTTTTTAGTTTGATACGAATTTGAGTTATTCCAAGGTCTTGAAAATCTTATTTCCTGAAAACTGTTCTTTCTTTTCTATAGGTTTCTTCTCCACAAAACTTAACTAAGACCTTTCAGAATTCCTGTATTTAGTATCATATTAAATCAGTTGTGCCATTGCAGAGAAATTACTTTCTACATACTTTTGAACTAAATTACACAAAATGAAAGTAAACAAAGAAACTTTCGACAAAACATCGTTTTGTACCGGTGTAACATCCAAAGCACGGGTATAGCCTACAAAACCCTTACTTTATCAAAGACTAAACTGTTATTATAGAAACTCAATAAAGAAAAAGAAATACTTTTTTCGGCTGTTTCAATGCCCAAAATATATATCCAAGCACGTGTAAGCCGTAAGGACGTGTAAAACAGTTGATAAAACTAACCTATCATAAATATCAGCTCAACTATAATAAATTCATTCCGAGAAATACAACTTTGTTTTCAACAGAATTCACATACAAAACTAAACTCGTATTGACTTCTCATAAAAATGGTTGGTTTGTTGCTACATACTGAACATGTTCTTACTTTGCTACGATTTTTAGGAAGATAAATAGTACTTAATGTAACATTTTACTCTTTTCGAAATCAAAGTCACTATTAAGATCATCCTATTTGATTTAATTTTACACCAAAATGGAGGGTAACGTTTGTTCTGAAATTCCCCCCTTTTTTGTCCATCGATACTATATGCATATTTTCTTGCAACTTAAATACATTTTGAAAACCACTGACTATAGGTTTGGTTGCACGACTTTAAATCTCTATAAGAAGTAAGTATATCAATTGTATGCTAAAATGTCAAACTTGGACAATCTCACAAACTTATCGATTTTTTTTTTCTTCTGCGCCAGAATTCTGGATTTAAAAACATTTAAGTTTTGGGACGAAGACTTTTATCTTGGATAAGTGAGAGTAATAAATGCTGAAACTAAACTTTAACTGTAAGTCATCATAGTTCTAAAGCGACCGTTAAATGAGGCCGTATTGAATACATACAGCAGCTTGTAACTGAAAAATTTAGCTCTGGTCAGCACTTCATTTTTTTAATATATAATCTATATCATTGCTGTCACACTGCAAATGTTGCCAAAAACTGTTTGCAAATTCTCTTTTAAAGGGGGGGTGGAGGGCTCAGCAATGCAATGGGTATACGATAACACTGTTAATCTAAAGTGCCCTACTGATCAAACCTTCAGGAATAGCTTATAAGATAGTTTTTTGGCAATTATCCAAGAGGTGAGAAAAACAATAGACACGGATTTTAGGTACAACAGCAGCAATATTAAAACAAACAAAGAATATTTACACGTCTACGCAGTCGGGACAACATGAATTCTCTCTTCAAACCTTTCTAATTTTAACGCAATGTTTTTAGAAGATATAGCTTAGTAGATAGTTTTTTGGCAATAATCCAAGAGGTGAGAAACACAATAGACACAACTTTTAAGAACAACAGCAACAATATTAAAACAAACAAAGAATATTTACACGTCTATGCAGTCGGGACAACATGAATTCTCTCTTCAAACTTTTCTAATTTTAACGCAATATTTTTCAGATCTTCTGGTGAATCAAACCAAGCGTGGCTTAAAATCGCTTTTGCAGAGAGACGTTCATTTGGATCTCTATTTAGCATCTTACTTATCAAGCATTTGGCATCAAAAGACATTCCAGGAGGGGTAATGTATTTTCCACCAACGATTTCTGATAACTGTGTTATTGGATTAACATCATGAAAGGGGTACCTAAAAAATTCGAAGATTAATTCAGGAGACCAGAGAGTGTGGGAAAGAGATAAGAGAAGAAAAGCAATTTCGTATCGAAGACGAGTAACCAACGCTGTCTGGTGTTGCCTAGCAAAATTATTAGGTTAAATATATAAAATAAAATAATAAGAACTTTAGCCATTTTGAGTCTTATACGGTTTATTTTTTCCTTTTGTTGTGCATTAAGATTACAAATAAAAGAATCACTTTTATCAAACGGAGACAAAAGCATATTCGTGTATATTGTTTCCACTTAGTCTATTTTCTGGTTACTAAACTAGATAAAAAAACAAAAAATAAACTAAACACAAAAAAATTCAACTGAAAGTAAGGAGCAACATTAAAACTTAAAGCGAACAGAAATTATTCTGTAGATGAGGGTGGCTGCCCCTCCCTCAAATTGCGTTCTTTACGCTAAAGTCTTAAAGCTCTTTAAAAATACTTTTCACTCAAAATCGGGCCTTTTTGTTTGAGTAGTATTTCTTAAGAATTAGAACAAACAAGTTTAAACTTTAGCATAAAGAGCGAGGACTGAGGAAGAAACGAACCCCTTCAAATACAGAACAGTTCATGTTTGTTTTAAATTTCAGCGTTGTTCCTTACTTTCAGCTGAACAAACTTGTTTTTTTATTGAATTTCTGGCTGTTTTTCATATCATGCCAGGAAATCCTCTCCCCTCCCCCTTTATAACATTTCTCCTGGAAAATTACTCCAGAAGGTGCCCCCTCCAGGGAAAATTCTCCCGTGGGAAATCACCCTCTCCCCACAGAAAATTACCCTGAGAAAGTTCCATATATTTTTCCGTAAATTTACAATATGGGCAAATTGCGTAACTTATAGCACTTACCTAGGGACTGTAGAATGTCAAGTCATCACAGAAGTATTGTTATTTGGCCTTTTGACTATTTTGGATTAAACGGCTATCTTAAAATTTTTATCACATGACTGGAGAAAAATGGGCGTGGGAGGGTTGCTAGGTGCCTTCAAATCTTTTTGGTCACCTAAAAAGGGAACTAGAAATTTGGATTTCCAGTCGAATGAGCTATTTCTCGACTTTCTAGGAACATTGGTTCAATACGATCCCCCCTGAGAAAAAAAAGAAGAAAATATCCGTGATCTTTCTTCTGCCAAAAATCACAAATTCCAACATTTTGTAGATGTGAGATGGAAACCTCAACAGTAGGGTTCTCTGATATGATGAATCTGATGGTATGATTTTCGTTAAGATGGGTAGACTTTTTAGGGTGTTTCCCACCGAGTGATAAGCAAAATATGGCGTGAGCCCTTTTTAGGATTGTATAAACATGATGTCATTTCGCTTGTTGATAGATAGGTCTGTCATCAATCCGTCCATACATCATTCCTAGGGCAAAAATAAGGTAGATAGTCGTAGAACCAAGGGATGAAAGATCGGACTGATTTTTGGTTGATGCTCGACGTACAATGCCCACTGAACGTGTATGAAAAATGGGGGACTGAATTTGCTTGAACTCACAGGCGAACAAGTGATCTAAGCCTAATAGACTTGGCCACTTGTAGTCTAAAGGTGGAATACCGTAGTATAGGATTATGGGAATAGGAATAGGATATGATATAGGAATAGGAGACACATGATTAACAAGTCCCCTGGACTCGCAGGCAAAAGGTGAGACCTATAGTTTTCTAACTGTTTGGTTAACGCCCTTTTGATTTCATTACACATCCTGCTCACCAGGGCTTGAAAGTTTCAACTTAATACACTTGTCTATTCACTGAATATTGCAGATACGCCCTTTTGACAACCTGGATGCACATAGTGTTTTTCGGTTCTGTTCAACATTCCGCTCAAAATTCCACGAAAGTTTCAACTTAATACCCTTTGTCTTTATGGAGGCGTAGGAACAAACTTACTCCCCTCACCTTTTCCGATAATAAAACTTATATGTAAACAATGGGTAACCTGCACAATTTATTAGAATGGTAATCATAATTTTCGATTATTGTGAACAAAATGCCAATCTTGAAGTTTTCACTAGGGTTGGGGGGAGGCAACTAACAAGAGCGTAGTAGGGGGGTCGATTTCCCTCCAATCACATTTGACTCTAAAAAAGAGCACTGTAATTTTCAGTTTCAAACCCATTGACCTCCCCCCCAAGTTTCTACGACAACTCCTTCCTTACGAAGTGCCATGTCGAAAATATAAAAATAATATGTGGAAGCCACTTTGCTCTGTGCTCAGGCAGAACTACTGCGCTGCCTTGTTTTTTTAAACATAATGTAAAAAATATAACATCTTGACAAAGCTTTCTTATCTATAATCCCTATAGCATTGCAGCTCATTCTCAAAGTATGCGATTAATCGTCATTAAATAGTTTGAAGATGGTTAAAAAATATGTTTTTTCTTCTTCTTTTTTCTTATTTTTTCAAAGAAGAAGAGATGGAATCTGGATCCATATCAAACTTTTAGTTACTTAACAGCTCTTCAAAATTTGACATTACTTATTCACGATAAATCACGGTCGACAGAACCAAGTAAAAAAAAAAACAATTCCAAAACATTGTCGCAATGATAACAATTATAATTATTTCCGTAAGAACTAAATTAAATGTTTGTTTACACCGAAGTACGTGAAGCTAGCATATTCTTTTTGTACAAAAGGCATATTTTTTGTAAAAAGAGCATATTCTTACGGAATATCGATAGGTCACGGTCTACGGAACCAAGTAAAAAAAAAAAAAAAAAAAAAAAAATCAAAAACATTGTCGCAATAATAACAATTATAATTATTTCCGTAAGAACTAAATTAAATGTTTTTTTTACACCGAAATACGTAAAGCTAGCATATTCTTTTGGTAAAAAAGAAGAGAAATTGCTGAGAAACAGCGGCTACTTTTGTTATTGTTGACTTTAGGTTTTAACAGCCACACTCATGTCTTCAATACTGAAAGATGAATAGCTAAAGCTTACTTTCCACAAAGCATTGTATACATCATTATACCAAGGCTCCAAACATCAGAAGGTCTCCCTTTATAATAACCATCTTTTCCACCTCTTATGGCTTCAGGTGAGATATAAAAAGGGTTTGATTTCTTTGAATATCTCTTATCATCACTCTCTCCAGGCCGCAAAAGGACACATCCATTGAGGCTCTCTATACACAGATTCGTCCTAGAATAAAAAAAAAATGAGGACATGAGATGCACCTATCCTTAACAACCCAGTAGCCTGTAAATAAAGAGTTCAGATATTGCTTTAAACCTTCAGATAAAACTAAATTGAGCAGAATTCATCTGAAACTAGTGATATCTACGTAGGTATATACATTAAAAGAAATTACTCTGTTGTGTGAAAGACTTTTTAAATTGAGAGCGTAGGATGGTCTGGTGAGATAAGTAATTGTCAAATGATAACGAGTTAAAGCATGTGCAATTATTACCAAAAAAAGATTGGTTTCTGCACAGCGCTGAAACAGTGTAAAACGGTATAGATTTTATTTTTCATTATTTTGTTATATGTAGCTTTTATCGAAATGCCTTGAAATAAGTTTCTTTGAATTCTTCATGGAACAATTGTACCTTAGAGGGTCTACAGGAAATTATTCTCGAAGTTAGAGAGGGGAAGTCAGTTGGAAAAAAGTTTTGCTTGACACTTGAAATTTTCTTTTCATAGCAATTATTTAGACCGTTTTGATAGTCAACTGGCTATTTTGAATCAATCTATTCTTTTCTTTTGGTAAATAATTGTCAGTCTTGCAATCTCTGATATAATGGAAATACTGAAACTAGTGCTTCCACTTCGAGAAATATCTACTTATTTAGAGCCAGGCTTTTCACTTATTCATCCTTTGACTTTCTTTGGCCAGTAATAAATCAAAAAGTGAGCACCTTCATATAACTTCCCCTTCAGAGGGAGGGGGAGAGTAAGTCGTCTCTCTTACCGCATGTTGTCACTATTGACCTGTTACAAGTTCGGTAAACGCAGCTTTTTGTGATTGGAGTGTTTGACTACTGGTATCACGACGTCAACATGTCATTTTTTCAAAACCTATGTTTTAAGAAAGGTATGTAATTGTAAATTAATGTCAAAAAGTGTCCTTGACCCTCAACATTAATTTTCGTATCCGTAGCCCTTTACCGAAATATCAGTAAAATAAACAAAATATTTGTCCTGCGATTATCCTTTTCATTGCAACTAGCAGATAGTTACAATGAACAGCTGAAATTTTTTACGCGGGCCTACAAGGTGTGCACGGGATGACAGTGTCATTTAAATAACGGCAAATATCTCTTCAAAAATTATTCATAAGATATTTTCAATAAATTTTGAATTTGATTCAACAAGTTACCAACAGTTACACCTCTATCATAGGCAGCGCAATAGCGACGCCTAAGTAAAGAACGATGTTGGCACAATGTATTATTTTCTTATTTTTAATTTTTTTGGCTTTGTTTTGACCAAGACACTTCGTATCAAAGGAGTTGTCGAAGAAACTTCGAAAAAAGTTCATTCGATTGTAAATAGAAAGGGCTAGTGCCCTTTTCAATAGTCAATAGTGATCGGAGGGCAAATAGCCCTTCCCCACGGCCATTATTTCCCCAAACACTTCCGATCAAAATTTTGATATACCCATTTGGTTCTACGTAGTTGACAGGTTGGGAATCTATGTCTTTGAGGGTGAACCCCCCCCCCATAGTCCTTAGAGCAAGGGTTGTAAGTTATGCCCTTGGGGCATATAAGGTTTTTATAGAAAGCGTTGTTGCAGAAACTTCGAAAAGGCTTTTGGGGTTGAAACAAACCCCAGAGCCTGGGGGCAAGGGTTGTAAATTATACCCTGGGGGCATTTAAGGTTTTTATGGTAAAAATTGCTTTATAAACTTTAAAAGGAGGCTCATTTGGTTGAAAATTGGAAGTTCTACTTCCCTTTTAGGAGTCAAAAGTGATGGATGGTAGCTAGATCCCCCCCCAACTACCCCTCTTCACCAAACAAATCTGATTAACATTGTGATATAGCAATTTTGCTCAAAATACTCCAAAGAATACATAATAATGCCTCTAGGGTTCACACAACCCCCATTGCCCTGAGGATAGGGTTGCAAGTCATGTCCTGAGGGTATATAAGGTTTTTATGGAATGGATGGTCGTATAAACTTCAGATGGGACTCATTTGAACTGAAATTGGAAGTTATAGTGGCCTTTTTAAGAGTCAAAGTGATTTGAGAGCAACCAGTCCCCCTCTCCACGCTCATTATTTCCCTTCATACCTCCTATCAAAATTTAGAGATAACAATTTTGTTCATCGTAGTTGGAGGGTCCGGAAATTATGTCTGTGAGGAAGACAACCCCCTCCTAGAGTTTTCAGGACAAGGGTTGTAAGTTATGCTCTGGGGGCATATAATGTCCTTATAGAAAGGGTGGTCGTATATGCTATGGAAGGAACTCATTGGATTCGTAATTAGAAGTTCTAGTGCCCTTTTTAAGAGTCGAAGTGATCAGGGCGCAGCTAATAATTATATACTATTACTGCTACTACTGTTCCTACTACTACCACTACTACTATAATACTAGCAAAATTAAGGCTACATGTACGAAGGTGATTCGTTGACAAAATATTGAGGGGGAACTTGAACTAAATCAAAACACACCAAGCGTATGCAGATTGTCAAAAGGACGTACCTCAAGAATTGATTTGGGTATTAAGTTGAAACTTTCGGAGAAAACTTAAAGGGTAAGATCAATTGACAAAAAGGTAGTATATGGATGTCACTACTAATACTAATACCACTGCTATTTTTGCTTAGGCTGCTACTGCTACTAAACTACTTCATCTATTACTTCAATCGCAACAACTTGTAAGGCTTAAAGAATTAAGGTGAAAAGGGCGTCAAAAGGGTGTCAAAAGTGCACATCAACAATATTTTTGGAACGGCTTAGCGTGTCAAGGAGAATCTTCCGGGGCATCATGAAAGCGATGTTCAAGTGACCAAAAGGCAATATCAATATGCTACTACCGCTATTAATACTGCTGCTATTACTGCTACTAATACTACTACTACTACTAATACAACACTAACACTGCAACTTCTACTACCACCGAAACTTACGTGATAATAGTACTATTAAGGCTACATCCATGAAGAAAAAATTTGAGAGAATATTGATGGCAAATTTGAACTAACAAAACTACACTATGTGCATTTAGATTTTCAAGATAGCGTCTCTACAGAATTGTTTTGTGTATTAAGTTGGAACTCTCAGAGAAAAATTAAAGGGGAAAGATCAATTAACCGAAAGGCAATATGTGTACACTACTACTACTACTACTGCTACTGTAACATTTACTAGTTCTCCTACTACTATTACTATTGCTCCAACTACTACTTCTATCGCAACTACTTGTAAGGTTAAGAGCATTAAGAAGAAAATTTCAAGAAGTATATGAATATACAGGTTATCAAAAGAGCAAATCGACAATATAGTAGCAATGGCTAATTGTGTTAAATTGAGTAATTATACTACTGCTGTAACTACTATTACAATTATACCTATGGGTATGAAGGTGAAATTTTCAGAGAATATTTATAAAAAATTCAATTTTATGAATGACAACCTGCTATCCGCATGCAGGTTCTCAAAGGTGCATATCAGCAATATCTTAGGAACAGTTTCGTGTGTGAAAATAAAACTTAAAACACTTGTTGTGGGGACGTTGAACAAACCAAAAGACAATATTTGCATCATAGTACTACTGCTTCTACTCCTACAACTACAACTACTGCTACTATTATTAATACTCCTACTACTACTACTGCTGCTAATGCTGCTGCTACTACAACTACCGGTGCTACTACTACTACTAACAGACCTAAGGGAATTAAGGCAAAATTCTGGGCAATATTGTAACTGTATTGAAACAAATCGAAACACACTATGCCCACACAGGCTGTCAAGAGGATGTATCAGCAATGCTTCAGGACATGTTGATGGTATTAAGTTAAAAATTTCATCGTGGGTTGAAGGGGATATTGAAAAAAAGGTTGCTACTAATACTACTAGGCCTACTGTTACTACAACTATTGCTACTACACAGGATAAGGGTATTAAGGTGAAGCTTTCAAGGAATATTTAGGCGGATGCGGAACTAAATCAAAACGAACGTAGATTGTCAATAGGGTGACAAAGCAATACCAGCAATATCTCAAAACCCTTATACCTTTCCAAGGCCAGAACATAATTTGCATTTTATTGAAAAAAATTAAATGTTTTCTCTTTTACAGCTTTAATAAATAAATATTATTGACATTTTAAGAAATAAATATCAACGTATGTATATTAAACCCACGATGCACATTCATTTGATTTTTTTTCAGTAAAAAACAAATTATCTTCTGGCCTTGGGAAGGCATAGGGGTTTGAGCCCTACTCATGTTAGTTTCTGCTCGTTTTGAGTTTGACTCGGTTATTTATTGTAATTTGTGTTCGTCTTGGGTTTCATTTATTTATCGATGCTGATTTGTGGCAGTTTTATGCTTGGTAGAGTTTTTGATTTTATTTTTACTAATTTTTGATTTAATGGAGTTTTTTATTTTTCTTTGAAAAACTTATTGTGTGGAATTTTTTTTAATTAATTGCAGTCAACAAGAGATGAACCTAGCAAAGATTCAAAAATTTCAAGTGGATTTAGCAATAGTTTTTCTTCAATTGAAAAGGATTTTCTTCAAATTAGACTATTTAGAGACCACATCGTTCTTTACCAAGTGCCCCCCCCCCCCCAATTCGATTCATTTGATTTGATTTTGCCCCCGGATGAAGAACGGACAAAAAGAAGCATATCGATTCGAGAATCATCGTACTTCCAAATAATCCAAAGTCCGAACAGCCTCTTTTTATCTCTGTTTCTGCCTCTTTTTTGAGGCAGAAACAGATCATGCTCAAGTTGTTATTCAAAAAGGAAGGAATAATGAAGACAATTTGACACCTTGCATCCGTCTCAGCAAAACCAGCGAAATGGGGAATTTTAAACTAAGATGAATACAAAAAATAAACGGAAATTTACCCATTGTTTACTTGGGAAGTATACAGACATTTCTCAGGGGGCGGGTGGGGAAGGCTTGGGGTGAATTTCTATAGGGATAATACTCTTTTCGGAGGAAAATTTCCAGGGAGTGAATTTTCAGGGGAAATGTTACTGGGGATTTGACGTAATTACTATATGGAATTCGGTTTAATTGTCTTACATTCTCTTTGCCAAATTTTACGTGTGGAGATGTCCCAAGGAATTATCCGGGTGCCATTTTACGTGTATTTTGGTTCCAGGGAGACGATTTACACGGAAGAGGGCGTTTCTGGAGTTATCGAGAAACCAATTAAAGATTAACGCCTTATTCAAATGAAAGAATGCGAAGGGGAATTTTTCATGCTGAATCATCCGCAAGCAATTTTATGGGGAGGGGGATTTTCAGCGAGGGTAGAACTGTCTGGAGGGAATTTTGCCTTTACGTTGGATGAAATTTCCAAGGAGGAGTTTTCCGTGAGGTGGAGGGGATATTTCAAGGAGGGCGAGACAGATTTACAGGCATTATTTGGAAAACGATCAGAAATTAAATTATAAAAACAAGTTTTTTTAACTGAAAGTAACGAAAAACATTAAAACTCAAAAATAACAGAAATCATTCTATATATGAAGGGTTGCCCCCTCCTCAATACCTTGCTCTTTACGCTAAAGTTTGACTGTTTGTCCCAATTATGTAAGAATGGACACTGAAACAAGGGGGCCGTTTAATTATAATAGCAAGCTTTTTTAAAAGTGCTTACAGCTTTAGCGTACAGAGTAAGGTATTGAGGAGGGGAAAACCCTTCATATACGCAATAAATCTGCCAAAACTAATATTCAAATTTCGTACTAGTTTTTCATGTAGCCTACGGTGAGCCAAACCCGAATCCGCATTAGTTGAAAAACGTTCAGAAAAAAACAATTTTTTTAACTGAAAGTAAGGGGTGAGCAGAATTATTTTAAGGAGCGAACGGAAATTTTTTCGTATATGAAAGGGGCTGTCCCCTCCTCAACGCCTCGTTCTTTACGCTAAAGTTTGACTCTTTATCCCAACTCTACTTTTTAAAATAATAAAAACTTTAGCGTAAAGAGCGAGGCGTTAAGCAGGGGACAGTCCCTTTCATACACGGAATAGTTTCTCTTCGTTTCAAGTTTTAATGTCACTCCTTACTTTCAGTTAAAAAACCTCTTTTTTGTTTAATTTACTAGAATGAACCCAAATCATCCAAGTACACACTGTGGTGTTATAATTTGTTTTTATACAACCCCTAATATAGAATTCATAGAACTTTATGGGAAGATTCTTGACTAATAAATAAATCGGTGAAAACTAACGTAACTTTATTTCCTTACTAACTAATATATTTAACTTATAAAATTAAATTAAATTAACTTATTAACTCTTTTATTAACTTATAAAATTACTATAATAAAATTTTATAAAAATAACATGTTAATTTTGTATTACATATTATCATACATATATTATCTATACTATGTTATTTGTTTTACTTGTAAATATATTATTTAAATTTTATTATTATAATAGCATGTCATTAAAAAAAACATGTTTTTTTGGTTAAATTCACAAGTTATTTCTATAAATTCATTAATAGCGATCTATCAGATTCATAAAACTCATTTCATAAGGATCACATTCATCAAGATCACATGATCATATTCATAAGAATCGATTCATAAAACTAGAAACTTACTTTAGGGAGTTTGAGAAGATAAAACGTCTCAACTTCATATCATTAAGAACAATCCCTCCAGAGTGGCAATCGGCAACAGCTTCAACCATTTGGAGGAAAAGAGCCTTGGCAACTTCTTCTGGCAAAACTCTAAGCAATGGAAAAATAATTAAAACACTAAGAAGATACTGCCTAGATATTCGAAGTAATGAACCCTATGTATCAATTTACTTAATAATTTCTAGCAAAATACTTTTTCCTTTCTATTGATGAATAAGAAAATAAATATGCTTCAAAGGTTTTTATGAGGGATTTGTATATACACTGAAAAACAAAGAGCGATTTAGAATTCAAAAAGGTAAAATCTAGCTTACATAAGGATGTCAAACCTAAAACGTGCAGAAAGTCCATGAGTGAAGAAAAGACGCCTAAAACAAACTGAACTCAAAATAAAAAAGGAAGCCCAACTCAAAAAAAGATCTTAACTTACCACAAGTAAAGTTTGTGTGTACACCTCTAATACCTACTGAAAGTCTAGAGAATCGATTTCCGTTACTGGACAATAAATATAATGCTTAAATGGAAAATTTTTTGTTGACCAATTTTTTTCTATATTTAGAAATTAAAAAAGAAACTAGGTGAATTGTTACCAATTTTTACGTCAAGAAATTTTAACAAAAAAATGGGTCGTGTCACTTCTGAAATTTAGCCCTTATTTGTGCCTAATTTATGTTAATTCACTTTTGTTTTTAATATATATCGTAATTTCTTTTCGTCTATCTTTTATTCCTTCATTCACAATAATGTCTGCATGGTTTTGCTTTGATATCCCATACCACTTTATTCTTCCTTGTTTCAAGTCTCAAAATGGCTTGTTTACTTTTCATGGGCAAAACCTGTTTTTTTTTTTCCGCTGAATTCTACTCCTTTTTTAATTGAAACAGTTTTTGCACGTATTGGTAGTAAAAGTTTTCGCTAATTAGCTTTATCAGGGGTAGTAGTTATTGTTTATTATTAGTAAAACCCTTCTAGTAGTAGTCGTTGCGGGAACAGTTAAGGAAGAAGAAGCGAATAAATGATGTTGAAATTTCACATTCATTATTAGTCTAAGATTTCTAATCAACAGTCTCAGAAATTCTTCATTATGAGAAAAAATGAAACATTACTTTCGACTCAAAGACTACTTTAATTAATTTTATATTGGACTTCTATACTGTGATATTACCCTTAGATACAAAACAGCGCTATCAACAATCAACCAAAACAAGCTTATGCGAGAATCATATCCTAATTCATGAAATGTGTACTTAGTTAATTTGCCTTTGCAAAATCACACCACAATCATAATGACTAAAAATATCGTTAAAATAATCGTTAGGGTGATTCCGTGTGTGATTTTTGAGAGATTATGAGCCAAAATAGTTTTTATACTAGAATGAGATGGTGTCGGAGGGGTACTGGGCAAAAGGCTCTCCATTTTGTGCCGTCTAATCATACCAATTGAGATTCCTTGCATGACACTGATTTAGATCAGATTGTAACATACCCGTTATTTTTGGAAAATTTACTTATTATGCTTTGAGTTTCACCTTCATATTGCAACACTTGCTTCAGATTTATAATTAGTAACAGCATTAATACTTCAATACTCCCTACGGTGGAAATAAAACACAATTTTGAGATCTGTCGTTAACGCATTTGGATCTGAAGTTTCTATATTGCAATACTAGCCCCAGATTTGCAATAAAAAGTAGCTCAGGAAAACCTTAGATGCCAATTTTGGGGGAAATAATAAACTTAACGAGCGTCGATTTGGACGTCTATATTTCAAATATTTTGCCTTGGGACAGTCATACCGCCATCTTGGAGACTTTTAACGATTAACATTATATCTGGAAGGGCTATACTATAAATGGAACCCCTAAAATATTTACTTTATGCGTTTTGGTGTTGGAAGGCTGTATTTCAATATTGGACTGAGAACTGCAGTCTGCATGTTCAAAGTTGTAATCTCTATTTATTTTTTATTTTTTAATTTTCAGTACTATTTTTTCTTTTTATCTTATTTCGTGAAAATCCATAGAAAGTTTTCTACAAAAACAGATTGAAGGGAACTGTAAATAATATATTTTAATAGTACATAAATCCCTAATCATAAAGAGGGCTGTGGAGCGGTTATACTTTATAATCGACTCAAACACAGACTCCAGACTTTTTCAATTTACCGATTCCAACTCCGACTCCGACTTCATTCAACAAAAATTTATTAAATATACGGCTTCACAGCCCTGTTTTAAAGCTTGATTTAACCAGATTTTGTAAGTTATAACTGACTATGGCTTCAACTCCGGCTTCAGACATTTTCAATGCAGCCTATCGCCTCCAACTTCGACTCCGTTTAGCAAAAATTTACTAAAACTCCGGCTCCACAGCCCTGTTTTAAAGCTTCGTTTAACTAGATTTTATAAGTTATGACTGACTCCGGGTCAAACTCTAACTCCAGATATTTTCAATATAGCCTATCGACTCCTACTCCGACTCCATTCAGCAAAAAATTTATTAAACATCCGTCTCTACAGACCTGTTTTAAAGCTTCATTTAACTAGATTTTGTAAGTTGTAACTGACTCTGGCTCCAACTCCAACTCCAGACATTTTCAATGCAGCCTATCGCCTCCAACTTCGACTCCTTTTAGCAAAAATCTACTAAAACTCCGGCTCCAAAGCCCTGTTTTAAGCTTCATTTAACTAAATTTTATAAGTTATGACTGACTCCGGGTCAAACTCCAAATCCAGACATTTTCAATATAGCCTATCGACTCCTACTCCGACTCCATTCAGCAAAAAAATTACTAAACATCCGTCTCTACAGCCCTGTTTTAAAGCTTCATTTAACTAGATTTTGTAACTTATAACTGACTCCAACTTCGACACCGTTTAGCAAAAATTTACTAAAACTCCGGCTCCGCAGCTCCGTTTTAAAGCTTCATTTAACTAGATTTTGTAACTTATAACTGACTCCAACTTCGACACCGTTTAGCAAAAATTTACTAAAACTCCGGCTCCGCAGCTCCGTTTTAAAGCTTCATTTAACTAGATTTTGTAACTTATAACTGACTCCAACTCCGACACCGTTTAGCAAAAATTTACTAAAACTCCGGCTCCGCAGCTCCGCTTTAAAGCTTCATTTAGCTAGATTTTATAAGATATAACTGACTCTGGCTCAAACTCCAACTCCAGACATTTTCAATATAGCCTATCGACTCCTACTCCGACTCCATTCAGCAAAAAAATTACTAAACATCCGTCTCTACAGCCCTGTTTTAAAGCCAATAAATATGTGGAATAAAAATCTCGGTTGGATAAAAATTACAATAAGACTTTTAGGAACACAATAATTCTATTTTTTTTTTACACCGTTTAGCAAAAATTTACTAAAACTCCGGCTCCACAGCTCCGTTTTAAAGCTTCATTTAACTAGATTTTGTAACTTATAACTGACTCCAACTCCGACACCGTTTAGCAAACTCCGGCTCCGCAGCTCTGTTTTAAAGCTTCATTTAACTAGATTTTGTAACTTATAACTGACTCCAACTCTGACCCCGTTTAGCAAAAATTTACTAAAACTCCGGCTCCGCAGCTCCGTTTTAAAGCTTCATTTAACTAGATTTTGTAACTTATAACTGACTCCAACTCCGACACCGTTTAGCAAAAATTTACTAAAACTCCGGCTCCGCAGCTCCGTTTTAAAGCTTCATTTAGCTAGATTTTATAAGATATAACTGACTCTGGCTCAAACTCCAACTCCAGACATTTTCAATATAGCCTATCGACTCCTACTCCGACTCCATTCAGCAAAAAAATTACTAAACATCCGTCTCTACAGCCCTGTTTTAAAGCCAATAAATATGTGGAATAAAAATCTCGGTTGGATAAAAATTACAATAAGACTTTTAGGAACACGATAATACTTTTTTTTTTTACACCGTTTAGCAAAAATTTACTAAAACTCCGGCTCCACAGCTCCGTTTTAAAGCTTCATTTAACTAGATTTTGTAACTTATAACTGACTCCAACTCCGACACCGTTTAGCAAAAATTTACTAAAACTCCGGCTCCGCAGCTCCGTTTTAAAGCTTCATTTAGCTAGATTTTATAAGATATAACTGATTCTGGCTCAAACTCCAACTCTAGACATTTTCAATATAGCCTATCGACTCCTACTCCGACTCCATTCAGCAAAAAAATTACTAAACATCCGTCTCTACAGCCCTGTTTTAAAGCCAATAAATATGTGGAATAAAAATCTCGGTTGGATAAAAATTACAATAAGACTTTTAGGAACACAATAATTCTATTTTTTTTTTTTTTACACCGTTTAGCAAAAATTTACTAAAACTCCGGCTCCACAGCTCCGTTTTAAAGCTTCATTTAACTAGATTTTGTAACTTATAACTGACTCCAACTTCGACACCGTTTAGCAAAAATTTACTAAAACTCCGGCTCCGCAGCTCCGTTTTAAAGCTTCATTTAACTAGATTTTGTAACTTATAACTGACTCCAACTCCGACACCGTTTAGCAAAAATTTACTAAAACTCCGGCTCCGCAGCTCCGTTTAAAGCTTCATTTAGCTAGATTTTATAAGATATAACTGACTCTGGCTCAAACTCCAACTCCAGACATTTTCAATATAGCCTATCGACTCTGACTCCGACTCCATTCAGCAAAAATTTACTAAGCATCCAGCTCAACAGCCCTGTTTTAAAGCTTCATTTAACTAGATTTTGTAAGTTATAACGACTCTGGGTCCAACTCCGACTCCAGACATTTTCAATGCAGCCTATCGCCTCCAACTTCGACTCCTTTTAGCAAAAATTTACTAAAACTCCGGCTCCGCAGCTCCGTTTTAAAGTTTCATTTAACTAGATTTTCTAACTTATAACTGACTCCAACTTCGACACCGTTTAGCAAAAATTTACTAAAACTCCGGCTCCGCAGCTCCGTTTTAAAGCTTCATTTAGCTAGATTTTATAAGATATAACTGACTCTGGCTCAAACTCCAACTCCAGACATTTTCAATATAGCCTATCGACTCGGACTCCGACTCCATTCAGCAAAAATTTACTAAGCATCCAGCTCAACAGCCCTGTTTTAAAGCTTCATTTAACTAGATTTTGTAAGTTATAACGACTCTGGGTCCAACTCCGACTCCAGACATTTTCGATGCAGTCTATCGCCTCCAACTTCGACTCCTTTTAGCAAAAATTTACTAAAACTCCGGCTCCGCAGCTCAGTTTTGCTGGCTGAAACTCCAACTCCAGACATTTTCAGTATAGCCTATCGACTTTGACTCCGACTCCATTCAGCAAAAATTTACTAAAACTCCGGCTCCACAGCTCCGTTTTAAAGCTTCATTTAACTAGATTTTGTAACTTATAACTGACTCCAACTCCGACACCGTTTAGCAAACTCCGGCTCCGCAGCTCTGTTTTAAAGCTTCATTTAACTAGATTTTGTAACTTATAACTGACTCCAACTCTGACCCCGTTTAGCAAAAATTTACTAAAACTCCGGCTCCGCAGCTCCGTTTTAAAGCTTCATTTAGCTAGATTTTATAAGATATAACTGACTCTGGCTCAAACTCCAACTCCAGACATTTTCAATATAGCCTATCGACTCCTACTCCGACTCCATTCAGCAAAAAAATTACTAAACATCCGTCTCTACAGCCCTGTTTTAAAGCCAATAAATATGTGGAATAAAAATCTCGGTTGGATAAAAATTACAATAAGACTTTTAGGAACACAATAATTCTATTTTTTTTTTTTACACCGTTTAGCAAAAATTTACTAAAACTCCGGCTCCACAGCTCCGTTTTAAAGCTTCATTTAACTAGATTTTGTAACTTATAACTGACTCCAACTTCGACACCGTTTAGCAAAAATTTACTAAAACTCCGGCTCCGCAGCTCCGTTTTAAAGCTTCATTTAACTAGATTTTGTAACTTATAACTGACTCCAACTCCGACACCGTTTAGTAAAAATTTACTAAAACTCCGGCTCCGCAGCTCCGTTTTAAAGCTTCATTTAGCTAGATTTTATAAGATATAACTGACTCTGGCTCAAACTCCAACTCCAGACATTTTCAATATAGCCTATCGACTCTGACTCCGACTCCATTCAGCAAAAATTTACTAAGCATCCAGCTCAACAGCCCTGTTTTAAAGCTTCATTTAACTAGATTTTGTAAGTTATAACGACTCTGGGTCCAACTCCGACTCCAGACATTTTCAATGCAGCCTATCGCCTCCAACTTCGACTCCTTTTAGCAAAAATTTACTAAAACTCCGGCTCCGCAGCTCCGTTTTAAAGTTTCATTTAACTAGATTTTCTAACTTATAACTGACTCCAACTTCGACACCGTTTAGCAAAAATTTACTAAAACTCCGGCTCCGCAGCTCCGTTTTAAAGCTTCATTTAGCTAGATTTTATAAGATATAACTGACTCTGGCTCAAACTCCAACTCCAGACATTTTCAATATAGCCTATCGACTCGGACTCCGACTCCATTCAGCAAAAATTTACTAAGCATCCAGCTCAACAGCCCTGTTTTAAAGCTTCATTTAACTAGATTTTGTAAGTTATAACGACTCTGGGTCCAACTCCGACTCCAGACATTTTCGATGCAGTCTATCGCCTCCAACTTCGACTCCTTTTAGCAAAAATTTACTAAAACTCCGGCTCCGCAGCTCAGTTTTAAAGCTTCATTTAGCTAGATTTTATAAGATATAACTGACTCTGGCTGAAACTCCAACTCCAGACATTTTCAGTATAGCCTATCGACTTTGACTCCGACTCCATTCAGCAAAAATTCTAAAATACCGACTCCACAGATCAGTTTTAAAGCTTCATTTAACTAGATTTTGTAACTTATAACTGACTCCAACTCCGACACCGTTTAGCAAACTCCGGCTCCGCAGCTCTGTTTTAAAGCTTCATTTAACTAGATTTTGTAACTTATAACTGACTCCAACTCTGACCCCGTTTAGCAAAAATTTACTAAAACTCCGGCTCCGCAGCTCCGTTTTAAAGCTTCATTTAACTAGATTTTGTAACTTATAACTGACTCCAACTCCGACACCGTTTAGCAAAAATTTACTAAAACTCCGGCTCCGCAGCTCCGTTTTAAAGCTTCATTTAGCTAGATTTTATAAGATATAACTGACTCTGGCTCAAACTCCAACTCCAGACATTTTCAATATAGCCTATCGACTCCTACTCCGACTCCATTCAGCAAAAAAATTACTAAACATCCGTCTCTACAGCCCTGTTTTAAAGCCAATAAATATGTGGAATAAAAATCTCGGTTGGATAAAAATTACAATAAGACTTTTAGGAACACAATAATACTTTTTTTTTTTTTACACCGTTTAGCAAAAATTTACTAAAACTCCGGCTCCACAGCTCCGTTTTAAAGCTTCATTTAACTAGATTTTGTAACTTATAACTGACTCCAACTCCGACACCGTTTAGCAAAAATTTACTAAAACTCCGGCTCCGCAGCTCCGTTTTAAAGCTTCATTTAGCTAGATTTTATAAGATATAACTGATTCTGGCTCAAACTCCAACTCTAGACATTTTCAATATAGCCTATCGACTCCTACTCCGACTCCATTCAGCAAAAAAATTACTAAACATCCGTCTCTACAGCCCTGTTTTAAAGCCAATAAATATGTGGAATAAAAATCTCGGTTGGATAAAAATTACAATAAGACTTTTAGGAACACAATAATTCTATTTTTTTTTTTTTACACCGTTTAGCAAAAATTTACTAAAACTCCGGCTCCACAGCTCCGTTTTAAAGCTTCATTTAACTAGATTTTGTAACTTATAACTGACTCCAACTTCGACACCGTTTAGCAAAAATTTACTAAAACTCCGGCTCCGCAGCTCCGTTTTAAAGCTTCATTTAACTAGATTTTGTAACTTATAACTGACTCCAACTCCGACACCGTTTAGCAAAAATTTACTAAAACTCCGGCTCCGCAGCTCCGTTTTAAAGCTTCATTTAGCTAGATTTTATAAGATATAACTGACTCTGGCTCAAACTCCAACTCCAGACATTTTCAATATAGCCTATCGACTCTGACTCCGACTCCATTCAGCAAAAATTTACTAAGCATCCAGCTCAACAGCCCTGTTTTAAAGCTTCATTTAACTAGATTTTGTAAGTTATAACGACTCTGGGTCCAACTCCGACTCCAGACATTTTCAATGCAGCCTATCGCCTCCAACTTCGACTCCTTTTAGCAAAAATTTACTAAAACTCCGGCTCCGCAGCTCCGTTTTAAAGTTTCATTTAACTAGATTTTCTAACTTATAACTGACTCCAACTTCGACACCGTTTAGCAAAAATTTACTAAAACTCCGGCTCCGCAGCTCCGTTTTAAAGCTTCATTTAGCTAGATTTTATAAGATATAACTGACTCTGGCTCAAACTCCAACTCCAGACATTTTCAATATAGCCTATCGACTCTGACTCCGACTCCATTCAGCAAAAATTTACTAAGCATCCAGCTCAACAGCCCTGTTTTAAAGCTTCATTTAACTAGATTTTGTAAGTTATAACGACTCTGGGTCCAACTCCGACTCCAGACATTTTCGATGCAGTCTATCGCCTCCAACTTCGACTCCTTTTAGCAAAAATTTACTAAAACTCCGGCTCCGCAGCTCAGTTTTAAAGCTTCATTTAGCTAGATTTTATAAGATATAACTGACTCTGGCTGAAACTCCAACTCCAGACATTTTCAATATAGCCTATCGACTTTGACTCCGACTCCATTCAGCAAAAATTTACTAAGCATCCGGCTCAACAGCCCTGTTTTAAAGCTTCGTTTAACTAGATTTTGTAAGTTATACCTGACTCTGGCTCCAACTCCGATTCCAGACTTTTCCAATTTACAGGTTCCGACTCCGACTCTGACTTCATTCAGCAAAAATTTACTAAAAATCCGGCTCCATAGCCATGTTTTAAAGCTTCATTTAACCAGATTTTTATAAGTTATAGCTGACTCTGGTTCCAATTTCGACTCCAGACATTTTCAATATAGCCTATCGACTCCAACTCCATTCAGCAAAAAATTACTAAAACTCCGGCTCCACATCCCTGTTTTAAAGCTTTATTTAACTAGATTTTATAAGTTATAACTGATTCTGGTTCTAACTCCGACTCCACAAATTTTCAATACAGCCTATCGACTCCAATTTCGACTCCATTCAGCAAAAATTTACCAAAATTCCGGCCTATTTTACTAGACTCCAGACATTTTCAATATAGCCTATCAACTCTAACTCCGACTCCATTCAGCAAAATTTTCTAAAACTCCGACTCTGATTCCACGATTCCGACTCCACAGCCCTGGTCATAGCCATAAAAAAAAAGTCAAAATACTAATCAAACTTACAGCAACCAGCATATAAATTTCTTAGAATAAAACATATTTGCAATTATTTTCGGCTCAATGTTCTAAAAGTCTATTCTTCGGCACTATTTTTCTTTTTATTTCTATTTCAATCAAAAGTAATGAAAACTGAGCAACAAATATCAAGTTGAAACATAAGTTAGTAATTTTTGAATCATTTTGTTTAATGTTCAGTAAAGAAAACATAGCACTCATGCCTTTAGGGGGTTTGAGGGGACTGGTGATCCAAGTCTAATTTATGATAATATTTGTTCATTTTAGACTTCATCTCTACATTCGCATTAATTTGTGTTCGTTTTAAGTTTGAATTATCATGCGCTTGTTTTAGGGTGGCTCGTTTTAGATTTTAATATGGCTGTTGGCTTTACTTTAAGAAACTCCCAAAATTCAGTACGCATAAAAATGATCAGCTATTTTAGTTCATATTAGTTCTGTTCATGAGAAAGTATACAGTTACTAATTTAAATCAAAAGATTTTTTTATAAAACCCAAAATAATGCTGGAGAACTAAGTTTAAGAACTAATTTTAAAATTATTTTAAATACAATTTCCTACAAATGAAACAGTAAGTACAAAGAGAATCGAAGACTTAGTCAAAACCGTAATTTAATCAGAAAAAAAAAATCTTTCTAACATTAAATGTCCACTAGATGTACAAAGTTAAATTAAAAAATTAAAATATGAACAGAAAGCTCAACCTACTTTAGATCCTTAATCTGAGTGTGCATATTTCCATGACCTTTTTCGAAAACAAGGTATTGGCTATCAGCTTCTAAAAACAAGTCGACAGGGAAAGCAACGTGAACTGATTTGGTCATTCTCATATGAGCCTCTAATTGTCCCACTTCTTTTGAGGAAGGTAATAACTATTAAAAGTAAATAATATAATTAAGAAAAGATCAGGATCCTAACTAACTTCTACATGCCTGGATTTCTCAAATCGTTTTCCTATTACTATATGGCATTGATCTGCCTCACATCTGAAAACAAAAGGTCTTAAACTTTTCACGGGAACAGTTTATTCGTGAAGATTTCAATAACAAAGAATGTTTCAATAATATTTCAATTAGAAAAATAAAATGATAAGATAAATGGTACAGATAAAGACACAAGGGCTAAAATGTGTGCATAAATATGTGGAATAAAAATCTCGGTTGGATAAAAATTACAATAAGACTTTTAGGAACACAATAATTCTATTTTTTTTTTTTTTTTTTAATTGCAAGTAATGTCCTTTGGACTTTTGGTGAACTGTCTGAAATGATCTTTAAAGCGCGGACATCATTTTTTCTTGAGCCTCTGCAATCCTCCACTATCTCTCTCTATGTTTTTTAATTCCTTTCTCTCTCTCTCTCCCCCCCCCCCCCTTTTTCTCTCTCTCTCTCTCTCTCTCTCTCTCTCTCTCTCTCTCTCTCTCTCTCTCTCTCTCTCTCTCTCTCTCTCTTTTCACACACACGCACACTCCAAAAAGGAGTTAAAAGGCAAATATAGTGTTGACCAATCTTTGAGTAACACTAAACCTAAAATCTAACAAAATAAAAACTCAAATGGGGATAAGTCCTTTTATTAGATGGTGAAAACTGATGCAAAAAATCTGGATATTTCGATTATATAAACTAGTGGTCGTCATCAGCACAAAAACTACATCTTATTTACGTTGATATGATGAGATTCTACCTGCTGGGTGCCTTACCTTACTTCGTTTGCAGATGATACTGCTCTTGCTTTTTTTAGTCGTAGTGTTGAATCTTTAATAGAAAAGGTTAATAGTGTAATGGCTCAACTTTATACATTCACTAGTCTTAGCCTTTGATCATTAAATGTGAGTAAAACTAATTTTGAGGCAGACCTAAGGTGAGATAGTCATAACTAAGGGATGAAAGATCGGATTGATTTTGGGTTCACGCGTGACGGGCATTGTCCACTGGACTTGTATGCAAACTGATGCATGTTCGAATTTGACTCACCGTACATGAAAAATGAAAACCAAATTTGCAAATTAACTTTGGAAGATTTATTCCTTATATGGAGAGTTGTCCCCTCCTCATTACTTTACTTTTTATGCTAAAGCTGTTAACACTTTTAAAAAAAAGTTTCCCATTCTAATTAAAAAGCCCCCGTTTTTCAGTAAACGCTGTTAAAAAAATTGGGACAAACAGTCAAACTTTAGCGTAAAGAGCAAGGTATTAAGGAGAGGGACACCTTTCATATATTAAGGGGCCAGCCCTCCCCCAAGCGGATATCTTCTTCGGTGAAATTTCATACAACGTAAAGTAACCCCCCCCCCGTCAAATTTCTCCCAGACATTTCCATCCTCAACGAGAATCCCCCTCTCTTTAAAATTGCTTGCGGGCGATTCAGCCTGGAAAATTCTCCTTAGCATTCTTTCATTTGAATAAGACTTCAATCTCTAATCGGTTTCTCAGTCACTCCAGAAATGCCCCCTTCCGTGGAAACTATTTCCCGGAAATCAAAATACGCGGAAAATAGCCCCCAGATAATTCCGCCGGAACATCACTACCTGAAAAATTGGCAGAAATCGTAATGCTTCCGGGCCGGCACTGATGTCTTCAATGATGTAGTGTTTGTCATTAAAATATTTATAACATTCAATGCCAATACTACTACTACTAACAACTCAACAAAGCATCCAACTGCCTGAGGCCCTTGGCAAATCTGGGCTATATATTTGCACATTAGAGGGGGGGAATAAAGTATAGAAGGTCTGCACACAAAAAGTGTTAGGTAAAATTATTCTGCATAATATGAAGCAAGAATTTTTTTCTGACTTCAAACTGTCCGAATACTTTACCCTTCACTCCCGCCCCCCCCTTATGTGGAAATATATAGCCCAAATTACATATTCCCATCTATTCTGTAACTTTTTTTATCTTGTCTTGCCCTAAGCTAAAAGAAACTAACGAAGACATCGGTTTGTTCTCGAGTTTTAAACAGCGTAAACTTGAGTGAGTTGCGCATAATAAACAAGTGCTAAAATTCCTTCCCCTACGGAAAATAAGAAAAAATCAAAACTCAAACAAAAATTCTCAAATTTAGAAAGCTTTATTTCTATGGGGTATTTTCCGGGAGGGGGCCTTTTCTGGGGGATATTTTCCGCGGGAAAGTAAACACCTAGAACTGTGAGGAGGATATCCCCTCCACAGTACCTCGCTCGTTATTTAGAATTAAAAAAAAAAATTACTCTAAGTTAACAAGCCTTGTGCTTCACTTGTTGTTCTTAAGGGACTGGGATGCAAAGTCATACTTTAGCATAAAGAGCCAAGTATTTAAGTTGGGGCATCCCCCACATCCCACCGCTGAAAATTACCCCAGAGAAAATTCACCTCCCCGAAAAATGTATGTTTGCTTCCCAATAACAAACGCTTTTTTTACGCTAAATTTTGACTTTTTTCTCGATTCTTTAAGAAAGACTTCACAAACATTGGCCGCTTAATTAGAATAAAAGCTTTGTCAAAGCAATAGAGACTTTTGTTTAAAGAGCAAGGGATTTAGAAGGGTGCAGGCCACTCACATATGAACTAAATTTTGTCTTTTTAAATGTTTTTCTGTATTTTCAGTTGAAAAAACTTATTTCTCTAAATTTTAATTTCTGATTGTTAATCAGATGATGCTAGAAATCTGGCTCTCTCAATCTGGTTTCAGGCACTATCCCCTGTCCCCACTCTGCACCCACCGACACTCTTTCATAACTAATGATTGTAAATAAAAAAAATTACTATTCTTATTAAACGGCCATTCTGTTTCAGAAGTCGCTCTTAAAAATTGGGAAAAAAAGTCAATACTTACGATTAATTAAAAGTATACTTATACTAAAATACACTATACTATAACCTTAACTATACTAAAATATATACGTGAGCTAATATACTAAAGTGTACGTAATAATTTCTGTTCATTTTAAGTTTTGATTTTGATCCTTACTTTCAGTTAAAAAACATTTTTTAAAATTTAATTTCTAATCGTTCTCAAATAATATCGGGAAATCTGGTTCTTCTCCATGAAACATTCCTTCCCCCACGAAAAAAGTCACCGTAGAAAGCTCTTTTCACGTAAAACCTACCCCCCCCCTCCAGGGAAATTCCCCCAAGACAATTCCATTCTAGCTGAAAATCCCACCCAGAAACTTTCTTGCGGACGATCTCAGGTGAAAAACGTTTCTTGCGCACTTTCATTTGAAAGAGACTTTAATTTATGATTGTTTTTAAAATCACACCGATAATCCCCTCCGAGAAAAGTTTCCCTACAAAAAGCCAGCAAAAGGGCATTGTCTAGTAAAGGTTTTTTTGGGAGAGAGGAGTACAAAAGAAACTTTAAAAACGCATTAAAAATGTGAAATTGATATCTACTCCATTATGATTTCAGGGTATATTTCTGGTCTACGCTGTTATTCTGAAAGTAAAAAATAACATTAAACCCCAAAATGAGCAGAATTTATTCCGTACAGGAGGGGGATTTCCCTTTCTTATCCACACCTCCACCTCAAGGTCAAAGAAACTTCGGACAGTGCTCATTAGATCAGAAATTGAGAGTTCTAGTCCTTTTTTTGGAGTCCAAAGGGATTGGAGACCTACCAGCTGCGTAGGGGTGATATTTTCCGAGGGGTTATAGTCTGTCTTTAATGTAAGGAGGATTTTCCGTGGGTGATTATTATCCGCGGGGTGTATTTTCTGGGGGGGGGGGGGGTAAACGCTGCCTAATGAAAAAGAACAAGGAAACATAAAAAAAAGACCGCTAATATGTTTAGATACTTCAAACGAGGCATACTCAATGCCGATAAAAACCTGAAAAGAACAGAAACATCTAACAATAAAAAAATAAATTATAACTAGTCAAGTGAAGAAGAGAAGGTGAAAATCAGAATTGCTCGTCAATAAAACTAAAAGTAATTAAAATCTAACCTGCATTAGGCTGGACTCTTATTACCTGGATGGGGCTGGAGTAGCTTATATACTTTTGATTTACTTTTTTGTGTGGGAATGGGAGCCAATTGTTTTTGGTTTTCTTTTTTTTTAACATTGTTTCTAGTTTTCTTATCTCTACTTGCACTGTTCTTGTTGTTCCATTCTTCTGGTTTCGTATTGCATTCGTTTTTATTCTTTTGTTGTACTAATATAAATGAATAAATAAATCTTAAAACGAGTTCAGCTAAAATTGAATATGCAAAAATAGCTTCAAAAAAAATTATTTTACTACTGTAGCATAAATGAAGCCCAAAACGAACAGAAACTAAACAAACAATCATAGCAAAACAAACACACGACATGTGCTAACATAAATGAACAAATAAACCTTAAAATGAATAAAGCTTTAAATATATGCAAATCAAAATTGAAACGAACAAAAATTAATTCAAAGAAGAGTCTGGGTACTCCTCTTTCCCTAACTGTAAAAGTCTAAAATCTACTGCGTCATTGGCGCTTTACTGAAAATGGTGCTTTATCACAAACATTTTCTTACGTACTTGTTACAACATTGAAAATAAAAAATGAAATTACAGTAAAATCGAATTTTGAACTGATTGGCTTTTCATCAGTTGACATCCTTATACATCAAATATTTAGTTCATTGGCAGATCCAGGGGGCACACGCCCCCCTGACGTTGTGGTGGATTTGTGGTTGGGACCGCGTGGTCTGGTATGGGTTGGGACGAATTTTTTTTTTTTAATTGGTTTTTAATAGTTGAGCTTTTAATAAGTTTTTGATTATTAAGACTGTTTCTTTTTGCAAAAAAATTTTGAAAAAAGGTTTCAGTTACTTATTGCGGTCTCTGTTAGATTTCATTAATGACGCATACCACCAAAAAGTATTTAACTAAATTTAGGTTTATCCAGGGAACCTGTCCGTATTACCACAAAAGCCAGCTGGGAGGCGAAAATCTTCATTTAGTAATAACGAGGAGGGGAAATTAAAAATCCTATCTTCTTCAGGCTGTCGTAATGATATTTCAGGATTGTGCTGTCAAAATGTGGCTGAAAAGCAAATTATTAATTTCTTCTTACTGTCAAAAATTTGTTCTCGAGTCTTGCTATGGCACTGAGGTGAAGAAATTGATATCAATACTTTTTTGGCTGTCTAATTGTTCTTTTGGGGGGGGGTGGTTTGCTTTTTTTGCGAAGCGGGGTGCTTTTACAACATTTTTTTTAGGGGATTTGCAAAACAGAAAGTAAATGTATGAGAAGTACAAAAATTATTAATTTAAATTTTGGATTTTTGGTGAGCAAATGGTGGCCTCCTTACTGCCTATTTTCATGTAATTAAAGCTCTGCATTATATGACATATCACCTCCTCTGTTCATCCTAAAAAAAATTAAAATAATGGCCAACCTCTTTAGAACTTTAATAGTGGTTTGTATAAGCATATACTTACAACTAAGTATATGTGTCAAAATACTCCTTCAAAAGTTAGAGTAATCATTTAAGAAGAATAGATTTTCGAAAAATTGTTTATAAAAGAAGGCAAATAATTACGTGTTTATTTTTTTTATCTAGCTGGTATAGATGGGTCTCTGAATTTTCAGTTTGAATCAGTGGAATGGCATCGATTTTGTTTCAAACATTTACTAACAAAATGTTGATAAAAAGTGGAACTTTACACAACTTGAGTTAACCACGGAAACGGAATGCAACTACAATATTAATTCAGAATTTCTCACCTTCTCAATACCAACCAGTCCAAAATATAGTTATGTTTTTGTATAGGGGTTGCATATATTTGTCCATAAAATTTTTTAAACTGCTTTATATACCGCTGAGGGTTCTTATACTTATGTGACAGGACTCTAGACTGACAGGACATCAGACCTCAGATTAAATTTACGACCATTTCCACAACCTACCTACGACACTTAATTGTCGAGGTTCCCTTTAAATTGCGGGTATGTCTTCGTTCGCAAGTTTACCGAAGCAACATATTATGCGCCCCTCCCTAAAGAAAATTCAAGATCCGCCACTGATTTAGTTTAACCCTATTTCTTCCCAAGACCGTTCACGATAAATTTAGTTTCACTACAAACAAGAATTTAGCTCCTGCCTCCTTTCCTAACTTTAAAAATCTAAAGCCTACTGCGTAATTGGCGCTTCACTGAAAGCAAATTATATTACAAATATTCTCTTTTCCAGTTATTGCAGCATTGAAATGAAAATACAAATTACACTATTCAAATTTTACTTATTCAATTTTATTTATTATATAAAAAAAAAAAAAATTTTCAATTTTATTCATTCAATTAGAATTAAACCTTTGGCCTCCTAATCAAACAGTTTGTGGTAACGAACTGTAGTAGGAGCGACGCGGCTCAATAGTAACCAAAACTCTAAAAAACAGAATTTTGATTTTTTCTCAATATTTCTCTCTTTGTCTTTAAATAGCAGGCCAGTTCGGGTTAAAATTTTTTATTTGATAATGTCCTGGTTAAACTGTTTATAACTAATATTGTAGAGATTGCTGTAAAATATCAACTCATATATATGGTGCATGATTTCACATCTGGACATGACTTGAGCAAAATCGTAAACCGTTGGACATCTATGAGGAGTAGATAAAAAAAAGCACCTCCCAAACCTACGCAAATGCCTGCTTGCAACCTCTAGATGCGCAATAGTCGATATAGGCTCTGAATAATGTGAACAAAATAGTAGCGTCCTATTAATAGATATAACTAAGATATAATTTAGATGCATAGTCAACGTCCAAATTAAACTATTTAAAACAGGCATTGTAAATATATAGCGCAATAAAAAAAGATACATACAAAGAAATTGTTTCTAAAAACCATAAAAGATATGGTCCAGACGAACTGAGATTTAGAGAACATTAGTTCCTAGACTTCAGAAAGTTTCTCCACCAGAAATTTCAATTTTCTCCGCCAATAATCAAGTTCCGCCAGAAATCAAATTCCGCCAGAAATTTTCTCCGCCTTCAAGTTTCTCCGCCAGAAATTTCAAGTAAAAAAAATATCAATCGTTGTTGCAACGAAAATAAAACTCAAAATCATTTACCGTTATCATTTTTTTAACTACCAAAACTATGTCTCCTTATTTAGAGATACGTTCGTCAAGTTGCCTTTTCAGAAATTCTTCAACAAAAATTTACCTGACATTTGAAGTCCCTTCCTGAGAATTTTTCGTGACACTCAGAAAGAGTCGTGCCTTCAATATCCGTTCCAACTATATATCTCTTCGAATCCTGACGTAGAATAAGAGGTGCGTAATTCTTTTTGTTATCTTTGCTCTTGCTTTGTTTTGGTTTCAAGGCCTTTGGAAGAGCATAGTTTTTCGAAGTATTAATGGTGATTTTTTCCATTGAATTGCACAAGCGAAACCAAAATTTCTATGATATCTAATATATCAACAATACTTCTGAAAAAAAAAAAAAATATGTTAGAAACTTGAAAATAGAACTAAAAAGGAAAGACTCAGCCCGGTAAAACAAATTCAAACTGACGAAAATTTTCGTAAGAATTCATTTTTTGACTTTCAAATATTGTGAAACGTGTCAAGCAATGGGAATGAGAAACGGCAGGTTGAGTGGCTATGTTCCTCCTTTTGTTCACGACAGCTGAATTACAGCCACGGATAAACCCAGCTTGAAGCTACAGATTACCCTTTATCCTACCCCCCTCCTTTACTTAAAGCACATAGAAACAACCCCATAGGTACAAGCAGAACAAGTAACAAATAATTTTGATGGCATTAGACGATTCAGCCTCTTAGGAGCACAATTTTCAATTAAAATAAAAAAAGGATTACCACCTTAAAAGGAAAACAAACAAACAAAAAAACACCACGATAGAGTCCGGCATTCGAACGTCTGACAAAGCGTACACGACGACCCTCAAGAAACTAGGACATTCGTAAGAGTAAAAAAAATCTAAAGGACAGGAAGTATTAGCGACCAAGAAAAACTATCCTTTTGCCTCCTATTCCGACTTTTTCTTTCACAGAAAATTAGGCGATGGGAGGGGGGATTCAAAAAAGGAAATATGGGTAATTTTTTGTAAGAATATTAACGTTTCGAGCCGGGAGCAGAGGGCCTGAGTGCATCTTTGCGCATTAAACTCACTAAGCCATCGCATGACAGGACCTGAACCTACAGGTCCTGTCATGCGATGGCTTAGTGAGTTTAATGCGCAAAGATGCACTCAGGCCCTCTGCTCCCGGCTCGAAACGTTAATATTCTTACAAAAAATTACCCATATTTCCTTTTTTGAATCCCCCCTCCCATCGCCACAAGAACACAAGTTCTTCACGGAAGAGGGGGTCAAGACCAGTTTGGAGTATATCGAGCATTTGAGAATTATTTGAAAGTCCACTTTTTAATTCCCATTTACTATGGACTGAGGTTCACTGTTGACCATATCTAACTACTGCTGCAACCATGATGACTAGCCACAATGATACCTAAACATTAAAAAAAGAGAAGACGAGACATGGAGATTTCTCAACAGTGCCACTATTTACTAGTTTGAAAATTCATTAAGCACAAAAAGAACATGCGTTATGTTATTGGAGGATACCCAAGATATGAAAAGCAAAATTCTAGCAAAGATAAGCCACGAGAAACCTTTAAGCAGATTTAAGACCTGGTCACGAGTCATGTGTGTTCATAATTTCCTATGATTTTCTTTCAATATATCAACCCAACGTTGCGCCAGTTTGAAAAATATTTTATTTGACAATTTTAGGGACAATGGACCAAGGAATAAAAAAAAAAAAAAAACAATACATCAGACCTAGCATTTGTATTATATGGGCTCTCTCCTATTTTGACAGACCTCTATTGAAATCACCCTGAGGCCTTAGTCTATCCTATCGCTGTCTATGGGATGAACAACTAATGATTTCCCGAATTTGTAATAGTACCTAATTTTAAAAAATCAAAGCACTTTGACCAAAGAACAAAAATCAGCTCTTTTTCGTAAATATATTGAAAATAATTTCTAAAACAATTCCTATAAAACAAGTTTGGTACCATACAAAATCCTTACGCGGTTTCCAAGTTAACCGCTTGGGAAACACGAAGGGTATGAATAGTCTGGGACTATACACAACACGATACAGGATATAAAGAATACAATATCAGCTGCTCAATGTAACTCAGAAGCTTTCACAAGCTCAAAAAGTTTTTCAGATATCAGCTCCACGACATCTGGATGTGTTACGGCTTTCGTAAACAACGTTGGCAACTCTAAATTATAGGCACTCTTTGTACTACCAACGTCAACTAGTAAGGAACCACTTGTTTCTGTATATGAAGCACTGGCATGACCCAAAGTACTTGACGTCCATTCATTCTTAGATACTATTAATGGAACCATTTTCATTAAATCCACACTTGACTCATTCACGATATCAAGCTTAGCTACTTTACACAGAGGTTTTGATTCCAAGTGATGATCGCTTTTATCTTCCAAGTTTGCAACAATATCCATAGTTCTCTGATTTCTATAAGACACTAGTGGCACTGGTTTTCCTTTCTTTAATAATACAGTTGGAAGTTGTGTTTTATAACAACTAGTTTCTAGAGTAGAGATCAATGCTGCTTTCAGTAGGTTAAACTGCTCTCCATCAGATTCAGTGAGAATATCTAACTAAAAATAAAAATATTTAATGAAAAATGTTTTTACTTTTTTATTTAGAAGACCTAAAATATAACATTCCATAAACTGTTAAAAATTTGGTGGTAAATAGAAAAAAAATAACGAAGACTTGAAACACCAAGTGACTCGTGTCTCGCCCTTAAGATTCCTTTTACAAAAAGACAGAAAAAGAAAAATTAGTCGCCGATTTTGGCATTCTCCATCAAATGACTAAATATTTTGGATGGTTTGGTTAATTATTTATTTAATTGATTACAAATCCTGAATATATCTTGCAAGGTAGTTGCCACAAACCAGGTAATAACACCCAAGTAAGTTCAGTGCTGAAGTGGCGCGGAGAAAGCTTAGAAAAACTAACTTTCAAGATATAGGTCACCGAGATCAGAAACAACTAGATTGACGTTGCCTAGGCAACAGAAAGTGTTGCAATCCTTTGTCGACTTTGCCAACAAATTTGCTGCTGGAGCAACGCTTTTGTCAGGAATACGACGAGAAAATATAAAAATGTTATATTGACTTTGCAACCAGTTTGACCTCAAATGTATATAAGTAATATACCCACGAAAGAATAACAGTTCAAAATAGGGATAAAACGTTTTAATCGACAGCGAACAGATATACAATTTTTAACTGGATATTTCGGACACATATACAGTGTTCATCATCAGCAGTAAAACCACTGCTGAAGATGTTGAGTTTTACTGCTGACGATGAACACTGTATATGTGTCCGAAATATCCAGTTAAAAATTGTATATCTGTTCACTGTCGATTAAAAGGTTTCATCCCTATTTTAAACTGTTATACTTTCGTCAAGAAAAGGCAGTGTGGTCTTCGAATATACCCTTATATTCATTGGAAATAAGATATTGACTTTGCAGCCAGATGAGCCTTAAATGTACATATTTTATGCACCCCTAAATACATCGGTAGCAAATAAAATGTGACATAAGTATCTAACCCCTTGATTAGGTTTTGTTTCTTTGCTATTTATTGCTTTTTGTAAAAACCACAGGAGAATTCGAGAAAAGAGTTAAAGATATTATATTGACTTTGCAGCCAGTTGAACTTATCATTTTGTGTCAACCCCTGGTCGACGAAGATAACCATGGTCTTATAGCCGAATCTTACTTTCAAGTTTCATATTCCCTAAGAATTTTAATCAAATTCTTTTGTTTACTGTGCAGGCTATTTTAAAACTGAAGTTGATAATCCCTCGGAACCTTTCAAATGGCACATCTACTGAAAGAGCATTTTATCGAGCCTAGTTGGTACTATAAAGCTATTCGTCACTTTCCATAATGACACTACTAAGGATAGAGACTGCTAGAGTAGAAATACACACCCCTTGTCCCTGAAGACGATCGTGGTCTGATTCCCGATCCTTAATTTAAACTCCCTCACTTGTATTTAAACTTTCTTTTTTATTATTTCAACATACATAGAATAGTTCAATTGCATATTTACTCTTTTTTAATATGGTCAATAAAATATTTGAAACATTTAATTCTTAGATTGGTACAAACTTATGTATTCTGAAATCTCCAAAACTTAATAGGTATAAAAACAATCGCACGATCTCTTAATACATTCAAGTGCCAAACCATTTTACATAACATTTCAGTCAAGACTGATAAGCTGGGTGTAGTTGCAGGAATTAAAACACTATTTTTACGGCTACACCCAAATGCATTTCAAACTTGAAATGTCACATTTGCACAAATAAATACAAAGTATTTTAAAAGAGTTTCCACGGCTTTGAAATTTGGTTGAACGGATTAGGAACGTCCTTCAGACTGAATATCAAGACACTGTGGGGTGTCGCATAGAGGCATTTTAGGAATCCCAAATGGCTTTATCCTCAAGAAATTACCCACGATAAATTGACTGACTTACATCCCATCCAGCCTTTTGCTTTTTCTTTTCCAAGTCAGAAATTGACAAAGCTTTCTTTATTGAGAGCTGGACCATCGCTCGCAAGCATCAACGGTCTCTCAAGTGGAAGTCCTTCACCTTCTATACACTGGAGGAGATTATTGCTCAGATTCTCACTAGTAGCACGTCTCAAATAATATGTTCTAAGATGTCGAGTAATAACTAGTTTTTGCTCCTTTGACCATTGCCAGATCCTTATTTGGAGCTCTTCCACCCCGGTATTGTTTGCGGTCTCTTAATATTCCAGAACAAAGTTAGATATCGGGACGTCTTCAACGAAAATTCCCCTACAGTAAGGATAAATTGCCTCTGTCAACAAGTACGTCATGTTTTGGCATTTAACGAAAAGCGTTCCGGGACAGCACCCTGGAACGTAGTTCGAAAGACATCGGCAACATTATTACACAAAGATGCAGCAAAAGAACTGGCTATGGTCGTCAAGACCTATATAAGGCACATCTCTCTCAGAGAACATCTCAAGTTTCTTCTCTGGTAGAGCATTTCCAGCTTGTGACTTGTTTTTGGTTGACGTCGATCCAGTGAATCCGAGCTGGCGTGGGTTTAGCCTAGTAGACGCGTTCATATTGTATTCCTTTTTGGCGGCGTTTTGAAGAAGAGTTTGAAACCCTCTTTGGCAGCTGAGTGTCTTTTAACATATTTTGCAGTAAAATGAGCTGTCACCGTCACTACTCTTGGCACACTACTCATGCACTATACGTTCAGTCCCGACTTCCCTACCAAACCAGTTTTCCAAAAATTTCGTCTTACCCTTCACTCAAAGTGAACTGAAAAAAGAACAGGTGTTGAATGGATTTAGAGAGCCTTTCATCAACTTATCTTAACTTAAGCTTTTGCTTCTTAAGTTTTGACGTCCCCTAAACTTATCGGTCTCAATTTGTAACCTCTACAGGCAACAACCAAGCACAAAAAGAAAAGAAAATGCTAGAAACATAGCTTAAGAATCTGGGCCAAATTGTCTATCTTCCGAACAGACAATTTGGGTGGATTCTCTGTGAACGGAGGCATATGAGCAGCTATGGGAGGATTATTTATCATTAGTGAACTTACCTTTTCTATCAGATTGAATATTCAACCTTCCGTTAGTTCACTAAATAGCTGAAAAAAGGCTAAAAAAAAATGAACAAAAAAGTGACCTTAGTGACAAATTCAATAAAAAAGTGACACGTCCTAAAAAGGTGACGAAAAGTGAAAAAAGGACAGCACCCAATCCCTGTATAGAGCTATTTGATTAAAAAAAAATCAAAGATTCCAACGGAGTTGTTTTAAAGAAAAAATTATAAAAAATATATACACAGTGGATCGTTTAAAGAGAGTAAATATATTTTTGAGAATATGAAATGGCGAAACTGATTTAATTTGAAAAACAACCTTAATTTGGGCAGTGTTGTAATGTTTTAGGCCAACGGTGCATCAAGAGATATTATTTGATTTTAACGATCCTTTTTCAAGCATGCTAAATGCACCAATAATCATCTTCGCTTCCTACACAAAATTGCAGGTTAAAAAGTTGGTCACCCTACAGATACTCCATTGGGTAGTCCATTGGGTAAATGGGTAGTCCATTTACCAACAAAGAACTTGTTTCACACAGCTAAATAGTCTGCTGTATTTTTCAAATTAACTCTTGCAGGGTCTTTTATTTAAAAATCGAGTAGTCGCAGAAAAGACAATTTGACACTTGTAAGAGGCGTTTGGCAGAAGAGGCACAGATGCTTGGCTTAAAAATATAGTTCTGTTCCTTTTTTGCTACTGAAACTTTGACAATTTAAACCTGCAAATGCTTGCAAATATTTGTAGGATTATTTTTCATAGAAAAATCAATCGCCTCGACCAGAAACTTCCGGCTTTTTCTTGATTTTTTTTTTTTTATTTAATTAATTGGCTCATGCTAATCCAGTTCTTGAAAATGAGGCTGGCTTTCACCAAAACCAAATCCTAATTTCTACTATGGTTTGAACATTTAGATCTTTTGATTCTTCAATTTTTTTTTAGATAAAATTAATTACTTTTCGCACATGATTTGCAAATATACAAAATGTATGAGTTTGTCAGTTGAAGTCGCTTCCAGTACAGCATGAAGAATGTACTCTCCACCCTAAATTTCATGTTACTGATTCTATAGCATATAAAAAGAATTTATAGTCTTTGGAGTCCAGCGCTTCGGTTCTTTTATAATTCGCTAGTTAAACTTTATAGCAGAAAGTCTGCACAGAGTTTTCAAAAAAAGAAGAAACTTTTTTACCTCATTGGGGTTCAAAATAAGGTTCTCTGCATTGCTGAAACTAACGTTTTGAGTGACAAAGCTTATAAGGGTCCTCACTATACTTTCTTTCACTCTTTCTTCTGAATCATTTACCTGAAACATAAAACTCGTATATTTAAAACAGTATATCTTTTCTTTTAAGTTGAGCTATTTTTTAACTGCATCTACATACACGGAATACAATCACTATTAGATTTTGCTCGACATATCCTTAATTAAATCTTCAAAATGTTAAGCACAGTTAGATTGGCCATGCACGTGTGTGTGTTGAGCCTAAACGACAAACAGACCATGATTTTTATAGCAAGAGAAGCATAAACAATAAAAAAAAAAATTCACAAAACACAGCTCATCCAAAGAACTATTACATAAGGTGTAATACAGATATGATACGCCAGTACATAGATGTCTTCCACACTCACTGTACCTAGCCCATCTCCGCCACTATTGATTCCTGTCTTCTCTTTCCAAATCAATTTTTCAATTCTGAACAAATGTATGCTAGAAACGGAGACATCCAGTTCAGCCACGACAGTTCAAAGCAGGACCGTGAAAGTAGAAACACTGAAAGAACACACTGGATGCAAAGAAACATTGCTATACAAGACTTGAAACTCTTGACAAAAAAGAACAGAGAACCTACTCGGCTGACTTCAACGCACAGGTTGAACCTCAAAAATCAAACAACATTAACGGTGTAAGGTTCAGTGTTGACGCACTAAAAGCCAATCAACTGTATTTTGAAGTAGTTTATTAAAAATGAAACTGTAAATTCTACAACAACTACGACAACCTTCTCCTCAACACACAAAAACACAGTAAATCTACGTGCTAGACAAACCATCGAAGAAAGAAGTAACAACGAGTAAGATCACCTCTTTCTGATCAGGGGCCTATCTGCTCCAGACCAGCTCGATATAGAAAGAATACTTACTAGTATACTCTAAAATGCAACTGGGGAATTTAAAAAGAATAGCTTGATAGCTGGCGACTGCAACTTGCCCACCATCCACTCGAGAGAAGGCATTCCATTTGAACTCTCCTAGATAAACAGAGATTTTCCAAACCCTTTTTCTGAGTGCGATCATGAACTGGTTCTGCCTCAGATGGTTGAAAAGTAAACCAGGCTTTAACTCTTCCAGAGACAAAACCTCCTGTATTTAAAATTCCTTAAACACAAAAAACGGTTACAAAGCACAATGTATCATCCGTCTTTGGGTCAAAGCCATCACTTTGTAATTAAAGTAAATTTAACCTTTTACAATATCACAAACGAATATACTACAGAAGATAATCAGAGGAGAACTGAGTGGTGAGAACTGGGGATTGCTGCTCCTGGTGGATGTAGATCGACAACGGATCGGTTTTCAAGAAGAGATTACACCGATTGAGAGAGCACACATCTACTGTGCCAGCCGAAAACACTCTTATACAATGCCCTTCAGATATGTTGAGAACGAATGAAAAAAGCAGGTACCGGAACAAGACACGTAATAAAAAATTATTACTACAAAGGAGTTTATTGAAATTAACTACAAGATCTTAATACAAGAGTTCATTCAAATTTCGAGTCCAAGCTTGCCGATGATAGCAAAAGAAACCCTAGATGGTTCTGGAACTATTGTTCTAGTAAATATGATAGTGGAGGCTCGATGAAGAATCTGAAGAAATCCGATGGCTCATAAGTTACCGGCCAGCAAGAACTTGCTGAACTCGTCACTCAGCCATTTGCGTAATTGTTTACCAATGAGCCTGATGGTACCCTTCCTAGGAGTCTAGCTTAAGATGTATCAAACCTTATGCCGCCTGTCATGATTTCTCTCGAGTCCATCAAGAGGCAACTAAAGGCAACCTGACATAAGCCAGCAGGACGAAAAAAAACTCATCCAAGGCTCCTGTGAGGGATACTAAACGAAACCTCGACGCCACTAAGTCAAATTTTTCAAGGGTAACATTTGTGTCCCGGTCTGTAATTTATCTTTGAGTGTCCCGGTTGTCATTTATATCTCCCGGTCGTTATTTGTGTCCCAGTGTCCCAGTCTGTAATTTCTCTTTGAGTATCCCGGTCGTCATTTATATTCCCTGTGTCCCGGCTTTTAGTTTTCTTTTTCTCCTTTATTTTTCAGTTTTTTTCCTTTTTTTTAGTTTTTTTTTTCTTTTTCAGTTTTTAGTTTTTTTAGTTTTTTTTATTAGTTTTTGGGTTTTTTTCTTTTTAGTTTTTTTGTAGTTTTTACCTTTTTTTAAGTTTTTTTTCAGTTTTTAGTTTTTTACCTTTTTTCTTTTTTTTTTTTTTTTTTTTTTTTTAGTTTTTTAGCTTTTTTAGTTTTTTTTAGTATTTTCTTTTTAATTTTTTTTTTTAGTTTTTACCTTTTTTAGTTTTTTTCTTCTTTTGTATTAATGCTAAAGGCAAGGTTCAAACCTGGAGCCTCTCGGACCTAGAACCTGAAACATAACACTTTACCAACTCAGCTACTTCGGCTTGAACACATTCGTTTTGAGCAGCTTCCTCGGGTGTTGCCATTGTAGGTTCTTCAGTCATTTTACAATTAGAAATTTCTCTTTCAACGATCTCCTTACAATTAAAAATTCGTCTTTGAACGATATTCTTAAATACCTGTGTCCTGGTCGTCATTTATATTCCCTGTGTCCCGGTTGTCATTTGTGTCCCGGTATCCCAGTCTGTAATTTCTCTTTGAGTGTCCCGGTCGTCATTTATATTCCCTCTGTCCCGGTCGTCATTTGTGTCCCGGTCTGTAATTTCTCTTTGAGTGTTTTTTCTTTTTAGTTTTTTTTTTTAGTTTTTTACCTTTTTTCTTTTTTCAGTTTTCTTTTTCTTCTTTATTTTTCAGCGTCACTATGAAATACATACCGCCGAACCTTTGTTTTTTTAACTAAAATCTGGTAGGCATTGATGACCTTATCCAAGTCAAAATCCCAAACCCAATCATCATCGCTATCTTTTTCAGTTTTGATATGTTTTGACTCTCGCTGTCCAGGTGGATTTTCATCTAACTGCGCGGTTTTGCGTTCTTTAGCCGCAAACCTGTTTTCTTGCTTTTCTTATGGTTCCTCGGCATGCTTTCTTTTCTTACTTTCTCTATCAGCCGCAAGTTTTTTGGCATAGACTCTTTGAGCAGCTTCCTCGGCTGTTGCCATTGTAGGTTCTTCAGTCATTTTACAATTAAACATTTTTCCGTCCACGATCTTCTTACAATTAAAAATTTGTCTTTGAACGATTTTCTTAAATACTTTTAATGACGTCATCGTCATAACAAACATGACGACAACTAACTTCATGACGACATGATGACATGGCGTCACTCGACAGACCCACAGACAAACAACTTATTTTTATATATATAGATGGTATGACAAAGGAAATCTCTATTAACATGACACTCTATAATGATGACTCTAAGCTTTTTGAACCAGCTCACAAACAATGTCTACAATTAGAACTCCGGAGAATCCAAAAGTGGACCAATGGAATGACTGCTTGGTTCAATTTCAGTGAATATAGTGTCATCCATTTTGAGAGTAACAGTAATTTTTGACAATTTGCCAAAAATTTGGTAATACTACCAGAATATCATATGTAAACAGGATTGGCAGTTGGATATTCAAGTTCAAATCAGCAATAAATAAAGAGAACTGGGGGTACTTATTACCGAGCAGGTGAAGTTTTGTCTAAAGACAGATTAAAGCACCTAAAACTCCCAGAATAGGTTCAACCATCACCAAGTTTACATGATGATAGTCTACAAATATAAGAGCCAACCAAACAACACCCTCCTTGCTTACCATGTGGGTCAGTACTATACAACAAGACATTGGCGTAAGAAAGCCAAAGAACAAGTTAAGGCTAAAATATGCCAAAAACTTTCCAACCAAGAGAATTGTTTACGACTGAAAGAGCACGCATGACAAGACAACGAGTACACCTACTATAACGTGTTTCAAGTCAACATTTAAAAAAAACGGGCCAATAAGCCCTAGAAGTTTGACTGGGCAGAATATTCCTCCCAGGGACAGATTCCCAACTAATATAAGATCTACATGAGAGCTTGTTGCTTTGAGGCTGTTGCTGCTTTTCATACCCAACAATCTCACAAATTCTATCCGAATCTGTTGTTTTGTGAACCTTGTGTTCGACATCACCAAGTGGGCATAATCTTCGTGCTATTATTTAGTTTTGAATCATGGGGTAGCAAATCAACAAATTCAACTGAATTAAGAAATTCTCACGTGAATTCAATTTCTTTCCTCTTTGTCCTTCACAAGTGCTAAAATTTTTATTCGTCTTTTAGCTCCATATTTTGTTATGCAGTATTTTCGTTTACAATTTAAGGTGACTATCGCTTGTTCTATGCCTTTTGTTTGAGCTATTCGGAGTTATTCGTTATTTTGTACAATTTTGCATGCGTCATAGATATCAAAAACGATTCGACGATCACTTCTTTCAGAAAATAAAGTAAGTTGCTCTTTAAGCGCATATGAATGTGACGTCATTTGTATGATATCTTTTTTAAATACCTAGGTTTTAAACACATTTTACCAACGTTATAACTTATCTAGATCGTTTTTTTACGCCAGAAAATCTTTGTGTGTCAATTTTCAAAAAAAAATCATGCAGCATAAATGGATCTGAAACTAATGAACCAATGAAAAGAGTACCTTATCCTTTTGGTGCAAGTTATAGCTGTGGCCTTGTCCCAAAATAACTATTTTAAGATGGAACAAATACCTTAAAGAAGGAATCAAAGGATATAATCAGGAAAAAGAAGTCTGAAAACAGACAACTTTTTCCCTTATTAATCAAATCCTTTCTAAAGCTGTAACTTTTGCAAAGATTCTTTGGGCCCATGTTAGGAATGACTCATACCTTTTCTCTCTAATTACAATTGCATTCAAGTATCATATTTATTAATACATAGTTTCATACTGTTAAATAACAACAATACTTACAATAGGGACCCATGTGTTAACACTCAGAGAATTGTCAAGGCATTCGACATAATGCCACCATTTTGGTGGAACCAATAAAGTATCACCAGCCGTTAGGACAACTTCTCTAGCAGCCATGTGACAGTAACCTTAAATAAAATTCAAAATTTAATTCAAAACAAAAGGAAGCATCGACAAAAAGATTGGCAGTAATAAATTAGGAAGGTGGTTTCAGATGGAAACAAAATTTTGGTTAATGTTGGGCAAAGGAAACTTTAAAAATAAAAGGACAACTTTTATCATAGGCAGCACAGCAGCGCTGCCAAAGTAAACAAGGGTGTGGGCACAATGTATTATTAGTTTTTTCTCAGACCAAGGCACTTCCTATCGAAGGAAATGTCGTAAAAACTGCTAAAGGGGCTGATTCGATTGGAAACTAAAAGGGTTAGTGTCCTTTTTAATAGTAGAAAGTGATTGGAGGGCAACTAACCTCCTCCCACGCCCATCATTTTCCCAAACACCTCCAATCAAAATTTTGAAACAGCCATTTTGTTCAGCGTAGTTAAAAGGTTCGGAAAATATATCTTTGAGGATGACAATCCCCTCATAGCCCTTAGGGTAAGGATTGTAAGTTATGCCATGGGGGCATATAAGGTTTTAAAAGAACGGGCGGTTGCAGGAACATTGGAGAGGGCTCATTGGATTGGTAATCAGGATTTCTAGAGCCCTTAAGATTCAAAGTGATCAGATGGCGGTTTCTCCCTCCCCCCTCCATGCCTCGTATTTTCCCAAAATGCATCTGATAGAAAATTTGAGATGGCCATTTGTTGTCGCAGAAACTTCGAAAAAAACTTGAAAGGGTTGGAAATTGAAAGGTCTAGTGCCATTTTTAATAGTCAAAAGTGATCGGAGGATAACTAACCCACCTCCCACGCCCGCTATTTCTCCAAACACATCCTAAAATTTGAAGTAGCCATATTCCGTAGATTATGTCTTTAAGGATAACAAACCCCTCCTCCCCAGCAATCAGGGCAAGTGTTGTAAGTTATGCCCTGGGGGCATATAAGGTTTATGTAAAAAGGGTGATCGTATAAACTTCGGAGAGGGCTCATTGGACTGGTAATCGGAATTTCTAGTGCCCTTTTTAAGATTAAGAGTGAGTGGAGGGAGGGTACCCCTCCCCCCACACAAACACTTAGTATTTTCCTAAAATATATCAGTTAGAAATTTTGAGATGGCCATTTGTTGTCGTGGAAACTTCAAAAAAGGCTCATTCGATTGGATATTGGAAGGGCTAGTGCCCTTTTATTAGTCAAAAGTGATTGGAGAGCAACAAGCCCCCCCCCCCCCACAACGGCCATAAATTACAAAAACACATCTAATCAAGACTTTGAGATAGCCATTTTGTTCAGCGTAGTTCAAAGGTCGGGAAATTGTGTCTTTAAGGATGAGAACCCTCCCCAAAAAAAAGCCCTAAGTGGAAAAGCTTAAGGTTATGCCCCGAGAGCATATAAGGTTTTTATGGAAGAGGCGGTCGTAAAAACTCCGGTGGGCTCATTTGGTTTGAAATCAGAAGTTCTAGGGTCCATTTTATGAGTCGATGAGATCAGAGGACATCCCCCCCCCCTCCATGGTATATTTTCCGCAAATACATTCGACAGAAATTTTGAGAAAGCCATTTGCTCAAAAATAGTCAAAAGATCATAAAATAAGGCCTTTGGAGTTGACAGAATCCCCAAGAGTTTGGGGGTAAGGGTTGTAAGTTATGCCCCAGGGCATATAAGGTTTTTATGACAGAGATGGTCGTTTGAAATTTAGAAGGGTCTCATTTGATTCGAAATGTATAGTTCTAGTTCCCTTTTAAGAGTCAAACATGATTGAGAGCAACTATCCCCCCCTCCCTGACATCCTCTTTTCCCAAAAAGCAATCAATTGAAATTGTGAGATAGATATTTTGTTACCAATAGTCCAAAAGTTATATGTCTTTAGGGTAGACACAATCCCCGAGAGCCCATGGGCAAGGATTATAAGCTATGCCCCGAGGCATACAAGGTTTTTATAGAACGGTTGTTCGTATAAGCCTTGGATCGGATGGAGCTCTTTTGATTGGAAGTCGGTAGTTTAAGTGTCCTTTTTAAGATTCAAAACTGAATGGAGGGGCATAAGCCCCCCAGCCCCAAGCCTATCATTCACCTAAACGTATCTGATCGAAATTTAAGAGATATATTTTGTTCCGCCTTGTTGAAAGGTCCAGTAATTATGTCTTTGAGGATGTCAGCCTCCCCACAGTCCTCAGAACAAGGGCTTTAAGCCAAGCAATTCATTCATTGTTTACACCTAGTATATGTTATTGAGAAAGGTATGCATGTTTGAACTTTTCTTTCCAAGAAGACGAAGTTCATTCAGGTGAGCCTTTCAGAGAGCGTTGAGGGGAGTTTTGAACTAAATTGAAAACGCATTATGTTTATAAGAATTGTCAAAAGTGTGTAACGCAGGAGTAACTGAGATTATTAGTTTGGAAAATTCAGGAAATGATAAGGGATTTGATCAAAATACAATATTTGCATGCTACCAATACAACTACCACTACTACAACCACCAGACTACTCAATTTACAGTAATGACGGGATACGTTTCCAGTATCGAGGGTGTTTAATGTTAGTCTTCAATTTTATAATGACAGCGTATACCAGAAATATTTCCAAGATTCAAGAAGCATAAAAAATCAATTCATTGCTTTTGTGACCATGAGGTGGATGTGGGAATGAAGAAGGGGTGGTCCCCCTCTTATACAAAATAAATTCTGCGGAATTTATTTTTTATGTTAGTCTTTACTTTTATAATGACAGCGTAGACTAGGAAAATTCCCCAAAATCAAGAGGGATTAAATATCAACTTCACATTTTTGATTCTTTTTAAAAGTAATTTTCTCTCTCTACCCGGAAAAAAAAACAATATCCCCCAAACAAAAGTCCTGGATACGGCCCTTAATTACAGAAATTATCCAGTAAAGAAGGAGGAATCCCCCTTCGCAATGACTTAGTCATTAAGCTGCAGTTTTTAGTTCTTTGAAAAACATTAATTTTCCAATTCAATTGCCCTTGTGTTTCAGTAACTGTCCTTAAAGAATTAGGACAAATAGCCGAACTTCAAAGAACAAGCAGCTAATGAGGACATAGCACCACCCCCCCACCCTCATACAAAGAATAATTTCTGTTCAAATAGGTTTAAAATATATTCGTTACTTTCAGTTAATAGAATTACTATTTTTAAATTTAATTTTTGATTTGTTTTTTTTAATCATGCCCAGACTTTTCCCAGATATAATGTGGGGTACCTGCCCCTTAAACCACTGGTTAATTGCTGTTAGTATGTAATATCAATATTTGTAAATTGATCATTCTCAAGTTACTTTTTTTTGGCTTAATAGTTAAAACGTTGGATTGAAAATGAAGTTTTGGACAACTTTGAATGTATTTGTAAATTTGCAATGAATAGCATTTTTGTTCGACAAATTCTTATTAATATTTCTAATGCAGAGCTTTAGGCGGATGGAGAGGTGTATCATTGATCATATAGATGAAATCCTGCATTTACCGAGCCCCCAGAAAATAACCCCGTGGAAGACCCTGTTGTAGAGAATTAAAGCCCTTATACGTAAATGCTAGGAATTATAAAACAACATGGAAATTGCTTAAGACAGTGAATTTTTTTTTTAACTTTTTGAAATATTTTAGCTAGCTAGGGAGGATGGGGGATACCTCAAAGGGTGCATTTTAATACCAAACAGTCCAACTCTCATTGAGCATTCAGATAAATATAAGTTTAATTCTACAGAAAAGATGAGGGGGGGGGGGGTAAAAATTGATGTATAATTCACAGAGCCGTATCTAGGGCTTTGGGGGACGGAGTGGCACAAAAAAGTTTAAAACACATCAAAAGTGTGAAAATTACATTTAACGTAGCCAGTAGGCTTCTGTGTCAGTAGGCCTAATCATGGAATTGTAATATTTTGTTCTACATGGAATAGTATTTTAATTATCCCAACCTCTTTCTTTGTTTACATGAAGGCTCATAAAGAGCAGTTTGGGCATTAAAATATGCTATTTTAGGCATGCTGCCCCTCTTGAACAATGGCTCACCCCTCCCCTTCATGATGGATAATACGCAATTACACACCACCGAAAGTAATTTTATATAAAAATTTACTTACCTTTTAACGCAAAAAATAATTCGAATACCGTAATAGTCTTTCTTATTTGAAAGCAAAATATTAAATGAAAGCGGAATATTTATGTTCGATGAAAAATTCAAGTTCAGTAAGAGAAATTCAGCAAAAATTTCTACCAAATTTAGTTATTGATTTAAAAAATGAAAAAAAAAATTAAATGGATTGAACCATGTTTTCTTCCTAAAGTTTGGATACAAGTAGAATAATTCAATATGCATTTTTTGCGTGAAATTCCCTTTGGCAGCTCAGTTTCACAGGTGGGGTATTATTCAAGGGGGAGGGGTAATTTTTCGGTGGTATTTTACTTGCCAGAGGCTTATAGGTTTATTATAGGTTAGAGGCTTATACGGGAGAACAACGATTATAAAAAAATTTTCATAATGGGATTGGATAGGGAATAATTGTAACATCCCCTGAGACCATTCTTCAATGGATTCAGCTAAATTATAAATAATCAACCACGATTTTAGTTCAATTAAATAAAAAATAGTTTTTTTTAGCTGAAAGTAAGGAGCGACATTAATACTTAAAACGAACAGAAATTACTTCGTATATGAAAGGGGTTTTTACTGTTTTAAGAAGTAGAGTTAAGAGAAAGAGTCGAACTTTAGCGTAAAGAGTGGGGCGTTGAGGAGGAAAAGCCCCTTTCATATGCGGAGTAATTTCTGTTCGTTTTAAGTTTTAATGTCACTCCTTACTTTAATTTAAAAAAACTTGTTTTTTTTATTTAATCAAGAAAAAAGATGAATGTTTTGCAGAGAAGCTATTATTGTCAATTCCAGTCACCTAGCCGTGATGATTAAAAAAAAAAAAAAAAATCCAAAAAACTACCCCAAAATGCAATTTTTAATTTGTTGTTATTTTTTACAAGGCATTTAGTCAAACGTTGAAATTTACAGGGAAGTAACTGTTTAAATACTTAAGCTAATAGCTATAGGCTTACATCCGATTGAAGGTTTTTAGTCTACGTCAAAAACAATAAAAAAATGTGGCAGCTATTACACAGAAACTAAATATGATGGGAAAATGCTGCCGCCTTCACGATAAAAATGATAAATCAAAATTGCAAATTGATCTCCCTGTAATAAAAAAGAGTACCAATTTTCTGCTTAGAGTCATATTTCTGCAAGATCTGCAAGATCAAGAGATTGACTGAAAACATCATTTAATGGAGAACTTGAGTCTTGGCTGATCTTACACCACGCTTTTAAAATCGACAAACGAGTAGCTAATTTACAAAGCTCATAAGATGAGTTTCAAAGCTGTGGCAACAGCCAAGATTGGGAGTGTTAGCAATAGCTATTACAAATGGGCTTGAGATCGTTGAGAATCTCTTGAGATATGGGTTAAGCAATAGCATTAAGAAGAATAGGATGTTTTAAGAATTTTAATTTTTAATAAATTAATTTTAATAATAAATTTTTAATTTTTAATAAAAAAAGAGTACCAATTTTCTGCTTAGAGTTATATTTCTGCAAGATCATCACGACTTTACGTTGTTTATTTGAGTAGGCCCTCTAATATCAAAAGTAATAGTGTATATTCCACTATGGGCGAATAAGGTTCTAATAAAACAACTGTAAATGGTTTTCATTAACAAACAAATCTTTGTGGAGGCAGTCAGAGGCTTTAAAAAAAGTAAGAAAAATCTATTATGAGCCTATAATAGATATTTGAGCGGCTGAGAGCCGATTATGACCAAAAATGAACCTAAGACCCCGAGATTGACTGAAGACATCATTTATTGGAGAACTTCAGTCTTGGTTGATCTTATACCACAAGCTTTTAAAATCGACAGACGACTAGCTAATTTACAAAGCTCATAAGTGGAGTTTCAAAGCTGTGGCAACAGCCAAGGTTGAGAATGTTATCAATAGCCATTACAAAAGGCCTTGAGATCGTTGAGAATCTCTTGAGATATGGGTTAAGCAATAGCTTTGAGAAGAATGGGTTGTTTTAAGATTTTTAAACAGCAGTCTTAAGTTTCGGTATTACATATTCTTAGCCTGAACATGGTGATGGAGTTTTACAACATTGTTTCTTGATTCCGAGTTCAGTCATGCTGAATGTGCAATAGTATCTGTATATTTTTGCCAACGCTTAGTGAGGCTGAGGGGTGGGATGGCCACCCTCTAGCCAAGGTTTATTTTTAGCTTTTTAAGTTTCATCATTTTATACTTTTATTTTAAGAGTCTAAGGTTTTACTCAATCTGTGTTTTTTCTGATTTTTCATTTAAGGAGAAAAAGTCTTGTATAACCAAATATTTCCCCTATTTTGAGTTTCCTCCTTATTTTGGTCAAAAATCCGAAACCACTTTTACTATAAGCACTCCTAATGATATTTTAGAAAATTAAAAATATTTCTCAAAGCAATTGGAGGTAGAAAATAAGTAGCCTTCCACCCCTCCAAGTGAAAAAAAAAATCGAAAGGGAAAGGAGCAAGGATAGGGGAACTACAGAGAAGAAGAGAGAAAGATACCAAGATGGGGTTAACCTCAAAAAAGAGGTATAAACTGATAAAGAAGAGAAAATCTGTCTATACTAAGTGACGACAACTAGATTGCAATACAAAAAAAAAAAACAGGAGAAAAAAGAATTTCGAAAGACTTGAAGTGAAATTTGGTTGAACACTGGTTGGAACAAAATTCCAAAACAGGATAGAATTCATTACGTTGACCTTAAAGCGACAAAAAATAACAAAGTAAGAAGGAATATGATTGTTGGATAACATAGTATGTCATATATCTTATACCAGATAAATGTCCTTTTTTCTCATATATATAAACTGCTTTCATCAATGCTTTAGATTTATTAGTTTTTCAGGCTTTAATTTTACCAAGAAAATACATTGGTTTATAACATTAATGATTCTATACGAGCCACCATATAAGCTGACTTAACCTTTTCTCATTGATTTTACTTTATGTATAATGTCAAATCAAGTTTTTGATGGTTATTGATAAATACTTCTTCTGATAGGTCAGCGTTTCCTGGTCAAACCGTTCGTGGTAACGAACTGTAGTAAGGAGCGACCCGGCTCAATAGTAACCAAAACTCTAAAAAACGGAATTCTAATACCAATAGTTACATCAAAAGAGTTGTATTTTAATTTTGATTTTAAATATATAAGTTTCATCAAGTTTAGTTTTTACCCATCAAAAGTTATGAGCCTGGGAAAATTTGCCTTATTTTAGAAAATAGGGGTAAAAAACCCTAAAAGCATAGAATCTTAACGAAAATCACACCATTAGATTCAGCGCACCAAAGAGCCCTACTGTAGAAGTTTCAAGCTCCTATCTACAAAAATGTAGTATTTTGTATTTTTTGCCAGAAGACAGATAACTGGTGCGTGTTTATTTGTTTGTTGTTTTTTTTTGTCAGGGGTGATCGTATCGACCCAGTGGTCCTAGAATTTTGCAAGAGGACTCATTCTAACGGAAATTAAAAGTCCTAGCGCCCTTTTTAAGTTACCAAAAGACTGGAGGGTACCTAGGCCCCCTCCCACGCTAATTTTTTCCCAAAGTCACCGGATCAAAATTCTAAGATAGCCATTTTATTCAGCATAATCGAAAAACCTTATAACTATGTCTTTGGGGACGACTTGCTCCCCCGCAGTCCCCGAGGGAGGAGCTACAAGTTACAAACTTTGACCAGTGCTTACAAATAGTAATGGTTATTGGGAAGTTATACATACGTTTTCAGGGGATTTTCTGGTTGGTGGGGAGGGGTTGATGGGAGGGGGTTATGTGGGGGGGGACTTTCCATGGAGGAATTTGACATGGGGGAAGAAAATCTCCATGAAGGGGGCACATGATTCTCTAGCATTATTTTGAAAAAAAAAAATAAAAAAAATAAAATGAAAAAGTTTTTTCAACTGAAAGTAAGGAGCAGCATTAAAACTTAAAACGAACAGACATTATTACGCATACGAGGGATTCACCCTCTCAGTCCCCCTCCTTGGCCTTCTTTGCTACTGAGCCCTTCATAACATCCAAAGAAGCCCGATCAAAATTTTGAGACAGGAATTTTTTTTCAAAATAGTCAAAAGGCTCAATATATGTACCTAAGGGGATGATACAACCACTATAGCCCCTAAGGCAAAAACCGTAAATAATGCAAATTGGCAATTACAAAAACCGTTTCTGCAATATGTCAGCAACGAATGAGGGTATTAAGTTGAAACTTTCAGGAACTGTTGAGGCGGATGATAAACTAAAAGATGCTATCAACATCCGGGTTGGTAAAATGACGCATCTGCAATATCTCAGGAACGGCGAAGGATATCAAGTGAAAACTTCCGAGGAATATTGAAGGGGATGTTGATCTAAATCAAAAGATATTTAATGCATCCAGGTTGTCAAAATGGCGGTGTCTGCGATGTCTCAGGTACGGCTAAGGGTACTATCTTGAAACTTTCTGGTAACATTCAGGGAAATATTAAACTAAATCAAATGACAGGAATCCAGGTTGTAAAACTGCCTGCAATATGTCAGGAACTACTCATGATATTAAACTGAAACTATCAGGGAGTGTTGAGGGAAATAATAAACTATATAAAAAGATATTTCGTGCATCCAGGCTATCAAAACGGCTTAATTGCTGTGTCTTAGGAAAGGCTAGGGGTAATAAGTTGAAACTTTCAGGGAATATCGATGGGCAAATAAACTCAAAGTACACTATGTTCGTCGAGGCTGTCAAAATAGCGTATCTACAATATATCAGAAACAGCTAAGGTATTTTGAAACTTTCAGGGGAACTAAATCAAAGAGGCTATATGCATCCAGGTTGTCAAAATGGCGCATCCGCTATAGTTCAAGAACAAATAAGTGTGCAAAAATTAAAGGGAGAGAGAAAAAACGTATTTAATTTAAATAAGGAAGTAGAACAAAAGGAAAAAAAACAACAGCGAAACTTTTTAAATAATAAAAAACACAAATATTTCGACTCCGCGGCCGGGAGCCTTTTTCAATGGAAAAAGGCTTTAAGAAAACAATCGAAAACTTTTTTTTTTGTTAATAAAACCATCTAAAAAAGCGACAACTAACACATAAGAGAGAGAAAAACAAATAACTAAAAAATAAACAAGAAATACAATTTAAAATATAATTTGAATAATAAAATTATATGTAATTTGATTAAACCTATTTTTCCACCTGAGTGTAATGAGAAGAATTATTTATTTTGTACTACATACGTTCGTTTTGTCTTGTCAGTGTCTACAGTAACTGCAGTCCTGGAAGTGTTAAAATTATCCCATTTTTCTATCTGACTGTAAAGAAGAGAATTATTGATTGTGTTCTACATACATTCGTTTTGTCTTGTCAGTGTCCACAGTAATTGCAGTTATAGAAGTGTTTAATATCATACTTGTCCATTGGACTGTAAACAGGAGAATTATATGTTATGTTCTAAGGATTATAGTTTTGTCTTGTTTTGTCTTTCGTTTTGTCATGTCATTTTGTCAGTGTTCATGGTAATTGCAGTTCGGGAAGTCTTTAAAATATGAGTTATATTTATTTCTTTACTTTTTAGGTTTTTTTCTCTTATGTATTAGTTGTCGTTTTTTTTCAGATGGTTTGATTTTTTAAAAATTGTTTCTAGGGTTTTACTTTTTCCTTAAGATTTATTTCTGCTGAAAAAGGCTCCTGAACTTGGAACCGAAATATTCAGATTTTTTCTTATTCAAAAGTTGTGATGTTGTTTTTTTGGTTCCATAGCTTTATTTAAAATAAACCCGTTTTTTTTCTCTCATTCTCTAATTTAAATTTTTGTACATGGAGTAGGACTATGGTCTAAGAACTTATACAAATAAGTGTGCTGGGGTTAAACTTTCAGGAAATGCTGAGGGAGATAAATGAAACTGAATGAAATAAACACTATGTGCATACCGCTTATCAAAATAGCATATCTGCAATATCTCAGGCACGGATCGGAGGACGTAGTTTTGAAATTTTAAGCCATCAAAAAAACACATCTGTAATAACGGCTTGGGCAATGAATTTAAAACTTTCAGAAGCCGCCAGGGAAAGTCAGAAGGAGGGTAGGGTAAGGAACTAAACAATTTTGTCTTTAATCCATAAAACAATTTTCACACTTTAAGCTCCTATGGGGCTTCCAATCCATTCCCAGTTTGTTAACGAGGTCAACCGAAAGATAATGTATATTCCCGAATTATTAAACTAGAGCATCTGAAAAATCTTGAGAACTAACAGGGGAGCCAAGTCGAAACGTTCAGAGTGTTGGTAGAGTTCAACTGAAAGTCAAACTATGACTTGGTAGGAGGAAACTGTAGAATTAAATCATAGACACTATGTCCATCCAGTATATCAAAATATCGTAATTACAAAATATTGGAACAGCTTTGGAGTTGAAGTTGAAATTGTCAGGTTGTGCAGAAAAAAGAAGGGGAGATGAGCAGGGGAATTCTAATTTTGTTATGGGGGAGGTAACAAAAGATGTTATGTCTCCGATCCACCCAAATATTTTGCACTCTAGGCCTAGTGGGCTTTAGAACTTATTCACATAAAAGTAGGCTATTGAAGCGAGGCACTTCAGCAAGAAAAAATTACAAACAGTTCTGATATTAATCAACCATGACAAAATGTTAAATAAAAAAAAAAGATTAATTTGAAAAGCTTTTTCGGAAAAAGTTTTTCAAAGAAAAGTAAACAGCCATATAAAAACCTAAGATGAGCGAAAGTAAGTCGTATTCAGACAGGATAGTAATAGAAATTACTATCAATGGACAAAACCCAAAAGGAGAAGAAATTAAAATAAATGGTAGTCAAACTTAGAAAAAACAAAAAGGAGTAGGTTTATCAACCCTTAAACGTTCTATAGGCCATACCACCATTTACAATTTACTAAAAACAAAATATATTTTCTCTTTGATAACTATAACTTGGAAAAATAAAAAAATACCAAGGTTTCCAGAAATTAACATAATCTTAAATGAAACGATCAGTCTAATTTCATTAGTTTCTTTCCAGTCCACTTGATTGTTATGGTGATTCCATTTGATTTCATGTCGGCCACATTGTTCTAATTACATATTGTTTTCAATAAAACGCAGATGACACACAAACCATTTAAAGGATTTAAGAGGGAAGCACCAATCTTATTTGTAAACATTGATCATCCTTGAGATATTATTTTTTTTTAGTTATTGTTGACATTATAACAAACAAAAAACCGATTACTCGAAATAGAAGACGTTTTCAATTTTGACACTTTGGGCTTTAGAAGCTTTGTGGGACGGTAGCCATTCTTCTGTGTGCAGTAATTGTGTTGCGAGAGCAACACTTTGGTTTTGTCCCGTTTTTTTTTTTTTTTTTCCTATGCCGCCGATCTCAGCTTATTCCTGGAAACTGGTAAGGGTCTTATCTGTGCGGTTTTTACGGAAAGTGTGGACCTCAGGCCGGATTGATGAATATGAAATTACATTTTGGAAAGCTCAGCAGAACACTTGTCTGGGGCCAAAAAGGATGGTATTTGCTTGTACACGAGCCAGAGCCTATGGTGTGTGAAGTGAATTGGAGATATATAGCCTATGTGACAGAGAAGTATCTGAAGTTGTGCAGCCAAGCTTTCGTTTCATCAAACCATGTTTCTGCTTTCGAGTGGAAAGCTCCGTTCTAGAAGGCAAGCAGGCAGGCACCACTTTCAAATTGAAGATGGACTAAAATCTATAAGTGTTAAATATATGCGGCAGTTACTCGGCCCAACAGCCAATATATCTTCTTTAAGTGATATATAGAAAAATTTACAGAAGCAAAAATGTGGCATTTTCCCACGGGTCCGAAGGTGCTGCTATCTATTGTTTCTACCCATTTCTGTTCGTGATTTCAGCTGAGTTTATCATTCAGTTTTTCAGACTTGGGATTGCAGCAGAGAAATGGTATCAGATGTTCCTAATAAACTTTAAAAGTTCTCTCATTGCTAAAGAAATTGGAGCTTATCCTTTGCTCCTTTCTAAGTGGTGACGTTAGAAAGTTGGCCTACGGCAAAAAAAAAATCAACTTTTGAACTAAGACAGATATAAATTTTTTTGGCCGGCAATCGATAGCTCTTGATGAGCTGATCAAAGTATATGATACCCATTTTTTGGTACAAAAATTCCTTCATGAGGTATACCAGTTTGAAAGTTTTAAGGGGTTGACAACTTCAGTAGTAAGGTACACACTGATACGAAATCTAGGCCGATACAAATTGTGAGACATATAGAGGACTTGTAAGCAACAGACAGCTGTTAGGTAATAATCACCTTCAGCAATGAGAGGTAAGCAATTTTTGCTAGTTGGTGTATCTATTATTGTTTGCAGTGTATTTGATGCTAAAACCAATTTGGTTCTAGTGGTAAGACATGCAGGAGACTTGTAAGTAATAATCTGCTGTTAGGCTAAAGTCAACTTCAGAGATGAGGGGTTGGCAACTATGCTAGTTGGTGCACCCATTTATTTGTTTCCGGTGAACTTGATGCCTATCACGGGAGAGGAACTTATAAGTAAGAATCGGTTCACTTTGGGCGAGAAACGGCTATTAGCTCATAATCATCTTCGGCAATGAGGGGTTTGCCACTTTTGCTAGTTGGTGTACCTATTATTTGTTTCCGGTGTATTTGATGGTGAAACAGATTTGGTTCCAGTGTAATAATACAGTGTAATAAATGTAAGTAATAATCGGCTGTTGGACTACAATCATCTTCAGCGATGAGGGGTTTGCAACTTTTGCTAGTTGGTGTACCCAATTATTTGTTTCCGGTGAACTTGATGTCTATCACGGGAGAGGGACTTGTAAGTAAGAATCTGTTCACTCTGGGTTAGAAATTTGTGCAAATTGGTGCACATTGTATTCGATCTCTTTAAATCTGACAGGATTAAGTGGTACACTTAATCCTATACGCAACGGGTACAAACGATAACGTAAAACAATGAAGTAGTTTCGTAATAATTAGCGTCACCTATGGTATTTTAATCCTGAAAAGTTACGGATAGCTTTATAATACCACCTAGATTATATAAGATATTGTTCCAAGTGTTCATCCGTCACGATGTCTACGAATGAAAAAGATAAACTTCAACTGGCTGCAAAGTCAATTTAGTCCCTTCTTTAGATACAATTTTCTTGTTGTTTTTTCAACGCTGAGGAATAGCCTTTGATCATGTGATTACTGATCGATAGCGAAGAAACAAAACCAAAGTGTTGCTCTCGCAACACTTTAGTCAGCGAAGCCGGACAAAGGTTGCCGCAACACTTCACGTTGCCCGGGCAACGTAGGTCTAGTTTCTGTTCTTTTCATGTTTAACCGGATTATTCATTTTAATTTCTATTCTGTTTCCAAGTAATCATCTCATCACTAGCTCGAAATCATCCCTTTTGAGGGGTTACAGTCATTTTCCCTCTTATAACTTCGAATAGTCAAAACTGCATCAAAACCAGGATATTGATGCCTACCTATGCAAGTATAAGAATGGGAAAAACAGGAACAGTTCTCAAAGCTATGCAAGCATAATTACCTGATTCAGCACCCAATTTTCACCTTTGTTTTCACAAATTAATTTAGCGCTTAAATAACTAATGTAAAAAAATTGAAAATATTCAAACAACGCTGATAACTCATACGAAATGCAAAAACTCACACAGAAAGCTAGTTAAACGAATGAACTAATAGCATTAAATATTATATTGAAACTAATGTTTCGATACTTTCAGGAAACTGTAAAAACCCCACAAAAAGTTTACATTAATATTTCTGGGAAAATGATCTCTGAAATGATCTGGATTTATTGGACAATTAAAAAAGACGATAAAATATAATCGTATTGCCAAGGAAAGCTTTATTCTGCTTTTTCAGATCATTCTGTTATTTACCTTTCTTGGATTTATCCTATTTTTAGGACTAAGGATTTTAGTGATATTCGAGTGGCCTATTTTCGTTTTTGTAAATATCTTCTCTATCTTCCTCTTTGGTATAGGAATCGAAAAATAATAAATAAGTTTTACCTTCCGAATATAACTGAGAAGCTGACTGGTTTATACGAAAAGCTTTCGGTAACAGCGTATCGGCGTTTGTCGGGTTTGATTTGTTTGTTTTATTAATTTTATTTATTTAATGTTATCGTTGTTTAATTGTTATTTGTGATTCATTGTCTTTTTTATGTAATGTTATTGTTGATTTTCGTTTTTGAATCACATTGTGAATTTAGAAAATAATTCTTACTTCATAATATGCAGAATAATTGTGCCTAATACGTTTTGCGCAAAGAGCCTCTATATTTCCCCCCCCCCTCCGCCTAAAGTGCAAATATATAGCCAAAATTTGTTGATAAAGTATTATAATTTCATTAGGAATGAGCGTCAGAGAAACAGGTTTTACTTTCTACTTAGCTTCTACATACATAGCCACTATAACATAGGTGCTATAGCAGACAAGTACCGTCCATTTCATTATAATAAACAATTTGAATTGGTATGTAATCGTCCTGTGTTTTATTTTCGGGCTTATTTTCTTTCAATTGGAGGGTGTTACCTTCGTCAAAGGATGCAACAAAAAACTAGATATACATTGAAATTATGAATTATGCAATACGTAATACCTTCTTCTTTAGATATATCCTTCATAAAAAAGTTGATCTCAGAATATATCGATGATTCTTCGTATGGTATTCGTGTGGGTTTTAAGTACTTGTATGACTCCCAAGGGATTAGAACCCATTTCTTCCTTAGAGAAAAGAAATAAAAAACGGAGTTAGCAGTGTAAAAATTAAGGAAAATCAGGCGTAACCATTAAAGCTAGGAACCTGACAGTCGAAATCCAGAATCCGAGAGCACTAAATCGTTTGAGCAGCATTTTCCGATCATATAACAATGATTCTTTTGTTGAAATTTCTTTTTGTCGAAAAACAATTGCTTAACCTAGATTTGAGTAAGCTATCTGAGAAGAAATATGGGAACTTAGTGCGAAATCACTATTTGGAAATTTTTCAAAAAATGACCGTACTAAAATTTCAAACTCGAATCAGGATTATACTCTTTGAAGAGCAGGAAGTCTAGCTATACCAAACGACTTCACATAAACATGTTAAGAGCATAGATTCACTGAAAATGTGACGTTTCTTACATGGTAATAGTACATCGCACTACTGTACATAATAAACAAAGAAGCAACTCTAGGCTTGCAGCATATTCAAAGCTAATTTGATTAGAACAACATTTATTTTACTATTATACTGAAGAGCTTAGACAGATCGAATCATTTCATTTTTATAGATTGGGAAAGGCAAAGGTATTGTCAGTGAATAATAAAGAAATAAGTTCAGAAGCACACTATATGAGGCCCATATTTCATGGCTTTCAAAACAGGTAAAGGGAGGCACTAGGAAAGTATTATGGGAAAGATTTTTTTTTTCAATAGCACAGCAACACCTGAGAGAGTCAAACTGCATTTATTCAAGACTATTATTTAGTTAATGCCTTTACAATTATCCTAGATTTTAGAGAGATGTATAGCATCTCCAACTGGAGGGTCCAAAAATGGGAATCATACAATTTTTATGGCACTTGGTATCTACCAAGTGACAAATAGCAAACACAAATTCTGTCGGTCTCGGTCTGTATGTCTGTCCCGGTTTTGCTAGTTTTTGCTAGTTCCAGGTAAGCTAGGACGATAAAATTTGGCAGGCATCAGGAACCAGACCAGATTAAATTAGAAATTGTTGTTTCCTCGATTCAACCATCAGGGGGGGATTGGGGGGACGGTTAAATCGGAAAAATTAGAAAAAATTAGGTATTTTTAACTTACGAACGGGTGATCGGATCCTAATGAAATTTGATATTTAGAAGGAGATGGTGTCTCAGAACTCTTATTTCAAATCCTGAAAGGATCCGGGGACATTGGGGGGGAGTTGGGGGAGCATAAAATCTTGGAAACCGCTTGGTGTGGAGGGATAGGGATGAAACTTGGTATGAAAAATAAGCAGAAGTCCAAGATACATGATTGACATAACTGGAAAGGATCTGCTCTATTTGGAGGAGTTGGGGGGGGGGGTAATTCTGAAAAGTTAGAAAAAATGAGGTATTTTTAACTTACGAAGAAGTAATCAGATCTTAATAAAATTTCATATTTAGAAGGACCTCATAACTCAGATCTCTTATTTTAAATCCTGACCAGATCTAGTGTCATTGGGGGGGGGGGGCGGAAATCTCGGAAAAAAGCTTAAAGCGGAGAGATCAGGATGAAACTTGGCGGTAAGAATAAGCACAAGTCCAAGATACGTGACTGACATAACCAGACCAGATCTACTCTCTTTGGTGGAGTTGGGGGGGGGGGAGTAATTGAGGAAACTTAGAAAGAATGAGGCATTTGTAACTTACGAAAGGGTAATCAGATCTTAATGAAATTTGATATTTAGAAGGATCTTGTGCTTTAGAGCATTCATTTTAAATCCTGACTAGATCCGGTGAAATTGGGGGGAATTGGAGGGGAAACCGGAATTCTTGGAAAACGTGAAAATTGAGGTATCTTTATCTTACGATTGGGTGATCGGATCTTTATGAAACTCAATATATAGAAGGTTCTTATGCCTCAAATGCTCTATCTTCAATTCGAATCCGGGGACATGGGGGGTTGGCGGGGGGAAACAGAAATCTTGAAAACCGGAAATCTTAGAAAACGCTTAGAGTGGAGAAATCGAGATAAAACTTGATGGGAAGAATAAGCACAAGTTATAGATACGAACTCATGTAGAGAACTATAGAAGGAACTCATGTCTCAGAGCTCTTTTTTCAAATCCCGACGAGATCTGTTGAAATTGGGGGGAGTTGGAGGGGGAAAACCAGAAATCTTGGAAAACGCTTAGAGTGGAGAATTTGGGATGAAATGTGGTTGGTAGAATAAGCAAATGTCGTAGATACGTGATTGACGCAACCGTACTGGATCCGCTCTCTTTGGGCGAGTTAGGGGGTGGGGTTCAGTGCTTTGGCGAGTTGGGTGCTTCTGGACGTGCTAGGACGATGAAAATTGGTAGGCGTGTCAGGGAGCTGCACAAACTGACTTGATAAAGTCTTTTTCCACGATTCGACAATCTGGGGGGGCTGAAGGAAGAGGAAAAATTAGAAAAAATGTGGTATTTTCAACTTACGAGTGGGTGATCGGATCTCAATGAATTTTGATATTTAGAAAGACCTTGTGACTCAGAGGTCTTATTTTAAATCCCGACCGGCATTAAGCCTCTGATTTTCCTTTTAAATCAATCTATTGATTCTTAGAATTTTGCTAGAGCTCGTACCATATGCGCTCTTGGCTCTTCCGGCCTCGTCACAAGTGCCATATGAGCTCTTAGCTCTTGTTATATATGATATTAATACCAAAATCTAATATAAAAAAAAATCAAAAATTCTACAAAGCTTTCCAAGTATCAATCAAGTTATGAGACCAAAAATTTTTATTCCTTTATGATGGCTTAAGTTCTATTTTGAGCCTTAGTCCACAAAAAACTTGCCTCGAACGGGAGTCGTTGCAAAACTTATATCATGTGCCACCTAATTTTTACCTTGCAAATCTTCTATACAATAACCATAATAGAGTATACTTGTCTTCTTTTGGCTGGGACAGTAAAGGCCATAAGAACTCTATTTAAACATCTGCCAGATCATACAGCACGAGAATCAGTCTCTGGTTCCCACAATAGTCCTGTCATGACACTCAATCACCTCCAAAGCAGTTTAACGCAGCAGCCGTGGAGGTTTCTGCAGAGGCATTTTCAGGACTTCAAGACTTTTTATCGAACAATCACTTTCGAACCGAAATTTTGCCCAGATACGTCAAAATTAAAATTATTATAATTGGCGGACAGGCCCAGGGGGATAAAGGAAAGTTTTTGCCTAGGCCAAACAAATTCAAAATTTTTTAATGAAATGGATCAGTTTTTATGTTTTATGTACTTGAACTATTTTATTTACAGTTCCTATTCATTTAAAGTTGGTTTTTGCATTTCTATAAGACTCCTAAAGCTATCAAAATTCCAGCATCAGTATTTTACCTCAATACAACAAACAGTTAATTGCTACTTCGTATTAAATAAAAAAAAATAGTTTTTTTAGCTGAAAGTAAGGAGCGACATTAAAACTTAAAACGAACAGAAATTACTCCGTATATGAAATGGGTTGTCCCCTCCGCAATCCCTCGCTCTTTACGCTAAAGTTTTTAATTGTTTTAAAAAGTAGAATTGTGGCAAAGAGTCAAGTGAAGAGCGAGGGATTGCGGAGGGGACAACCCATTTCATATACGGAGTAATTTCTGTCCGTTTTAATTTTAATGTCGCTCCTTACTTTCAGTTAAAAAAAACTAGTTTTTTTATTTAATTTCTGAACGTTTTTGAATAAATGCATGTTTGAAATTGGCTCTCTGTACATAAATTATTAAAACGAAATTTGCATACTAATTCTTTTTTTGGCTAAATGGCTTTCTCTTAGTTTTGATCAGACGATTTTGAGAAATAAGGGGTGGGGAAGGAGGCCTAGTTGCCCTCAAATTTTTCGGTTACTTAAAAAGGCAACTAGAACTTTTAATTTTTAACGAAAGTTTTTATTAGTAAAAAATGTACGTAACTTAAGAATTAACTTACGTAACAAACTTTTATATTCTTATATTTTTAATTATATATATGAGGGGGTTTGTCCCCTCGTTAATACCTCGCTCTTTACACTAAATCTTATGTTTTGTCCCATTTCTTTAAGAATGACCCCTGAATCAGAAAGGCCGTAGAATAAATAGTTGAAATTACTAAAAATACTTTAGCATAAAGAGCGAAGTATTTATCTCCTCCTAAATGCCTCGCTCTTTATGCTAAAGTATTTTTAGAACCCCTCATATGCGTAATAATCTCTGTTCGTTTTAAGTTTTAATGGTACTCCTTACTTTTAATTGAAAAAACTTTTTCATGTTTATATTTTCGTTTTTTTTTAATAGTAATGCTAGAAAATCTTGCGCCCTTTTCATTGAATTTCTCTTCTCCCATGAAATGCTCCTCCATGGAAAGATCCTCCCACATAGCCCCCTCCCTCAGCCCCACACCCAAACCAAAAAAAATCCCCCTGAAAACGTCGGTACACTTCCCAATAACCATTACTGTATGTAAACATTGGTCAAAGTTTGTAACTTGCAGCCCCTCCCCTAGGGACTGTGGGGGAGTAAGTCATCTCCAAAGACATAGTTATTATGGTTTTCGACTATGCAAAACAAAATGGCTATCTCAAAATTTTGATCCGTTGACTTTGGAAAAAATGAGCGTTGGAGGGGGCCTAGGTGCCCTCCAATTTTTTTGTTCACTTAAAAAAGGGCACTAGAACTTTTCATTTCCGTTAGAATGAGCCCTCTTGCAACACTCTAGGACCACTTGGTCAATACGATGACCCCTGGGGGAAAAAACACAAACAAATAAACACGCACCCGTGATCTGTCTTCTGGCAAAAAAAAAATTCCACATTTTTGAAGATTGGAGCTTGAAATTTTTTCAATAGGGTTCTCTGATACGCTGAATGCGATGGTGTGATTTTCGTTAAGATCCTATGACTTTTAGGGGGTTTTTACCCCTATTTTCCAAAATAAGGCAAATTTTTCTCAAATTCGTAACTTTTGATGACAAAGACTAAATTTGATGAAACTTATATATTTAAAATCAGCATAAAAATCCAATTCTTTTGATGTATCTTTTAGCATCGAAATTCCGTTTTTTTTTAGAGTTTCGTTTACTATTGAGCCGGGTCGCTCCTTACTACAGTTCGTTACCACGAACTGTTTGATACACTGGTTTGAAAAACAAGAAGCGATTTTTAAATCTATGCAAAGGGACACGTAAGCGGTAAATGCTTTGAGCTTTGTTCACAGAAACCTTAGCATTTTAACTATTTTATCTGTAATTTTATATTTTTCCTAGCGATTCAGTTCTTTTTTACGTTTTTCAAAATTACAATCCTTGTCCTACATCCTCTATCGCTCCTCATATATTTTGTTCTTTTAATATCTTCTTACAGAGTTTATGCTTACAGAAACCAAAGATCAAATTTTGTTACAACTTCAGATTAAAAAAGAGTGTTAACTACAGCTTCTTTGAAAAGAACTAGTTTCTTATGCAAAAATACCTACATAATTTACCGCTGGGCTTACAAACAATTAGAACCACTGCCAATCGTATCCTTGCACTAATTTCAGAAGATTACGGACAAACTATTCAAATAAGTACGTAATTACACAACTTAAGAAAGGTCAGAATACAAAGTGAAAACTTAATATCATTAGTAAGGAAAATACCCTGATGCCTTATTGATGTACTTTTAATAAGTTTATATTATTTCGCAACTTTTAACTTCGGAGCTTCATAAGCTTTTTAATATGATTAGTAAGATTACTGGACAATGTAAACGATCCTACTGCCAAGGTCGTAACCAGGAGGAGGGGACAGGGGGTGTTACCGAGTTTGAACCCCCCTGAAATTTTTGATCGACTCGCAATAATGTAACAAAAACGCACAAATTTGAATTTTGATGAATTTTTATAGCTTTTTGTAACCCCCTCCCCCGATCTAAAATCATGGATACGCCCCTACCTAGTAATCAGCCCCATTTAAAATGGCATTTGTGTTCTCTAGAAGCTATTCAAGCCATGCACATCATTCTCAGATAATGGTGTTTTTCTTACATCTTTTTGCTAGCCCCCCGCCTTGGATGCCCACAACTCATGGCAAAGGGACGGTAAAAAAAAATACATAAGGCCTACACTAGTCGAAGGTTCAAACTTCATGGGGGCAAACACTTCTGGTGTGTCCCATCCACCCCAAAGCTTTTTCTACGGTCACCTACAAGACATCCAAAGATATGCGTTTGCATCTAAGATTTCCATCCTTATTAGGAGATGCATCAATGAATATAGGGGATTTCCCGTCGACCTCCCGAAAAATCTTCGAAACTTCGAGAAAGAATTGCCACTTATATGCACTATAGAAGGTACATATAATCTACCCATACAATAATACCTACAATGCAAATTTCCATCAATAGATGAGGACACTCCTGCTGCTTTTAGTGAAGACAGCGCCGTCGGTATTGCCACCGGAGCATAGCCTGCGATCCGTATCAAAGGGTTTTGTTTACATATAAAGAAGAAGTGATCAAAAATGGGGTTTTACAAGGCCAAACAGCATTTTCTTTATACCTCATTTTTCATCATTTCTTCTTTATCTTATGTCAGGCCAATGTGGTTCGAGAAATTATCATCGTTTTGTTCGAAGAGTAATTCTACAGCGACATTAATTCCCTATCATAGACATTACCAAGTCAAGCGTTTTGATTCTCTCATGAATTTCTTCGACTTGAACAATGGGCTATCTCAGTCGACCTAGTGATCAGTTGGACCAGTTCCTATTTATTGTTCTAAATAGGAACACCTCCTTAAAGCATCATATGAGTATGAGTGAAATGAAGGAATCCGAGAATCTTGCAATTCTTAGTAAACTTAAACCCATTTTTCCAGGATTGATTTTGAAGATTCCGCTTCACTATTTAATTAACTCTTACGTCTCTTATAGCCCTACTAGTTGGGCACCTTTCTTCTTTTTCTTACGTTTACGGGCACAATTTATTCCTTTTCTTAGGTATACAACAAAGTGAAGAGCCTGATCCTTGAAACAAATTATTCTGTTAATAAGGCGTTACTTGATTGGACTCCTTTTTATATTCTTTCGTGAGTATATTTCGTTTTTCTTCAACTACATGCTGGTGTTGCTGGGGCCCTCAGAGCTAGTCCATCAATTCCCTCTGTTCATTCAGACTCTACTCACTCTATCAGTAAAGATTGGACTTCAACCCCCTGACTTCAGGGAATACTCTGCCCGAGTCAGCTAAAAAGTACTCGTTTGATGACTCAAATTTCTAATTTATTTTCTAGTTTTTGAGTAACCCTTTTTTTCTTTTTTATTTATTATTTTAATAGTTCTTTTCGCCCATGTGAGTTGCTTTTTTTGCTGCTCTGGACTAGGTCGGAAATGTCATGTTTGTAACGTTTATGACGCATGGCACTTCACTCGGGCTTGTTTTGTTTGTTTGCTTTTTTTTGGGGGGGGGGGGTCCTTGTCCGTCTTTTTTTCTTTTTTTGTGAGTGTGTTTCTTTTCTTTTTCCTGCGTTTCCAGATAAACAAAACACGATAATGCATTTGACTTTTGTTGTTACATTTCGTTGACTTAATTTTTAAATAAATCTATCTATCTATTTACAGTCCCCCTTCTTCTTAGATTATTCCTTGTCAAGCGCCTTAAAGATTATTTTAAAGATGTTGCTGGCCACATTTCTGATTGCTAATCGTACATATTTTTTTTTTTCTGATATTACTTAATTTGCAAAATTTGGATGGTGTAACATTTTCTTAATCCGCCAAGATTAAGAGCCAATAGAATATTTGACCAGTTACAATTTCAAACTACCAGACCAAAAACAAATTCAAATCAGAAAAATCCTATGAATTTATGAAACAATTGTTCAATACTGTGAACGTTTCAGTATTTTACAAACCATATATTCACTAATAGAAGAAGAAATAAATGTTAAATTCCTTTCGGATTGACTCACAATATGAATCACAAATTTGAACGAGAAAAAATAACTAGGGCAAAGGCTAGGTTATGTGGACCAACGATTATTTCTAAAAGGTTCGATAACTAACAAGAAGTCCTCAGTGAAAACTTAAACAGAACCTCCTAATTACCACTAGAATTATCAAACAAATAGACACAGCTCACAACGTTAAGCTTACTGTAGCGGAGATGGAATTCCACAAAATAGCCACGGATATATTCCATATAATGGAATCGTCAGCACTACATAGATTATACTTAATTTCCAAAGAGAATTCAAATTAAGCGTGTGCCTAATCCTGATTACCCAGTTTAGTCCTTAATATAATATCAATGATCTTATTTATAGGAGCCACTGTCAGGTTTGAATTTCAAACCTATAGATTAAACAAGTATAATATTCGATCACTCTTGGTGATCAAATTTATAGGATCTTATTTATTTACAATGATCTTATTTATAGGAGCCACTGTCAGGTTTGAATTTCAAACCTATAGATTAAACAAGTAAAATATTTGATCACTCTTGGTGATCAAATTTATAAGATCTTATTTATTTACAATGATCTTATTTATAGGAGCCACTGTCAGGTTTGAATTTCAAACCTATAGATTAAACAAGTAAAATATTTGATAACTCTTGGTAAACAAAAACAAAACAAAAAACGGATTGTCTTTACCTGCCATGAATTTGGTGAACAACATTATAGCCATATGAATCAGAATGCAGCGGCGTGTGCGCACCTTTAGTGCCCAACCAAAGCGTAGACTCATTTGCTCCTCTCCCATGCAACCCAACAAAATCCCAGCTTAAATACTAGATTATAAATAAGAATTTAATTGACTGAATACTGAAAACAAGGAAGAATTAATTTAAGAGACCCTGCTTCAACTTTAGTTTTCTTCTTCTTCTTTTTAGATGGGGGGGGAAGGAAAGGCTGTATTTGATGATTATTTTAACTTGTCTTTACAACCAAGTACAAACACTTACAATATAAATTTATTAAATTTTCGTTTAGAAAAGAAACACGTACATAGCCCTAATTTTGGAACAAACTACAAAGAAACCGGAAGAGCTATAGAATATTACTCAAAATCGTTTATAGTTTTGTTTAGGCCTAGATGTTCTGCCAAAAGGAAATTTATCCATTAAAAAGTTCTAAAATATCAAGATCATTACTCTGTCAAGTCTGAACCAGCTATTAGCACAACATAAACGTTTCTCCTAAATCAATCACCTCTGCTGAAATAATTCCTCAGGCTCTCCCTCTCCTCTCCTCCCCCTCAGGCTCCCCTCTCTCCTCAGGCTGCCCTCAAGCTTCAAAAAATGTTGACGGGTGCCATCAAACTATTACGATATCAACAAAAAGCGCATTTTCCCATAAAAAACTTAAAATAAGCAAAATAACTGACGAATTAAAACCAAGGTAACAGAGTATATATCTTTTCAAGACCACGTCCGTGATACGATAAACAGCATAAAGTGCATATGTCCAGGCCTTTGAAGGGGGAGGGGGGTAGAGGTCTTCACATAGCTTAGAATAAAACAAAAATTACATCACAAAGATGCACTGCTCCTGAGAAAACAACCTAAGATATATACAATATAATTTTTAGAATACTTTGGAAGGGGTCAGAATTATGCCGAATATTTCACCACAGTGTCTTTTTATAAAATTTCAAGTTTTAGTTTGGGGAAAGGCTAGAAAGTGACACTGATCTTTCTCTTGTTGTACGATTTCAGAAATTTTTGTAAAAACAGAGCAAAACAATTCGCTTATTACCTTCCACTTTGCATTAAAGCATTAAAATAAATTAAAATATACAATTATCACAAAATCCAGAGAAATAGAGTTTAATCATTCCGTAAATAGCTTTAGAGTTAACCTTTAAATAAAGTAAAACTCTTAAAAAAATTCACTAATTCTAACAGGCTAGAGCCAAAAGAACTTCGATTTAAGGTAAGAAGAACTTTTTCAAGTTACAATGATATTTTGCATTTGCTAGATCTGACTAATAGTTATTCTGATGTTGTTGGTTTTTGCGAGACTTATTCGAGTTCTGAGCCTTCTATATAATTTCCAGGTTACCAGTTAATTGTGAAAAACCGCAAGCTGATGGCCCGAAGAGGTCTTGCATTCCTGGTGATAAATGGGAAACTTTGCCGTCAAAGGGGTGATGTTGATGTTTGGATAGAAGGTAAGGTTGAACCGTTTACTCTTGAACTGGCTATCGATTCAACAAAATTTAGTGTAAGTTAGCTTTCTAAACCACCAAGTGCTCGTTTGGAGGATTTCACGAAGGATTTGAGATATTAACGAGAGCCACGGTCAGTTGGTCAGTTGGATTTTATTTGTATGGGAGATTTTAATTTGGATTTATATGATTTATATGCTAGGCCTATTAATTGTGATTTTTTAAATTTGATGGTTTCAAATTATTTATTTCCCCTTGTTGGGGTTCCAACACGTATAAATAGTCATTCAGAAACTATAATAGATAACATTTTTGTTAGTTTGAAGTACCTGAAATCTGCTGCTGATGTTCTAGTGTTCCCATGTTTGGATCATCTCCCAGTTGTATCTTCTGTGCCACTAGTAAATGCCAGGGAGAAAAAGGTAGAAAAAAAGATAATGCGTCAATTAAAGAAGCAGAATATTGAAAACCGTGCTGTGGAACGTAGTAAGGTGTCATGGAAACCAATTTTGATGAGACAGACGATGTTTCCCATGCATTTGATATTTTTATGAATATTCTCCAGCCTATATATGATAAAACATGTCCACTAAAAGTGTTGAGGAATAAAACGGAATCACCAAGAAAGCCTTGGGTTACACCGAAACTTATTGATATGATTAAGAAGAGGAATCTACTGTATCAGTTTTTAGATTGCCAAAATGCTGATGTTTTTGAAGAGTTCCAAAAAGGAAGAAATCAAGTGAATACTTTACGAAGATCTTGTGTTAATAGCTATTATGAATCGAAACTTGAAGCAACAAAAGAGGCACAAAGCAACATGGAAGGTATTGAGAGAAGTGTTAGGTAATGACAAACGGAAAAATCCGCCAACTTCAATAATTGAGGATAGAAAAGTCTACCAAGGCACACAGAGCATTGTGAATCACTCCGGTGCCTACTTCTTGACGATTGGTGAAGTGGTTCAAAAAGAAGATCAGCTGAGTCAAGGAACAAGTGAGGAAGCTTTCATTGGTTACAGAGGCCTGGGACTAATAATGGAGACTGACGAAATGAATATACAAGAGTTTAAAGAAATTTTAACTAGTATTAAGTCTAACTCTTCAGGTAGTGACGTCTTTAAGCTTATTATGGTTTACTTCCTACCATGCCTTGTTTACTTCATTAATTCATCGGTGAAATCGGAGAATTTCCGCAAAAAGAGGCGCGAGTGATTCCTCTACACAAAAATGGCTCAAAGACTGACTTGACTAACTGGAGACCGATTTCTCTTCTCTCAGTTTTCTCGAAGTTGTACGAAAAAGTAATGCATAAAATACTTTCCACATATGTAACGAAACATAGTTTTTTAAGTGATAGTCACTTCGGGTTCAGGAAAGACGACTCTACCCTTCATGCTATGCAGCATTTTCTTTATTTTCTGAATGCATCAATCGAAAACGGAGAAATGATTTTATCGGTTTCTATAGATTTTAAAAAAGCGTTTGACACAGTTGATTTTGAAAATTTAATTGATAGGCTAAGGTTACTTGGAGTCACGGGTAGTATTTTAAAGCAGTTTGAATCTTATTTGAATGGGAGGTCGATACGTGTATGTTTTGATGATGTCATATCTAATAAATTGTTTATAAATTGTGGTGTTCCGCAAGGTTCTGTTTTGGATCCTTTGTTATATGTAGTATATGTAGATACTATGCGGTTTATGTTTCAGGTGCTGTTAATACTTCTTTCGCTGATGACACAGTATTGTCAGCTGCAGCAAGAAATGCTCATGATCCTGTGAAGAAAATTAATCAAACTTTAAGTTTTTATTTTTACAAGGATTAACGGTTTATCAGTGGATGCAGATAAAAGGCCGGAGTTTTACATACCCACTCAAATTCCCTCGCACAGATTTTCGTTCCCCCCTCCGTGTCTACCCAGCCCACTTTCCCTGCCTCAGTCTCGTTTACAGCACCAGACAGCACTCCCACTGAACAACAACAACTCACAGCAGCCTTTTCGGTCATGTGCCCTGTTCGGAACCCCTTCGCTACATTTACCCTGGATGAATACATTGATAGGAGCCTAAAGTCCGTTTTGAAAAAAAAAACCTGTCACTGCTACTGTTAAGGTAAACTGTAAGATAAAGCTGAAAGAGTATTATTCAGAAGATTTTAGTTTCCCAACTTTTCTTTACAGTAATGCAGAAAGTTTGAGCACGGACAAAACGTGTGAGTTAAAGAGTTTGATTAATATAGTTAACGCTTCAGTCGTATTTGTTACTGAAGTGTACCGACAAAATCCTGAATTACTAAAAATTGTAGATTATAATAGTTTTGTTAAGCTTCACCCAGATGACCATCCTCTAGGGAAAAAGGGAGGCGGGGTTAAGATTTACTCGCATAATAAAATTAAAGCAAGATTAACTGAAGTCCCGTGTTTAAATAAGTATGATGAGTTGATTCGGGTTTTTCTGCACCCTAAACGGCTTCCACTGGAATTGCTGTTTGTTCATACTATTATTCACCGAGCCAAAATGCGAATGACCGAAAGTTATTTCTAGAAGAAATCCAATTAAGTGCTGATTATGTAACTAGTAAATGCCCTAATTGCGGAATATTTATGCTAGGTGATGCCAATGAACTCAAACTTGAGCAAATTAACAGAGCACTTGGTCTTAAACAACTGGTCAAAAAGCCAACGACTAAAAAGGATACTATGTTAGACCTTATTTCTCCTAATTTATGTGAGTTCTACGGGGAACCAGTACCTGGCGCAGCGTTGGGCGGGAGTTACCACTTTACTTTAGAGCTTAATCCTCTCACCAAAATTCGGATTGAGTACAAAACTACAACGATGACGAGCAGACCAATTAGTGACGAAGGCCTTTTTAAATTTGGTAATTGGATTAGTCAAGTGAGCTGGGATGAGATTTACAAGGCAGAAGGTACACATTCAAAAGCAAGTTTGCAGCAAGAAAAGCTGCAGTCCACATATAAGTCTTGTTTTCCCGAAAAAACTTCAAAACATCATTCTGCGGATCGTGCTTACATCACCAAGAATATAAAGACACTCATTCTAGAAAAAAGGCGGCTTTTCCGCAAAGGCAAACGTGAACGTTTGCCATGAAAGCAAATAAAGTAAAAAACAAAATTCGGAAAATGACAAGAAATGCAGCCCATAAATATACCGAAAGAAAAGTGAATTATTTGTTTAAGTCAAATCAAAGCCAGTGGCACAGAGAAATCAAAAATATAGTTGGAAAAAAAGAAAAAGGAGTGGATTTTAAGTTAGATGAAAAAGAATTTGAAACTGCAAATAAGCTGAATGCCTCCATCTGGTTAATATTGTCCAGTCAATCCCTCCTTTACCAAAAGATGAAATACCTAGTCCTCCACTTGATTTTTGTGATTTCCCTATTATATCGCCAAATGAAATAACAAAAAAATCCAAGTGTTTTAAAAAGAACTAGTGTAACACCGGTTGACATCCCTGTAGTTTTAATTAAAGCGTTCGCTGATGTTTCCCTTTGGCCCATATTTTTAATCTAATAACAAAATCTGGAGATTACTCATGCATTTGGAAAAACAGATCTGTAACACCAATCCCCAAAAAAGATGCACCAAATGATTTTCTGGAATTAGACCAATTACAATTACCCCTATGTTTAGCAAAGTTTATGAGTTTTTTGGCTGGTTAGTTAAAGAAGCAGGTAATTGAGCTTATTGATCCTAGACAGTTTCATGCCCAAAACATCCACCGCCCATTATCTGGTAAGTATGTTGGATACAATTCTCAAACATCTGGATGAGCCTGAACGCTGGATTAATCTGATAGCAATTGACTTAAAGAAAGCTTTTGACCTAATTTGTCATAGTGCACTGATAAAGAAGCTCCTCTCTAAGTTTAATATCCACCCTTTTTTAGCGCGAATTATAGCTAATTTCCTTGCAAATAGAACACAGCGTACCAAGTACAAATCAACTTTTTCTGATAAAATGCCTATATTTTGTGGAGTGCCTCAGGGCACAATACGGGGTCCAATTCTTTTTCTAATCATGATAAACGATCTGGCAATAAGCATACCAGATCGCTGGAAATATGTTGATGATTTATCTATTGCAGAACTGTGCTATGAAAACATTCAAAGCAGTGCAGCTACCATCATGGCTGATATATCGGATGATGCTGCTGCTGACCGGATGGCTGTTAATGTCCAGAAGTCATTGTGGTGACTTTCTCTTTTCTTAAAAGCAACCCAGAATTTTACCCTCCTCTTCCTCCTTCCAACCATGTAACTGAACTTAAACTACTTGGGGTGTATCTTACTGTTGATTTAATGAGGTAGAAAAAAACGAAAATGATGCTCCGGAGAACTAATGCAGATATTAGCTCCCTGAAGCTGCTGTCTCGACAGGGAATTCCTTCAGATCACCTTTTACGAGTTTATACCTCTTTTATACGGTCTTGCCTTGAATACTGTTCCCCCGTTTGGCATTACGGCCTAATGCAGGAGCAGTCGGACGCAATTGAGAGAGTTCAATTTCGGGCATTGTTGTTAATTTCAAAAGCACCCAAAGTCCCATACTGTGCCCTCCTTGAACAGTTTAGCCTAGATTCCCTTGCTAGCCGTCGACAAAAACCGTCACTTGCTTATGGTACAGGGTGTTGAACAGCACATCCCACTGATCCATAGTGCCCCCTGATTTCAAACCACATCGAGAAAGACCAGCAAGAGCAGTGGCAGAAGCTGTACCTCGTATACAGCCAATCAATGTGTCTCGAAACAGATATTTGAAAAGCTTTGTTCCTTCTTTTGTAAAGTTTCTTAATGTTACTGCTAGTAAGCAAGAATAGCTATAGCTTTAGTTCGTTAGTTATATAGTTACGCTATATTTTACCGATTTTAAGTGGAAGATGGGATTTATTTTAAATTATCTCATAAGTGCTGACTATGGATAATACACGTATTTGTAGTTTTCACGACTAAATACAATATTTGGCTTGTCTGCTGCGTTAGTTTTATTATGTTTTGACTAGTCAGTTATGCGTACTGATTTTAAGTGGATGATTAGAATTATTTTGAATTATTTCATAAGTGTTTACATAAATTGTATATATATTTATGTTTTGACGAATAAACGAATATTCGGCTTGTGCGCTGCCCGTTTTGAAAATAAATTGAATTGAATTGAATGCTCTAAAAACCCATTTTATTATGTTTAGTCAGAAAGGAAGTCCAGTTGATTTAAGTGGAAAAATATTTCTTTGTAATAGGCCATTGAAACAAGTAGCTGTGATGAGACACCTTGGTTTCCACCTTGATCAAAATCTGAGTTGGAAAGCACATAGTGATCAGGTGGCAGCTAACTAGAGGGCTTGGTCTGATTCGGCGTCTGAAAAATCAGCTACCTCGTTCTGTCCTTTTAACCCTTTATCATTGTATTGTCATGCCTTATATTTCTTATAGTTGTGTGATATGGACTAGTGGATTTTATACAAATTTTAAACCTGTTCAAGCTTTACAAAATAAATTTATCAGACTATTAGGAAACTATGTCCGGGGTGAAAATGATATAAGTAATTGTTATAGGAAACTCATGATTCTTAAGGTTAGCCAACTTCACGATTATCAACTCGCTAGTTTTGTATTTTAGAGTATTTATAGTTTGTCCCCTGAAATTTTCCATCAAATGTTTACAAGGAATCCTTCGTACACAGGTATGAGACTAGAAATATGGACGACTTGGAATTATGAGACTAGAAATATGGACGACTTACCAACAAGTATATGGTTATCAGAAAATGCTAGCTAGTTTAAGAGTAGACTGAAGAACCACCTTCTAGGAAGAGATTAAGTAAATAATTTAAATGAGATGGCTTATTGTCTCGTTTTTAAGGAGGATGTTTTTTCTCTCTCTTCTTCTTCTTTATTTTTCTTTTTCCCCCTTTTTGTCTCAATTCATTTTATTTTTTTTGTTAATGAAGTCGGTATTATTGTCCATTAAATGTTTATCAGCCACTAGTAACAAGTCTTTGACATTGTAAAGTGACTGACGTGGTTCTTTTGTATATTGATGCTATAGATATTAAAAGTGTCTCTCTGTCTCTCTCTCTCTAGAAAAAACAGTAGTAATGACAGGAATAGTTTTTTGGGTGCAGATAACAAGGACAGGAATTCAAAATCTTGAAAGCTAAAAGAGGTCAAACTTTTTTTTAGTTGTTAGCATGAGATAAGCCGAGTCCACCCATGATGGTCCTCTCCCCCCCAGACAATATCTATAGAAAGACATTATATTCTACGGTGTTAAAGATCCCTTTAATTTGGACAATCCAAGTTCCAATAAAGACTGTCTGGACTCCCTTATTGGTGACAGTGATTTAAGCATTGCTGCTTTCAAGCTCAGTAAAGATGAGGGGCAGGTTATTTTGAATGATAAAGGTGCCACCAATACTCTCGCTGATACTGCAATGAAGACACGCCTTGCCGCTAACGAAAAGCTAAAAACCATGCATTTTTTGGCATACTACGCTGTGCTGGAACAGCTAGTGAAGATATTCGTAGCCTCAATGGCAGGTTTATCGAAGTTGTTTAAATCCGCACGACCAGATCTTTTCGTATAAAATTTGAAACCCGAGTACAACCCCAATGGGTAATTGATTTTCCCCTTGTTATTGGCTATGAGCATCTGCCTGCTTGTGAATACAAGTCCCCCCGTTCAGTGCTGGAAATGCCAGGCTTATGGTCACACACCCCATAAATATGACAAACCGTCAAAAGCCTCAAACTGCTGTGGACCACTAAAGAGCACAAGTAATAAACCAAGTTAGTTCTGGGAAAAATGTGTTCTATGTGGAATAAGTGATCATCCTTGCTATCTCAGTAAGCATCATAAAGCCACAAAGATGAAAAATGAGCCGCTCATTAATAATGGCTACTTGGAACATAGATGGCTCCGTGCTGAGAAACCGGTGTATCTTAAGCCGTTTGCGACGTATTAAGCCTAAAAGAAAATTGTCTCTCTGACAGTGGTCTTGACCTACTCATTCAAGGTGAATGGATAAAAGTTTTTTTTAACAAAGGATAAAATTAGTGGTCAAGGAAGCCCCTCTGGGTTGTTGTAATCATTGGACACACCAAACTGTTACCTATGCTCCTATCCATATTAGAACTTTTTTCTTAGTGGAAATATAAGACGTAACTGTTTACTCAGTTTACCTTCCTACACTCTACTATGACATAAGATAGGTGCGGAGATTAATCATTGCACGCAGCAAACGCGCAAGGTCTCTTGCAGTGTCACAACAGATGGGTTCTATCTATGTTTTTGATGTGAACAGTAAACTGTTTCATATTTACACTCCCAGGTCATAAATTTTTCTGAACGCTTTCGTTGATATTGAAGCCATCTTGAACGATAAGGATTCTATGCATATGTTACCGTGAAATATCGGACATTGGTGAATGTCCTAAATCCTTTTTCTTCACCTTGGATTTAGTCAGCGTTGCCAGTCAGTTTTTCAGTTTTATGCAAGTTTTGATGGTGACAGGTTAGGTTGGCTTTTTGACCCATTTCTGAGATTTATAGCCTTATTCAACCCAACCCACTCTAACCTAACTTTAGTTTTTACCAACAGTACTTGCATAAGACTGAAAAATCTGATTTTCAAAGCTAATTGAATCCAAACAGAAAAAAAAAGAATTTTGAACATTCACCAGTGAATGTTGACTTTAACCAGATTTCGGACATTTGTCATTCGTAGTAACACATACAAATAATGTGGCTAAACATCAAATCTTAACTTCATAATAAACTAAAATCGATTGCAACTTTCTCCTGCTCTCGTGCTGACAGTTCAATCAGAGTTTCTGACCACTTCCATGTCCCAAATGATCTAGAAATCTTGCCAGTATATTGAGGTACATTACAATTATCCCTGTGTTTCAGATTAACTACAGAGCCTGAAGTACCCAACACAAAATATGGGAATGACTTCCTAATGTTTAATTTTGGGTTATATAATAACTGTACAATATCTTGCTTTATCTTTGAACATAATCTTCCTCTCCTCCAAACCGTTTGAACCATTAAGTAGCAAAAACCTGACAGCACCCATAAGGTAATTTAGACCTGTATACCTTTTCAAAGTCTCTGGATGGCAATTGTAGTTGAGAAACATGCTTATAATCCAAGTAGGCAAAATGTTTCTCAGGATCCAGACGTTTCAGTTCACAATCATCGGGTAAATTATCGTTTTCTCCCTTTATCCATGAAAAAACATCCCTAACTCTGGCTTCAATATACTGGCAATGACTCTCAAATAATGGATCCTACAAAGAAAACAATATATATATATATATATATATATATATATATATATATATATATATATATATATATATATATATATATATATATATATATATATATATATATATATATATATATATATAAATAAAAAAAACCAATTTTTTTAACTGAAAGTAAGGAGCGACATTAAAACTTAAAACGAACAAAAATTACTCCGTATATGAAATGGGTTGTCCCCTCCGCAATTCCTCGCTCTTTACGCTAAAGCTTTTAATTGTTTTAAAAAGTAGAATTGTGGCAAAGAGTCAAACTTTAGCGTGAAGAGCGAGGAATTGCGGAGGGGACAACCCATTTCATATACGGAGAAATTTCTGTTCGTTTTAAGTTTTAATGTCGCTCCTTACTTTCAGCTAAAAAAGTTAGTTTTTTTTATTTAATTTCTGAACGTTTTTGAATTAATGCATGTTTGGTTTTGGCTCTCCGCATATAAATTATTAAAATGAAATTTGTATATTAATTCTTTTTTTTGGCTAAATGGCTTTCTCTTAGTTTTGATCAGACGATTTTGAGAAATAAGGGGTGGAGAAGGAGGCCTAGTTGCCCTCCAATTTTTCGGTTACTTAAAAAGGCAACTAGAACTTTTAATTTTTAACGAACGTTTTTATTAGTAAAAAATATACGTAACTTAAGAATTAACTTACGTAACAAACTTTCATAACCTTATATTTTTATTATGTATACGAGGGGGTTTGTACCCTCGTTAATACCTCGCTCTTTACACTAAATCGTAAGTTTTGTCCCAATTCTTTAATAATGACCCCTGAATCAGAAAGGCCGTAAAATAAATAGTTGAAATTACTAAAAATACTTTAGCATAAAGAGCAAGGTATTTATCTCCTCCTAAATACCTCGTTCTTTATGCTAAAGTATTTTTAGAACCTCTCATATGCGTTATAATCTCTGTTCGTTTTAAGTTTCAATGCTACTTCTTCCTTTCATTTGAAAAACCGTTTTCATGTTTATTTTTCATTGTTTTCTTATAGTAATGCAAGAGAATCCTGCGCCCTTTTCATTGAATTTTTCTTCCCCCGTAACAGATTCCTCCAAGGAAAGATCCTCCAACATAGCCCCCTCTCCGCAGCCCCACCCCCAAACAAAATAAAATCCCCCTGAAAACGTCTGTATACTTCCCAATAACCATTATTAAATGTAAACTCTGGTCAAAGTTTGTAACTTGCAGCCCCTCCCCCAGTGATTGTGGGGGAGTAAGTCATCCCCAAAGACATAGTTATTATGGTTTTTGACTATGCTGAACAAAATGGAGATCTCAAAATTTTGATCCGTTGACTTTGGGAAAAAAATGAGCGTGGGAGGGGGCCTAGATGCCCTCCAATTTTTTGGTCACTTAAAAAGGGCACAAGAACTTTCCATTTCCGTTAGAATGAACCCTCTTGTGACATTCTAGGACCACTTGGTCGATACGATGACCCCTGGGGAAAAGAAAAAAAAAAAAAAAAAAAAACAAATAAACACGCACCCATGATTTGTCTTCTGGCAAAAAATACAAAATTCCACGTTTTTGTAGATAGGAGCTTGAAACTTCTACAGTAGGGTTCTCTGATACGCTGAAACTGATGGTGTCATTTTCGTTAAGATCCTAAGACTTTTAGGGGGTGTTTCCCCCTAATTTCCTAAATAAGGCAAATTTTCTCAGGCTCGTAACTTTTGATGGGTAAGACTAAACTTGATGAAACTTATATATTTAAAATCAGCATTAAAATGCGATTCTTTTGATGTAGCTATTGATATCAAAATTCAATTTTTTAGAGTTTTGGTTACTATTGAGCCGGGTCGCTCCTTACTACAGTTCGTTACCACGAACTGTTTGATATATATATATATATATATATATATATATATATATATATATATATATATATATATATATATATATATATACTAGCTGTTGGGGTGGCGGTTCGCGCCACCCCAACACCTAGTTGGTGGGGGCGCTTAGCGCCCCCCCAAGCCCCCCCGCGCGCGTAAGTCGTTACGCGCCATTGTAGTTGTGTCCCTGTGTCCCACCTGTGAATATAGATATATATACATATATATATATATATATATATATATATATATATATATATATATATATATATATATATATATATATATATATATATATATATATATATATATATATATATATATATATATATATATATATATATATATATATATATATATATATATATATATATATATATATATATATATATATATATATATATATATATATATATATATATATATATATATATATATATATATGTGAATATATATATACTACGTAAAACTTGCGAATAGACAACATTCTTCGCTGTCCCATTGTCTGTGCATATAAATAGATTGTCAGCTTTACCGACTCTTGAACATGCAACATATAATTGTCCATGGGAAAACAATCCGTATTCAGATCTATACCTCATGATTCTAATGATTGCCCTTGAGCTTTGTTGATGGTGATTGCTAATCGACCATTCCCTGTGTCGCCGTCGTCATTTATATATCCCCCTGTGCCCCCCGGCGTCCCCGTTGTAGTTGTGTCCCGGTCGTCATTTATATTCCCTGTGTCCCGGTCGTCATTTGTGTCCCGGTGTCCCAGTCTGTAATTTCTCTTTGAGTGTCCCGGTCATCATTTATATTCCGTGTGTCCCGGTTGTCATTTGTGTCCCGGTGTCCCGGTCTGTATATACATTCGTTTTTGAATTGGTCTTTTTTTTTAGTTTTTTACTTTTTTTTAGTTTTTCTTTAGTTATACCTCATGATTCTAATGATTGCCCTTGAGCTTCGTTGATGGTGATTGTTAATCGAACATTCCCTGTGTCCCCGTCGTCATTTATATATCCCCCTGTGCTCCCCGGCGTCCACGTTGTAGTTGTGTCCCTGTGTCCCGGTCGTCATTTACATTCCCTGTGTCCCGGTCGTCATTTGTGTCCCGGTGTCCCGGTCTGTATATACATTCGTTTTTGAATTGATATATGATGGAATAAATTTTTGTGTTTTTCCCCTTTTTTCTTTTTAGTTTTTTTTTTGGTTTTTACTTTTTTAGTTTTTTTTTATTTTTATTTTTAGTTTTTTTAGTTTTTTTAGTTTTTTTCTTTTTTCTTTTTAGTTTTTTTGTAGTTTTTACCTTTTTATTTTTTTTATTTTTTTTTTATTTTTTTTTTAGTTTTGTTTTTTTCCTTTTTTTCTTTTTTAGTTTTTTTAGTTTTTAGCTTTTTTAGTTTTTTTATTAGTTTTTAGTTTTTTTCTTTTTAGTTTTTTTTGGTAGTTTTTACCTTTTTTTAGTTTTTTTTACTTATGTCCTGGTCGTCATTTATATTCCCTGTGTCCCGGTCGTCATTTGTGTCCCGGTGCTTTGTTGATGGTGATTGCTAATCGAACGTTCCTTGTGTCCCGGTCGCTTTCTCTTTGAGTGTCCCGGTCGTCATTTATATTTCCTATGTCCCGGTGGTCATTTGTGTCCCGGTCTGTAATTTCGTCAGTCGACAAACATGACGTCGGTCGACACATAAACATGACGTCACTCGACACACACACACACAGACAACTTATTTTTATATATATAGATGGGGTGTATATATATATATATATATATATATATATATATATATATATATATATATATATATATATATATATATATATATATATATATATATATATATATTCATATGTGTAGCTCGTTGATATAAAATTGGTTCACTCAAACTGAGAAAATAAAACTCCGGTCCATTTATTGCAAATATTTGGAGTTTTTACTTAGATACCCGCTACATGAAAAAACACATTCATTCTAAGATTCCCAAATATGGTAATTGTAACCCAGAGCCCGTTGCCACCAGTATTTCGGCCATAGGACTACTCCTGATTACCGGTATTTGGCCCAAGACTTCACACAGGTTCGTGGTCACTATACCTAAATCACTGGAGGGGGCCATTGAAAACGCCCCCGTGCTATCTAGGGAAAACAACCTAGATAAATTGCACCTTCAATGGTTAATTCTATAACCACTCAGGTTTCTCTCTAATGTTCACGCCATTACAAATCCTCAATGATCGAGGCTGGAGTGGGGGAAGAATCATGATCCAATAATATTGACTGCTGCTCTTATTCTACCAAATTGACCCAGGCCCTTGAATCAAACTTTCCCAGGACTATATGGTCCCTTCTGAAAGATACCTCAAATAGTATAAGACTATTTTCCTACACCATAACACCTTGTTTTCTCTATCTCTCAAACAAGAGAGAGAGAGAGACTCCTACACCCCAATCGAAGGGAAATTCTCCTTTCTTCTTACCCAGGGTTTTCGCCTGACTTTTCTAAAAACCGTTGTAGTCCACTCATTTTTATCTTTTCATCATCTCTGGTTTTCACAGATGGAACAAATACCATCTTCTTTCCCACAGACTCTTTCATCCTCCCGTCACAGACTCTTTCATCCTTACTGTCCACCATCGCAGACTGAATCTGCAAATTACATTTCTTTTTGAATTTCTTTTTTTACTCCTACTTTTTTAATTTCTCTTTCACACGAAATAAATCGTCATCAAATTCTAATTGTATTCTAATTGTCCTTTTTCCTAGTGTCCTTTTTATACTGAATCTCTCTACTATAGTCTTCTTTTACATCTCTTTTCTGTCTCTTAGTTTTCTTTACTTTTGCTGAGGGAGTAAACTAGTCACTAAACTAGTCACTAGTCACTAAATAACTAGTCATTAAATGAGAACTGAATTCTTAAATTGTAATTTGATTTTGCACCTTTCTTCTCTCTTTTAGTTCTCATCCTTTTTACAGAAGAAATAAATAAACCGTCATGAAATGGGAATTAAACTCTCCCATTGGATTTTTTCCAATTGAACCAGAATTTCCCAAACTCCTCGCAGGAACAAGCGTACTATAAATTTGTTTTCAATCTTCACTAGCACACTAAGTGCCTCATCTTTGGTGTAAATACCTTAAAGTTAAAAATAAAGTTTGAAATTCCAGTTTAAAATCTGTAATTTCAGGAACATTTCTTACTTGGAATCGAAATTTTCTATACAAGTTGGCCTGACCATTCTGTTTCCTCTGCTCTTCTATGGAATGGCAGTCTCTCCCCCACCATTACAGAAGTCACCTGTGTATCCTCCTTTAGACTGGTTTGCCTCGCCATTTTCGTCTCTTCAACTCTCCTACGGAATGTCGTACCGTCCCCACTGATAACAAAAACGCACATGTGTAAGCTGTTCTTCTTAAGGTACGATACGATTCGTTTATTATTATAGTGATCCGACGGCCTATAAGTCTGTTATGACGAAACATCCCTTTTGTATTTCCCCAAAGAGCTTTTATTAGTCTTTCAAATGTTTTCATAAAATCCTGGTAATATTCTTCATACAAGGGGAATAAGACTAAAATTTTGATAAAAGAGAGCCCTTCCCCAACTTTCTACAGCCATCGAATCTATATGATAAACCATGGGAAGAGGGAATTAATAGCGATATAATAGATGAGACAAACTATGCTCTTTTGTATTACATTGGCTATTAAATCTAGATCTACATGTTCAAATTGCCAAAGGAATTGGTATCTTACCTTGCTATTGTATGGTTTGGCCCCAGTTCGAAATCGATGTTTTACATCTCCATAAATGGCAGAGCAGGTTTCTTCAAGATTTTGATTACTTAACTCCAACATATTGGCAAACAACTCTTAAAAAAAAATCCAAAATTTCATAGAACAATTCGTGAAGTAAAATGACACTTTTGGTACCATGACTCAATTGGAAATTTTGGGGGTGGTCGGGTCACCAGAACACCCTAAATAGAAGTTTAATGACTCATTTAAAAGCTATTGATCATATATACGTGCTTCTTACCCATTCTACCATCTGTAAGAGCCATATGGCACTAAAAACGACACTTTTGGTGTCATTTCTCAAGTGGAAAAGCTTCGGAGCATAAAACAAATACCACTGCAATATTTACTGTCAAAAACCATATGCTGGGAGTTGACAATCATCCCTCCCTTATACTCTCCCTCTCAGCCTCCTTAGTAAGTTTCATAAATCATCTGCTCACCAGCAGGCTACTGCAATATTAGCAGGGCTAGCAGGCTACCACACAGTCACAGATAGATGTTTAATGGCTCATTTAGAAGCTATTGCTCATACCTACGTGCTTATTATAAATTCTACCATCTGCATGTTCCATATAGCAACACACATGGAACTGTTGGTGCCATTTGTGCCTTTTTGTTACTTTTGTAGGAGTCGGGCATTTTTTGGGGGGTGTGATGGGTAGCCTCCCTCCCTCCCCTCCCCCTTACTTCTCTGTGAGAAGTTAAATATCTTTGCAGCATTGTGGCAGAAAAATTACAATAATGATTACACAAGTTTCAGTAAACCATAGTAACTATACATTTAAACAAACCTTTTTGCTTCCTTGAGTTTTCTAAATCTGTATGAGAATCATATAAAACAAGAACTTTTTTCCGCAGCTTCCATAAAAGATCAATTTATAACCCCTCAGACATGATACTTATCAGATCGTTAAAGTTGCAAAGAGCCACTAGAAAAGAAATTTTGTCTGGAAACAAAACCCCAGAAATCGAAATTGAATTTTATGCAACAACGTTGCCTTGTTGGAAAGTTACAGAATGCTGTCAAAAAGAACACAGGAGGTCCCAAAAAAGGTAAAGACATTAACGCTCCTTATGCTCTATATGGGCAAGTAATTTTGTAACATGTTTCAAAAGAGTACAAAAACTTCAGAATAGAGCTGTAAAATTATTATCGGAATTTTATGATTCTGATGAGGTTCCTGCTCATGAGCATTTTAAAAAGAATAAGTTAATGGATGTATCCCAAATTCGAGATTACCAAGTTGCGCTTTTCTCGCATAAATATTTGAATCGCCTGCTCACCCCTGCTTTAGAAAATCTTTTTACTTTAATAGAGACCGTCATGATCATAATACAAGAAAAGCTGATAACATAACTCATGAGTTTAGGAGTACTACTCGGGCATCTTTTGTGATTCGCCATTATGGTCCCCATGTTTGGAATATTTTGCCCGAGGGTGTGAAAAATGTGCCTAGTCTTCCGGCTTTCAAGTCACGGGTAAATAAGTTTCTTTTTATCTCTTGAGTAATTTTGATGTAAGGCCCGTTCCAGGTTGTCATTCTATTCAAGGCATTTCCCTGATTTATTTGCTGTTAATTTTTTTCTGTTAATTTTTTTTCTGTCTTCTTCTTGTCTTTTTCCTCTTTCTCTTTTTTTCCTTTCTTCCTTCATCAGTTGAGCTTCTTTTGTATTGAGTAGCGTGATATGAACGTGGTTTTAATTACCTGAGGGCGATAACCTCGCTTGCCCTTACAAGGTTATTACCTTTCTTGGCAGGCGAATGGCGAATAGTGTTTGTTTTCTTTTCTTAATAAATGTATATCTCATATCTCATAAGAAGAATCTGGGTGAACAATCTAATGTAATGAACTGAGGGCATTTGCAAATGATGGCTTTGCATTGTTTACCATAAAATTAGCAAACCTGAGCATAAACTTCTGACTGAAATGACAAGGAGATTAGGCAACAAATGGAACTGCTATGTCTGTAAAGGTGATGTCCATAGTGACACTACTGCAGCTAAAATACAAGCTATAGTTAGGTCACTAGGACCACTTGAGCCTGCAATAACTGCTGTACAGGATCTAGATGTAAAAATCAAGAATACAGTTGAATAGTCACTTAGTGAATTCAAAGAAGAGTTCAAGAAAGACGTTGATTCCAAGTTCAGGAATGTGGAATCTCATATTACTTCGTTTTAGCAATTTTCTGGGGTTGCAGACAATCCTGACCTATTACAAAAGTTAATCAAATCTCAAGCGGAATCTCTTAAAGATAAATCAGCAATTCGAGAGCCAAGTAAAAAAAAAAAATATTGCAGAAGATAGAGAAAGACAAAGAGGTAAATTCAATATCCTAGCAATTAGAGTATTTCCACAATCAGGTGATGAAAAATTCATTAATTGACTTCTATCTAATGAATACAGGCTGAAACGGGTAACACTAAAATAAAATCCACTGCCTCGCCAGTCCTAATAAAACTGGAAATGAAAATGAATCGCGTAGGGTGAGCCCCATTGTTTTTGCGTTTCATGAACTAAAAAGAGCCAAAAGCTCATATGGCACTTGTAACGAGGCCAGAAGAACTAACAGCCAAGAGCTCATATGGCATGAGCTCTAAAAAATTCTAAGAATCAATAGATTGATTTAAAAGAAAAATCAGAGGCTGAACGCCGGTCGGGATTTAAAATAAGATCTCTTGAGTCACGATGTCCTTCTAAATATCAAAATTCATTAAGATCCAATCATCCACTCGTAAGTTATAAATACCTCATTTTTTCTAATTCTTCCTCTCCCTTTAGCCCCCCAGATGATCGAATCTAGGAAACGACTTTATCAAGTCAATTTGTGCAGCTCCTTGACACGCCCACCAATTTTCATCGTCCTAGCACGTCCAGAAGCACCAAACTCGCCAAATCACTGAACCTTTCCCCCCAACTACTCCAAAGAGAGCGAATCCAGTATGGTTACGTCAATCAAGTATCTACGACATTTGCTTATTCTATCCAAAAAGCTTCATCCCAATTCCTCCGCTCTAAGCGTTTTCCAAGATTTCCAATTTCTCCCTCCAACTCCCCCTAATGTTAACAGATCTGGTCAGGATTTGAAATAAGACCTCTGAGACGTGAATTCTTTCCAAATATCGAATTTCACTAAGATCCGGTCACCCGTCCTTAAGTTAAGAATACCCCAATTTTTCTAACTTTTCCAAATTAACACCCCCCAGCTCCTCCAAAGAGAACGGATCCGTTCCAATTATGTCAATCACGTATCTAGAACTTGTGCTTATTCTTCCCATCACGTTTCATCCCGATCTCTCCACTCTAAGCGTTTTCCAAGATTTCTGTTTCCCTCCTCCAACCCCCTATGTCCCCGGATCCAATTCGAGTCGAACATGGAGCATCTGAGATATAAGATGCTTCTATATATCAAGTTTCATTAAGATCCGATTACCTATTCGTAAGATAAAAACACCCCAATTTTCACGTTTTCCAAGAATTCTGGTTTCCCCCTTCAACTCCCCCCAATGTCACAGGATCTGGTCGGCATTTAAAATAAGAGCTTTAAAGCACAAGATCCTTCTAAATATCAAATTTCATTAAGATCTGATCACCCATTCGTAAGTTAAAAATACCTCATTTTCCGAATCACCCCCCCCCCCGACTCCACCAAAGGGAGCGGATCCGGTCTGGTTATGTCAGTCACATATCTTAGACTTGTTTGTATTCCTCCCATCCAGTTTCATCGTGATCTATCCGCTTTTAAGTATTTTCTAAGATTCCCCCCCCCAATGACGCTGGATCCGGTTGAGACTTAAAATAAAAGATCTGAGTTACGAGGTCCTTCTAAATATGAAGTTTCATGAAGATCCGATCACTCCTTCGTAAGTTAAAAATACATTATTTTTTTCCTAATTTTTCAGAATTAACCCCCCCCCCAATTCCCCCAAATTGAGCGGATCCGTTCCTATTATGTCAATCATGTATCTAAGACTTCTGCTTATTTTTTCCACCAAGTTTCATACCGATCCCTCCACTCTAAGCGTTTTCCGTGATTTTAGGTTCCCCCCCCCCCAAACTCCCCCCAATGTCACCAGATCCGGTCGGGATTTAAAATAAGAGCTTTGAGGCACGACATCCTTCTAAATATGAAATTTCATTGTGATCTGATTCCCCGTTCGTAAGTTAAAAATACCTTGTTTTTTCTAATTTTTTAGAATTAACCCTCCCCCCTCAAACGAACCCAAAGAGAGCAGATCCATTCCGGTTATGTGAATCATGCATCTAGGACTCGGGCTTACTTTTCCACCCAGTTTCATCCCGATCCCTCCAAGTGTTTTCCAAGATTTTAGGTTCCCCCCTCCCAACCCCCCCCCCCCTTATGTCACCAGATCCAGTCGAGATTTCAAATAAAAGCTCTGAGACACGATATCCTTCCAAGCATCAAATTTCATTATGATCTAATCAACCGTTCGTAAGTTAAAAATACTTCATTTTTTCTATTTTTCCAAATTAACCAGCCCCCCACTCCCCCCCCCAAATGGTAAAATCGGAAAAACGACTATTTCTAATTTAATCTGGTCCGGTTCCTGATACGCCTGCCAAATTTCATCGTCCTACCTTACCTAGAAGTGCCTAAAGCAGCAAAACCAGGACCAACAGACAGACAGACCAACAGAACGACAGAATTTGTGATTGCTATATGTCACTTGGTTAATACCAAGTGCCATAAAAATTAAGAAAGTGATAATGCAAAAATCATTCGAGAGAAAAAGCTACTGGGCAAAGTCAGTTTAGAAATAACGTTTCAAAAGCTGATCACTGACCATATAAGGAGGATAAAGGAGGGCACAATCGCTCTGGGGTTGCACAGGCATGCTCCTCTTTCTAAATTAAAGCAACTGCCTGATTTGGTGTCCCTAACTGAAAGAGCATCAAGTCAAAGGAAGAAATACTTCTCGTAAATTCAAGCTTATGTAAACAAGCATGCTGTGTAAAATCATACCTTTGCTTTGAAGGCAGCTTGCACCAATGGTCATTCATCTTGGAATCAGTTTCAACTGGAAGTCCCAAATTGGAGCCAGTGTACCCCTATGCGCACCCCTTTGCTGACAATCCACCTTGGGAAATGAGTCCACCTATTTTTCAAGCAGAACTTACTCCAATAAACAAATACCAAATTCCCAATAATGAGATCCAGACTATTCTGGCTGAACAGATGTGGAAGTTGTACCCTAATCACAGGAAAATCTATTCAGATGGATCTGTCCAGGGTGAAAGAGCTGGAGCAGGAGTATCTATTCTGTCACTGGACCTTAACCTTTTTTCACCCCTTCCTTTGGGATCTTACATTTTGTCAGCTGAATTATGTGCCATTCGCCTGGCCCTAGATTCTCATAAATTATAGCATTGTAGATGAGAATATTCTTTGCCTTTCTGACTCCAAATCGGCAATACTGTTGCTCAAAAGAATTAATAAAAATACCAATGATAAGGACTTATTCAACAATAGAAGACAGATTTGGAACTTAAGGCTAAAGGCAACAAGATTTATTTCCAACATTTTCCAGGTCATAAAGACATCAAATATAATGAAAATGCTGATTTAATGGCAGCCAAGGCTTCTTTGTTAAACCCAAGTCCTCCCTCTGACCTCAATTCACATGATATTATTAGGCAAAGATCTAATGCTAATCAAAGTAAATTGATTTTTCTCCTTTTCATAGAAGATTCATTGCTATATTACTATCTGAAATCAGGTGCCCTCTTCTCAATAGTTTGTCATTTAATTGGAAGTTCCGTCACTCCCCTCTATGCCAGGTTTATTTCACAACTGATAAAACTATCCAGTATTATATTATTTGATTGTCAGTCACTGAATGTGGAGGCTTTTCCCTTGAATGCCTTTGCTACATGGCTAATATTCCAAATACCTACACTGCAATCCTGAATTCTAGCCTGACTTGACACATGGATAGAAGGATTTTTTAAGCCATCTATTGATATTTTCGTAAGAGACAAATCGATGAATGGCTACTAATTTACTATGAAGTCATTAAAAAAAGGAGGTTATTCATCATTTGTTTTGGAAAGTGCAGAAGAGAGCAGGAGTGAGTGTGAAGAAACGTGTTGGTACTGGCTGGCCTATAGGTCCTAAACTGCTGGGGATAGGTAACTCAAGTACCCATACTTCCCATAATGCATCAATATAATTAAGAATTTTATTCGGGATAATTGGTTTTTAACTGATAAGAAGATTTGGTTACAGAGGAGGTCAATGGATTTCTGAATATCCTATGGTACTTTTTGGAATATCATTTTGTGAAAGGACTAATTGGTAGTTCATATATCCTGTATACATTTTTCTGGAATTGGAACTGGAACAAAGCTGTATGAAGAACTTCATGCGACAAGCTAATGGTGAAGAAAACTTAATTGTTTGAAGCAACATAGTCGTTTCAAGAAAAATGTCCATCCCTGCAGTGCTAGCTGTGATGGATACAAACTAGATAATTCTCAAAAAAATGTGAATAGTGTAAATAGCCCTGTGTCTTCTGATGTTGAAACAAGTACCATACCATTGATGAATCAAGTGAGTCACTTCACAGGGCAAGATCAGTAAGGTATAACCTTCCCAAGCAGACTGTTTTGATGATTGTTGATTCAAATCATAGCAGCATAGTGGATAATGACACACACAATCTGAATAAAATTTGCACACATTAGATGGTAACAGACTGAAAGTTGTATTCAGTAATATAGATTGTTTAATGTCAAATCTCCATGGGATACAATATGCTATCTTGGCTGAAATTGCAGACGTTTACACTTTCTTCAAGATAAAACCTAAGAAGACCAGTACTCCTCTTGTGGACACCCAAGTACCCATATTCAATTATACCCTTGTCATCAGCTTATTCACATATGTTGGTGACAACTTCTAGACTTGTTCACCTACCTTGTGAGCCTTTCTACATTGGTTGCATGTATAGAAGTCCCAGTTTCACTAGCCTTGAGTCCTCCGTAATTGATATTAGTCCTTCAATTGATATTAAATTAAGCTACAATCTACAAGGAAATATGATTATTGCTAGTGACTTGAATCTCCCAAATATCCACATGTTGATGGATTTGGTTTTTCTTGGAAATAGTTTAATAAAACCATTCCTGGAGTGCCTGTTCAACCATTCTTTGTAGCAGGCAGTTAACTTCCCAACAAAATATAGAAATAGTCAGAACCCCTTGCAGCTTGATCTTCTACTAAGAAAAGACCAAGAGTCTATAATAAGCATTGACTCCATACCACCATTTGGAGCTAGTGACAACATTAAATTAAGTTGCTGTTTCACACTGAATCTTTGTTTACAAAACGTAGTTCTTAATCAAAATGCTTGTCAAAGATTAAGCATTGTCTTAGCATTACCCTTTTACTTTCTTACCATATTAATTACTTCTGGTTACCCTATTAATCAGATTATTTTAATTTCCTTCTATTTTCATCCATGATTTTATCATTTAAATAATATATTTATCTATCTTCTCATTATTTCATGTTGATGTTATGCTTTAGACAGGATTAAGAACTATATTTAAACAGGCTAGGATATAATGGTAACTTTTGTTTAGGTTTTAATGTTAAGAAACAATCCCAACTATTTAAACACTTTTACATTATATCCAAGATTAGGAAACTACTGTCTATGTTTATGAAAGCTATACCTTAATCAAAATATATGTCAAAGATTAGGCAGTAAATTTATACTTTTTTATATGATGTAGCTAGGAAGAAAATGCATACATCGCTTGAAGCGTTCTATATGCTGTTTCCAAATATAATGATTGCTTCAGGGGCAAATTTCCTTTTGAGTTGTTAATAGGGACTCAAAAGGTAACTTATTACCTTCTTTATGGTTTTTACACAATGAAATAATGTTAAATATTGATCAGTTAAAAACATGTAAGATACAAAACTAGCCTTTAAATGAGCCTTAAATACTTCTCTATGATGTTTTGATACCCTACAGGCAACAACAAAAAATAAAGCAGAACAAAAAAAAAAGAAAATAAGGATACATCAGTGCTACCCATGCAAAAATGTGATTTCTCTTGCTGTTCAACGTGGGAGGGGGTGTACGTTTCTTGTTTAGGATGTTCAACAATGGTGTACTTTTTGTTTTACTATGATGCTGTTTTCAAGGACTTTCAGGCTCTTTTTAAAAAATTCCTGCAAATTTGTTTTTAAAATAATAATTTACTGTTAAGAATAACTGAAAATGCTATTCCTGAATCAGCAACAAATGGCAATTTTTCTTACTAAGCAGTTTTTTAGAAATACATTTTTAAACTTTTGGTTACTATAGGTTGTTTAAAAAAAAGTTTACCCTAAAAGTGATTATTCTATTTATAAGAGCATGAAAAAGATATTAAGTGACATATTCATCTTTTCTCATAGCTCAATTATGTAAATATATATATATATATATATATATATATATATATATATATATATATATATATATATATATATATATATATATAATATTATACTAATAAGGCATGGTCTAAGCATTAGGGCTAATACCCTAGGCTATTGGTCATATTGTCATGTTTTCTTCTAATTTCATCCATGATTTTATCACTTAATTAGTATATTTATCTATTTTTAGATAAAGTTACATTACAATTTAGATATTTTTAGGTTAAGAATACAAATGCTTACTAAAAACAAATTCAATTATTAAAGCAATGAAATAGATGATAATAGGCCTATAGTAGTTAGGGCTAGTTTAGAATTGGCCCTAATAGGTCAGATAATACAAAATCCTCATTGTAGCCAGACAGCTATTATATTTGGATACAGTGCTAATTATGAAATCAAATAGTACTACTCTTTTGTTACTACAGACTAATATTTTCTTTTGGAGTCCATAGAACAAGGTGTTATAAACACTTCAGTTTACCTTCTTTTCCTATGAAAATTTCATTCGCAAGGCCTCACTAAAATACTAACCAAGATAGCAAAATGCTTCTCATCTACAACTGTAAGTTTAGTTCAAAGAGGAAACTTGGTGCATAATTACCCTTATTTAGAGAAGGAGTAGAGGTAGGTCCTATGAGGTTGAAAATACATGCCCATACCCTTATTTGGGCTGTAGATTTATTACCAAGAATTATATCCCTCTAGCATGTACCTTCTACATTCAAGAAAAGTTATTGCCCTGAAGTGATTCTTGAATGCTTCATCTAACTTTCTTAACAAATTTCTTAGTTCAAGAAAATACCAGGCTTAGACTACAATTTTACCCATTCATCCAAAGGATTTTTAGAAAGCTTCATCCAATTTTCTCAACAAATTTTACAGTTAGAGAAAACACTTAGCCTAAACTGAGATTTTACCCATTTTAGTCTGCAAGTCCTGTGACTAATGAGCATGCTAAACTGTTTTGAAAATTTAAGTTTCCAAGTGAAAACATAATTAAAAAATTAATATTGTTATCAATAAAATGAATGATGATAATTATTGTAAATGATTATAATTATATCAATAAAATAATAATTAAATAAAATTTAAATAGCCTATATTCAAATCTCACACTGTAACAGATGTATTCCACTAGTTTTTGTGCTCTAAGCTTTGTCTTGGCTTTTCACTCTTTTGTTTTACAACAGTTTTTAAGACATGCAACTGAGCTGGAAAGCATTTCTGGAAATCTCACAAAACCATGCCTTTAACATTCAAATCTGCTGTAACACCATCACATTCTTATTATTAAACTGCTATTAGGTAGTATAAGATACCCAGCAATTGGCCAGCTAATATAGGCTTACCTTTTAACAGCTAAATTACTATAAAAGCTCTATCACATTACCTAAAAGAAAGTTGAGTTTCACCATTACATGTGTTAAAATCTCCCTTATTAGGGGGGGGGGTAGAAAGAGCACAAAAAAAAGCACCAAGTGATACCTTAAATTTGCAGCTTGGAGTAATCTAAGGATTTTTCCTTGTAGAAACTCCAAAGTTGATAATCAGTAAATTTCTAGTTAATCGACTTCTTGATATCTCAGAAAGGGGTTAGGTTAGGAAAATGAAAGTTTCAGGGATGGGTCTACACATTAAAGTATATCCTGAGAATGTATTTTAAAATACCCATCTCTACTTCTTCTCCCTCTAGAGGACCCTGAAATTTGCCTACATGACAGGTCTATACCTATTGAAATTTTTACAAAACAACATTTTACCTTAATTTTCAGTTACCAGTTGCTTTTTCTCTGCCTTTATTTCAAAAATGCAATTCCTGTTATTTGAGTAGAATTCTGAGCCATATGGATGTTTTTTTCAAAATTTAGGAAATGTATTTGCATATCCTTAAAACCTTATGAATTGGGATTGAGCAAAGTTGTGAAGCTGCAAACACTTTTGTTGTAGCCTACTTTATTTAAGCAGAAGATCTATTTTGCAAGATTTCACTTTTATAACATGGATATTTTTAAAGGTCATCAAAGATCAGGGCCCTCTATGGGGAGAATGCATGGAGGTAGGTACTTCAAAATACCTTCCCAGAACATACTTTAGTCTGTAGACCCATCCCTGAAAGATTCAATTTCTTAACCTAACCCCTTTCTGAAATAGCAAGAAGTCAATTAACTAGAATATTACCATACATGACACATAGTTGAATATGTAAACTTGACTAGTGATTTGATGTTGCTGATTTGAATGCTTCCCAGTTAAACTTCCATTCTTTTGTTGACCATTCATTGTCAAGATGGCTGTTAAAGCTGTTTGTGGTTTG